>NC_092654.1:16356283-17563783 GCF_032118995.1 Asterias amurensis
TTGTAACAATTTTTTTGTTAATTTTTTTATGGGGGGGGGGGGGGGTAAATAATTTATCATCTTCAAACGTCTGAAATTGTGGAGGAGTGCGAAGTTTTAATGCAACCCTTAGGCATAACCCGACCTACCCTTTTTTCGGGGGAAGAATGTTTTTTCGGGGAAGAAATTCATTGATTAAAATCTATTAAAGACATAACAAATAAAAAACAATGTCATTAAGAGTTGATATACTATTTTGTGTGTAGCCTTTGTTTCTTTTGTTATCGTGCACATACTTCTTAGAAAACCTGTCGTTTTCGTTGCTGGGAGGGGAACAAATAAAATCCCACCTACCTACCTTTTTCTTTGGGGGGGGGGGGGGCGTTACACCAACATAACATTTTCTTATGCCTTATTAAAAGAGTAAAGTTCTACCAACCTGATTTTGGATAAGCAGGAACAAACACGTCGTCATCTCGCACTTCAAATGTCTTTATGCCTTCAAATGCAGACCGTGGCATAACCCAAGAAAACTTCATTCCTTCTAATTCATAACAATTTTGTTGACTGCTCGACTCTCTGAGCTCCTTCAAAAGTTCTGCTTGAGTTTTCCCGTTGATAACATCGGGTAACATTGCTAAAACTCGTGGCTCATCCATGTTGCAGCTTTTGTGAAATGTCATCTTCTTTTCTGTTTCATCTTTATAAAGAGGCTGGTGGTGTAACAAGGTCGTACACGTGATGGGCACCTCACGTATACGCCACTAAACTCATGTTTCGTTTTAATTATTAACAGATCAGTGCTATTCGCCTACCACTAATACTATACCGGGCATGCGGGTGAGTGAAACAAACGCAATCGTTGGATGGGAGCTATAATTATTTTAATAACAAGAAATATCACATTCATGCTATCCGATTGAAATAAGCTTATCTCTGGAACGCCTGTATCAATCATCCCCATTTTTCGCCATAAAAGTAAATCCATGACCTACTTAGAAATTGACATTATTTGTTCAAGATTGTTTTTGTTTTTAAAATAGTAAGCTTTCACCCACTGTTGCGTTTTTTTTATGACTCGACACCCGGTCAACAATCAATGATTTAGTGCATAATGACACGCGGCCTGTAAATCAATAGGCCCCTATACATCATCAAAGAGATACAAGGTTTATGGTCTTTCAAAAAATTTACAGATAATGTAAAAATTGCGAATACAGAGGGACACCAACGTAACGAACGTATCCGTTCTGCCCGTTTAATACCGTTCTTTTAATATTTAATTTGATTGAATTTTGTTTAGCAATTCATGAATCCAATACACGTCCGGCCGTGTGTTAAAGGCCGAGGACACTATGGTAGGGCCTAATCACTCAAAATAACTGTTAGCATAAAACCAAACTTGGTAACGAGTAATGTGGAGCTGTTGATAGTATATAAAACATTGTGGGAAAAGGCTCCCTCTGAAGTAACGTAATTTCATGAACGAATTTGGTTTCGATACCACAGATTTTGAGGTATCGAAAGCAAGCACCTGAAAGCATATACAACTTCGTGTGATAAGGGTGTTTTTTTTTCCCTCTCATATTATAATGTCGCAAGTTCGACGAACAAGTGTAATTGAGTTCAGATTTCACAGGATGTTATTTTATGCATAATATGTTGTGATACACCAAGTGAGAAGACTGGTAGTATCCTCTATCTGTGTCTACCTGTCTGTCTGTTGTGTGTTTGTTTTGTAGTTAATGGTTTGTTTTTGTCGTATTGTTGTTGTTGTGGGGCGCTTGCTTGTTGTGTATTTTGTTCTGATAATATTCAATTGCTTGTCTTAATTGTCTATGTTATTTTGCTGTCTGCTTGTAGTGTTTTTGTTTTGTTTTGGATAATTAATTGTTTCAAACATTTTAGTTAACCGGAGGGCGTTGGCTCAAATTCCACTCTAGTCAAAGTTTTTTGTTCAAAGATCCAAAACATTTAAATATTTTGTAGTATGGCCATGTTTTTAGTGAATTTTAATAATGTTTATTTTTTATGACCAGGGGCTTGTGGAGACACATTTTTTTGTAGACAGTTTTTCAACTTTCAGTGATTTCAACTTTCAGTGACGTTTGTACTTCATTGGACTACTCACTAGTTAAGATGCTTTATTGTCCGAGATTTAAACTAAAGTATAAAACAAAATACAAGGCCTTTGTAGTTGAATTGATATTTATTTTTGCCATTTTTCAAAACATTTTTTTTTTTTTTTCTTCTTTTTTTTTATATCCCGGGGATAATGGTTTATTCACAACATTTCACAAAAAGTACATTAGATCGTCAAAACAAAGATACAGTATACTATTAGTGAAAGCAAGACACAGCGTATTTAAAGAGAGATAACCCTTAGAGCATTAATCTTGGAAAAAACCCAGAATAGTGATCCCATTTATGATAGAAACTGGCCAACTTATTGTTACAGGTGGAAAGAAATTTTTCCATGGCATAATAATTTTTGAGTTCTGTTTTGAATACTAAGAAGGATGGTTTGTTCTTGGACATTTTCATTTTGTAGATATGAAAACGGCAAATTAATAAAATAAGGTTAGCAGCTTTACACTTAAAGTCTGTTTTGCCAAATAAAAATGTTTCATGGTCAAGGATGATGTTACGCTTAGTCTTGTAATTAATTCATGAAGCAACTACTATGTCCAAAAAGAAGTTGTAGCGGCACATGAGCAAAACAAATGAAAAAGAGTCTCCTTCTGACTATTACAAAAAGTACATAAATTAGAGTCCAGCTTTTTGATTTTGAAAAGAAAACTGTTTGTACCTATAGAATTCTATGAATAAGTCTATACTATGGAACCATCTTAGTCTAGTGTCTATTGTGCAGTTGAAAGGAATATTGAAAATTAACGACCATTTAGAAAACTATTATCTATTTGCAAACTAAAGTTCCACTTAGAAATAAATGTATAAGTGAATTTTCTGGAGGAGGGCAAGACCTTTAGGATTCTGCTGGAGCCTTTTTTGTCCCTCAAAAGGGTCTTGAAATTGAATGGAATAAAAGGAAGTTGAACAGTTCCTTTCGTAAAAGACAGAATGTTTGGAAAAGAAGACTTAATGGCCCTGACCACACCCCCATGTTCAAGAAAATTAGTTTTAAAGGACAAAAAATTCCCGGCATCATCAACAAGGTTATGAATATAATTGACTCCTGCCGACTCCCAATGTTTGAAATAGATGCATTTTCTATCCACCTTAATTTTGTCATTGTGCCACAGAGAATTGGTCAATATTTCTTCAGCGGTCTCTGGGCTGTGTGCCATGGTGAATTTTGACCAGGATGAAAATATATTTCTCCAAAAAGGGTGCCCGTACAAAGTTTGTTTATGTGCATAAAGTAATTTCAGGGAACCACCTTGAAAACTGGACAATCCAGAAATGCCCATAATCTTTTGGAATAAATGGACCCAACCACAACCATTGTCAGAAATTAGGAGTCTGCGGAGCCAAGTTATTTTAAGGGCGTTCATATATTCACGAGCATCTATCATACGGAGCCCACCTTGGCTGTAATCTTGAACCATTTGGTTTCTGCTAACCCGGTCATGTCCCTACCAAATAAATTTAAATAACATAGAGTTCAGTTCGTTAACAGTACTAACAGGTGGATCAGGGACGGTTAAAGTAAGAAAGGTAAGCTTAGACAAAAGCAAAGATTTGGCAACAGTGATTCGGCCAAGCACCGTGAGATTTCTTTTGGACCAACTCGAAATCAGGTTACGCAAAGAAAGAATAGTCGTGTTGTAGTTGAGTAGAACCATGGAATGCAGATCTATGGAAAACCGAATACCAAGTATTTTAAAAGTTTCTAAAGGTTCCACCCAATGGGCATTGATCTCTTTACATATCTTGCTATCTTGCCCTTTCTTTGACCCGATCCAAACCACATTAGTTTTGTCTACATTGACTTTAATTAAGTCCGGACATGTTGGCAAATGCGTCAAGGATATTAAATGCAGCAAGCATAGATTTAGCGGAACCATCAAGAAATAAAACAGTGTCATCGGCATACTGGGATAAACGAAACTCTTTACCGGCTACCTGAATACCTTTTAAATCTTCATCATTATCTATCATCATAGCAAGAACTTCAACACACATAATACATAAATAGGGGCTTAGACCGTCACCTTGCCTGCAACCCCGTTCTATATTAAATGATTCAGAAAGAAAACCGTTCACCAGAATCGAAGACGAGGCCTGGTTATAGAAGAGGTTGATCCACTGTTTTATGGATGCACCAAAGTTGAATTTATCAAGAACTTTGAGGATAAACTATTGTGATAGTGAATCGAAATCTTTTTCAAAGTCAATGGAAATTAATTGACCAGGTTTGTTATTCGAATCGGTGACATCAAGTAAGTCATACATAACGAATATTTTCTCCAATGAACCGACCTGACATAAAAACATTTTTGACGCTCATTAATAATGATGGGTAGACAAGTTTTCAGTCTCTCAGCAATACACGCCGACGCCACTTTATTTTTCAAAACATTCGGTAATATTTTGACGAATTCATCGCTTTGTGAGCCATCACTTGTAAATGTCACTAAAAATGGAGGAAGTTTGATTTGTTTTTTGTCTGGGAGACCGTATAAAAAGTTGATACATGCGGAACAGCTGACTCCGCGGCAGTGCAGTTAATTACGATCCTATAAACTAACTAAAGTAGTAAGTAGTCCGTTTTGCCCATTTTCTATACCTTCCACCCGGGTTAGTCAACAAGCAGGGCCCAATTTCATAGAGCTGCTAAACACGAAAATTTGCTTAGCATGAAATTTCTTCCTTGATAAGTGAATAGGATTACCAAACAAATTTCCATGTGATTTTTCAGGATAAGCAAACAAAAGCTGATTAAACAGTAACAAGCAGCAACAAATGGAAATTTGGTTGGTAATCCTGTTTTAATCAAGGAAGAAATTTCATGCTTAGCAAATTTTTGTGCTTAGCAGCTCTATGAAATTGGACCCAGGACAGTTCTTTTCAGAACTGAGAAGTCTCCCCGCGAGTATCCGACTCTCTGCGGTAGGGGGGAGACATAACAGGGTCTGACTGCTTGGACTCAAGGCCAGGGGTTATGAGTCAATGGTTAATACGAGAAACAGACAGCGCTCTGGAAGTTTGAATCTTTTAACGTATCTTTCAATGTATCTTTCAATGGGAAAACTACTTATGTATCCATTTTAATGGGTTTTTTTTTTGCCCGTTTACGATTGTAATTTTAACTGCAATTTGGCCAATGGCCACGAGTGTAAAAACAATGTTAACACAACTATCTATCCTACGTTAATTCGTCGAGGTCGATTACTTTGGGAACAAGGTTGAAATACAGCACGAACTACACGTTCTATATTAAATTGCAAGATTCAACAAAATGGCGACTGTCGGGGTGCCGTCAGTTTTGGCTACGTCTGCGGCGGAGACAAATGGCCACACAAACCTCATTCCAGGTACATTATTACAACTTGTTATCATGAATTATTCACTTGGCTTTAATTATTGTTTCTTTCAGCGTTATTTCTTGGAGCCCACTGCCTGGAAATATCGTCTTGCTTCACATTCAATTTCAATTCATTCTTAATTCTTTCTTCATTCTTCCAATCCATGCACTGCATGCATGATTGTAATGTAAATAAATTACCAGTTTTCACGGTATTATGCCTTTTTCTTTGAATTGGGAAGAAATAATGATGCCATGCCATATATCAACCGATGCCCTAATTATCTTCATTTGTTAGTATGAAGTAGGTCTATGCAAACATGTTAAAATTTGATGGACATTGAAATTCATCTGTTAAAAATATTTCTACCTAACTCGAGAGTCTGAACTTTTACTCACATGTTCCTTGTTGTTGGAACTCCAACCAGGTTCGCATTATTTAAAATTTTTGAATTTTCTCCTTTGGTGTTAATATTTTGTGAAAAGAAAATTGAAATTGGCATTTTCCGATCCCACGTCGTGCACTAACTTCCGTGTAAACACTTTCTTGCACTGATCACTGGCGGCCTACTATCTGCAGCCAAATCGCCATCAACTTGCGTCAACCAAACACTAAGCAGATGGATAATAGTCAGCGAGCAATTTACACATCGCAAAACCGTGCGATGCCGAGCATTGAGTCTATTGACATCTTGTGCCAAGACTCCATGTGCTGGAAGCGTATTTTTTTCCCAGGGAAAATGAGACCACTTTTACCATAAACTAGCGCATGCTAACGTCCCAAGAAAAAAATATACGCGTGCAGGAAAGCGCCCTCTGTTGTCTGCACATGTCATGAAGCACTGTGAAAAAGCAAGATGGCGGAAGACGGCTTTGAAAATAATTCACAAGAAAAAAAATGTTGATATTTGTAACCGAAATTCAACCTGAAATTTATAAAAATTCTATTTGAGCTGGAATATTTTACAGTTTTATGCCTCCTGGATTATAAAAGGTATGATTGGAGGAGTTGAAGGCGAGTTAACGGCACCTACCCAGTTGACGGCGAATAGCGGCAAGATAATGCACTGTACTCAAAGCCATGCGCACTTGGGCTCATACTATCAAGTGGTACACGATGATCACATCCCCAGTGCAGAACTTCGACATATTTTCGGAAATAATTTCTTCCATGGATATATTTGTTAGCTGTGAACTCGTTGAGAATATAGTGAGGGACACTATGAATATATGAAAGGAATTTAAGCTTCTCAAATCAGGTAAAAAATAAAGAAAATTGTAGTCAAATTTGTGTTTGCATTGTAAAGAACCTTTATACCCAGGACGTCAGTGCAGTGGCACTGACTGATGTCCTACCAGGGCTAACCACACACCGATCTTCGATGACTTCAACTGGTCAGATTTGTTTTGAATTTTTCCTGTTTCGCGGCAAACGAGAAAGTATGGTTTCCCGGTGAAGCCATACATGGAAGAAACATCTGCAGTGACTCCAAGTGTTCTGTGAGACTGTGTGTATGACTCTATAGCCAGCAGTTGTCTACATTTTATTACAAAAAAATTCTGGAAATTTTAAAAATTACCATGGAAATTTGCAAAAAATTACGAAAATAAAAAATAAAATAAAAAGTGTGAATAATTATTGCCTTTTAAATTTGATTTTTATTTAGTTTTTATTTTCCTTTTTTCTTAATATCTATAATAAAGCATTTAAAGCCATTATACACTTTCGGTAAACAGTGTTGTCCAAGTCCCACACTTCGTGTATCACAACTTATATATAAAACAACAAACCTGTGAAAATTTAGGCTCAATCGGTCATCGGATTCGGGAGAAAATAACGGGAAAACCCACTCTTGTTTCCGCGCGTTTCGCCGTGTCATGACATGTGTTTTAAAAAAATCCGTAAATCTCGCTAACGAGAATTTATATTGTTTTGCCGTTTTCTCAAAAAGTAAAGCATTTCATGGGCTAATATTTCAAGAGAAGTCTTTCACCATGTTACCTTCTGTAAACCCTGTAAATAATTTGTAAATCTGTGAACTTTTTTGTTGTTGTCTGTACCGAAAGGGTCCAATGGCTTTAAATAAACAGTGATAATTGAATCAACAAGCTGATCAGGCCTAGAAGTTCGCGTGACTCCGCGAGAATCCAAATGGATTCCTGCTGAAGAATCTCGCGAGAATCCAAGATTCTCCCAAATTTAGGGGAAGATTCTTGCATATTTTGGGGGAGAGTTTCTGTTATATTGCATATGTTTTTACATGAATATTTGCTATATGAAGTGTTATGAAAATAAAGTAATTATAAGAAGACGTACCACCAAGAGCCCGCATGTATTGAATACACAAAATTTTGAAACGTAACTTTAAAAAAAACACAAAAAAAAACACGTCATAACGTTAAGTCCTTAGAATTGCGTTTTTGGACGATTTTATCTCTTAATTCATGCCCTAAATTATCCGTTTTCCATCAAAAATCATTTAATGAAGTCGTGGTGTGAGGATCAGTTGTTTTAAACATGTCTTGAACTCCGTTTGCAACGAAATCTTTGAGAATCGACGATCGGTCATTGAGAAATAATTCAATGAACTTTGCCCCGCAACCCCCTCTGTCGGCAAAAGTTGTTCATGTTATTAGAATTTCTCCAAGGCTGTGCATTGTGCACAATCTGCAGGCGTAATGCACAGCGTGCAGCAATTCTTTACTTCGTTCGTGAACTTGTACTGCATTGAATTCTAGTCAAGAAGATCATGAATATGAAATAAAACTGCCGTCAACGGCCAATCACAGCGTGCAGAATGTTGGTTAGAATGTACTTTGGTCGACCGTGTGTGTGTGTGTGTGTAGTGGGATACTCGGCACCATGTGGTTTGTGCATCGTGTTTTTTCACGTGTATCAAAGCAGATTGATTCAGTGAGACTATTGGTCCAAAATGGGATCTTTTGCTCTATCAACCAATCCGCGGACAGGATACAACAAAATGTACTGGGGTTCGTTTTTGCGGCTGGAACCAATAATTGTTTCGCTCCTTGGCTGGTGTTTACCGACGACTTATCTTGTATTACAAGCAGGGTGCGTGGTGTGTGTGTGACAAACGATGACGGCCGTTAAGGGTTAAGGATCTGACGACGACTTGACTCGTCAGCGACGTGAGTGGTTTAAAAAACTAACTTTGTGTCGGATAAACGGAATTGAAAAAATAAAAATAGTGGGTCTAAGTACGAATATATTCATGTTGACCCAAATATAAAGCTGAGAAAGTGATTTTCCCCTTCTAAATGCTGGCAATTTCACGCGAATCCACTCAGATACGCGGCGTCCTCGCCGGGCGCGAATCTTCGCGCAAATCGATTCGCGGATTCGCGTCGGATTTCTAGGCCTGCTGATGTTTCAATTTTAATGTTAATAATATTGATATGAGGGTTACAAAATAAAAATCTCCAAAAATATTAGAAAATGATATAAGGCACATGGCTTCTTTAAGCCCCTGCTGTAGTTATTATACAATTGTGAAAGTGAGCCGAAAATAGGCTTTGGAAGGGATGTATAATTTATTTTGTGGTATCGATTTTGGTATGTAAATAAATATTTGAAGGATATGTTTGAATTGCAACCTTGACTTAAATTTAACTTTTTTGAGATACTTTTTCTACTATGTTAAATTTCAGATAGCCTTATATTTTGAATGTTGTTTTGTTTTGTTTTGTGTACATAAAGACAATTTGCGTCCAATTAATAAATTAACTGGAACTGCAAAAACTGCACTCTGACTACCACTAAATCATCACTTGTGTCACAGCCTGAGTAGCCTACCAACTTGGTTACACAATCATTCTCACTTTTTCTTCAGATCCCGAAATGAACGGCAATGTTGAACATGAGGAAGTGTTGACGTCCCTGATGGCCAAACTGAAAACCACCAGTGCACAGATCAAGGAGTGGTCAGCTACCAGTCGTAAACTACGTGCTGCCATGGTAAATAAAACCCAACCCTCTTACAAACTACAAAACACCAAGTCTAAAGTTGGTTTGTCATGGCTGAGTAGACCTTGTTTACACAAGATCCAGAAAGGTGGATGAGACCCAGTGTTCAAATCCGGCAAACTGTAAATGTAAAATTGCGGGATCAGACCCGGTTTCAGATTTGACAACTTCAATCCACCTTTCGAGGAGGGTTGAATCCGGCAATTTGTGGATCAGATCTGGCAAAGTTGATTTTGAATACAATTGTTAACACAAAGGTTGATCAGTAAAGATGGTGGACACTATTGGTATTGTCAAAGACCAGTCTTCTCACTTGCTGTATCTCAACATATGCATAAAATAACAAACCGGTGAAATATTCAGCTCAATAACAAGGGTGAGTTTTCCCGTTATTTTCTCCCGACTCCGATGACTGATTGGGCCTAAATTTTCACAGGTTTGTTATTTTATAAGTTGTGATACACGAAGTGTGGGCCATTGGATAACACTGTTTACCGAAAGTGTCCAATGGCTTTAATTTGGCAAAGACAAGTATAAACCTAATAAAACATTTTGTTGCTCATATTTCGTTGATGTTCTCCTTTTATATTAGGCAAAACTCTCTGAACCAGACGCGGTGGATCCCAACAGATTGCAGAAATGCCTGGACAAACTTAAAATGGCAATTAAAGGTAGGCTAATTTTGAATAGCAATGCTATAATTCATGTCCTTTCACCAATGTCACAAACAGCTTAGTTAGTTAAAGTTTTCAGTGCTAGGATTGAGTGTCGCACATTATAAGTCTCCCTTAATATTGTTACTATTTATTAAGAAGACAAGTTTTCGATATTCATTAAATTTATAATTTTAGCAGTATGGGCAGACACTACCTATTAAAGACAGAGGGCACTATTGGTAATTGTCAAAAACTAGTCTTCTCACTTGGTCTGTGGCAACATATGCATAAAATAACAAACTTGTGAAAGTTTGAGCTCAATCGATCGTCGAAGATGCGAGATAAAAACGAAAGAAAAAACACCCTTGTCACACAAAGTTGTTTGCTTTCAAATACTAAATTTTGAGACCTCAAATTCTAAATCTGAGGTCTCGAAAACAAATTCATGGAAAATTACTTCTTTCTCGAAAACAATGTTACTTCACAATGTTTAATACTATCAACCTCTCCCCATTACTCTTTACCATGTATTAAGGTTTTATGCTGATAATTATTTTGAGTTATTACTAATAGTGTCCACTGCCGTTAACCAAATAAAAAACATGAGAGAACTGGTCAAGTAATAGATCATCTATCCCAATGATTTCTTATCTTGCATTAGTTTCTTCTTTATCTGCAATGACGGAAAGGCTTGAAACAATGGCCCGACAGGTTGGGTAAGTGAAATGCATTGATATAATACGTAGACTGTTTAAAACCCTTTGTTTTCAAAAAAGGAGTGTACTTGTACATTCCAGGCCCTTTGTGGCAGGCAAGATACAGATACATGTATACATGTAGGCATTGATATGGACCATGTAAAATTTGACCTTGTACATTCCAGTCCCGCCCTGGCAAGTAATATACTACACTTAGACATGTCAAATATTAAATTCTGTACTATAATTTCAACATGAGTTCAAGAGTAAACAGGTAACAGCTGTATAAATTTCTTAACCAGAGGCATGATATTTTTTCTACTTTTAGTCTGAATTCAGATTTTAAGGGCCTTGGAAGAAAAAAAAAATGAGCTTTTTAAAATAGCCTACAGCTTTTAAAGACAGTGGGCACTATTGGTAAAATGTCAAAGACTCACTTGGTGTACCCAACACATGCATAAAATAACAAACCTGTGAAAATTTGAGCTCAATCAGTCATCGAAGTCGCGAGATAACAATGAAAAGAAAAAACACCCTTGTCACACGAAGTTGTGCTCTATGGGATGCTTGATTTCGAGACCTCAAATTCTAAATCTGAGGTCTCGAAATCAAATTCGTGGAAAATTACTTCATTCTCGAAACTACTTCACTTCAGAGGGAGCCGTTTCTCACAATGTTTTTTACTACCAACCTCTCCCCATTACTCCTTACCAAGTAAGGTTCCGGCTATTAATTATTTTGAGTAATTACCAATAGTTTCCACTGCCTTTAAATGAAGTCTAACCCTGTACTTGTTAAAATAGACTTGACCAGAGCCAGGACATAGCTCTCGAATTGACCATTAGCCGACCATGGGCTCCAGTGCATGGTTCGATAAAGTCAATCTCCCTGTGCTCTATGGTTTCTGGTTAGTCTAGTCAGTCTAGTTAAGTCTAGTCACCACACAAACTTGCCCCTAGCTTGTGCACGAGGAAAACCCTGAAGTACAAGCATACAACATGTATTAATTTAAGATTCATAAATGCCTCAGACAGTTTCGCTATTCCTATTGGTGAAGAGCACGTCACGTGGGTGTGTATAAACCTTTGTTTATGACCAGTAAAAAGTGTTAAAAACATGACTAAAAAGTGTTGATGTTTTTGACCGAAAAGGTATGAATGGGAATCGAAGTGTGTTGAATCAGTTTTCAACTAGTGGTTTAAACCCGCCGAGGCCTGGTTCTTGATAATTTACCTCGACTTCGTCTCGGTAAAATTATCAAGAACCAGGCCTCGTTGGGATTAAACCACTAGTTGAAAACCTCTTTACCACACATTGATTCCCTTATTTTGACACAATTCGACCCTCTTTATTGGATACCAGGTTGAAGTTCACTGCGAATCTTGGAGGTACTGACGTGTTCATCAGTTCAGACACGTTCTATGTGGAGGTACTACTCACCAACAATGGGGGTGTCAAAGACGTCAAAGTTGTATATCACCGAGACCCAGTGGTAAGAGAAAAATACAACCATAGATCCTTGTCTCAAAGACCATATTAACATCCTCAAGACTTAAATTGATCAAAGCATACTCCATGTATTTGGATGGGATTCAAAGCCAAGGGTGGCGGGCCGTGGCCAAGCAGTTAAAGGAACGTTACAGAATTGGTAAGAAACAAAAATCGTGAAGATCACAGATTAACATAATACTTACACGGTCTAATAATGATGATAGTAGAAAACATCCCATGAAATAATATTGTCTGAAATGTCATATTTGTTGAGAAACAAATAATCTTATTTCGTGTTTGGAGTTTATTGCTCAGTGAGCGTTTTATTCATTTTTCTTTTTGCATCGATGCCATGCAAAAATGGGTTTTCGGTTTTTCACTATTTTCTTGTGACCCAGGTGGGCGATCGATCGCAAACTTTTACAGGTTTATCAGTTTATGTAATGGGGGATTACATAAAATACTTACACTACCAGCAACTGTTTGGTTTGCAAAAAACAGTTCTGTAATGTTCCTTTAAAGACAGCGGACACTATTGGTAATTGTCAAAGACCAGTCTTCGCACTTGGTGTACCCCAACATATGCATAAAATGACAAACCTGTGAAAATTTTAGCTCAATCGGTCGTCGAAGTTGCGAGATAATAATGAAAGAAAAAACACCCTTGTCACATCGAAGTTGTGTGCTTTCAGATGCTTGATTTCGAGACCTCAAATTCTAAACTTGAGGTCTCAAAATCAAATTTGTGGAAAATTACTTCTTTCTCGAAAACTACGTGACTTCAAAGGGAGCCGTTCCTCACAATGTTTTAAACCATCAACCTCTCCCCATTACTCGTTACCAAGTAAAGTTTTATGCTAATAATTATTTTGAGTAATTACCAATAGTGTCCACTGCCTTTAAGACGGGCATGATATTCTTCCTACTCTAGTCTGATTTCTGCCCTTGGAGAATCAGAAAAAAATTAAATAGCTTGAAACGTCTGCTAAATCCTATACCTTGTTGGTCAGCCCTTGTGCTTGATAAAATGTTCCTACTTGTTCCCAAGGAACAAGTGTCGGGCATGTAAGAGCATCGGACCTAAGCTCTGCTGTTTCTAATCAGCTGAATGTGGGCTTCATGGTCATGACACCTGCGTCATGGGTACTTTTTTTAGTGACACAAAACACAATGTACACAGATTTACATCAAACCCGCTCAGTTTGAAGATAATGATAGTAGAAAGCTTCCCTTGAAATATTACCTGCTGAGGTACTGTGGTTTTTGAGAAATGAGTAAAACAAGTCACAAAAATAATTATGTTAGAATGGGAAACGTATTTTTATGACATTGTTTTACTCATTTCTCAAAAACTACAGCACCTCAGCAAGTAATATTTTCAGGTAAACTTTCTACTATCGTAATCTTCAAGCGGTGAAAGTTTAATGTAAATCTGTGGACCTTGTTAGTTCTTGTGTTTTTAAGATGCCCAAAGAGCTTGAGGAAGCATTCACCTTAAAACTTATGTTCTTTTATCTCCATAGTCTTGTCCAGAGATGTGGGAAGTTCTGGAGAGGAACGACTTCAAGGAGTTTACTGAGCATCTTAAGGGTCTGCTACAGCTCTATCAAGCTGGCGGAGATAGGTCAGAAATGTTCTTAGCAAACATTTTTCCAAATATTGTTAAGATACTGTGTTACTAAATTATGAAAGAAAAGTGAAGATTTAGCATGCTAGTACCAGAGGTCAAAGTTAATTCTTGGAATGTGATGTTTGGTTGTCATCCCCCCAAAGGCTAATACAGAGTGACCTCCACCCCCAACAGTTCCCTGGAACCCAAGCTTGGTTGTTCAACCTTTATCAAGCCTACTCGCTCACCCATAGAACTGGCTTAGTTTTAATCCCATCATATTGTGTCATTCTTAAAAGTTAACTCAGCCACTTTAGCTCAAGACTGACACAGAGTTACCCCCCCCCCCCTCACACAACAGTTCCTTGCAACCTAAGCTTGGTTTTCCAACCTTATCGAGCCTAACCAGTCACCCATCGAACTGGCTTAGTTTGAAACCCATCATCTTGTCTCATTCCTAGAGACCACAAAAGTTTCATTTGACCAACTTTTATTTAACCTAGCCACTCGCACATACAATAAGGAATGTGTCAGTTCCTAAATATACCTGCATCTTCTCATTCCAAACTTTTCTGGGTATTTTTTGTATGGGTGTTACAGCGCTCAGAAAATCAAGGCCTTTAACTGCTTGCAGGCGCTGGAGACGGATCTCATGACACTTTTCAAAATGTACAGGTAGGTGTAAATAGTTCATCTTGTTACGAGTGCAATTATTTCAAGTTTGTATCCAATTCAATTGAATATTTATTCGTCATGCCAGCAAGAAAATCATTTCCTCGGTTTGCACTTATAACAATTTTTTCAAATATACAGTACATTACACAAATTCATATAAAAGCAAGATGACAGAAAAAGCTTTAAAAATAACAAGACGCGAATATAATTTTTTTATTATTACCATGGTTTTGTACAGTATATAGTCGTCCATGCATGCCCTGTACCAGCAGGGTTGACACCCTGACGTGTGCCGCACACCATCTCCTTGTGTCTTTTGTTATGATGAGCAAAGTATGTTTTTATGAATAAATACTGCGCTTGAATTAAAAAACAAAAACATCACTGTATGTTTATTTCAACATTTATTTTTGAGATAAATGGTGTAAATAACTCATAGGGCAAGTTAGACATCTTACGCAGGGACATATATCTGAATGTTTCTTGATCAAAACCATAGAAATAGGAACCCGGAGAACGCTGAGTGTCTCATTGTGAGTGCGGTTTCGTTGTGAGACCATTTTTATGGACGCGCACACGCCATTTTCATAACGCGTGTATGGCAAAATATTTTGCCATACAATTTTGCCATACAATGACATCATCATTGACCAATGAAAACACTAGAAATGGTCTATGTGCGCTGACATTTTGCCATAACGCGTGTCATACGATGACAATTTTGCCATACGCGTGTATTGTGCAGTATTGATACGCCGCGTCCACAGACGACACACAGGGTGGTCGAGCTCAGCGTTCTCCGGGTTCTATTTCTATGATCAAAACACACCTTCCAACATATGAGGCACTTTATTGTGTACATGTATTGCAGGCCTGGAATTTCATCTTTGAAAGGGCAAGACGATTTCCATTTTTCACTTGACACTTCGGAAAATCTTAAAGTCAATAGAAAACTGTAGAAGGGGCACCAAGGCCAAGACATTGGGCAACAGAGGTCATGGCATCTTTGGGCTGTTTGTAATTCACGGCCTGGTATTGGGCCATATATGCACTACCATCACAAGTTTCAAAACTTTACTACCTGATTTGCCTACCAGCACAATTTCTTGACAATTTCTTGTAATTGACGGCCTGGTATTGGGCCATATGCACTACCATCACAAGTTTCAAAACTTTAGGCTACTACCTGATTTGCCTACCAGCTCAATTTCTTGACAGGCTGGGGTGTTTAAAGGCACAAAACTGTTTTCTCTAATGCAAATGGTGTATATTTCTTTGTTTATTTATGTATTAAAAAATAAATAAAAAATATTTGTTTAGTTATTTAGGTGTGTAGCTGTTTATCTATGTATTTTTCTATTTATCTATAATTTGTTTACATTTGATTTTTTTTAATTTAAGATGTTTTTTTTTGTGGGGAGAGCATTACCATATCAAATTTATGATAGCCATGCAAAACCTTCCAAAAAGATTGTACATTACTTGCATATAGTATTTGTTGTCATATATGAGTGTTGGAACATGCCTTACTTGTCATACTATATTTACTGCTGCAACGATAGACCCACATATCATAAATATTGGACAGTGAGGATTTTTTAGCTGGACTGGACTCTATCGGTTATTACTCAAAATAATTGTTAGCATAAAAACTTACTTGGTAACGAGTAATGGGGAGCTGTTGATAGTATAAAACATTGTGAGAAACGGCTCACTCTGAAGTAACGTAGTTTTTGAGAAAGAAGTCATTTCTCAGTGAAATATTTTAATTTGATTTCGTGATCTAAGAATTAGATTTTGAGGTCTCCAAATCAAGCATCTGAAAGCACACAACTTTGTGTGACAAAGGCGTTTTTTCTTCCTTTATTATCTTACAACTTCGACGACCAATTGAGTTCAAATTTTCACAGGTTTGTTATTTTGTGCATATGTTGAGATACCCCAAGTGAGAAGACTGATCTTTGATAATTACCAAAGGTGTCCAGTGTCTTTAAGTCGATGTAATTAGATTACAATAGACATTATGCACATGATGTCATATCAGAAGGGTGCCCTTACCTTGAGGTCAAAAAGTGGCCATTCATTGGCCACACCTGTGATTGTCTTGGTTCCAAGACCTTCGTAAAGTTCGTACCGAAATGGATCAATTCGTACAACGCACCGAAATGGATCAATTCCAACAACAGAGGGCGTCACTATCCATGGTTCGATTTAGCTTCCACGAAGCCAGTCGTCAAACCGCGATGAATTCGGGAAGAAAAGCGCGCCCTCTGTCGGGTCATCACGAGTATGAAATATCACGAGTATGAGATAGTGACGTCTTGGACCAAGACTACGCCTGTGATGGCAGCTCGATGATATTATGCATAGGTCTATTCTAAATTAATTAACCCTGTGACGACGGTGTGATTATTTAATTAGTAATCTTGTGTCCATTATATCTCAAGAAGTATACATGTGCACCCAATCCTAGACTCACTAAATATTGTAGAAGCCAATTTCGGCATATTTTTCACTGTCCTGTCATCATTTACACCATTTGTTGGCGCGTTCTCTAAAAGTGTCAATGTGTTGCTGTTTAAAGTCTGAGTTTCCTAAACTAGTTCTAAACAGGAAGCTTAAAAGGTGAACAAAAAAATCATATCTCATGAACCACATGCCATAAAGTCATAATGCTTATGTTGTTTTGTAGCTTTTAACACTTAAAGGAACACTACAGAATTGGTTTTGCTAACAAAACAGTTGCTGGCAGTGTAATAGTGTAAGCATTTTATGTAATCCACCATGTACATAAACTGACAAACCTGTAGAAGTTTAAGATCGATTGGCCATCTGGGTCACGAGAAAATAGTGAAAAACTGATTACACATTTTGCATGACATTGATGCAAACAAAAAAATGATTAAAACGCTCACCGAGTGATAAACTCCAAACGCAAAGTTAAATTATTCATTTATCATCAAATAAGACACTTCAGGCAGAAATATTTCAAGGGATGCTTTCTACTCTTATCGTCATTAGACCGTGTAAGCTTAAAGCCATTGGACCCTTTCGGTACAGACAAAAAAATAAAGTTCACAGATTTACAAACGGGTACACTAAACTTTTATGTACTCATTCATGCATACAGGACAGTGCAGCAGGCTATGCTACATATATCAAGAGGCCCGGTTGGGCTCTTAACACCACGAGTTGGTGGTAAGTAAAATACCAGCAAAAATAACATTCTGCTACTAGATTTATTGTCATTTCTCAGGGCCAAGGACTCGAGCACTGTGACTCTGTACTCTAGCGCTGGCAGCCTTCACTTTCACTATTGTTTATACGATAGTGACAACCTTGATCTGAGGGTTCATTTCTTGGGGCGAAAGAGAAAAACCAAGTTGTAATAATGAGTATGACGACATCAAGTGTAACATGATGGTATTGTGCATTAAAACTATTTCTGTGACGCCACTCTTTTGATGAAAGTGTATATTATTTTTATGAATCTACACTTAGAGAAGTACATGATTGAGATACAAAATATGCTGCATGTTTAAATGCATGTTTGATCAACAGACGAATCTACACTTAACTGAAAAACTTTCATTGATGGTGGCGTTACCACCCCCCCCCCCCCCCCATTGAACACTATGTGTGTTGCTGCAGTTCTAAAAATGATGTTGTATTCCGTTAACTATACACAGGTTATCCCACAAGGTTGACATTTTTTGTGTCGCCCTACGACCTGCTTGACCTTGAGAAGAAACAGTCGACGGTGTTGAACATGAAAGGTATTTGGAATAACAATAATCGTTTTTATATATCTGGAAGGGCGTCTAAAAGCGCTTCCAACATTATTACCCCAGGGGTGGATTTCAAAAAGTGTTCAGACTAGTCTTATCTTGAGTTAATCGTCCTAAGGACTAGTTTCAAGTTTTTAATAAATCAACAAGAGTTCTAGGACTAGTCATAAGTTCCGACTATCTTTTTTGAAATCAACCCCTGTTCACTGGGCCATTTAGTTATCTTCTTACACCATCTCAGCCCCTACTAAATAAATTACAAGAGCCATCTCTGCCAAAGCAGGTATCCCATTTACCCATGGGTGGAAAGAAGAGATTATAGTTGAGTGTCGTGCTCAGGGCCACAAGTGTCACGACCGGTACTTAAAACCCACACTCTGCTGAACAGAAGCACCAAAGCTTGAGTTCGGTGCTTCTATTCTTTCAGACACGACACCCCACACTAGTTCAAGAGAGTTGTCTTTAATAGCCCTTTTCACATGACCTCTAAAAAATTTTTTTAAAAACTAGATTCCATGTGACGAATTTTAGCTTGTTGATGCCATGCAGCAAAGAAACACATTGCATCTGGGCCCAATACTTAATTTCTAGTCATATATCTCATGATTGTGTTCAATTTACAGAACCTCTGCCCAAAGACCTTGGACTGTCCGTGAGTGTGGGATTGGAGAATTCACCCACTCGTAAACTTCAAACTGCTCCACTGATTTCCATACCAACAACAGCAGAGGGTAGAATGGGGTGAGTGAAAGTACATTGTGTAGGCTGTGGTTGTAGGTAGTTATTACTCGTCACCAAGTAAGGTTTTATGCCAATAATTATTTTGAGTAATTACCAATAGTGTCCACTGCCTATAAAGGTATTATACTGGATTGGTAGAGCTGACCAAATAGTCTCATACAGGGTGTATTTTTTTTTTTGTGATCAACCGTATACGTGAAATAACAAAATGAAAGTTAAGGCTTATTCCCTTGTGCAAGTTTGGAGAAAAAAGTGAAAAACATGAAAAACCATGCACAATTTTAAGCATGTAAACACATTGTCTTAAACTTATTGTTGGCTTTGAAAGCCAAAATCAGCTGTTGCATTTCTTTTAATGTTTTTTTTTTTTTTTTCCCCTAATAGAGTTTTTTTTCAAATTTAACTTCATTTCAGAGGGAAATATTTCACAGAGAAGGTGTTTCTAGGATGAAGTTATTTAATCAGTAATCCTTCTGACTAAAAGTTGCCCAATCCTTACAAATTCTGTATGAAACATTTAAGAAATACAATAAGTTTTTCTGCAAAGGTACATATTTTAAGGGAAATTACAGATTTGGGCAGAAAAAAAACTTGTTTGAGATCGCAGATTTACATAAAACTTACACGGTCTAATGATGTTGATAGTAGAAAACATCCCCTGAAAAACACTTCTGTCTGAAATGTCATATTTGATGAGAAATCAATAAAACTGACTTCCGTTTGGAGTTTGTCGCTGTGGGAGCGTTTTATTCATTAATTTTTATTAATCGCTGCCATGTAAAAAGTGTAATCGGCTTTTGCACTATTTTCTCGTGACCAAGATAGCCGATCGATCTCAAACTTCTACGGGTTTTGTCAGTTTATGTATATGGTGGATTACATTAAGTGCTTACACTACTAGCAACTGTTTTGTTAGCAAAAACCAATTATGTATTGTGCAATATACCTCCGGAGATGAATACAAATCGAAGAACGGCAAGGATTATTTCAACGTAGTTTGCCAGACAAATAAATAAAAAACCAATTCTGTAAGGATCGTGTTATGTTATTCCCCTTAGGGGAGTACGTTAACCATCCAAAATGTGACATCAATCTTCGCAGTCTGGCCTGGGGGGGGGGGGGCGGGGAGGGATGGTGGAACAGGTCCTTATTTACCAGGATAAAACATGTTAAACCAAATCTCAAATTTCCGTAGCATTAACAGACATGCCAACTAGTACGTTTTTCCCGTATTTCGTACGGGTTTTTGTAAGAAATACGGGTGTACGGGTTTTGCAAAAGAAATACGGTTTGAGCATTGCCACCGCAAAAATACAATTTTATCCCAGTTGGCCGTCATGCCCTTTTTTAACTCAAGTTTATTATTTTTTTATTGACACAAATAAGTTTCGGCCGACTACTTACGGCCGATAAGGATTATCCAGTGAACTCTATTATTCCACTGGGGTACTCCTTATTCAACTTTCACCACACATCGAGCGAGCGCAACGGAGATTCCCTCGCATCCATCATTGCACGCACGCTAGTAGCACAAACCTGCATTGCATACTACACGCCAGTTTATCTGACGCCCCGATTTCACAGGGAACCAGTCTAACACAATTCATTGAACAACAGAGGGCGCTGTTGTCAAATGCCCTTATATGGTATCGGTCGTTTTGTGAACGGACGAATCGAGTTTGCAAAAGAATTTTTTGCCAAAATAAAGACACAAAAGATATAGAGCGCCTGAAGCGAGACTTTTATAAGATAAATTTAAGAACTATGCCCCCAAATACAACAAACGAAACTTTTTGGGATGATTTGTTTTTTTTTGTCTTCTTCATTAAAATTAAATTGGTTTTGTTTTGTACTTGTCTTCTTTTGACAAAGAAAATGATATTTAATTAATTGACAAGGGTTTCTATATGAAATAGGATATGATTAATCAATGTCTTTAAGATATGATTTATCAATATTTTTTTTTCAAAAACCTGTTCCATTGGGTCAACCACCCGTAGGGAATGCTCTGCCCAATTTTTTAATTGTTTTATTATTATTATTATTTTTTTTTTTCCTTCAAGTTTTAATTAACTGGTTTAATTAGGCTGTTTGATAACTTAATGGCCTTCACACCTTCTCTATTTTGCCTGTCTCGGGGCTTAAAACTACGTTTACGCGTGTTTAAAAAAAAAGTTTTTGATGCAAAATACAGGTTTTGGGGTTTCAGAATACAGTTTTGTGATCCCAGAGGTTGGCATGTCTGCATTAAATGCTCTGTCTTTTTCATGTTTGAAGGAGTCCACAAACTACTCCTATGAATCAACACAACAGTGTGGCCTTGCCAGCATCTTTTGTCCTCAAACTCAACAAGGCAATGGCGCTCTCTATACATATCATCAAGCAGCTACAGAGCCTACATGGTGAGTGTTTAGTCACTTCAATAGAATTTTATTTACCCGATATGTTGTCCCATAAAATAATAACTGCATTATGAAGGACACTACGTGCTTGTTTTGACAAACATTTATTTATTTTTTCTTGGTTCATTGCAAAAGTGATTGAAATTGTATTTACCTTATACAAAAAACCAGAGGCTTTATTGTTTTGTTTTTAAGAACATGCAGGTAAAAACCCTCATTTTATGAGCAAACCTTGGTTTTTATGTAGAGCTTTGTTACGCCTGAGGGCACGCAATGCGCTTATTTTTTATTAATTTTTTTTCCGGGTATGCAGAGCTATGTTAGAAATATCATAATCTTTTATCGACATAGCTCCATGTTACGACTTGCAAGGCCAATAGAGGGCTGTCTATATAGTAGATTCGGCTCTGTCACGCTTCGCCAATAGAGGGCGCTCTTTACACAGCATTGAACTCTTTTTTACGGGCGCGATTGATCATAGCGCTGTGAATCGCGCTCGCTAACAGTGAACCGCTGCAGCACGCTCTACAGTGTATGTGCATTGATGTTCAGTAATCGCTCAGGTAAGGAAAAATCACCAAGGTTGTCTTGCACCAAGACCTGGGCCCAATTTCATAGAACTGCCAAGCACAAAAATTTGCTTAGCATTAAATTTCTTCCTTGATAAAAACAGGTTTACCAACCAAATTTCCATGTGATTTTCAGGATAAGCAAGCAAAAGCTGAATATCAGTAACAAGCACTATGCAACAAATGGAAATTTGGCTGGTAATCCTGTTTTTATCGGGGAAGAAATTTCATGCTTAGCAAATTTTTGTGCTTAGCAGCTCTATGAAATGGGGCCCTGTATTACACGGGCAATTGAATAACTTTGTCTTTTTGTTTGTGTCTTGAGGAGTTGTGATGCAGTATGTTGACGTGTCATCGGCTGCTCCCCTGAACAGCCTAATTGCTCGTTACATCCTCGATCCAACCCTGGGGCAGACCATGGGAAAGGATTCCAAACACACTGGAAACACCTTCTATGTGGTGAGTTTATAGTTTCTGTCAGGGCCAGTCCTTGGAGGAACCTTGTTACATTCTCATAAATGTATCCTTGTGGAGGCTTGTAGTGTTTGTTCATTTGTCTCTGTACCTCAAAGGTACCCATAGACTTTGTACACACATGGCTATGAATATTGTCATAGCCTAAACATTATACACTTCTTGGAGCGGAAAACATTGAAAATATCAAAGTGTTTTTGTAACCCACTATTTTGTTGTGACTCTGACGACCCAATGAGCTGGAATTTTCATAGTTTTATTACTTCATGTGAATGTTGGCGCACATAAAGTGTGGATGCTGGTCTTTGACAATAACTATTGTTGTACACTTCCTTTATCACATTCCTAGGGGCGTATCAAACCCTCAGTATTTTGTCATGTCAGTACTTAGAATGAAAGTTAGTTTACTACTAACCAGATGATTTATAACAAAATTCTTAAAGGCAGTGGACACTATTGGTAATTGTCAAAGACTAGCCTTCACAGTTGGTGTATCTCAACATATGCATAAAATAACAAACCTGTGAAAATTTGAGCTCAATCGGTCATCGAAGTTGCGAGATAATAATCAAAGAAAAATAACTCTTGCAACACGAAGTTGTGTGCGTTTAGATGGTTGATTTCGAGACCTCAAGTTCAAAATCAAATTCGTGGAAAATTACTTCTTCCTCGAAAACTATGGCACCTCAGAGGGAGCCGTTTCTCACAATGTTTTATACCATCAACCTCTCCCCATTACTCGTCACCAAGAAAGGTTTTATGCCAATAATTATTTTGAGTAACTACCAATAGTGTCCACTGCCTTTAAGCTGCCTTTTATAATAAAAATCTTTTTTTCAAATGTTCTCTTATCCAGAACCTACCAGATCAGGAGCACTGCTACTTCATCAACGAGTGCACCTCGACCAATGACATGCGCGGAGTTCTCGTCTCAAAGCTCAGCTTCACCAATCCAATGCACGTCATTCAGATGCTGTCGTTACTACGGCAGCAGGCAGTCTACAACACGCTCATCGCGAGTTGCGTCCGAGCTGAAGAGGAAGGAGGTAAGATCATAGCGAGTCTCTGGGATTTGGGGAACCTTGGGTTGTCTTCGGATTTTTTTGTTTGTTTTAGGAAATAATTTGTTGTCTTAATTTTTTTCCTCAGTGGTTCTATTCAGGGGCTTGTATCTTCTAATTTAATTTGAGTGGTTTGCCAGTATGAAGTGTAATACAAAAAAATATTATTAAATAAAAATATAAAACCCAAGGATTTTCTGCCTTCTGCAGCAACCAATTGAATGACCTGGTCCTTAACAAACATAATCTTTATGAACCATTTCAGATCCATCATCGGCCTTGTTGTTTGAGGTCACGCCATTCACGCACCAGAAGTTGACTGTTACGTTCCAGCATCCTGCCACTGATGGCATGGGATGTGGTGAGTTTTTTGCACTGACTTTGTTATCATGTTTTCTTGTTGTATTTTTGGTTTGCGGTAACACCATGTCTGTGTCTACTTGCCCGGTAGAGTTTGTTCTTTAGAGAACTGTAGCTATTCTACTATCGGGGAGTAGATTTTCGGAATTCGGAGACTTTTCAATTCTGGAAAGAACTGTCCTGCTTTAATTATGTTGATAAAAAGAATTAGCTGTAGGTAAATAAATAGTAAATTTGCATATGTACATCCATGTGGGAGTGTTGGCTCTGAAAAGAGCTGGTGTTTTAACACCAGCCTTTTTTAGAGCCAACACTCCCGCAAAGGAGATTGAATACACAGTTGTACCGGCAAATTTACTATTTATTTAGTTAGAGTTAAATCTTATAGTTGACACCACTTAATTTGTGCTAATAAGGTCATTAGTGAACATTTACAGAATCTGTTGATTTCATGTAAACATTTATACTCTATACATTTATATTTTAAAGTTTGAATTGTCCGTGATTTGATTTGTTTGGTAACTTTTTCTTTGTAAGCACAATCTGTTTGTTCACCATTCTATTTTTTCATTGTGTTGACTGTAGTGCTATTCACATGGCAGAAATTTGACTGGGGTCCCTTGCTTAATTTTAGCATGGTTGTAAAATGTAGCAATGTTTTAAATTATTTTGCAAGGGCAACAATAACATTTTACAACCATGCTACATTTAGCCAGGGACCCTTGCTAAAGTGCTTTCATGTGAAAGGGGCTAAATTCATCAGTGAAGGTTTACAAAAAAAAATTTTGATTATCTTTTACATTTAAATTTATTTTTTCTAAGCTGATATGTTTGATATTTTTTCCTGCATAATCACAATCTGTTTGTCACCATACTATCTTTTCATTGTGTTGACAAAGTCATCAGTGAATATTTAAAGAATTTCTTGTTGATTTCTTGTATAAATTTATGTGTAGTTGTCCGTGACTTGATTTGTTAATAACATTTCCTTTGTAATCTGTTTGCCGCCATACTATCTTTTCATTATGTAATTATTATAAAGATGTTGTTTTGGTGCTATCTCTTCTGAAAATCCAACAACATTTTGTGAATTATCCCGCCACTTATTCTAACAAATCTATGGAAATGTTTGTGTGTTTGTTTAACTGTTGGTTGTTTTCCCTGTTTTTTTTTTTTTTTTAAGACATTTTGTACTTCGAGTGAAATAAAAGCTCTGCATGAATGCTTATATGTTATATGTAATACGTAATCATCTTTTGACATTTTGTATGCTGAGATTCTCAGGCAGTCAGGATACTAGTAGAGTCTACTAAATACTGTTATATTCTTTGATGATGTTTTGGTTTTTAACTTTTTAAACATTATTGGCTGAATTTATTTTTATCTTATTATCTTATAGTTTATCAAGAGTGAACAAGAATAGGCCTACAATAATTAACATACCTTTGAAAAAAAAAAAAATACTATGCAATTGGCAAAATCTGCCAATAACCATTTTTATACGGAAAAAGACGCACAGGCAATATGCCGAATCAGTGGTGTTCAAACTCACGACTTTTGCCATTCTGGAGTAGATATCTTACCTCTAGACCATTGAGATTGCCCTGAAGCTAGAACCAGCTTGAATTCTATATATTAGCAGCGGATACCGCAACAATTCTATAAGATGTCACAATTTTCACTTCTCTATTTTGTTTTTCTCAGTTGAGATGGATCTGAGTGAATCTGCTGGCGTGAAGTGCAAGCTTCACACACCCACTGGTGAAGAGCCAATATGCAGCGACAATTACGCAACGCAAGTTTTGCAAAGGTGAGTTGAGAAACTGTGTAGGTACTCATAATCCATGTGCACAATTTGCTAAGCAAAAATGGGTTGCAATTAAAGAAAAACAAGTCCGATGTGTGTTGTTTATGACCATTTTCTGCTTTAGCAGCTCAGTAAAGTTGAACATTAAAAGTTTTGTTTTCCTTTAAGAAATGAATTGCAACTTATAGCAAATTTTGTATGCAGAATCAAAGCAATTCAAAATCCTTATTTAATAATAATGATTATTATTTGAAGTATTTTAAGTATTATGCCCAAAGCAAATGGTTATAACTAAGTTTTAATTCAAGAATTTATGCAAAAATAGCACTATAAGTTAACTGAATCCAAAATACAGATTTAAAGCTACAAGAAAACAAGTTATTTTTGTCCAAATAATTCCCCAAACTTTCCCTTCATTTGTCATTTCCAGATGTTTGTCAATCCCTGTCACAATGCGCGCCATCATGAAGAAGGCCTCCACCATGATTCAAACTCGAGTCCAGAAGCCCACACCTGCAGCGACCGTCACCAGCGAACCACCCAGCAGTACAAGTCTTGTACCTGGAAGCCTAGCCCATCAGCTTCGATCAACACTGACGAGTCAAAACACGCCCGGTAGTATAAGACCTGTTGCCGGACAACAGCGGAGCATACTCAGTGATATGAGAAGCTCTATGGAGTCAATCTTAGTGCAGCCTGGCTCTGCCCTTGATATTGCAGCCTTGCAAGCAGACAATTCAAAAGTCGAACAAAACCCAATGTTGGCAAGCTTGCTGCAGCATGCAAATAGTGTCGCTGCTGCCGCTAACGCTACCGCTACGACGTGTCCTAAAGAACTACAGAGTCAGATATTAGCGACAGATGCCGCTGCAGCAGCACAGACGGCAGCTGTCAAGTCCAAGAGAAACCCAATGCTGATGAATCTGCTCCAAGAGCAAACCAAACAACCGGCTCAAATAATGGCAACCCCACTCTCGGCATTAACACCAGCTCCACAAGCTCCCATTCAGCAGCCCAGTCTCCCCTCTCCTATTCCTGGGAAACCAGTCAAGAAGCGGCGTAGGATCAAATCGGCAATGTCCACAGAGAAATCTCCAAGAAGACAATTTAGTGAGGACGAAAGTTCACGTGAATCCTCTTTTGATTTTGATGCAGGGCATGTTGTACCTGAACGTTCGCCCTCACTCCACACCCCTAAGATCCCAAGTGACTCCCAAGTCTTCTCTCATTTCCCGATGCCCACAGACCAGTCCAAGACATTCCAACCGTCGGGCGCAATGGAGCCCCCAAGAACAACTTCACAGACCGGTGAGCTTTCTGCACTCCTAGCAGACTTTGTTGATACATCTGGTAAAACCGGACGCCGGCAGAAGCGTTCAGACAGCACAAGTTCACAATCTAGTCTGGGTGGACGACCATCAATGTCCCCAAAGACACCTACCTCTTTGCCCATGACGCCGACATATGGTGGTGGAAGTAGTGCGAAACCTGGCATGCAGTCTCTCCACACTCCTGAGCATGTCATGCAGGCAGTGACTGACGCACCTCTGCCTCAGATCGGAAAAATGATGCCCCGCCCAGAGTCCCAACAGTCGGCAAGGGGCAACACTGATGCAGATGTCTTTGGCCCCCACAACACGGAGCTCTTTTCACCTGAAGAGTTTCTGGCGATTTCTGCAGCAGATGGTGATCCTGCTGAGGGCAATAACCAGCAGTATAACATCAGTGAGTCATTAGATTTCAATACAGATTCCAGCTTTGCAGATGATCTTATTGAACCCCCTGCTGATGTTGATATGGAGGCATGTGATGCTACAGCATTTGGGCTTTCAAGCGTCAATTTAGCTATTGCTCGTATGGGTGTACAGACAACCAAGTCTCCATCAGCAAGTGAGACTGGACCTGATGGCAAGATGAGGTCAGAGTTCAAGCTGTCCACAGCAGCTGCGCTCAGTGCATCGGCTGCGTCAGCTGGATCTACCCCACCCTCGTCAGGACAATCTGCATTTCAGAACATAAGTCCCAGCGTCGGGGGCAACCTTATGCGGATGGCATCTACGGACACTGTTGGTCCGGGCATGGCATTAGATTTAAGCATGCCAAGTTTGTCCAAGAGCCTTGGTAGTGCGGATTCCATGGCAATGCATGCTGCTCTGAGAGAGAGATCTATGAGCTTACCAGAGAGACATAGTAAAACAGTGCCTGGAAACCCACAGTCCAGTGGTCCCACCAAGAAGGTGATCAGAACACCTCCTGTTTCAAAAGGGAAACCAAAGAACTTTGTATCAGAATCTGCTGGCACCCCGCCACCTGAGAGCCAAAGCAAACGAGTACCAAAGAAACGAGGCCCGAAGAAACGCTCACGTGAAGCTTGCGATTCCCCTCCACCCAAACCAAAGGAAAAGAAAAAGACGACCAAGCGTCGTCGGATTGAAACCGACAGTGACTCTTCTCCTGCAGATGACGACGAGAGGGAGGACTTCTCTAGTGTAACGATGAGCTCTGAAGCACCTCTAAAGATGACAATCAAGATGATTCGAGTCAAGCCTGATCCAAAACCTAAAGCAAAAGCTCCAAGTACCCCGAGAATTAGAGTGAAACCTCTGACTCCAGTGTCAAGTTTCGATGCGGGTCAAATAGGTGTCGAAGGACTAGGAAGCAGTGAGATGGATTTGAAGCCCCAAGTTAAAGCAGATTACCCAGCATTACCCCTAAAAAGTGAATATTCTAGTCCAACAAAGCAGGAGTACTCACAAAAGAAGGATGTTGCGTTCATGTCCAAAGTCGATGCTCATGCTCCTCCTAAGGCTGACCCATACAAGATGGAGTCTGCATCTATTAAAAGACAGAATTTCAGCAAATCATCCACTGTTGCTTTAGCACAGTCTAAAGTGAGAAGTGACCTGAGCAAAAGTTTCACATCCAAAAGTTTATCGTCACAAAAACCATCGGGAATCCTCGCTAAAACTGGAATTCCTGGAAAGGTGACGCTGTCTTCAAAAACCAGTTCTCTATCTCAGATGAAGATGGGAGGCAAGTCTGACTCCCATACTTCATCATCTGTGTTCAAGACAAAAGTCTCATCTGAAGGTATGAGGAGTTCCCTTCAGTCAACGACCAAGAAAATCAAAGGAATGGATTCTCACACCAGGATTCTCAAGAAGTCAATGAGCACTGGTCAGAGGCCTGAAGGAAGGAAAGGAGAGATGAAGAAGTCGCCACTGCTGAAAAGTTCAAAGCTCAGTCAAGGATCACCAAAGGGGATTATAAGGTCCACAAGCTCAACATCTGCAAACTTGGGGAGTCAGTCAAGTTCTCTGAGTACGTCCAACAAACCCTCGCCACTTTCAATTCCACCTGCAGCAAAATCCTCTCCACCTACCTCTGAAGGACATGGGAGCACAACTGGTGCAACGTCTGCTGGTGACACAGCACAAACCCCTACAACTCCAACCAGTGCAGGTCCAAAGGGTGTCAAGGTTTTACAAAAACCTAGAAAAAATTCCCTGTCTGCGATTGTTGGGAAGCTCCAGGAGAGGGCAGGAATTTCTTCAATTTTACCCGGTCCTCCAGGGTCAGGCCAGGAGGGTGAGAACCCTGGCTCATCACCGGTGAAAGAGAAACCATTGAAAGAAAAAGTGTGTTCTGTAAAACCTCAAGATGGGGACAGTGGAAAGGCTGTGGTCTCTAAGCTTGTGAAGACTGACCACTCAGAAACATTAGGCAGAGTATCGCCATCCGGTTCAAGCAAACTGCCAAAGACAAAGCTATCTTCATCACTGTCAAAACCGTCTACTCCCATGTCTTCAAAACATGGATTGGCATCATCCGCCGCAGTAACAACTACATCTCTCTCTACTACAAAGCCAGTCAATACCTCTGGCACGTCAAAGGTTTCTGCCTCACCAACAAAACAATCATCTTTATCGTCATCCCTTGGTCCGAGCCTCCAGCGATCATCAACACCACCAAGTAAGCCCACCTTGTCCCACAAAGTATCACAGCAGGTTGTCCGTCCACCCAAAGTTTCAACCCCTCCGATTCCTCTCAAGGGGACAACACAAGCTGCAAGAACACCTCCGCCATCTGTTCATTCCATGCCCAAACCAAATCCGCTGCTTTCGGCAACTAAGGCAGCAGCCACACCCAAACCAGTGTCTCCTTTGAAATTTAGCCCTGCCACATCTGGAGCTTTGGTGTCGTCTATCTCAAATCCAAGTAAGACACCTCCAAGACAGGTTCTCTCACCAATCTCTCGGAAACCAATCATTTTAAGTCGGTCCTCCTCAACTTACTCATCTCCTGAGAAAGGCAACTCTAAAGTAACCATTGTTACTGTCATGTCACCGAGGCTTGCAAGACAGGCAGAGGCACTCAAGAGTGGTATGCCTGCAGATATAAAAACAGATAATTTCCCAGAAACGCAGGCTGTTTCTTCCCAATCTAAATCAGTAACTGCTCCTGTTGTTACCACAAAAGAAGGAAAGGCAGAACCAACAACCACACCCTCTACCCAAGCTGTTTCTGAAATTGAAAGTCTCCCAAAAGTTCCTAGCTCAGTCCAGCCTAAAAAGACGAGTACTCTTCAGGCAAAGCCGATTCCAAAAGCAGATGAAGGAGCTAAGAATGTATCTCTTAAACCAGGGACGAATGTCAAATCTCTGAGCGAAAGCAAAAGAGCAGACCCTGGACTGAAACAGAGCAAAAGTAGTAGTAGCACAATGGCAACAACTCCCCAAAACATCTCAAAAACTGACTCTTTGAAATCCACAACAGAACCAAGGGGTATCGTCGACAAACCCAAACCAGAACAGAAAACTGTAACTAAGACTAGTGTTAAGTCAGACGGAAACCCCAAGGAAATGCCACAAAGCTCTTCAACGGAAAGTTTGTCTAAGGCTAAGGAACTATCAACTGGAGCACCTGGACCTGGAATTTCTCAGCCCTCACAACCAGCAGAGAGACCTATGAAAAAAGCTGCAGGGGAAACTAAATTTGAAAGTAAATCTGCAGAAATGAAATTTCCAGCACCTGCATCGACCCCCAACATTAAGGCGGAGACCAAGAAGCCATCTAAAGATCTGTCTAACCTAAAGATGCTTTCCAATCCCAAGCGCCAACCTAGTCCAAAACATCAGCCAAGTCTTAAAGCACAACCCAAACCAAAGTTGCCAAGCCCCAACCGCCAACCCAGTCCGAAACACCAACAGAGTCCCAAACACCAGCCGAGTCCAAAACACATGCCGAGCCCAAAACATCAACCAAGCCCAAAACACCAACCTAGCCCAAAACACCAGCCTAGTCCCAAGCATCCAATGAGCCCTAAACACCATCCAAGCCCAAAGCGCCAACCAAGTCCTGTGCCTCAGCCTAGCCCAAAAGCTCCCGCACCCTCGCTTGAAGTTCACAAACCTCCGACACCAGTGCCACCTCCACCAGCGGAAGTTGAGTTCAAAGTTCCAAGTCCAGCCATTGCCCCAAGCCCCAAACCACCATCAATATCGGGTGTACCAAGCCCTAAAGCCCTTGGTAGTGGCAAGCCAAGCAGTCCACCTTTAGCAACAAGCCCATACTCCCCGGGAGTACCTAGCCCTCTTGGTTGTGGGAGCCGTATGATGCCAAGTCCTGGAGGTGTACCAAGCACACAGGGCATTAAGAGAGCTGCAACACCAGACGACACCGGACACCTAGCTAAACGAAGCCGATCAGTCAGCCCTGTCTACAGCCACAGTGGGAGTGAAGACGAGCTGATAATTGACGACCCTAACGCCCCGAGGTTAAGTCAACCCAAGGGGGAGCCCTCCATACCCAAAGATCGCAGAGGAAGTCTTCCAGAGGAAGCAGCCATCGCTTCGCCGTGTGCTGCTGTGGCACTTTCTCCTTGTGCCAAGTCTCCGTTGGTTAAATCACCTCTAGGTGTAAGCATCGGAAGTGGCTCTGAGCATTCTCAACTCAGTCCTTGCCTCATTGATGACGACCTTATGGATGAAGCTCTCTTGTCATCCATTGGCAAAGAAGACTCGTAGAAGAAAAGACGGAGCTTAAAATTAATATATTGACATGTACATATCTGTGCATTGCTTTGCATGTGCTATTTTTTATTTTTGAAAGGGTATTTTTTATTAGACTCTGTGTTGTTAAATTGGACATGTATGTGTGCAAACTTATTATAAACAAAATAAATTGTTCCAAAATGTGACACTAACTATAAGTCGGTTTTTGTTGTAGCCATATTCTAATAATTTTGCTTCAGATAGATTTTTTTTTATCTCTTTAAGTGTTTAGGAAAATGATAATAAGTGTATATTTTTTCTCAGCAATTTGTTCTGGTGTGCTTCAAACTTGTTATTAATCCCAAAAGACATATCGGGAATTTCTGTTGAAGGTTTCTCGCAACAAGGGACTGTGAATACGCTTGTGTTTTAATATATCGTTACTGGTCGGACGAAGCATGGTCAAAGTGATCTGTATGTAAAATATCACAACATTTTGCAAATTGGTTTTTGCACCAATTATTAATGTACTCGCAGCTAGGCTGCTCAAAACTTTTAGGTCACTAATGGGGATTATACTTGATGATCGAAAGGTCCATGCGATAGTTTATGAATTAAAAAAAAATATATATATCAAATAAAGAAATGAATGATTTACTTAAAAAAACGAATGTTTCTTTTTGCCAAACAAATACTTTGAAGACCACTCTTGATCAATAAACCCCATTTACCAGGAACTCCAAAATATGGAGTTTTGCAAAATCCATGCAAATTTACACTAAGGACCTTATACATAGTACCGAGCTTTATGGCAACTTTCAGTACCTCCTGACTCAATGCCACTTCATCAATGATATACATAGCACTGCTATGGTGCCACACTTGCATGGTACGCTTTTTGTGTTTACACTAAGTGACCTCCTATCTGTTGTACCAGGGGGCCGATTTCACAAAGATCTAAGATTGATCGTTACTGCAAATCAATCGTAGTTGCTAAGTAAAACGTGATGTCACAATACAAATCACTATGGTGATACTGACAATTTGTCTTGCGATGAATTTGATTGCTTTGTGAAATCGGCCCCTGTATTAAGCGTGGCGTTTTCACAAAGTGACACATATTAGTGTTGGTAATGTAAAACCCTTTGGTACAGTTTATTGTAACATGCGCTTTATAAGAACTCGTTGTTATTATTAGTATTGTACATGCTCTATGGGCCAATCTCGTTTTTGTCACTTTCACGGGGTGATATTTGTGGAAGCATTATTTGCTCATAAAAAAAGTTGCAAGAACGAAAAACATAGGTCACTTCCTGCACCAGTGACGATGTGCAATAAAGGAAAGAACTTTGTGGCAAGCAATACACCAGTATAAACCTTTCCATTGTTGATAAACAAAGTGCCGTGGTTGGCATGGCCAGCTAAATTGTAGCAAAACAATCAATCAACAGTTAAAAGAAAGTTAGCAAATTCAATGTTTTCTGTAAAAATTCATGAGCTGAAATATCTTTTATGATTTGTTTATTTGCTTCCAACGAACTCAACATACTTTTTTGTTACAATTCTACAAATTATGGTCTGTGATTTGTATTCATGGCTTTCCATAGTTTTCTAACCTTGGTTTTCAAAAACTCGGGCTTTGATGTTGTAGTAGAAAGGTCTATTTTAGTTTACTGTTCTGACTATTCACTTTTATATAGTTTGGTTTGAATGACATATAAATCTTGCCAGCCTGCATTCTGATAATACTTCTGTGAAAACACGTACATTCATGTGTTAAAGACACTGGACACCTTTGGTAATTGTCAAAGATCAGCATTCTCACTTGGTGTATCTCAACATATGCACAAAATAACAAACCTGTGAAAATTTGAACTCAATTGGACGTCAAAGTTGTGAGATACTAATGGAAGAAAAAACACCTTTGTCACATGAAGTTGTGTGCTTTCAGATGCTTGATTTTGAGACCTCAACATCTAATTCTGAGGTCTCAAATTCAAATTCTTTAGTGGAAAATTACTTCTTTCTTATAAAAACTATGTTACTTCAGAGGGAGCCAGTTCTCACAATGTTTTTATACTACCTCCCCATTGATCGCTAATAAGTAAGTTTTTAATGCTTACAATTTTTTTGAGCAATTACCAATAGTGTCCAGTGCCTGTAAGATAACCAGATGTTTTCTCAGAACCATCAAACATTCTGACATACCAATCCGATATAGTCCTCTTAAGGTTTTTTTTTCCACTGGCTTGAAGGTAAGTTATACCTTGGTAAAGCCCTGAAAAAAATAAAATTTTATTCGCTTTTGTTCTAAAGCACACTTTATGAAAATACAACAAAATTTCTGGTATTAAAGGACCATTACAGAATTGGTTTTTGCTAACAGAACAGTTGCTGGCAGTGTAAGCACTTTATGTAATACACCATATGTTATACATAAACTGACAAACCTGTAGAAGTTTGAGATCGATCGGCCATCTGGGTCTCAAGAAAATAGTGAAAAACCAATTACAGCGATAAACTCCAAACAGGAAACTAGTTTTATTTATTTCTCATCAAATATGACATTTCAGACATAAATGTTCCAAAGGGACGCTTTGTACTATCATCATAGACAGTGTAAGTTTTGTAAATTCCTTACTACAATGTAATGTTTCTATTAAAGGCACTGGACACTATTGGTAGTTACTCACAATAATTGTTAGCATAAAAACTTACTTGGTAACAAGCAATGGAGAGCTGTCGATAGTATTAAAACATTGTGAGAAACGGCTCCCTCTGAAGGAATGTTGTTTTTTGCGAAAGAAAGAGAGCATCTGAGAGCACCGACTTAGTGTCTCGTAACTTCTACGACCAATTGAGTTCAGTTGTTCACAGGTTTGTTATTTTGTGCATACATGTATGTTGAGATACACCAAGTGAGAAGACTGGTCTTTGACAACTACCAAAGGTTGCCAGTGTCTTGATAAGTGACTTGGTTAGATGATGTTTGAGCCTCACATTTTGGCAGGATAAATTGTGTACAGGAATTTTTATTCCCAAAAGAAAGTGTGTTTTCTGGTCCTGGTTATTTCACAAGGTGATGGTGACACTTAAAGGAACACGTTGCCTTGGACCGGTCGAGTTGGTCTTTGAAAATATGCCTCAAAATTGCGTGGTTTTCCTTTTACCTCATCGACTAACGCGCTCGGCCATTTATGCGAGTCAAGTTTTTGACTCCCATAAATGGCCGACCGTGTTAGTTCGCAAAGCAAAAGGGAAACCATGCAATTTTGAGGCAAATTCGTGTGGATCATTGTATGCTACTTTTAAAACATCTTTCCAACCATATGCATTTTATAAAACACGGTTATACAAACACTTTTTATAGACCAACTTTTTATAGTCCAATTGAAGGCAATGTGTTCCTTTAATCTTCATAAACTGCCTCGTGTGCTGATAAACAAGGTTAACAAACTATAAAATCAAATAAAAATCTTATGCAGGTATGTAGTCACTATGGACTGGTGGACCAGGAGATGTATGTATTTTGTCCACAAAAGGGTTCTACTGGTACATGTACCACTTGACCTTAATCAAGCATGCTTAGAACATATTGGCCGCGTGAACTTGAAGAGGAGGTACAAATGTTTATAAACACAACAGATTTTATACAGGTATGTGGGACACTGGGCCAGTCTAAATTAGTAACAAAATAAACACTAGATCGGTTCAAGAGCAACTGAGTGGTGTCTTTTGCCAGAAGTTTGTGGCCCTGCATTATGGGGGAAAAGGTTTTAGAAGATTAAATATTGAATCAGGCACAGTATATATAAAAAAAGAGCTGGTAGTCTCATACAGGACCAAGTGTTTTTTTGTAATTTTTTTAATTAAAAACTGTTTGGAGTATCCATAATTGTGCACTTGATCACTTGGTTTATCCCAACATTTGCATAAAATAACAAAGCTGTGAAAATTTGAGCTCAATTGGTCGTCAAAGTTGCGAGATAATAATGATCGAAAGAAAGAAAAAAAAACTTGTCACACGAAGTTGTGTGCTTTCAGAAATTACCTCTTTCGCAAAAACTATGTCTACAGGGAGCTGTTTCTCACAATGTTTTATACTATCAACAGCTCTCTATAGCTCATTACCAAGTGAGTTTTTGTGCCAACAATTATTTTGATTAATTACCAAAGGTGTCTAATGCCCTTGAAATAGATTATAAAAAGCAATGTGGAAGTATCTACCCACTCATTGACTTTGCTATTGATTTAAAGTGACAATCTGTATTTATTTATTTGCCTGGCAAACTGCATTGAAACAATCCTTGCCCTTTCTCAGTTTTTATCCATATCCGGTATAAAAGAGACATTACAGAGTTGGTTTTTGCAAACATAAACATTTGCTGGCAGTGTAAAAGCACTTTATGTAATCCACCATAAAACATAAATAGAAAAACCCGTAGAAGTTTGAGATCGATCGGCCATCTGCGGGTCACGAGAAAATAGTGCTAAACTTGATTACACTTTTTGCATGGCATCGATTCAAAACAGAAATGAATAAAACGCTCATTCACTGAGCAATAAGAGTGTTGTAACAATAATATGCATTTCTTAATTAGCGCTATTCACCCCAGAAGCCTCCCAAAAAGCCAACAAGCATAAAAACTTGCTAAGCACAGAATAGTATAATGCAGAAACAGGTCACCAGCCAAATTTACATTAAGTTTGCATTGTTGTAGCTCAGTACCTGGTTCATTTCTTGCTTAGCATGAATAAGACACATTCATGTAGTACTTTGTAGTTAGTTTACAAGATGTTGTGGCATAAACTGATTGCGGCCAACCATGCCAGAAAAATCATTGGGTTCTTTTATGCGAACTATATAACACAAATTTAACATAAATATAGGATTCGAACTGCCTCTAGCTACCAGGCAATCTCGATGGTCTAGTTGATAAGACACTGCTCTAGAATTGCAAAGGTCGTGGGTTTGAATCCCACAAGAGCATTATGCCTGTGATTTTTTCAAAAAGCTCAAGAGTACACAGTGCTATTACATATGGGTAAAACCAAGATTAATAACATGAATTTTATAATTCACTGGTACTATTTCTTCAAGTGTAGGCCTACAGTGTGCCGAGATAATTGTAGGTGCTGTACTTAAAATAAATAAGATTAGATTACACAACTCATTGATCAAGGACATGAGTGATGTGTATAGGATTTGAACTTGCACTGTAATGACAAGAGTCCGAGTGTATTGTCCCCAGCCATGACACTTGTGTCCTTAAGCAAGGCACTTAACCATTGCTTCGTCTTTCGGATGGGACGTAAAGCCGTTGGTCCCATGTGTTGTGTAACGCATGTCAAAGAACCCAGCGCTCTTATCGAAAAAAGAAGGGGTTCGCCCCGGTGTTCCTGGCTGTGGCTGCTGTATGCGCCGTAGCACATTGTAAACCCTTATAAGGTGCTACATAATTTGGTCTCAGAATTTATCACTGCAATAACCAATCTTTCTGAAAGTTTGTATATTCTCAGCGCCTTGAGTACCTCGTTTGGTAGATACGTGCGCTATATAAGACTGATATTATTTTATTTTTATTATTAGTCAGCTCGTCTTTGATACCCTTTTATTCATTGTAGTATAATTCTCAAACACTCAAGATAAACCAGCGGACTTTGCAATGAGGTAAAAATGGCAACTTGTACTGAAATTGCAACGGGAGAACGCTGTGCACATGTTTCATTTGTTGTGCTGTGGACGTGGTGTATCACCGACACATGATAGTGTTGTCTGTGTGTGGCAAATTCGTACCATGTTACACAGTTAATCTTGTGCCCGGCAGCAATTTTTTTTGTCTGTTCATCAAAATTTGCATCCTCACAAATTTTCATAATTTTTTTTGTAAGAATTCAATTTTTTGAATCGATTTAAAAAAACACAAAAAATTCCCATTGAAAGCACTGCGACAGTGGCAATTTTTATGTAGAACACGGAACCAAAAAAATGTTGTACAGCAGACCTAAGAATCATGGTACACTGTAAGACAGTCTTTATATTTGGGTTAAAGACAGGTTCTTGCTTTTCAGAACCAGTGTTTTCATTGGATCCAATGATTTCATTGGATAAAAGTGCAGACGTTACGTAAGCTTTCTGTATCTGTGTTTTGATTGGTCCAATGCAACGTTTCGCAGCTGCACTTACGGTCGTCTGCATATGAATTTAGGTAAAAGCCGACTATGGGAGGAGATTGACCTAGGCTCGAGGCCACTCTCTGGTGTAATAAACGAGCCTCTAGGTGGACGGCAGATGTTCAGGCTAGACAGACCTTTGGTCCCAGACTGAGACTTCAAAATCCAGCTTATGGTGTTGGACTTTGTGGTCTCAACTACTAACACTGGGTACCATTTGGCAAACGGGCATGGTGAATTTGGGTGCAGAACAATTGGGTCTAAAAATTTAATCAACACAAACTATTTCAATCTCCATCTTATACTTTATTCATATCTTGTTTTACTGTATTCGTCATTCAACAACTTGCTTGTTGTCAATTCAGATTTGCTAGAAACAAAGTTTTTATATTCATCAATAATATTTCAATATACATGAGCAATATTTTAAGTCAACTGAGTTACTTAATTTGATAACTTTACAATAATAATGCTGAAAAATTTAGACAAAAATCCTTACTTTTTAAAGTCAACTTGTGTTTTCTTTTCATGTTCTACAATAAAATCTATATTTACACATGTCTGCATACATGTATGCATCATCGCTTGCACAAATATACACAAAGTGTCAACCTTTTGACCATTCATTTACTCCATGCTTTACTTTGAAATTGCGCTGCAAGTAAAGTTGTATCTGCTGCCAGACCATTCAATATCATCTATTGTGGTATAAAGTTCATACATGTATGATGAGAAACAGCATTTGTTCTTTCCTTTGGTTTTTGAAACCTTAGATTTTTTAATCCTATACTAATGCAGATGTACACAATCAAACTATCATAATTATGAAAATTTAATTTCAAAAAATAGTTAATGGCCTGACGTTTCGACCCTAGCAGAGTCTTTCTCGAAGGATTTATTTTTTTTATTTTTAGCCTTCGAGAAAGACTCTGCTAGGGTCGAAACGTCAGACCATTAACTATTTTTTGCATTTATACTCTCGGTCCATTTGGTTGGTAAGTTGTTTGCAACAGCTAATTCTATTTTCTCAAAATTTAATTTCAAAAGGTGGTTGCGTTTCTAAAGATATCGCCATTGGGGCATAAAAACAATTACCTTTTTACACACTACCGGTACTTTAAAGTGAAAATGTTTTTCAAAATGCTTCATACTGTCAATTGCTGCTGTAGGCTCTAACCAAAAATTTCTATTGCCATTAACTTTAAGAATGATGTTCACCTTCCTTTTAAAGGCAGTGGACACTATTGGTAATTACTCAAAATAATTATTAGCGTAAAACATTTCTTGGTGACGAGTAAAGGGGACAGGTTGATGGTATAAAACATTGTGAGAAATGGCTCCCTCTGAAGTGCCATAGTTTTCGACAGCGAAGTAATTTTCCACGAATTTGATTTCGAGACCTCAAGTTCTAAACCCATCGTGTGACAAGGGTATTTTTTCTTTCATTATTATCTCGGAAGTTCGATGACCGATTGAGCTCAAATTTTCACAGGTTTGTTATGTTAGGCATATGTTGAGATACACCAACTGTGAAGGCTAGTCTTGGACAATTACCAATAGTCGTCCACTGTCTTTAACGTTTCGTATAAACAAAATTTGTTTTGTTTTTTCGTTCAGTTATCATAAGGTGGTCAATATTAATATACAGTACATAGTTTGCTCTGTGTCCAATTCTAACACCATCCAATATAAGCAGGACACTAGTCATTAGTTACGTATACATGTGCTTATTTCAACTACAGCAATTGCAGCAATTGAAACAGGCAATAGCGTCTTCCACTGTTACACGGATATCAAAAAAGTACAGTAAGAACATAATCCATGGCTTTCAGATTGCAACAAATAATTTACTTCATTCTTTATTATTTTGTTTACTAGTGTATCTTGAGTCTAAAACATTTTAGACACATATTGAGTTGATAGTAAAATCACACCAGTAACTGATCAACCCTTTCCCCTGGGTTTGCCTTGGTGTCCATATAAAGTTGTCCCCCACTGCAATGGTCCAGTTGGTCCGTGCTCGTAGTGCGTGCCACCTTGGTGATACAGCCTTGTCCTTTTGGAGAACGATCGATGCTGAATTAATTACGTCTTCAAGAATCACTTGGTGAACTGAGAGGAGACCCAAGCGAGGGCCCATTTCAAATTTGTCAACATGAATTTCAGTGCCTTCGTCCACTGCTCTTCAGAGTTAAACTGGATTCTATGGATGGAAGAGTTATCAGGAAACAGATTTAAATTATGAACTTCTCAGGAAGAAACAAAATCCTGTAGTTGGGTCATAACAGACTGCATCTTTCATAATGCACCAGAGATATAACTAAACTAAAAATTCCATCCTTGTTTCCAGTCCACAGGAGACAGAAACAAGTCTAGCATGATATTCTATATTCTTCCTACTTAAAAGTCTGATTGATATCTGTTTTGCCTTTAATAAATCACCTATGGTGACTTAAAAAAATATCACTTTATGAACAGGTAGGTTAGCCCTTGTGCTCAAACATTATTTTCCTACCTTTTTTCCTGAGCACCAAATAACAGGCCCGACAAGTATTTTGTGAATAAATAGCGAGGAATGCAAAATTAAATTAGCTGGTAACTAACCCAGCGTTATTGTTTTGTGTGTTTTCCAGCATACTTAACAGGTAACCTCAAGGTTTTGCTTATTTCTGTTTCACATTCCACCCTTACTTGACTGAGTAGGTAGCTCCGTTGCTCTTATCTTCAATCTTTCCACCAGACATTTTATAAGGGAGGCAGAAGCTTGTATCGCCTCGCTCGACTTCCTCCTCTAATTGCTGTAAGCAATCCAAGAAAGCCACCATGGCCTGATCAAACCTGGAGGGGTAGAGAGGAACAACCACTGTCAGGGTACAGATAATATTAATAATAATAATAATAGTGGTTTCTTATGTAGTACTCGTGTCGATTCATTTTTTCCTGCAAGATATATGTGGGGCTACATTTGAAGTAGATACCTATACTACTCCTTTAAAGGCAGTGGACACTATTGGTAACTACTCAAAATAATTATTGGCGTAAAACCTTACTTGGTGACGAGTAATGGGGAGAGGTTGATGGTATAAAACATTGTGAGAACTGGCTCTCTCTGAATTGCCATTGTTTTAGAGAAATACGTAATTTTCCACGAATTTGATTTCGAGACCTCGGATTTAGAACTTGAGGTCTCAAAATCAACCATCTAAACGCACACAACTTCGTGTGACAAGGGTGTTTTTTTCTTTCATTATTATCTCACAAGTTCGATGACCGATTGAGCTCAATTTTTCACAGGTTTGTTATTTTATGCTTATCTTGAGATACACCAACTGTGAAGGCTAGTCTTTGACAATTACCAATAGTGTCCACTGCCTTTAAACATAGCACCATGTAATGGTTTACAAGGTGCTGTGGCGCAATACGCTGCCAATTGAACCCCGAACACTGGGGCAAACCCCTTCTTTTTTTTCAATTAAAAAGCGCACTGGGTTCATTTACATGCATTACACAACAAACGGGTCTAACGGCTTTGCGTCCCATCCGAAGGATGAGCAGTCATGGTTAGGTGTCTTGCTTGAGTACACAAGTGTCATGAACGGGTATCGAACCCACACTCTGCTGAACAGACCAACACCAGATCTTGATTGGGGTGCTCTTATCCGCTCGGCCACAACACGCCACAGATAACACACAGAGGGAAGCAAAAATCAACAGACCTTCGTGTCTTTTGCAGACATAACAAAAAAATGTACTTCTTTTCAAAGTATGGAGCCAAACTAAATGATGGTCTGCGTTCTTCCAAGGTACTTACTTTGTATCCCAGAAGAATCGGAAGCCCCCTGATCCATGGAGTGGGAGCTGCTTAGACTTGTCTTGAAGAGACTCCAAGTAGGAATGGTTACCACAGGGAACCAGTCGATACCTGACAGTTAGAAGGATAGAAAAGAGTTGATTACCAATGAGAACTTATAGATTACTGGTAAGACTCTAATTGCAAAGATCGTGGGTCCGAACCCCACCTGAGTAATATGCCTGTGATATTTTTTTCACAGGACTCGGGGAAAGTACTGAGAATACAGTGCTAACACATATCGATATATGGGTAAAAACCAAAAACTAATATTATAGATTACAGTTTATGTACTTGTAATTTGTATCCCTTTTCCCCTTTGTACATGTCTATTACGCACCTGTACGTTTTAGAAAAAAATTCCGCCCGTTGAAAAAAAAAGAGGAACATTTTCAAAGGCACAACGCAAGTGCGGAGCGAGGCAGCCGAAACGCCATGCGACATGATACCCACAGTGGTACCCTAGAAAATGTTGAGGTTTATTATGCTCTTAAGTGCATTGTTAGCATGTACAGTGTGTACTAGGCTTATTTTACATGATTGTAGTTGTACACTATTGTTGCCAGGCATATATTAGGCTAAAAAAACGCGGAAACGCGGAAGAGTTGCATGCCTGTAGGTTACAGGAAAATTTACTTTTTCCTCCTCAGTCTTGTTGCCTTCTCCATTTCTTTTTTATATCTCTTTTGTGTGTAAATGTACTGAACTTGTGGAGAAAAATAAAATAATCATAATAAAAACAAAATCTGGGAGAAACTTTAAGAAGTTGTCAAAACAGTGAAAAGGTTGCGTAGCAAATTATCTAAGCCCAGTTTCATCAAGCCTGTAAGCAAAAAAATTGCTAAGACAGACAAAACTTGCTTAGCGGAAATAGGTTACCAGTCGTAAATTGATAAATGTGAATGGTGCCAGACTCACATTGTAGTTTAGTAAAAAAATATTCTAAGCAGATTTGCCCCTGGTGACAAGAGGAATAAAGATATTGTTTTTCACATGGAACCTTTTTTTATTAGGGGCAAGTGTTTTAAAAGAGGACATCAAAGCAAACTGTTAGGGCTATAAGGATGCAAAATTGCAGAGGTATGACAACAGAGGGCGCCATTTATGCTACATGGATGTCACTCTGAGGGTGTTGGAAATTGTTTTTGAATACATTTGTGGTTCAATTCAAAGTAATTTTACATCACCTTTTAAATTTGAAGTTCATTTTCTGTGCTAGAGAGTGAAGCAAGAGAACTGTCTGACCCCAGGCAGCATTAATTTCACTCCAGTCAACAGGAACACTCGGTAGACGTCCCAATCGGAAGTTATTGATGGTCCCAAAGTGACCATTGTGCCTACAAAACAAACACCAGACAAATTAATCAGTTTAAATTAACTCAAAATATTTATTTGTTTCCGTTAGTTTTTAGTCATTATTTGGGGGGAGCACACCATTCTTCCAACCAACCCTGTAAATTTTCAGAAAATTCAGGTATTACTTTAACCAAAATAACGACAGGTCTGTGAATTCTACCAACACAGTAACATTTTATTAGGTGTTCGGCCACCAGCCGAACAACTATTGTTATTGTTCTGTTTTTTAGGTGTTCGGCCACCAGCCGAACAACTATTGTTATTGTTCTGTTTTTTTTTTTTTTTTTTTTTTTTTTTTTTTTTCTGCGTGTTCTTCTCCTCGAACGTTCTCGCGCGATTTTCGCAAAAACTAAAGCTTGTATGAACCTGAAACTTACCATATATATTGATCTTAATGAGTAGACGAAACAGCAACATTTTTGGAATGATGACGTCATTGATGACGTCATTACGTTCAAAAAAACGCTAAAAATTGGAGAGTTCATATCTTGAGAACTACAAATGCCACACACAAGATATTTGGTGCATATAAAAGGTCTTGTAATTAGCTACAAAAGTCGTGCACAACGTGACCTCATGTGACTTTTACTTCCGGTTGAAAACGGAAGTTCAAAATTTCAAAAGTTCATATCTCAAGAACTATATATCATATTCGCAAAATTTGAATATCAGTTTGAAGATCAGTTATCCTGCTCAAACTTTTGCACAAACATAATGCCAGTTGAATTTTGCCTTCTGGTCGTAAAAGCGCGCGTTTGTGTTGACCTCCATTCATTACGCGTAGAAACCAGATAGTATCGCCATTCATGTATGTGAATGCTACTATTGTATTGTGGGTGTGTGGGTGTGTGTGCGTGTAGTTCATGTAGGCCTACATTGTATCCATGCTCTACGACAAAACAGCACTGCGTGGCTGTGGGCATTACGGGTTGTGTATACACATGCAGACTCCGTTGAAGGCGCGCGTAATTCAAATTCCACTACGCTGGGATTCACCTCATCTTTCTTCGTGCGATTTTGAACAAAATGTTAAACTACTATGAACTTGAAACTTATCATAAACATGAACCTTCATGAGTAGATGAACCCGCAACTTTTTTGGAATGATGACGTCATCGATGACGTCATTACGTTAAATAAACGGTAAATAATTGAACAATTCATATCTAGAGAACCACAAACGCTACGTACAAGATTCTTTCACTACATGAAACCTCTTGTAATGTTCTACAAATGTTGTACACAACGTGACCTCATTTGACCATTCACCCGAACACCCTGAGTTTGTACACAAACTCTCAATTTCTAGTTTTTTTTTTTTTTTTTTTTTTTTTTTTCTGCGTGTTCTTCTCCTCGAACGTTCTCGCGCGATTTTCGCAAAAACTAAAGCTTGTATGAACCTGAAACTTACCATATATATTGATCTTAATGAGTAGACGAAACAGCAACATTTTTGGAATGATGACGTCATTCATGACGTCATTACGTTCAAAAAAACGCTAAAAATTGGAGAGTTCATATCTTGAGAACTACAAATGCCACACACAAGATATTTGGTGCATATAAAAGGTCTTGTAATTAGCTACAAAAGTCGTGCACAACGTGACCTCATGTGACTTTTACTTCCGGTTGAAACCGGAAGTTCAAAATTTCAAAAGTTCATATCTCAAGAACTATATATCATATTCGCAAAATTTGAATATCAGTTTGAAGATCAGTTATCCTGCTCAAACTTTTGCACAAACATAATGCCAGTTGAATTTTGCCTTCTGGTCGTAAAAGCGCGCGTTTGTACACAAACTCTCAATTTCTAGTTCTTTTAAATGTTATCTCTCAATATTTTGAAGAGATGTACGCAAGGAAAACATTACAGAAGAAATAAACTATAATAACCAACATTTTTAAAAGCAATGGTGCCTCCCTAAAATGGCGCTGATCCAGAGTTTTACATCTTTGAGTTCTAGTCCGCCTCTCCGATTAGTTTGGGTCTTCAATCATTAAGCTCTATAGACCTGTATCATGCTGCCTCCATCTTGGTCATGTTCCTTGTATCAAATAACACTAATAAATGCTAATAATCATTTTGCAATTGGGAACCATACTATTTTGTTCTTCCAGCCTCGGTTTGGTAACATTGATATAAATGGGAGAAATTCAAGATGGCCGCACCGTGATCAAGGTCTATTCCAAGTTCCCAAACACTACTATATACTGACCATATATGGAAGGTAGCGTTGAAGACATTAGTCTTACTGAGCTGATCCAGTTGAGTTTGTGTATACCTCAGTTGATTGTCCACACTCCTCTGTTCATCTTTCAACAGCAGTAGACGAGACTTGTACTGATTATACTCCTTCCAATATCTGATAAAGAGAGCCAATGCAACATCAAGAAGGCTTTATCAATAATGTTGATAATAGTTCAATATAATAATCTAATTTTCAATTAAATTCAAACTTATATTTATTTCCATACTTCACGAAAACAGAATACAAACAATGTTTTTTAAGGAATAACCAATAAACAAAGCTATTTAACGAGGGTGAGAAAAACAAAATAGAGTATGGAGGCATTATCTGGAAGCTGAGACTTATGTAGGGATGCCTGGGGACAGACAATAAACGGAGACAAGAACGACAAGAATTTTGTATCTTTTAACTTTGTACATTGAAGCGATATTGGCCTTTGGGCAATCTGTTTCAAATGAACAGCTTGTGAATAGAAAGCAATTGGAGTTGTTGACGGAGGGGTGAGACGTAAAGATTAATTTGGTTGCCCTGTTCTTCTTGAGTCGTTAAATGCATTCGATGTCTTTGCTGGACAACCCATAGAGAAGAGAGTTTCCATTTGTATTATTTATTTGACATGACAGCAGTTGTGCAAAGAGTAAAAGTTGTCATTGGATATTCAACCCCTTTAGTCTTTTTAAATGAAGATATTACTTGTTCAAGGCTGAACTTCACAAAGCACTAAAATTCATCTTAAGATGAGTTGTCAAGGTTACCATAGCTGTTTGTATCACATCACCCTTTGCTTAGCAGTAATGTTTGATATTTGTGCTTTCGATCACTCTTTGTGACATCGGGCCAAACTCTACGTGCTTCATGACAAAGTGATCAGATCTTGGCCCCTTTTACTAGTTAGCAAATAATAATGCTTTTATCCTCAAAGTCCTTGTTGCATCCCTGGCCATTCTTAGCCATTTTAATGGTACTAAAAATAAGTTCCCTTTGGGAAGGAAAATAAATAACAGTCTTTCATTCTGGTTGTTTTGACCCCTGACCTTTCTTCCTCTGCCTCTAGCTGTTCGACCTCTTTCTTCTGTTGTTTTGTCTCCTCTGCGATCTTCTGTCGCTCGGAGTCTGTCTCATCGAGTTGTTTCATCAGTTCAGTTTCGTCAGCCTTCAACTATAATTTTAGAAATTTTGTTATTATAAAACGCAGTTCTTATATCATGCTTTATCACACACCTGTGGGCGCCTCAAAGCGCTCATTACTTTTTCTAAAAAGTATGAAGGGTCAAATAATAATAATAATAATAATAATAATAATAATAATAATAATAATAATAATAATAATAATAATAATAATAATAATAATAATAATGTATTTATATAGGGCCTTTAACAAAGATCAAAGCGCTGAACAATAAACAAGAACAATGCAAAGAAACAAGACCCCCCCCCCCAAAAAAAAAAAAGAGATTAATGACGTGGCTGACTAAAAAGTAGGTTTTGAGGATTTTCTTGAAAATGGCAGTAGAAGATGATTCCCTGGTGAGTTCAGTTTAGAGAAAAAGACTTGGAGCCGGCAGATCGAGAAGGCCTGTGCTCACAGAGAAGGGATTTATCAAAGGAGGACCTCAAACCTTCTCTGCCAGGGGTATATGAGGACAACAGATCGGAAAGATAATTTGGAGCAAGACCCTGGGAGCATTTACAGACATAAAGAAGCAGCTTGAAAAGAATACGATTATGAATTGGCAGCCAGTGGAGTTGGGACAAAAGATTGGAAGCAATTTATTTGTTCTGACCATTTCTATCTGGGCTTCCAGTGCTGCCTCATCTTCTTCATCTTCACCATCGTCGAGTTTCTCCAGAGACTCACGGTAATGTTTACACTCATCCTCTGTTATCTTCAGCTGCTGATCCAATTGGTCTAACAAAGAATCGGTGCATTCCTGAAAGAAAAAGAAAAGATACCATTGTTGGCAGACCTGATACTGCGTTCTTTAAAGGGCAATGGACATGATTAGCAATTGTTCAAAATATGTATTAGCAAAAAAACTTACTTGGTAAAGAGCCACGGAGAGCTGTTGATAGTATACAACATTTTGAGAAACGACTCTTTCTGAAGTTATGTACTATTTAAAAAGAGGCTATTTCCCCCTTTGAATCTGAGAAAGACTTCAGGCCTGAAGACTTTCTTGTGCATTATGAAAGCACACAAACTTGTACAACAACAATACTTTTTCTTTCACTATTTTCCTGCAACTCCCATGTCCAACGAGTCCAAAATTTCACAGATTGGTTATTTTATGCATATATTGGGATACACCAAGTGAGAATACTGGTCTTTGACATAAATGCAATGCATCCTTAACACTTGCCCTCCCAAATCCTTCTACACCCTCTGTCGCAGAATCACTGGGGACCGAGGGATATAGGCCAAAATGACATAGGAAAGGAGGGTTAACTTTTCGCCAGGTAAAGATGGAAAACTCAACCACAAGGCCACAGTATGTCAATTTACAGAACAATCTCAAGCAAACAAGGCACAACCTGAACTACTAGTATTTACCTCACACAATGGATGGTCAATATCAGAGTGGCCAGACATGATGTCAAACAGCTGACTGGCAACCTAAAAAAAACGAGAAAAAAAAACAATGTCAAATAACTTTACTTGAAAATTGAAATAGATTTAAACCAAGGATTTAAGACTTAGCATTGATTTGAAACTGAGCATGGATTTTATACTAAGCATGGATATAAAACTAAATATGGGTTTGATAAACAGCATGGGTTTGGTACTAAGCATGAAGTTGATACTATGACTTGAAACTTCTCCCACTTCAGCTTGATGTCAGGCACACAAATGATGCCTAGAGTCCCAACATATACATGTACGACTGTGGGAAAGTACCAAGTACACAATGCTTTACATCTTGGTGCATGGGTAAAACCATAACAAACCCTTTGGCTGGGTGCATTATAAGTATTTTTACCCCTGTAAGGTATGCAGAGCAACGTTTTTGAAGTATGCAGTTGTGTAATGTGTCAGGCATGTCGGGTCTTCAAATGTGTTTTTTATTTTTTACTTTGACAAGAATTGGTACTAACTTGAAAATCTATGAGCTTTCAGATTGAAACTACCAACTGTTTTTCAAACATTTATCAATTCTGTACTTTGTCCAACAACAAAGCAAGCCCCATTGTTCACATGCACATTCTATGCTACAGAAAAACCCACACAAAACATTTACCCACACAAAACAAAATACAACTCCCAAATTCCATGGTGTGTACCTTGATTCGATGGCTGATATTCTCCATTCGACTACTCGCCGCTTCTCCCAGTAAAGTAAACTCCTGTCCACTGTCTTGAGATGGATACCTGTTATTCAAACACAATAACAAAAGTTTGTCATCAAAAACAATGGTGTCAAAGATTTCATAAACCTAGGTTTACACAAAGGCCATGATCATGTGCTAAAAAGGTTTCTGATAGACCTACAAAACCGAGAAACAGGCCTTCTTTATTTTCCGTATTTCCACGAGCCTGCGTGTGATAATGTATTTAACTTCAAGCAAACTTTGCGTGTGACATAGAACACACAAGATGCAGGTAGTGATTTTAGCCGTGCATAATGTAGGCTTTTGAACTCCATTCAGCAAATCTGATTGGAGGATTAGCGCGTACTTGAAGATAATGGCTTTTGAGACCCTACCTGACGGGTTGGATTTGCTTCCTGGACACGCCATCATTCCTGTCAAGATCAAACGGCTCTGCGCTGTCGGTGCTCTGAAGCAGCGGGGTTGCCTTCCCTGATGAACTAACAGTCAGCAACGGGGCTGTGGAAGAAGAACAAATCACACAAATTAAACCTAGATTCTTTTGAAGTATATTTTCAATTTTGAGAATAAAAACTTGTTTTACTTGTAATGTATTTTCCTTTAAGTGGTGAAGAGTGTTGCATACCGAGACAGTTGAACACTTGAGAGTTCATTGATTGTACTTTTAGATTGGATTATTCTTATGTCTATTTAATTGGACAGATCTAAGATTATGTCAACTTCAGTGGTGAGTTCACAAACATCAATTATAAGCAGCCGTCTCAGTTACATTTCTGTATACATTTTGAAAATGTTTTCTGCCTGGCATAAACCTATGCAATAGGGTTTGGTTTCTGAACATCATGTACCTAATGTTTGTTTTTTACCTCATATTAATTCTGGTCTTTAATAAAAAATGTTAACTTGCGGAGTGGTGAATTTTCACCCTAAATTTAAGCCATATTTTGTATCCAAACCTAATGACAGACAAGAGTAAGTTTTTATGAGAGCTCTAGAGCTGCCCATCACCGAGTTCCTTCTATGTAAAACCCTAACCTGTGAGGTCAATGTATGTTTGGCTGTCCAGCGAACTAAAGGATGGATCTAACTTCAGTGGCTGGCAGCAACGTTGACATACGAAGCTAACATGGGTTGTCGCAACCCCTGACCGCTGGGAATCTGAGCTGTGGCTACTGTTAGACATTGCACATCATTCAGCTGGAGGGAGAAAGAAAAAGTAAATTTGTCTTGAGAAATCGTCTCACATCATAAAGCTGCATGCCACTTCAAGATGAGTGCTGCACTTAAATGATTTAGCCTGTCAACCCAAACCAACACTAACTGACTACATGTAACACTAACTAACGCTGACACTAACAAAACAGTCACCAGGTGCACGTTGCCACCTACTTCTAGAACTATTAGGTTTTGTTCCGCTATCGTCTCCCAATACGGGATAGGGAGACGATAGCGGAACGAAACCTCGTAGTTCTAGGAGTAATTGCCACCTCTCTACACTGTAACCCAAGTTCTTTTCCCACTGTGGGCTGAAACAGAGTTACCCCTTTCACAGTCTGTAATGATTGTAAATTCAAGATATCCTACTTGAACTAAATAAGGTTTGTTCCACTATCAATAGCGAACCCATGGACAACAGTGCAAAGCGGTGTGTGTTAGGGACCAGGCGCAACCGGGCCAGAGGTGCTAATTGGTTGAATGGGGCTGATGTTTACTCCTGCAGTTTTTACAAACGCGGCACTAGACATTTAACCTTTGATCCGTGCTTCTCTCCAACTCTTTCTATTTCTACCTCCATGGCGGAACGAACCTCAGCTCAGTCATGTGACTCATGACTATCAACAACACTAGGACTAGGAGCCTGGCTGGTACGTTGAGAAGAATGCGCCTTCCCAACTTTATTATAGTAAAACAAAACAAAATAATCTAAATCTTCCAAATAATCGCATTTGCAGTGTCCAGACTAGTTGCGATAACGTAACCCTTCTGCCGGCAACGGCTAGGCCGTAGGTTAAGCAGGAGGGTTACGTTATCGCAAATATGTCCATACTCAAGGGGGATCGTCCTTCATTTGTCAAGTTTATTTAGGCAGGGTCTGCCCGGTCATGAGGGTCAGCAAATCAATCGCCCAGCCAGTCGTCAGACATCAAACATTTGTCCAAAAAAACACTTCATTAATACTCAATTTAAATTGTTGAAAAGGACATCGGGAGATAGGGAACACGACCCATGGAGCAATAAACTAGGTTGTAGGCAGACCCATAGACCGAAACAATCAAAAGAATAATTTATTTATAAACAAATGAATGCATAAAGTCGACTTGTCCCACAAAAGTTCACTTTTGGAACATGTTGAATCATGATTTGTTTACGAGTGTTTGATCATCACTGATCAGTGATCATCAGACTGAGAGATTGATCAAATTGCCAAATTGTACTGTTTATGTAGCCCCACTTGTGTGATGGTCAAGGATAGCTGAATCCTTAGGATTCAGCTATTAGGCTTGGGGTGGATTTCACAAAGGTAGTCCTAACTTAGGACTAGTCCTAGGCAATGCTAAGAGATAGGACTTGGTCCAGAGTTTGGACCAGTAACTCATCCTAACTTAGGACTGGTCCCATCTCTTAGCATTGCCTAGGACTAGTCCTAAGTTAGGACTATCTTTGTGAAATCCACCCTTGGACACACAACAACACGACAAAGTGGGGCTATGTTTAATGTTATTGTTTTGTACTGTTTTGTTAATCCATGATTGATAACCTACTTTTGTAACACTTACGTTACATTATAACGGTCCAGATTTACATTTCTTAATAATCATTTGGCCTACCTTGGTTTTCTTGTTTACTTAAAATCCATCAGACGGAAATCGTTTACTGATGATGATAATGTTGTCGTCTACTTTTTTTCTTGTCAATCAATCGTCTGATTATTTTGAACTGTCTGATATTCAGCGACAGGGGGCGTCCTATACTTCCGCACCAATCCTAAACCTCCATAGACTAGTCCCCCGTCCTCCCAATGTTCAGGCTAATTACCTCGCATCCATAGAAGAGCAAGTTTGCGCTCTAGTCAATATAAATAGCTCTATGCTCATATCCAATTACACCCGTTGCGCACTCAATTAGAGAAATATGAATCTTCCAGAAGGAATTTCACAAACGATGTATACCACTGATATGACTCGAAATTATGAATCTTCCAGAAGGAATTTCACAAACGATGTATACCACTGATATGACTCGAAATTATTGTTATTTGGCCTTTGAACAGAAAAGTTTCACTTTTATTTAGTCACTTTTTTGTATATATCTCAGGCTCATTGTAGGCCCCCTAGGCCTACTGGTCTCTGATCGATGTTCAAAAAGAGTTGAAAACGAAAAGGAAAGAAAGGAGTCAAATATTATTTCGATTTTAGTTGTAGTTTGATTACAGTTTACACTGGCATAATGTACCGTACAAACTAGATACATTGTTATTCATTTTGGTTTTTACCCAGTGCTAATTGTGTTAGCACTTTCTCGAACTTAACGGTTTCTGTGAAAAAAAATGACATCCCCGATGGAAAGTCTACAAAGATGACAATATCAAGGGAGGAGGAATAAACGACCGGTGTCAGGTGCAATTGTGTCCGCCATGCAAAATTGTCCGCTCCGGACAACGTAACTTTTTGCATATGCAATCGTGTCCGGGGTTATGCAAGAACAATCCAACGGACACACAGTACAATATGTTGACTGTACATGTATGTAGCATGAATATTCACGTATATTCACCCAATGGCCGAACATTTCTTTCATGACATGCACTTTTATAGCTTGTACAAAAAATGGCGAACGTGTTCCGTCGACCAAGGGCGGTTACTTTACTGACTGCAAGGCAAGGACGGTTTTGCATGGGGGCGGACACAACTGCATATGCAAATGTGTCCGGGCGGACACAGTTGCATTATGCAGCAGCGTCCGGGCGGACACGATTGCATATGCAAAACCGTCCGGCAGACATTATTGCGTATGTCCTCCGGATAGTATTGCATAGAGCCATAATTGCATGCGACACCGGCACGTCTACAAAGTTTGTAATAGTTCTGATAAGTGTAGGGTGATGAAACATTATAGTCCCGCCTTCAACTGAGGGTGTATGGGACATTCTTCTCGTGGCAGGGAGGAGGACGGCTGGGGAGAAGTGCCGGTCACTTGTTCCTCCTCCCTTGATATTGTCATCTTTGTAGATTTTGCATTGGGGATATATCATTTTATTTTCACTGAACACGGGTAAGTTCTGCTGAGACACAGTGCTAACACGAAAAACTAAGAATTAATGTCCCTCCCGTACACCACTCAGCACCTCTCAGAAGGGGGGATGTGGGTGGGGCTTGAAGGCGGGACTATAATGTTTCCTCAACCTAAAATATATTAGACCTATATTTGAGGGGGAAAAAAATTACAGGCTCTAAACTCTACCTCCATGCTCTAATCAAGGCTATTACATTAATGGTCGTGTGTTGGGGCGCATGAACAGTTACATTCAAAAATCAATACTAGGCCGCGCCCACATCTCTTTTCGCTTCAATCAACATCGGGTTGAAGGTCATGCATGTTTTCACGATGACATACACAACAACGCAACCACCATACAACGTGTACACTCTGCACCACACACATATAACGGTCACCACACATAACACAGCAGATATCTGTGCCACGCCGTTTGACTTTCATTCAGTTGAGCTGTTGTTGTCAGGGTGCGTTTTTTTCGCCACATGCGGTAAGTTAACTTTCTAAATCAATACTTTCTGTTAAATAGTAATACTATACATTTTAAAGAGATACATTTAAATAAAACCAATATGAGGTTCAATATTAGTCCAGACTCGAAAAGAAAAGGTCGCCATTGAATTTATCGAGCTTCCGGGGTACTGCATGCGTGCTGGTTGAGGCCTGAGCTGGAGCATGGCTGGAACGTCCACATGGTCATTGGAAATATTTGTTATATTTTGAAACTGGGTGCAATTTGTGTGTTTGAGTATTTAATCATGTCACATTTGTTGTCCACCCAAAGACATGCAATGTAAGTGTTATCAAAGTTACAATGTATTTTGTAGTAGGCCTACTACTATACAAAATAACAATTACAACTCAAACAAAATCTGGAAACTTTAATTCTAAATCTAATTCTAATAAAAAAAAAAAATAAGAAATAATGTTTGCCTTGGTTTTTTAAATCATGATGTTTACCCATGGAGTTCTTCTTCAATGGTTTACCACACAAATTGACCCTGAAAATGATGAGCATGGCATTGGCAAGGCTATGTGTGACATGCTTGCAAAGGTCAATGTTTTTTCCTGTCGGATAACTTACCGTATGGCGCCACCACTTTTTCACTCATTTTTGCAAAAAGGGATACCTCATTGTTGTAAGAAGATATTAAACTTTCCGTATGGCGCCATAATTTGTTCACTCATTTTTACAAAAAGGGATATCTCATTGAGGTATTAATTAGATACTGATTCTAGTATTACTATTACTAGTTTACTATTACCGTGTTTATCTATAGACCTTTTCGACAACTCGGGTTCAAGCATTGAGTGTGCTTAGAGTAAGAAGTTCCATATTTTGCATTGTAAAATTTAGTGAAAAAATATGCACAGTAGGCCTGGGCAAATTATTCGAATATCCGGTTAATGGCGAATAGGTTTTCTTAACAGGATATCTGTAAAGGGCGCGAATACCTATTTACAAACCGGATAATTCTGTAATTACAACCGAGTAACCGAATGTTTTTTAATATCCGAATATCCATGGACGTCAGGCGATAACTGATAGGAATTTTTTGTCTGAACCCTTACGAAACTTTTTATTAAGACAACATAAAACAGCATAAATTAAGTATTTAACTATGCTCACCTCCGTGAAGAGTTATAACAAGGACATTTCTGACGTAATTTGTTCAAAAATTACAAAAGTTTTCATTCACGTATAGTCAATCACGATCAAAAGAAAAACCAAATCGCCATCTTTAAATTAGATCTGGTCATTTTTATGAATGAACCGAGTGACACTGTCTAAAACTAATATCAATCCGCCCATAAGATCTCATTCACAAACAAACAGCGCCCTCTAGCGGCAAAAACAACTTTTTTTTCAAATAGCGCCCTCTAGTGGCAAAAAACTATTCTAATATCCGATTAATTTCGGAAAGTTGGCCAGCGGTACCCGAATAACAAAATTCACTATTTGCCCAGCACTAATGCACAGTCGTGTATTTTGAACTCAATGTACAGCGTTTGTGTGTGTGTTTCGAGGATGAAACTGCAGTGTAAATAATGGCTAAAAAAGCAAAAAAATGTTGAACTATCAGTATGGGGGATAATGTTTAATAGGCTCAAACTTAAAGGCTAGCCCTATTTTCTAGAACTTGGTAGTTTAGGCCAAGTATTTGGGTATTTCTGGGCCTAGTCTAAGTTGTGTGGCAGTGTTTATTTTTAATTCTCTTGAAATTGAACTGGAAACTAATTGATGCCCTACACATTAAGCCTCTCCATTTCTATTTGTACAAACATAGTCAGTGCAGAATTTTCCCTCTTATCATGTTTTTTATTGTAATAATCTTGACCTTTTTATGTGCAGACATTGGCCAGGTCAAGATCAATATAAAAAAAGGTGTTTTGGGGTTTGTACAATAGATTCATTAGTCATTTCGAAGTACTTATATATACAGTACAGTACAGTACTTCTATACAGTTCTTGTAAGTCAGAGGATGGGTTCGAATCCCAGTTGTGACACTTTGTCAAATGCCTGCCCTTTTTGTTTTAATGTCAAAGGGTTAGGGGGGAGAGGCGACACGCACAATTTCAACATTTGATTGAATGTAAAACTCAAAGCGAACCCTTTGCTGATAATGCTTGTTAGTGCAAGATGAAAGTAAAGTGCATTATAAAACCAGTTAATATAATCTCATATTAAAGACACTGGACACTATTGGTAATTGTTAAAGACCAGTAGTCTCACTTGGTGTATCTCAAACATTATGCACAAAATAACAAACCTGTGAAAATTTGTCACCTTGTCACACAAAGTTGTGTGCTTTCAGATGCTTGATTTCGAGGCCTCATTGTAAATCTGAGGTCTCGAAATCAAATTCATGGAAAATCACTTCTTTCTCGAAAACAATGTTACTTCAGAGGGAGCCGTTTCTCACAATGTTTTATACTATCAACCTCTCCCCATTACTAGTTCCCAAGTGAGGTTTTATGCTAATAATTATTTTCAGTATTTACCAATTAGTGTCCACTGCCTTAAGAAAAGAATCAGAAAAACAGAGCAAACAAAGTTATCATTTCTTCTATATTGTAAGTGGCCAGGGCCTTATAGATAAAAACACAATCTATTTGTTTGAAATACTGAAAGCTCACTGATAATAAGTTCATACTAAGTGCCAACCTTCTAAAGAAATGTATTTAATCCTATTGAAAGTGCCATCAATGTTATGAAAATTAGGACTGGCTCTGGCAATACAGTTCACTTTTAGAAATACAACAGCAAAAATCAAGTGATGGTTTGGTTTTTATTGTGAAAATTTAACCAATTTAATGTTTCGAACTTTTCTTTTTGAATCAAAATTGAGTGAACATGGTAAATGTTTGATATTTTCATCACTATGAAGAACTTGTAATGTTCCCATGCACTGCATACGTACAGTAACTAGTAAAACATTTACCATTATGTAAAAAATGTTTTACTTTCACTTTCAGTACACTTTCAAATAGGATTATTAATCAGAACAAATGTTTTAAAGCCATTATACACTTTCGGTAAACAGTATTGTCCAAGTCCCACACTTCGTGTATCACAACTTATATATAAAATAACAATCCTGTGGAAATTTAGGCTCAATCGGACATCGGAGTCGGGAGAAAATAATGGGAAAACCCACTCCTGTTTTCGCGCGTTTCGCCGTGTCATGACATGTGTTTATAACAAATCCGTAATTCTCGTTAACGAGAATTTATATTGTTTTACCGTTTTCTCAAAAAGTCAAGCATTTCATGGACTAATATTTCAAGATAAGTCTTTCACCATTACCTTATGTAAACCCTGTAAATTATTTGTAAATCTGTGAACTTTTTTTTTTTTTCTGTACCGAAAGGGTCCAATGGCTTTAAAGCCATTATACACTTTCGGAACAGAAAACAAAAAAAAAAAGTTCTCAGACTTACAAATAACTTTACAAAAGGTTTACAAAAGGTAATGGTAAAAGACTTCCCTTGAAACATTATTCCATGAAATGCTTTACTTTTTGAGAAAACATAAAAACAACGATCAATTTTTGATGTCAAGAATTACGGATTTATTTTAAACACATGTCATGACGCTGCAAAACGTGCGGAGACAAGGGTAGGTTTTCCCGTTAGTTTCTCCTGACTCCGATGACCGAATGAGCCTAAATTTTCACAGGTTTGTTATTTTATAGAATTTGTGATACACAAAGTGTGGGCCTCAGACAACACTGTTTACCGAAAGTGTCCAATTGCTTTAAAACAGTTACATCAGTAGGGTGCTGGGTAAAAGTTTGAACACAAGTTAGAAATTTATGCCGTTAATTAACCTTGTGTACATCATACACTATTGTATGTAGCCCTACCCTGTGTAAGCCAGAGGGGGGTGTCACTGCACAGACAGTGGTTTTTGGATTTGACACCCTTTTTGGCACTCTGTGTTACTTGTCTTTATGTGTAAGTGAACGATTTGAACAGCCAGTTTTTAAATTTCTAGCAAAGTTGGACAGCCTTGTGATAAATCCTTGTGGCCTTATTGACCTTTTTTGTTTGTTACTTTGCACTGTACGTGATTATTACAAGATTGTGTCCGCTTACCCTTTTTATACGTCTTGCGGTGCTGCAAGATTTCTTTTCTCTATGGTTACAACAAATAATTTATCAAAGATCTTAGATTAGATTTTACATTTTTTTTTGCCTGTAATTGTATGGGTCATTCTACTCGGTAGTTTGTACTGCGTGTGTTACTTTTGGGAGGGGGGGGGGGAAATCATTTCATTGAATCTTACTTCTAGGTTATTCATTAAAATGATAGATTTATTTCCAATTCATTGTATTTTTTAAATGATTTTCAGGACTAGTTTTTTTGCACTTGACAAAGAATTTTAATATTTAGAAAAATTTGATTACTTCAAATGTACCCCCCCGTCAAAATTATCTGAAATTGTACGGCACTTCCATGGCTGCAGCTAAAACAGCTGATCTCTATTTTTGCTTTCACAGGTTCTGTGCTATTAAAAATTAAAAAACACCTGGTACAAACGTCTTGCTTTGCCTGGCACTTCCCTTTTTGTTCTTGTCGTTGAATTGAAAACTTTTTGAATGCTTCGCTGCACACTGTCAACATTTTGTCTTAACTGGAAAATTTGCATTCTGCAGGTATACTTACTCCAAAGAGACCTCCACTGCTAAAAATCACCATCCAAGGTTTCCGATCCCAGGCCCCCTACTGAGACTATACACTTATAGCTCATCATTTCTTTAAAATGTATTCCCAAAGAATCTAATGTATACACTATGTAGCTTGCAGAAAACTTACAAAAAAGATATTTGTTTCATTGACTGTTTGCAGCTGTTTTTGTCCTAATGGATTATCTGCATAATTCATACAATCATTCATTGTGAATTACACACAATGCATTAGGCCCTATCCATTAGGCCCTATCCATTTACGAATGTGTTTTTCCATATCCGGGTATTTTTTAGTTGAGGAAACATTGACATATACAATGTAGGGTTAGGATTGCAAAAAAAAGTTAATTATACAGTGAGTTTTAACGTTTTAGTTGTTCTAAAAGGAAAAAAATGTGATCAGAAAAACTAGTATTTTCTTATACGTTTGAAAAATACCCGTTGTCAAGAAATTTAACAAGGATTGTCAATATTTTTAACACTAAAAATTATTTACATGAAATACTTTTTACACACCAATAGGTTGTTTAAATGATTCTTTTAACATTGCAGTGCAGCGTACCCATTAACTCCTTCCAAAAAGGTCTATTTATTCTTTTTTTCCCCCAATTGTCTACATTTTACTTTAGATGCAAGTTGGGAGAAAAATTAGACACTGCATTATTTACTATAATAATTTGGATTCTTCTGCCATATTGACGAATGAACAGTATTCTCGTGAACATACTTTCATTTTCTGCGATACTCTATAGTCATTTGTATTAGTATGATTCCTGACAGCTGACGGTACTTGGCCAATTACCTGCCTTGAACACTCATCATCTTTAGTGTTTACCATTCCTCATTAATAATTTAAATCAACATACGCACTGATCATGACAAGTCCTCCTAGCTCATTAATATGCAAATATATGCGCAGCGTGCATAACACACTATCACCAATCGTCAATACAAAACCTACTCGTTTAGACCCTTAATTCTGTCTCGCTGTTTTTCTGTAGAAAAAGCAGCTTACAATCCCTTCCAAGGCTTTGCATGACTGCTGTAAGGAAGATGGCGGACAACTCATGACAGCTCCGCCTCTCATTAATATGCAAATATATGCGCAGTGAGTATAACACACAGAACCAATCACCAATCCTGAATGCAAAACCTACTCTTTCCATCCTTCATTTCATCTCTGTCTGTTTTCCAGCTGTTCCCATTTGAGGCTTTGCATGAGTGCAGTAAGGAAGATGACGGAGTACGTGCCAAGACCCTGCGTCCTTTGTGGACCCTCTGGATCCGGCAAGAGCACCCTTATCAAGAAACTCATGGAGGAGTACAAAGAGTACTTTGGATTCTCAGTCAGTCGTAAGTTGTTTATGCTTTCTTAAGGCAGTGGACACTATTGGTAATTACTCAAAATAATTATCAGCATAAAAACTTACTTGGTAACGAGTATTGGGACAAGGGTGTTTTTTCTTTCAAAGTTATCTTGCAACTTCGAGGACCAATTTAGCTCAAATTTCCGTTGTTATTTTATGCATGGTGAGATTAGATACACCAAGTGAGGAGACTGGTCTTTGACAATTACCAATAGTGTCCAGTGTCCTAAAAGATTCTTTCAAATTCAATAGTTTAATTTAACCACTCGCATGTTTTGCTTTTTTCTGTATTAATCCTTTTTGGTTGTTGTTTGTTTGTGTATACCTTTCTTACGTTAGTTACAGCAATGGTATAAATGCAAATGGTTTATTCTTATTTTAGTTGTTGCACTTTGTTCTGAGTTGATTATTACATTTCAGGTTTGTGAATAATATGAAAAGGTTTGCGGGTGAAAATTCAGTTTGTCGAACAATGTCAAAATGCATCAAAAACTGTCCCTTCTTTTTTATTGTTTGACACTCACTTCATATTCATGTAGGCAGAAAATACTACTGTTAACAGTTTTCTGCCTAGCAAAAAATGTGCAGAAGACCAGCAAAAGATGTACATTTGTCATGATATTTTGGCTGGTAACCTTAACCTCAATTTTGTTGTCTTGTTAACATTGGAAGAAGTGCTTTTACTTTTTTGTGCTTTTAAAGCAGCGCCCTGATCAGCCACAAATTCAGTGTAAATGTATTGAAACTTTTTGAAAACATCTCTTAAGGTTTTTCCACCGATGTATCATCAGAATCTTGTTTATAAGTACAAATTTCAACTTAAAATGTAGGTTTCATTTGGTACCTTTGTGCAGCAAAAGTTCTTCGCTATCACAAATAATTCATGGATATACAAACGTATTAGTACGTACATCTTGTCTTTGGTTACATTGTATTTGAATTGAAAGAGCTTAGGGAAGCTATCTGAGTTTGGGTTTCAATAAAAAAATTAGTTTACGTTTGAGAGTCCAGTTACCAATCAAGCAAATATTAAAAACTGCAAGACACTACAAATCAAAACCAGGGTTGATTATCAGAAACATACATGTACGTGAAACATGAATAAAGGAAGTCACAAGTACATATTTGAATGATTAAAAAGAAACTCTACAAAGTTCTGATCGTAAATAGTGATTCCTGACCGAAAATGAGTCGTTTTATGTGTGTGAAAATAGTTTTAAAAAATACTTGGGTTCTGCTGATCAGATGGGCACTGAAAGGATGCTGTCATGGGCCTATCAATCGTTATTAAATGTACATGTACAATCTGCCTGTAAAATGCATGTAAAAAAAAGAAAGAATCCAAGGTATTTTTAAAATTTGGGGGATTCTGTATTTATGTAGCTTATATTTATGCTTGAATGTGTATACAATGTAGTGCTGGGCGAATAGTGAAATTTTGTTATTCGGATACCGCTGGCCAACTATCCGAAATTAACCGGATATTCGAATAGCTTTTTCGCCGCAAGAGGGCGCTATTTAAAAAAAAAAATTCTTTTTTTTTTTGCCGCTAGAGGGCGCTGTTCGTTTGTAATGAGATCTTATGGGCGGATTGATATTAGTTTTAGACAGTGTCACTCGGTTCATTCATAAAAATGACCGGATCTAATTTAAAGATGGCGATTTGCTTTTTGTTTTGATCGTGATTGACTCTACGTGAAGGAAAACTTTTGTAATCTTTGAACAAATTACGTGTGAAATGTCATTGTTTTAACTCTTCACGGAGGTGAGCATAGTTAAATACTTAATTTATGCAGTTTTATGCTGTCTTTTAATAGAAGTCTCATAAGAATTCAGACAAAACATTCATATCAGTTGTCGACCGACGTCCGTGGATATTCGGATATTAAAGAATATCCGGTTACTCGGTTGTAATTACAGAATTATCCGGTTTGTAAATAGGTATTTGCGCCCTATGCGGATATCCGGTTAAGAAAAAAAAGGCATCCGCGGTTACGGATAGGAAAACCTATTCGCCATTAACCGGATATTCGAATAATTCGCCCAGGCCTAATACAATGAAGTACTGTACTTTACTATACAAACAAAATCTTATTTTTATGCAATCCTTAAAGGCAGTGGACACCTTTGGTAATTGTCAAAGACTAGCCTTCACAGTTGGTGTATCTCAACATATGCATAAAAAAACTAACCTGTGAAAATTTAAGCTCAATCCGTCATTGAAGTTGCAAGATAATAATGAAAGAAAAAAGCACCCTTGTCACACAAAATTTTCTGCGGTTAGATGGTTGACTTCGAGACCTCAAGTTCTAAATCTGAGGTCTCGAAATCAAATTTGTGGAAAATTACTTTTTTTCTCAAAAACTATGGCACTTCAGAGGGAGCGGTTTCTAACAATGTTTTATACCATCAACCTCTCTCTATTACTCGTCACCAAGAAAGGTTTTATGCTAATAGTTATTTTGAGTAAACACCAATAGTGTCCACTGCCTTTAAGGCAAAGATTACTTTTGGTTTTTGCCATTTGATTGTTTTAATCTTATTGTGAAAATTTCATTTCAAAAGGTTGCTTTTTCAGAAGGGGCAAAAAAGTGACTTTATCTTACCTACGTACACTTGCCACGATTCTTTGAAGTAAAAAGCTTCTCAAAATGTATTACAATAAAAAGCTGCTGTACGCTTCTAACCCAAGGTTTTTATTGCCAATACTTTAAAGAGTCAGTAATTACCTTCCCTTAAAGGCAGTGGACGCTATTGGTAATTGTCAAAGACTAGCCTTCACAGTTGGTGTATCTCAACATGTGTGCATAAAATAACAAACCTGTGAAAATTTGAGCGCAATCGGTCATCGAACTTGCGACATAATAATGATGGAAAAAACACCCTGAGTCACACGAAGTTGTGTGCTTTTTGATGGTTATTTCGAGACCTCAAGTTCTAAACTTGAGGTCTTGAAATCAAATTCGTGGAAAATTACATCTTTCTCGAAAACTACATTGCTTCAGAGGGAGCCGTTTTTCAAAATGTTTTATACCATCAACCTCATCCCATTACTCGTCACCAAGAAAGGTTTTATGCTATTAAGTATTTTGAGTGTTCACCAATAGTGTCCACTGCCTTTAAATCAACTAATTTTCAACTAATGAAAATGTTTTATGTCTTGCTTTCATTCTAATGTAAAAATTGAGGAGGATTTAAGTGAATGAAATGTCTTGAGGTCCCATCCAGCCGATCAATGAAAGCATTGAAGGCAGGGGACTATTTATAGCTGCTGCGTCCCTCAAAATATCCGGGAGACAACAGATCTAGGGGAGGTGCAAGGAAGGCTACAAACTGAGCCCTCATATTTTGTTTCCTAGTGTTTTGAGATGCATGACTTCTTGCTGAGCTTATTTTTAAAATCTTATAAAAACTACATCATACATTGTACAGAGTCTCTCTCCTTTATTGTATTGTCCTCCCTTTGTTTGTTATTGTTTGTGTTGTTGTCTTGGTTTCTTAAAGGCTCCAAAGAATTTGGTATGCTCATAACAAATGTTTTATGATCCCCAGTTCTAATAATAATCATAATAACAATAACATTTAATATCGAAGTCTTACATAGCGCACGTATCTACCAAACGAGGTACTCAAGGCGCTGAGTAATATACAAACTTTCAGAAAGATAGTTTATTGCAGTGATGAATTCTGAAACCGAGTAAAAGTGAAAACACAGTTTGAACTTGGATTATTCCAAGTTTCATGTTTGTTTAGGAAATGTTTGCATTTCTGCCTATAGTAAGCACAATCAGAACACTAACTTTAAAGGTGCATTTGCATACAAAACCAAGATTATATCTTAGGCTTGGCTCTTAAGAAACACATTTAAAAGGACTGTATCATCATGATCAAAGCAGGCCTGTGAACAATGTACATGGAATTTTAAAGTCTCACGGTAACCGAGCTCACAACTCGGTTATCGTTCAGTCTGAACAGCAGAAACAGTTTTTGGTTGGGGTTGCCAAAACGCACTCCTAGATTTGGCTTGCTCTCTATCATGCAAAGGGAGGGCGCACGCATACAGTATTTGGGTGAGAATTCTTAATTACTGCCACAGGCCAGCTGTGAAAATTACTTGGGACTATAAAGTCCCTTTAAAGTTAAGCCCAGCGCACCCGGATTTATATTCAAGACAGGTCATTGCTATTCTCACCATTATATTGACAAGGTGATGGACAAAATGACCCCACTCTTACACAAGTAGTCTATATCCAGTATGCAAAACAGAACGTGCCCTAAAGCCTCAGGCAGAAAATTTGACGTTGCCCCTAGAGATGATGAAATGGGAGAAGAATTTTATTCGTTGGCATGTGAATGGGATGATTAAATAGTTTGTCAAATGCCAAATTAACACATTATTTAAAATCTACTTCCAAAAAAAGGGTGGATGCGCATTTGAGATGCTCATTGGTGTTTAATAATATAATCATAATAATAATAAAAAAAAATTCGAATATAGCATCTTACATAAAAAAAAATCTTAAAACGCTGTACAGTATTTTACATATTATTATAAACATTAGCTAAAAAGAGTAAGCAAAACACAGCAAAATTACATTGTACATTGTTTAAAGCGTTTGACTTGTTTCGTTAAATATCTTTTATAGAAATGTTTTTGGGTCACGACATGAATTCCTACTCACTGTAAATGAAGATGTTCATAATGTCATTTACCTGTAGAAATTTCTGTTTTTCAGAAAAGAAAAAAAAAAGTGAAATTCACATAGCAATATTTTTAGGAAAGTGCCCTAAATTTGTTGTACATACTACTAAAAATAAAGTTTTGTCGCATTTAAGTGAAATTGCTAAAGGCCATGTCCGAAACTACGACTTCGGCTACAGCTACATCTAGATCAGCGCGTCTACCAGTGTTGAAGAATAGCAGACGCGCATGATCTAGCCGTACATTGTAGCTGTAGCCGACAATGCCGTTTCGGACACGGCCTATCTCATTTCTCAAAAAATTACAGCCCTCATCAGTAAGTGATAATTTAAGGGACGTTTCTGTTTTGTGTCGTACAAAAAGTAAGCCTACACAACCATTAAATTATAAAAAGATCAGACTAGAACTAGAAGTTGATTATTTAGCTTTTAATAATAATAATAATAATAGTAATAGTAATTGAGGCTTCTTATATAGCGCACATGTTCGTCACCCAGTGACGCTCCTGGCGCTGTAACGTACAGTATTTCCAGATATGCCAGATTTTGGACTACGTTTGAATTATGAGACCTAGTTCTGATAGCGCCATGTAATGCTTTACAAGGTGCTGTGGTGCAATTTGCTGCCGATCGGACCAGGAACACCGGGGCGAAGGCCTTCTCTTTTCGATAAGTGCGTCGGGTTCTTTTATATGCGTTAAATAACACATGGGACCAACAGCTTTACGTCCCATCTGAATGCTGAAGGACGAAGCAGTGGTTAAGTGTCCTGCTTAAGGACACAACTCACGGCTGGGGATTCGAACCCACACTCTGCTGATTAGAAACACCAGAGTTCGCATTCGGTGCTCTTTTAGAGAAATATCATTTCTATGACCCTTCTTCTTACTCTTTGTAGGTTTTTTCCAAGACTCCACTTTTAAACCAAGAGTTCAACATCCTGAATGTTTATATTTGACATGAAAAAAAAACAGTGACAAAAGTAAATGACTAAATTCTTTATGCACTTCCATGTATTCCACTCTCACTCTCACTGACTTGAAATACAAATTGCACCACTATAGGCATAATCAAATTAATAACAATGGGCATTTTTTGCAGGCTTGTGAATGCTTTCATAGTAATGTAATTTTGCTCAATTCTTCTGACAGAAATACAAAATGAGATTTTAGTAAGACATCTCTGGAGTTCAATTAAAGGCGCTGCGGTCAAGGTTTTCGTTTCTTTCTCTCGGGGGGATAATAGCCTGGCATAACCGTTGGTGTTTTGTTGTGGGATTCTTTGTTAATGGGGGAGGGTATGGCACTTACTGTTTAACATGTTTAAAGTGATTTAAAGCAAAAATTACTTTCAGTCATATTGTTTAGTTAAGTTGTGTGAAGTCAGGCCTAGAATTACAGGATATGCACGAAGGCCACAGAGGACACGGCTTCTGTTGGGCCCTGGTTTTAGACTTGGTTCCAAGTCTTTGATCGTGGCTTTCTAGTCGTCCTGATAGCCGCTACAAACAGCACCCTCTTGTGACCAACCTTTGTCATTTAGCATACGATCAGATTGCGAGTTAGGGCGCCCCATAGCTAATAATTATAATGTGGGGGTGGTTTTCGTGGCTGAGATGCAGAAGAACCGCGATCTAAGACTTGAATCAAGTCTCCGGATCTAAGACATTGAATCAAGTCTACCCTAGTTTTGGCCTTGGTACCCTTCAAAAGGTTTCCAATGACTTTAAGATCTGATGACAATCTGATGTGTCTGTTTGTTGTACTTCTGTACTTGACACTTTTGTGTTGAAACCTTGCATGGAATTCTTTTTCTATAGTTCTATTGTTTAATTAGATTTGCTTAATCAACATTCAAGGTTTTGGGTGATTCTTCTGTTTTCAGAAGCTGACAGCCTTGACTCGTTTGAAGGTTGTTTTATAGCGGAATTAGAGCAGTTTCATTATTATGAAAATTTAACTAGGTTTTGAAAACAGATGTTTTCCTTTTTTGCATCACTTTTTCAGCCTTATTTCAAGGTTGGTTTAGGGTATAGTGCTGAACAGGCAAAGTCTAAGATTCAGCAAAACCATGCGACTGTTAGATGACATGTAAGCAGCATTGGTTCTTTTTTTTTTTTGGGGGGGGGGGTTCTTTTATCTTAAGGTCTATCAGGGAACGGTTTTGTTCCATGATAATTTCTTTGGGTTTGTTTGATTTTTTGGGGTTGTTTTTCTTTGACACAGGTCTATCGGGGAACATTTTTTTTCCATGATACTTTCTCCAGGCTTGTTCTGTTTCTTTGGGTGTTTTTTTATTGACACAGGTCTATCATGCAACGTTTTTGTTCCATGATAACTTCTTCAGACTTGTTCAATTATTTTATTTTCTTTCACTACATGCCTATCAGGGAACGCTTTTTGTTCCATGATAAATTTAATTTATTCAGACTTGAAAACGTGACAAGCTGTCAATTTTACATTGATGCTCAAAAGTCATTTACATTCTGCCAGGTTTAATTGCTGGTGTAGTTGCCTGGTTACCAAGGTTACAGTAGCAGCGTATAAGAGATAAGGCCTTTCAGTTTTATGAAAATTATTAAGGCATTGTTTATTAATGGACAATTGTATGGTAAAACATGTGACGAAGGTGTTATTTGCGTATGGGTATATACATGGATATGTATACAGGACTTGAATTTAGGGGTAAAATCCACATATTGTACTAAAAAATAACTGAATTAAATTTGAACGTTCAGACGACGAGTTTGAGGGATAACCCTGCAATACACTTGTACCACTGGTGCCACAAAGTACTATACCTTCTAGGCTTAAAATTGGTGCATAGGTTTATTTTATATTTACAGACCTGTTTTTACTAGAGACTGCCACATAAGTACCATACCTTCTTGGCTTTCGCTTTAGACATTAAAAGTGTTAGGGTTTCTTCTGTTTTTACAGGCTGACATGTAGACTGGTACCGCAGTCTGCCACAAAGTACCATACCTTCTAGGCTAACATTGGGTGCATGGGTTTCCTGTTTGTACAGCTATACATGTTTGAGCTCTGGTACCACAGACTGCCACAAAGGGTGCATGGTTTCTTCCAAAAGCCGAGATTTAAATGATTTATTACAAACTGAGCTCATTTCATGCGGGTTTCACTTCACCGTTGAGCAATAATCTAGTTTATTGCTCCATGGTTTCACGTACAATTCAAAAGTTAGGTTCAACATTAGAATGCATCACGTTTTATCTTCATCAAATTCTTACTTTTTCTACTTTGTTCGCAATGTTTGTATTCAGTTAAATTTGTCTGTTATTATGGAGGCCTGACAAACTTCTTATAATGTCGTCATTCAAAGTATGGTTGCCATGGTTACCATAATGAATGATAATGATTGAATCTCTTCCCTTTGTTCAGACACAACGAGGAAGCCAAGACCGGGAGAGCAAGATGGAATTCGTAAGTCAACTCTACTTACTTTTATGTTCGCTAAAAGATTATTAATGAGGCAGACTAATTATGGAGAAGTGCCTCCAAGGATATGAAACTAAGGGACTCATCTCTGAAATGCACGGAAATAAAAATACTGGCCTGGTATATTTTCAGCTGATTAATTATTTATTAATAAAAATTGTGTGCATGGCATACAGACAATTTAGTCTGTTTAACACCTTATCATTTTCTAGGGTTTGGATTTGGGTGAAAAATCCATAAGACTTCAGCCGTCGATTTCACAAAGAGTTAGGACTCGTCTTATCTCGGGTTAGGACGATTTACCTTACTTAGGATTAATCTTAAGGTCTGCATGCTACAGTGCAGGGTTGGGACTCGTCCTAAGTCAAGATTAATCCGAAGTTAGGAAGAGTTTTGTGAAATTGACGGCAGGGCTTGTAGCTCAACATTTTTTACTCACAAGAATTCCATTTACAAGACCAGAATTCAAATGAAAAAAGACTATAATAAACAGCTTATATTTGAACCTTCAAGCACTAAAAGAAGATTTTTTTGTAGTCTTTTGAATAAGTACACTTCGATGCTCAACAGAAATGAAAGATGTTGATCAGACTCAAATTCGACATTTTGATATTATTTCTTTTAAAGGGAAGGTACACGTTTGGTAATTACTCAAAACAAATATTAACTTAAAAACTGACTTGGTAAAGAGCACTGGAGAGCTGTTGATAGTATACATGTAAAACATTGGGGAAAACGACTCTCTCTGAAGTAACGTAGTTTTTGAAAAAGAGGTAATTTCTCACTCAAATAATATAAGACTTCTAGCTAGAAGTCTTTTATTCCTATCTGAAAGCACACAAATTCGTCCAACAAGGGTGTTTTTTCTTTCATCATTTTCTCGCAACTTCAATGACTGATTGAGCCCAAATTTTCACAGGCTTATTATTTTATCTTACCTTCCCTTAAAATTAAATTCTGAGGTCTCATAATCAACTTTGTGGAAAAGTACTTCTTTAAATTAAAATTTTGACCACTTAATCTCAGATCTTGTCTTTGTACCACAACATTCAAATCTCTTCTCAAAACATATCTTATGTCACAGGTTTTCAAAGAATAACATTGTTTTGCTAGTTTTTTTGTTGTTTTTTTTGTTGTTTTTTTGTTTGTTTTTTGGTTTTACTGTGCCTTGAACACCCAGCAGGATGGATACATGTGCATTACAAGTCTCATTACTATTAAACTTAATCCTTGGTTGTACAACCAGAATTATTTTATGAAATAAAATAAAATACTGCCCTGTACAAAATTTGAATTTAAAGAAGTACTTCTTTCTCAAAAACTTTGTTACTTCAGAGGGAGTCGCTTCTCACAATGTTTTATACTATCAACCTCTCCCCATTACTCATTACCTAGTAAGTTTTATGCAAAAATTATATTGAGTATTTACCAATAGTGTCCACTGCTTTTAATGCAGAACGCAGCTCCACACACCTTGGGCTACACCATTTCTGCCATTTTGGAAGTAATTTTTGTGTGTACATTTTGACTTTCAAGATTTGTGAAAGTGTGCTGAGCGCGTCGTTTAATGGGTCAATAATAACAGTTTTAAACTTGTTTTTCTTTTTCCCTGACCAGATTATCACTACACAAATCGGGAATGGATGGGAGCTGCCATCACGAACGGGGAATTTATAGAAAACGCAGAATTCTCAGGGAATCTCTACGGAACAAGGTATCTTATTTGCGCACTTATTTTCAGGTTTTCCATTGTGGTATCTTTCCTCCTCTTCCACCTAATGGATCCTGGTTTGAATCCAACTGGGAGCACTATGTGGATTATGGTTTTGCCTGGAATAATTCTCTGGTGTTTTCCTTCTTCTCATTGAACCCAAGTCTCGACACGCATGGGGTGGCAGGTCTTTTTCTTCAGCTGCGCCATGCATCTGGAACTCTTGACCACTTAATCTCAGATCTTGTCTTTGTACCACAACATTCAAATCTCTTCTCAAAACATATCTTATGTCACAGGTTTTCAAAGAATAACATTGTTTTGCTAGTTTTTCTTTGTTTTTTTTTGTTTGTTGTTTGTTTTTGGTTTTACTGTGCCTTGAACACCCAGCAGGATGGATACATGTGCATTACAAGTCTCATTACTATTAAACTTAATCCTTGGTTGTACAACCAAAATTGTTTTATGAAATAAAATAAAATAACGACTTGTACAAAATTTGAATTTAAATTTAGTTTTCTTCTCTCTTTTTTCATCTTCAAAGAACCGATATCCTTAAATTATCTTGTTCTAATTGTACATTGCAGAGTTTTTATCCCACAGCCATGCCTATTCTTAATGGCGTAACTTTAATCTAAAGACTGCTTTATGATTTTAATTCATAACATGCTGATTTTTAACTTTTGTACAATGGTAATTTTAGTGTGTAGGCCTACTTTGTAGTGTGTATTTCAGTAAAAACACATATTTAAACACGCAAAACCAAAATGAATTTCACTGTTTATATTTTGTGTTTCAGTAAAAAGGCTGTACAAGACGTACTGAGTCAAAACAAGATCTGCATTCTTGACATCGATATGCAAGGTGTTCTTCTCATACAGAAAACCAACCTGAAACCAATCTACATCTTCATCAAGCCACCGGATATGAAAATATTGGTATGCCTTTTACAAGTGAATTACGATACGCAATCAAAAACAGAATAACTGTTTAGTTATGTACAGTGTATTATTTAGTTCGCTGTAACACTATGTATATATTTACATGCTGGGTAGATTATGTTCTTTTGAGAACTTGTCTTGCTTTATATTCTACTACTTTTAGAGACTTTTCAAATTCACAAAAAAAACATTAATATAAAATCATTTGGAATGGTCCGCAAGGACCTCATATCAATTCAGAATGATTGGCCAAACTTCCAAAAGTTGGTCTAGAATTACCACAGTTTTGAAAATATTTGAGGAGACCCCTGTCATTTTTATTTGGTTGCTGATGAAATTGAGGTCATTAGAGGATGGAGTCTTGTGCCAGTCTGATTGTTACGTAGAAACCCTGTTTTTCTCAATAATTCAGGAGGAGAGATTGAGGAATCGAAAGACGGACACAGAAGAGGCAATTCAGAAGAGGCTTGAGACGGCAAGGAAAGAGATGGAATTCAGTGAGTATTGATCTGTACAATAGGGTCTTTCAGCTCTGGCTTAGACTTCAGCTCTGGGGCTTGGCTCAGGCACCGGCTAAAGGTCTGGCTCAGGGCTGATCTTGTTAAGGGCTTGGCTTAGGGGCTGGCTTGGTGCCTGGCTTTAGGATCTGGCTTCGGGTTTGGCTCAGGGTCTGGCTTAGGGTCTGGCTTAGGGTCTGGCTTAGGGTCTGGCTCAGGGTCTGGCTCGGGGTTTGGCTTAGGGGGTGGCTAAGGGTCTGGGTTTGGGTCTGGCTTAGGGTCTGGCTTTGGTTCTGGCTTAGGGTCTGGCTTGGAGTCTGGCTTTGGGTCTGGCTTAGGGTCTGGCTTGGAGTCTGGCTTTGGGCTTGGCTTAGGGTCTGGCTTAGGGTCTGGCTTAGGGTCTGGCTTGGAACCTGGCTTTGAAAATATCTGCTTATTGTATGAGGCTTCAAACAGGCTGACGGAGCATAAGCCGAAAACCTGGTTTCAAAAAGGACCATAGTAACCCACTTTTCCTATTGTTGTCAAGTGCACTGTACATGCTGTATGTGATTTCATTCATTGACACCAATACCCCAAAAGGTACCAGACTATTTTATCTCAAGGCCTCGCTTTGATTTTAATGAATTTAGTGAAAATGTTGTGTAAAGCAATGTGGTTTATCTTATTAATTTTGGTTTTTACCCATACACCGATGTGTGTTAGTACTGTATACTCAGTACTTTCCCGAGTCCTGTGAAAAAAATATCACAGGCATGTTCCTTGTGGTTTATCTTGTTCCCTTTGTCATTTAAAATAACCGTAGTTGGGTGGGACCAGGGAACTAGATGTTTGTCCTTGGTCTTACGGACTTATAAATACTTTAACTTGTGGCTTATCAAAGCCTGATTACCTTATGATGTGTGCATGAACATTTACTGTGCATGAGTGTGTGTGTGAGTTGAATTCTGTCATCAAAATGTGTTCTATCATGGTGTTTGGGCTTGTGGGTGTGAAATTAAATTGGGGTTTGTTTGGATTGTGTTTGCTACTTTTAGATTAGAACATCTTTTCTGCCCAGCTGTCTCCATGCTTACAATGCAAACATTGGTTTAACGTATATTATTAATAAGAATTGCATAAATCAATAAATTATGATTCAGTATTTTCTCATTGACTTGAACCAAACAACCTTGTGAGTGCAAGTCCTGCAGTGTAACCACGGTGACATAGGGTCTTACTTGAACTCTTTATTTAGAAATTTGCTGTTTAAATTGACGGGTGTCGAATTTACTTGAAAATAAAAAAACTTATATGAAGAAATAGAAAGTTCTCTCCCATCTAGTAAAAAAAGAAAACACTTGCAGTCGAGGTTAAACTGGCATTTTGCAGAGTGTGAATCCTGCGTCAGTGTAGTTAAAAAAACAAATAATTGAAATTTAATTTTGTTCTTTATCTGTCCGCTGTTAACCCATAATGCATTGCATCCTTTCCATCCACTCACCAGTCAACAGTCAGCAGGATACCGGGCACACCATAGTGAATGATGACTTTGACGCTGCGTACCGGGCCTTTACGCAGGCTCTAACTGAGGACATAGAGAGACTGCGTACAGCAAAGAATCACTGGCACAAAACATAACAATGGCTGCATGTTTCCACTCACAACATTAAGGTTATTATACAACACCCAAGTAGATCTTTAGTAGATGGAACTTTGCATCAGGGATAAAGAATTAAATTTGGTTTTACCCACCATATACCATGACCAGGGTTAACAATGTTGAAACGCCATGAACGTCACTGCGTGACGAATCTGAGCGCTACATAAGAAGCCACTAATATTAAACACTGATGTATGTTAGCTCTTTATGGTCTTTTCCAAGCTCTGTGAAGAAAATAACAAGCATATCACTTGGGTGGGATTCGAACCCACGACCGTTGCAATTCTAGAGCCAGGGTTGTAGCTAGACAAATTTTAGTGGTGGGCAAAAAATTAAATTTTGTTGGAAGTCTACCGAGGGCAACGGGATCAACAAAATTATTAGTGTTTAATTATGGGGCCATTACTGCTGAAGTGGGGCCAGATTCCCAAACTGTTTGTGTTATGGGGCCATGCAATAAGTTGAATGGCCTTTGGATTGTGTTCTTTCTCTGTGACATTGATACTCGTTATCATTAGCTGTGTGTCAGATCAATGCAAAGTGGAAAATATTTGAAATCTGTGCTGGGTGGCATAATGTATTTTTGTTCAGAGTGCTGGGCAAAAAATTGTGAGTCCTGGGCAGGCCCGCCCAGCACCGCCCACCGTGGCTACAACACTGTCAAGAGCTGTAACTTACCAACTAGACTACTGAGATTGCCTGGTAGCTAGAGGCAGTTTGAGTAATAGATCTTTCTTGTTTGAAAACCCACTCGTTTACATATCAACTCAAAGAATATTTTCCTTTTGACAAAACAAGTACAGCAGGATTCCTTTCAAGTTTGCAGGTCGCAGATTTCTATTCAAAAAATTACACAAACTATAGTTCATATACAGAAAATATACAATTATGCAGATTAGAGCTTTCAAAACCACCTTTTAAGGAAATTGCTTTTTATAAAACATTTTTTATTTTATTTTGTTGTTCTCTCTTCTCATGTTCTCTATTTTTGCTTTGCTTGCTTGATAACTGCTTTATGTATTGAACATTGTACATATTGCACTTGGCCCAATTTCATAAAGCTGTTTGCGGAAAATATTACTCTAAAATCAGCAGTGCTCCGGTTTGGATAGTAAAACCTTTATGCCATTTGGACTGGCAGCCGGGTTTTTGTCTGCGAAGTGGTATTTTTCTGTGCTTAGCATGAAATTGGACCAATGCTAAGTGTCATTTTTTGCACCCATTCTGCACGCTAATTATTTGTCTAAAAATCATCTCTAATCCCATCTTTGGGTTTTGATTAATATCATCTCGATCAAAGTTTCAATAACTCCTAATCGGACATTTCTTGTCCAGTGCCTTTTCTAAGAAGACTCAATTACTCAGTTTGAGTCAATTATTGCTTTTTCCCTCATCCACAGTTCAAACTCAGAAGGAATCGCCCAACTCTCACATCGTTATCAACGATGACGTAGACGTCGCTTATGAGAAACTCAGGGGAATCTTAAGCGGCCCCGTCTCACAACTGAAGAGCCTCAAGTATAAGACCAAGACTCTTTGCGATCCGCCGTAATGAAACCCCCTTGTAGCATTTATTCCTCTTTCTCACTGGTGGTGGTGATGGTCTTTGCCTTTAAAGCCATTGAATCCCTTTCGGTAAACAGTATTGTCCAAGGCCCACACTTCGTGTATCACAACTTCTATATCAAATAACAAACCTGTAGAAATCTAGGCTCAATCGGACATCGGAGTCGGGAGAAAATAACGGGAAAACTTACTCCTGTTTTCGCTCGTTTCGCCGTGTCATGACATGTGTTTATAACAAATCCGTAATTCTCGTTAACGAGAATTTGTATTGTTTTACCGTTTTCTCAAAAAGTAAAGCATTTCATGGACTAATATTTCAAGAGAAGTCTTTCACCATTACCTTCTGTAAACCCTGTAAATTATTTGTAAATCTGTGAACTTTTTTTTTTGTTCTGTACCGAAAGGGTCCAATGGCTTTAAGGTATTATAAGGGATTGGTCAGGATACAAAACAAATTGTTTGTGTTATTTATAGTATGAAAGCTTACTGATCATAAAGTTCATACTAAGACTCTTTTTTCTGTGAAATTTTTTCTCCCAGATCATATTTGAGAAAATTGTATCTGAAAACCTTTTAAAAAAGATTTAAAAATTGTTGGCAGTTACATCCAAAATTAAGGACATGTCGCAATGTGTGTGTTTACATACTGAAAATTGTGCATGTTTTTTCACTCTTTTCTCCTGACTCAGACAACAGAAGCAAACATTTTTACTTTTTTTGTTACTTCATGTCTGGTTAATTACACAAAACATGAGCACTGTTGGCGGCTATTTTGTCAGCTCTACCAGCGAGGTATAAATACAAAGCCAATCTGACATCATTAGTTGCCAATCCCAATTGTACCTTAAAGAAATACTTCACTTGTATTAACAGGGTTTTCTATACTAACCCTGTAGACACCGCTGATATGGGATGCAAATTTTGCACAATTTGATCTACTTTTTGCTGAATTCAGACTTTTTATGTCGCCCTGGTGAAGAAAATCAGACAATATTTTTTCCACAAATAAAGAAATCCTGCTCATTGGTCTACTTCTCTAGTGCTTTGGATACTGTTCCAACAAGCTCCTTGAAATCTATAACCCCAGGGGTTACCAAACGATAGAAATGGCATCATTTCAACATATTTGAAGTTGTATCCAAGTTTCAGATTTTTTCGTTAGTAATGAATTTCACCCCTGTCTTTTTGATGAGTAAAAATAGTTTTGGCAGGAAGTGCCTGGTTGTGGCATTGAGGCGGAGTATCACATTATTATTATATTTTTGATACATGGAGGTTATCATCTCCGAGGGAGACAATTTATTGAATGAGAGAGAGAATTAGAGAGAAGTTGGTTGCTAGAAAAACTTTTAACAGTTTGTCTAATGTTTGTATTCCTATTTCTACAAGATATGTAACTCGCCTAAACAGCTTTTATTTTAGGCTGACGGTGAGGTTATGGCGAGGGATTTTTGTAGGCTAATGGCAATATCTCCTTGTGAAATCACCACCGTAAGTAGATGTTTATCATTTATGTCTTTAAAATATTCTAGTTCCTCAATGTTTCATCATGTGTATGGATTACTCTTGTGGTTCTTAAACTACACATGTACATATTTATTTCATGTAGAAGTTTGTACCAGTCTATATTTTTGTCTCATTCTTTTGAAACAAGAAACTGTTCCACTGTTTGGTAGAAGTATATCAATGTAGAAAGTTGCATTGCAGGAGAAGTTACAACTATAATTGTTTCAATGTTATATGAAGCTTCACTCTCAACCTAGCACAGTAATGTTACACGAGGACATTGTCATCAGATTGTGAGAAGAATAATGAGGTATTTTTTACACTAAATATTTTAAAATGTAAGTCTTGCTTTAGACTCGTGATTTTATTTACTATGAAATATAGTATTTTAATGAGATTTATTGACTGAAAAGCAAACAAAGTTGTAAATTTTGTAAGACATAACACAGTTAATCAGATCTAAAGAATATGTAGACACTGTGGTATGGGTTTTAAACACCGAGGTTGACGATATTTTGTCTTGCCTTTCATTTTGATGGAAAAGCAACACCCTCCAAATGAATGCATAATGACCACCGTAGTCAAGTCTCTCAGGACGAGTCCGAGTTTGAATCTTGAGTCACTTTGCTCGAGTTTAAATTCAAGGCACAAGTACTTAATGTAAAGTTTTTGTTTCGAAAAGTCAGAAGTCGTTAGTGTCAGATCCGAGTCAGGATAGTGGAATCCAAATTAAAGTTGGTTGCCGAGTTGGCATTTATGATTATTCATGGCCCAGTCTTCTTATCTCTTTGCTGGCAACTTCACCTCGCAAGAAAAGTGAAATTGAAGGCAGATCAAAAAAGAATCTTGAAATTAGGAAAATCACCATACTGACTAAGATCGAGTAAAAGACACATCAAATACATTATGCATAATTACTTTTTCTTTATTATTTGTACCAAAGGACCTCAATGTACAAACTTATTAGACATTTTTTACAGTCTTTTCCTTACTTAGGGTATTAGAACAAGAATGGTGAAGAGTTCTTTAAGTTTGACTATCAGACAGAACAAGAATACATTTTGTAAAATTCTTGAGTCTTCTTTCACACTTTATTTGACATTCCACTCAAATGGCTGATCATGTTTTAAAATGTATAATGTATTATTTGTAGAATTTGTATGACTGTATAAATAAATATATAATTGTACCGGTATTTTGCTGTCCCGACAGCCCTTTATGTGTATATGTATAGGGTAAATAAAATACACATCAACAAAAATAAAATGATAGAACTCAAAATACACTTTGTCATAAGAACTGATTGGGGTTGGCGTTACTGAAATGTCTCGGGCTGTTTGGTCGTCTCAGAGTAAGTGAAAGACAATGTCAGTTAGCCGTAAGATAGATATTCTGTCGGATATCTGTCTTACTAGTCCATCGAGCTGGAACAGACAAACGTTGCTTTCCACTGTTCCCACCACATTGTAAACCACTGATTGATCATTAATTTCAAATACAAGTCCCATGCAATCGAATGTTGGAAGGAAAGTTTAGGAAACCTTAAAATATTATCTGACCAACATGTACATCTGTGAAAGGCTTTAATAGACTTTTTTTGGAGTATTAATTTTCTTTTAAAAGTAAAAGAAAATGGGAAATCATAGTCGGGAAAATATCATGCATGTTCAAACTAAAGTATGGGAATTAATTCACACTATGAATTATCCAACAATACACTGCCCCTCATGTAAGGGTACACTGAAATTACTTTTTCTTGTGATTCTTTCTTGGAAGAAAATCTCAAGAAAACCCTTTTATTTGAAAGTGAATTTGGCGGCAAAATAGCATAGCACTTTTAAGCAATCACTCTGAATAATCTCACTGACTTGTCTCTCCCACAGCCGACTCTCCGCACTCGAACCGTGCAAAGTCGATAATCTCGAGGTTTTCTTGCCTGACGAGGTCGCCGACTGTCATGGTCGGGTCCAAGAGATACTCTTGTTTCAGCATCTCCGTTTCCACTTGCTGTTCCTTCTCGGGCGGAGCATCTTGCTCCGACTCATCTTGCTCCGACTCCTCAATCTTGGGTGGTGCTTCGGGTGTTACTGTGAGAATTGTAGAAAATTGGACATCCATCATGCTATCAGTTTCTGATTCGAAGTGCATTTCAAAACCGACTATCTTTTTGCTACAATCTTGTCTGGTAGACCCTTTAATATTGTTACTTGAGGGACTCTTAAACCTTTCCCTGGTAACGCTATAGTCAACCCTTGTTATAAAGAACACGCCTAACGTTATAAAGAAGTTCCGATTTGGCAAAAAGGTGGTTGTACTAAAGGTCCAGGTTAATAGCTAAGAGCAGGGCCCAATTTCATAAAGCCTGTTGGCCCAAAAACTTGCTAAGCACAGAAAAGTATTGCTAAGCAGAAACTGGTTACCAGCCAAAAGTCCATAAAGTTTACATTATTGTGACTGATAGACAACCAATTTTTGCTTAATCATAGAAATTTGCTTAAATAATTTTCTTTGTAACGGCTTTATAAAATCGTGCCCTGTAACCAGCTTGTTCTTTCTTTCACAACAGTTAAATAAGAAACGTGTATTACCAGGTTTAACTTCAGCAAACTCCCCTATCGTGACTGGACTCATTCCTACAATGTGTTGACAGAGACGACGTCCGATGTCAGCGGGTCGAAACTCCTTGGTTCCACCCTCGGTCTTCTTGAATGCGACCAGGGCACCGTATTTACCGACCATACATTTGCTTTTGTGCTGCGACTGAAGGACGGAGTGTATGTACGTTCCTGGGAGACAGAATCAAAACTTACTTAAAGGCAGTGGACACTATTGGTAATTACTCAAAATAATTATTAGCATAAAACCTTACTTGGCAACGAGTAATGGGGAGAGGTTGATAGTATAACACATTGTGAGAAACGGCTCCCTCTGAAGTAACGTAGTTGTGAGAAAGAAGTAATTTTCCACGAATTTGATTTCGAAACCTCAGATTTAGTATTTGAGGTCTCGAAATCAAGCATCTAAAAGCACACGACTTTGTGTGACAAAGGTGTTTTTTCTTTCATTATTATCTCGCAACTTTGATGACCGATTCAGCAAAAATTTTCACAGGTTTGTTATTTTATGCATATGTTGAGATACAGCAAGTGAGAAGACTGGTCTTTGACAACCAATAGTGCCCAGTGTCTTTAATTTGTGTTTTTTAAGTAATGAATGTTTATGTTTGGGTCATTTACTAATTAGTGGCCTTAAGCATGTTTACTTGGCAAAAGTAAAATTGTTTACGAACATACGGTGCATGGTTTGTTGAAAAAAAATTGTGAACAATTTAAACTGGTGTAAAACATTTCCACAAACACTTGGTTTATTCCAATTTGCAAAATCAATACGCACTGACAAAGCAGAATGGGCAGTATCTATATGTTGATGGGTTGTCATGAGTAGATCAAATTCTACATCTAGGACAGACAAAAAAAATTCTCAACGCAAATCTTTTCAACGCATCATCCCATAAAATATCTGTGAGTCACAAATAAAATCCTACCTAAGTAATGGTCTTTTGGTGCAACTAGACACAGAGACCTGTTGAGTGTCATATTTTCTCCAATCTTGCCGATGGTCATAGCTGTTATATCCTGAAGAGTTTTCTGATCTTCAAGTGCAAATTTCTGCATATCTTCACCTGTGTAGATTGTCTGAAAGTAATAGAAAATGTATACGATTTAAGTACAATTATTCTCAGATAAATTGTATTAAACATGTTAAATATGTTGTTTTTTTCTCAGGATTTTATGCATTGCATTGCGAGGTATCAATGTATTTAGCTTGCGCCAACACCATATGTGTATCTACTTGCCAGGTAGACTAGGTTCTTCTGAGAACTTGTCTTGCTTTATAATCTACTACTGCAGAGTAAATTTTTCGGCATTCGGGAGACTCCTCAATTCTTTAAAAGAACTGTCCTGCTTTTTAACTACTATCTTTGCGGAAGGTAGGAAACCAACCGAGACTGCTACTTTCACTCAGTGGATCAAGGGGTATTCATGTTATAAAACTTCACCAGCGCAGAGTGAGTTCTTGCAACAATTTATTATTTGACGTTGTTTGAGGCAAGGCAGTCTAGTGCATTCTTGCATCTCTGTGAATTTGAAGACCTATAGGAGACTTTCCAACGCTAGGTGGCAGCAGACATACCGGGTACATTTTCATTGTTTACGTAGTTCTGAACATGCGCATAATTCTGAGAACAATGGATTTACCCGGTAAGTCTGCTGCCCTCTATCGTCCCAGAAAGTCTCTCATTGACCTACCTTTGCAACACTCGTGAGATCCTTCATCTCGGCATGTTGTTTCACGAAATGTTTCAACGATGCAACAGCAACTTGACCTACAAAACCTTGGAATTCACTGTTCTTTGCGACAAAGTCTGTCTCGCAGTTGACCTCCACCATGGTGGCGCTGTTCCCGTCGTGCATGACGCCAATGAGACCCTGGGTGGTTGTTCTCCCTTTGAGTTTAGTGGCCTTGCTCCAGCCTTCCTTCTGCGCTTGCTCTTGGAGCCACTCTTCTGCCTTCAAATTAAATTATTTAAACAAGAGTTAAGGGAAATTCACTGAACTTTCTGAATAGTATTTTGCACTTGTGAAAACAAATCAACATCACTATGAATATTACAATTAATACAAGTACATCAATATTTTCAGTATTATTTAAATTGTTCGTGTGATGTATTGTCTTTAACAAAGTTAGAAACTTTTACGGGGAGAAATTATGGAAAATCCATGACACCCAACCAACCTCCTATTCAGTCTGATTGCTCTTAGTTTTATACAGTTAAATAACTTTTGATATTGTAGGGGAATCAACCAATATTTTTACATACAAGTATTATAATTTTTACTGAAAATTCTACCTGTTTGAGATCATTGCCAAATTTGTCCAGTGCCTTTCGGCAATTGGCAAAGCTGAAGCCCGTCTTCTTTCTCAGTTGTTGAAGGTTTTTCTTTGAGGTTGAAAGAACAATGTTCGAGGTTGAAAATAACCTACAGAGAGATGTCACTGTGAGCCCTTGTAAAAAAAATGAAAGAAAATTGTTCATAAAATAATCATAAATGATCTCTTGAGTCTTGACTTAATCTTATTGTTTTACATTATTCAAACTTAAAAGTGAACGCATTCTTTCTTGCATATTATTATTAAACCAAAAACCCATTTACTCTTCTGGGTTTGGTGTTTGCCACTTTCATTTACGAAGTATGTTCATTGATATCTCCTGAACCATGATGCTATTCTAGTAAGTAGTAGAATTTCTCCAAACCTGCATGACCTGTGTGTTACTAGTACTGTTTCGTGTAATAACAAAATATAAAAAATGTTCGTCCCTAGTTCCGTTGACACGATTGGACCGAATGAGCTTCAGCTTGTTATTTAATTTTAATATCTTTAATTAGACAATCAGACTAGAAGTGGTAGCTGCCTCTTCGTACTGATACAAAGATGCACTTTATTATGTTTAAATTGTTAAAAATTAGCACAGAGCCATTTGATCATGGAGGACAGGACGATGCCGACGATGGTTAATTTTACGGTCCTACTAAAAGCCGACAACAAGCCGACAACGCCGACAACAAGTCCAGAGCGCCGCCAACACGCCGCCAACACGTTTTAAATACCTCAAAAATGGCAAATAAACCATATACATTTTAGAACTATATGTGTTCTGTAATATAAACATAAAGTTAATGTAAAAACTTCACAAAAAGTGTGAATTTTTAACCAGAAAAAAACTTCACTTGCACGGAAAGCGGTCGGACGCCATCTTGGCTTAAAAACCGTGTTTGGACCAGACCATTATGATACGGGTAGATTTAGCACTTGTCAACAACAGAGGGCGGGCTTCATGTGAAGACCTTCACTGCAGTGTGCACAGTGCATGACGCCCGCCCTCTATTGCTAAGTCTGACTCACCCGCATCATAATGGACTGGTCCAAACACGATTTTAAGCCAAGATGGCGTCCGACCGTTCTCCGTGAACGTTAAGTTTTTTTTCTGGTTAAAAATTCACACTTTTCGTGAAGTTTTTCCATTAAATTTATGTTTATACTACAAAACACACATAGTTCTAAAATATATATGGTTTATTAGCCATTTTTGAGGTATTTAAAACTTGTTGGCGGCGTGTTGGCGGCGCTCTGGACTTGTTGTCGGCGTTGTCGGCTTGTTGTCGGCTTTTAGTAGGACCCTTAATTTTATAAATAATGGTCAGTTTTGTTTATTTTGCGTTTTTGTACAGCGTGTCATGTCAATCAATGCCAGACTTAACAAACTCAACCACTCATAGTTACATGATTCGTCAGATTGAAGCAAATGCATAGTGGTGTCTAAAAAGGTCACTTACCTGGTCTAAACATTGTCACTGAGAGGAGAAGTTAGAGTTTTTTAGATAGAAATTCAACTGTCTTTTGCGGTCTTTTGCCCTTGTTCATTACTGCTCCATGCGCGCTGCCATTTTAAACAGTACCCAGGTTTGTGATAAACAACGTTACTAGCTTGTATACGTACAGGTAACAGACCATCATTCATTCGATGGGATACTTTTATTGCCGCTAGGTGGCGGCAGACTTACCAGGGCCAAATATTTTCATTAAGATGAAAAATTTGCTCAACCAAAAAAAAATAGTGGGTCCCCAGTCACGGCAATTTTCTTATTTAGCTGGTAATATGTTTCTGTTGAGCAATAATTTTCTATGCTTAGCAAGTTTTGGTGCTTACAGGCTTTATTAAATTTTGCCCATTGCGTTTCGGATAGTGGAAAGCTCAGCAGAAAACTCATTCACGGACTCCTCTACTTGCCGAATTTCTTCACTAGTTTTCGTTAGCGAAGCGAAGTGCGCACTTGCGCAATTTCCACTTTATGGAAAAATTAATAGCATTGGAACTTTCTCCTACTAACCCGTTTTATTAAAATATTTACGCTTGGCGAACGTAAGCGCGGAATTCCCTGCTTCCGTACGCATAAGCACCGCTTATTAATTGGGTTACAATGGAGCTTCATCCACTGCTTCCCGCCATAGTTATGCTTACTGTAAGCGCAGAGAAATTCGGCCCTGGGCGGGGCCAATTTCATAAAGCTCAGTGTCAAAAATACTGCTGAAAATACTGCTCTGCTAGGCAAAAATTGAGTAGGCCTAGGGCACCAGTCACAATAATGTAATTTTGGCTGGTAACATATTTCCGTTAAGCAATACTTTTCTAAGCTGAGCAAGTTGTTTGTGCTTATACAGGCTTTATTAAAATTTAGCCTACGGGCCCAATTTTATATCTGTTTAGCAGAAAATTATAGACAAAAGAAAAACCTCCCTACACACTAATACAGTGGTAACGGAGACTTGGGCATTCCAGTCATAAAGCTGCTTAAAGGCACCGGGCACGTTTGGTAATTATTGCCAAAGACCAGTATTATCACTTGGTGTATCCATAGCTCTATGGGTGTATCCCAACATATGCATACAAATAACAACCCTGTGAAATTTGGGCTCAATTGGTCATCGCCATTTGTAAGAGAATATTAAAAGAAAAAATACCCTTATTGTGTTACCTTGTGTGCTTTCAGATGCATAATAAAAGGCTTCAGCCGAAGTCGTTTATTTTTTGAGTGAGAAATTTCCCCTATCTCAAAAATTACGTGACTTCAGAGGGAGCCGTTTCTCACAATGTTTTACAGCTCTCCATTGCTCGTTACCAAGTAAGTTTTTTATTTTTAACTATTATTTCGAGTAATTACCAATAGTTTCCAGTGCCATTCAGCAGAAAAATGTCCTCAACAATTTTATGAAAGTAAAAATAAGCAGAATACCATCACTAACTTGACATGGTAATTTGGCCGACAATGATAATATTTTGGTAAGCATCAATGTCTCATATTTATTTTGTGTTTACGCAGCTAATTTAGGGCTCTCAATCTATAGTGTTCAACCGATCCGACCAACCACCACTCGGAGATATCCGCTGGTCATGCCTTTTATTCCAGTTAGAGATTCTTCGCATTTTTGGGGATGAATGATAGAATGTGATCCTGTGGGTCAGCAACTCTGGGATGCATTGTTATGCAAATTACCGTACGCGTTTCTCTTGTGTTTCTTTTCACCACTGCTGATTTTGGCGACAGCAAAATACGGGTTTGTTGGAATGTTTAGCAGTTTCGGCCTTAACATGGCCGCATTCGGAAGTCTGTTTTCTGTTCTAATATAACCTAGCGAGTGGATAATCACATAACCTAGCGAGTGGATAATCACATGTAGGGGCCTACAAATTGCAGTAGTAGGCCTACTGTTGGCGTAAATAGTATGAGTAGTACAGCCGAATGCCTTGTACCACACGAAACAAGCAACCATGTGAGGAAACATTTTAAAAGATGGTGGAAATCTTGCTGTTCGAGCTCTTCGAATTATCCTCGGATGACCACTACTTTCCACAACTTTAACTAAACGCCATTATTGCAGAACAGACTAACAGATGAGACGGACGAACATCTTGTGATGTGGAAACATTCATGCCAGCATCAGTAACTTTCTCCTAATATAAAGCAAAGGATACGAAATGTTCTGATCGAATCGGCAACGACTGGAAGATCTATATGTGTGATTTCACGTTCACAGTCTACCTCATGGAGAACGCGAACAAAACAGAAAAGGGAAAACAAAATGTCTCCATTATGGGAACTCTAAAGACTGGGGTGCTCCACAAGCAATGTTATGAACAATGGGCGGTTCTTCCAGGGACAAAGGAAAGAACAAAAGATGTTTCAAGGGATGCGAACAACAGAATGTGTGTGCTTTATTGTCTGTGGATCCTTTTGACGTACAGAAATGCGGCAAGAGAGAGGCAAACTGTGATCACATTGGCAAGTGATGGAAAGGTGGGTAACAATTATTTTGTATAATCAAATTATTATATCCTCCCAATTTTCATGAAGGTTTCCAGGATATTCATTTGACATGTTGATGTCAACAATTTACATTTCTTGACATATTACGACAGGTGTCATTATGTTAACATGCAATAATGTTGTTTTGCTGATAGATCTTTTAGTACTGGAAATGTCACATTTGGCAGTAGTGAAATTGAAATGAAGTTTTTAGTTAATTGGCATTTTGTAAGATTTTTGCCACGACTACATTGAGCAGCGTACTCTTAAGTTAGCTACAGACCATCATGGGTATATGGTATATATTTTGTTTGCAGTGGTATGGGACCTTTATACCCTGGACTCCGTAGCACGGTTGTATGCAACAAAGGAGTCCAACCTGGGCTAGCCCTCCGATCAGATATTATTTCAATTCTGATCCGAAATTAATCACCAGGAACTACCCTGTATACTATACTAAGCTAGCTGGTAGTAATTGTTTGAAACTTGCATAGTGTTTAGGTTTTGTCTCACGTTTGTATTATCAATGCAAGCAAACATACCAATTTCATTAAGCTGTCTTATAGAAAATTTTGCTTAGTAAATTTATTGGCTAAGCAAAAAATGACCTGGCAACCATTCACAACAATGGTAAATGTATGTGGTTCAATGGCTGGAAATCATTTTTTTTTTTTTTTTTTTTTGCTAAGCAAATATTGTTTTTGTGCTAAGCAAGGTTTTTTGGTACCGACAGAGTTTCTTAAATTGCCCCCCCCCCTGTGCCTCTACATACTTTAAAAATAAGTGACCCTCGTTTCCCCCGTCCACATCTTGACAAATCACGCATGCGCCAACACATCCGCCTGTGTTAGGTTTTAAGAAGAGTTTTATCAATAGTTAGGCAGATGATGTGCATTTAAATAAAAAAAATAACGCGGTTGAATGTTTGAAAGTTGAGTTGAAGACCATGACCCAGGGAATATTTTAAAATTGGGAGCCACCTGGAAAATGTCAAAAGTGCAAGTATATAGGCCTACCCCACAATCGTGCCAATCATATATGGTGTTATTTCATATATCCCTCACATACACAACCATGTTACTCATATTAAAGAGAAAACAATGCCAATACCCCAGTTGGTTAACTCAGATTTATAATACTAACTTTCCATACAGTAAACGTAAATAAAATAGTGTCAAGCTTCGTAAACCATAATGCTTATAAAATCTTTACGCCCAACCGCAATTTGAGCGCTAAGGTTTAAGGACTCGTAAGTTACTAATGTCATGGTAAATTGACAGTTGACAGAATTGTTGATCAATCTTTTTTTAATGAATATTTTCCTCTCGGGCGTAAAATAAATACGCAAGAGTGGATCCGGAGAAGTGTTTAATTGGGGCTTCCACTGAAAATGTACGTCTTATAGTAAGCATGCCGGGTTGTTTCTTTAGCGTCCTGCGCTCACCATGGACCCGCCCACCAATAGGGTTGATTGATTTATCTGTATACCTTTAATTAGCGCGTGTTATTTCTGTTGGGCACTCTATATTATGCAGGATTTATTAACATAAAGGTATATGCTTAAAGAAACCCAACGTGCTGCCCCCTTACAATGCCCGACATGTGGTAGAGGGTTTTTCCAAATTGGTGTCCACAATAACGCACCATTTTCCCCTTGAACACGCAGACCCACCCCTTCCGAAAAAAGGGCAGAAAATAAAAACCAAAATCAAACCTGAAATGAATTCCTGAGATTCCCTGAAAACAATGGAGACACAATTATGAAGGGGTACACCATGCCACATTTTATTGAATACCAAATGTATCCCTTGTCACAAACTCAATTTTGGTCAATGATATTTTGCATCTAAGTTCTTTGCTCATCCATGCCTTTTTTACAAACCGCATTCCGACCACGTACGTCACACAGTATTTCCACAATGTCCTCAATAAAAATTTCATTAGTAATTAAAATAATACACCAGTATTATTGCATCATGAAACAGTTGACGAAAACTTTGACATAATATACACAGGATCAGGCCACTCTGACAGCAAATCATCGTCATCATCTTCCTATACGTTGCAGAAACCTCCTCTGGAGTATATACATGATTGTACTCGCATATGATGATAAGTTGACACTTTCAGCATCTGCAACCCACATTAGGGATGCAGGCTTCTCCTGACAGACAACACTCTATCTTCCCCGGAAGGTACTCGCATCTTTCCTCTCCAGCCGGGCAAGATTTCTTCGGACTACTGTATTCCTGTGTTCAGGGAATGAGTGGAAAGAGGAACACTCATTATAAAGTTAGCAGTGATTGATTGATTGGCACTTGTCAGTTGAGTGATGTATTGGTAATCATCGTCCATTAGAGGGCGAGTAGTCCTTGAAACTTTGTATAAGATTGACGGACAATAAAGGAAGGATCTAATTTTAGACACTCTTATAGAAGGCTGCCAAAAGGTTTCAAAGTTTCAAGGTTTATTTTTTCCAAAGTAACAAATTTAGTACAGGAAATAGCATGTTACACGTTTCAAATAACACTTGATCACCAGGGCATAATTTCCTGGACCGTGGAATTCTGTGGATGGCCTATAGATTTTTTTTAGGGTTCCGTAAGAGTCAATTTCATAAAGACGTTAAAGATGCTATGTCAGATTTTTGGCCGATTTGACCCAGGTATTTTGATGGGGGTCGAGAAAGTTACACGCTTTCATTTGAGCCATTGCTCGAAAAAGTCCACCAATTATTAGTAACAGTGAAATAAAGTGCTCAAAATTATGACCAATTTGTTTGCCCGCAATAATGGCGAGCGAGAGCGTGGCACTCAGCAGCCGCGTGTGACGTCATGACAAATGGGCCAATAGCAAGTAGTACACAAGATGCCCCCAACGGGAGCGCCAAAAATATAGTTCAACGTACAGTAAGGATCACCAAGTCAGTTTCAATTATTTTTTTTAACTGCTCGATTGTTTTAATCCTATGTACGTGTTCACAATAAAACCAACATCTGAAAATTTCATTTCATAAGGTGTGGTCGCGTTTTTTAGATAGATGTCGCCAAAAATCCGGAACGAATAATGTCCACACAAGAAGATTGAGAATCGTTTATTACGCGCCTAAGCGGTAATACAAACTTTTATACCTTTACATAAACCACATTACCTCAAAATGAAATGTTTCTAAAAATGCTTCATACTACATGTACCAAGCGTTGATGTAGGCTTCTAACCAAGATTTATTATTGCCAATTATTTAAAGGCAGTGGACACTATTGGTAATTACTCAAAATATTTATTAGAATAAAACCTTTCCTGGTGACGAGTAATGGGGAGAGGTTGATGGTATAAAACATTGTGAGAAACGGCTCCCTGTGAAGTGCCATAGTTTTTGAGAAAGAAGTAATTTTCCAGGAATTTGATTTCGAGACCTCAGGTTTAGAACTTGAGGTCTCGAAATCAACCATCTAAATGCACACAACTCCGTGTGACAAGGGTGTTTTTTCTTTCATTATTATCTCGCAAGTTCGACGACCGATTGAGCTCAAATTTTCACAGTTTTGTTATTTTATGCATATGTTGAGATACACAAACTGTGAAGGTTAGTCTTTGACAATTACCAATAGTGTCCACTGTCTTTAAGAGTGGTTACAAAACGTAAAGGCCCTTCATTCCTTTTAATAAAGTGCTACAAGAATGTTATACGTGCCCTGTACATACCTGATTCATGAGTAATGGATTAATGACTTTACTCCAATCGTCCAGTGTCCAGTCGATACCAAAGTCAATTCGAACATCGTTGATGAGAGCAGTTGGTGTCCCCGAAACTGTCCCTGTACACACAAACAAACTGCCATTACAATTCACAGCTGACGAACACTGACAGTTCCAATGTGGCCATTCTATGATTGGGGGTGGGGCGGTTTATAAACGTCAGTCCACCCAACAGGGCCCAATTTCATAGCGCTGCTAAGCAAAAAAAATTGCTTGGCATGAATTTGTTTGCCTTTTAATAAAAACAGGACTACCAACCAAATTTCCACGTGATTTTCAGGATAAGCAAACAACAGCTGAATACATGTAACAAGAAATATGCAACAAATGAAAATTTGGTTGGTAATCCTGTTTTTATCAAGGAAGAAATGTGTGTGCTAAGCAAATTTTTGTGCTAAGCAGCTCTAAGAAATTGGGCCCAGGTCGTAAGCATTGACAAGTCCATTTATGCTGCAAAGCCATAAGGATGGCTCAGTTGTTTCTTTGAAGATTTGAGTGTCTTCAAAGGTTACGTACAGGGGAATAAACGTATACTTTGGAGAGTAAGCATTACATCTTTTCAGATTTAGATCTGGCGAATGTTTTCCTGCATTTCCCCTCTCTGGACCCGGTTCAAATCCCACTAACTCAAATCAGAGCGTGCATCAGGTGGGTTTGGTTTTCAGTCCCTACCTGACTGCATGGGTGTTCACAACTTCGGGTTTTCATCCCACATCTTACACTTTAGCATTTCCTTTCGCTTTCATTCACCACCCTGTTCGTGGCGCTTGTGGTTTTGGATGTATACTGCATGCAATAATTCTGTCATTCTGAATAATTCCGAACTCAAGTTCATTCATTCATTCATTCATTTTTTCATTATTGGTTTATTCTTTAAAACAAAATTCCCATGGCGACCAGAGGTCGAATAACAGGAAAAAAATACAGAGATTACAAATTAGAAAAAATACACTATTACAAGTTCATGCAATCTCATAAAAAAATCTGAAATCTGATCTTACGTGAACAGGCATACTTCCACATGACAATGGCGTCTTCTCTCGAAGCATCAGAGTCAACGAGATGAGGGAGCGTTTCGCTCTGTTTGATACCAGTGGCTGTAAAAAGGTCATCTGCCAACATCCTATAGAAAGAGAAATTTTAAACGTGTTGAGCCGACTTGTGGAACTTATCTGAGGAACCATCATGTATGCCAAGCCCCAAAAACCTGCTGAGCACAGACAGATGTTGCTTATAGCCAAGAGTCCATAAAGATTACATTGTTGTTACTCCTGCCCCACCCATTTTTTAACAGCTTTAAGAAATAAATGTTCTTTCTTTTTTATACAGTTATTACCGGTTGTGTGTTCAGAAAATATGAAGTTCATTACTACTAAATGACTGCATTAAACACAATAACGTCAGTATTATACGGACACGTTTGGTGCAATTGACTCACTTCAGAACAGCATCTTGAGATTGTTTCAAGATGGCGGAGTTGTAATACTTGGCTTGATTCTTGAACATGTACGTGAACCATGTGTAGGCTTTCTCCGGTGCAATTTTGTTGAGAACATAGGATACCTGTATGTAAAATTGTAAGACAAAAAAAGTTAAATAAGTGCGATGAATTTGATTATTGTGTATGATGGAAGCAGGAGATCGGTGGCAGGAGATCCCCCTCCCATTCCCCCACTACGGCGCACTGTGTACAAACAACAGACATGGGTTCTTTATGTCTGTGGTACAAACTTCTTCTGATAGCGCCCTCTTTTGAAACATCTTCCTTCAGCCGCGTTAGTTTTCCACAGAATCTCCGACGGACAGAATTCCCTGGGTCACCGCCAACAAGCGTCACATTCCATTCAACTCAGTGTAATTACCTGTGCGGCTGGAAACGAGGCCCGATGGTACGGCAGCGGGAAAATAAGCACCTCGAAGGTAACCATAGACGCATGGTTGTAAACCTCGGCTACCTGAAAAACACATACAAAATTTTAGTAAAACGTTAGTGATTGTACATTGATTGGAACGACTCGGCTCCATCGATTTTAAGAAGTTTGTTTTCTTTTTATTTTGAAGAATATCTAGGCTGAACCTGGCCCGCCAATATATTGCACATCAGAAACTCTTTAAAAATATTGGCTTCCAGGCAGGGCAATAAAAAACCCGAGTTTTTTCTTTTCACATGTACATAAATAGTTGATATAGTTGTTCACCTTTCTTATTATTGAATGCACTTCTAAACACACCGTCATTTTTTGCCTGTGGCAATTGTACGGAATTTAATATCTTAAAGTTATGGTAAGTTTGTGCATGGCGATGTAATGGTTATTTTCCCATTCTTCCATGGCTTGCAGCTGATGGTTGGAAAGCCCTGGTAGGCTTACTTGGTATCAAGTTATGTAACAATTTATAAGTCAATAATCCATGAGACTCGGCATAAATTAAAACACATAGTACTGCATTAGCTGTTTTTAGGAGTGTGTGAAAAAGTGATTGTGACGCAAAAGTTATGCAACTGCTAATTTCATTTTCTCAAAAATAAAAATCACACACAATTGCACCCAATCTCCGATAGATGATGGATCAGAGGTTCCGAAAGCTCAATCGAGGCCGTATGGTATAAAGTGAGACAAAAATACAAAAAGCGTTGGAACAAATTCAAACAACTGTAAATAAAGTTTTAAATTTTAATTTTACAATATATATCCCAATACCTGTAGCAGTGTAGGCCATGCTGCCTTACAATCAGGACAAGTCAAGTCCACGAATACTTTAAGTTCCACCGGTGCCGTGCAGGAACTGGCGTTGTAGACGAACCCTCTCGGTGGTCTCTTGGGTATTGGGACGCCCTGTGAGGCTCCCGTACTCGCTGTGCCCAAAATGACAGCAGCTATGAAGAATATGGCGAGTGTCATCTTCTTATTCGGTTGATTTGATTTCAGCTTCAGCCAATTTTTTTTTAAAGTTACCAAGTACCTGCGAGTACTATGGTGTGTGTTTGAATGAGCGAAATGTAGTAGGTGTTCTGCACTCCTGAAAGAACTCGTGACCGAAATGACTACAGTCAATAACAACATAGGTATGGAGGGGATTTTTTGTTATCATTCTGAACGTTGCACACACCCCCTAAAATTTAGCATGTGATGTACGTTACCTTGTGACTGATTAGCCACCCTATTTACCTACCAAGGTATACAGGCCTATACATGTACATTTACATGTACCTGTTCATTGACCCACTGCTTACACAATTTAGTCAAGGACGTGTGCGCTTTAGAAAGAATCACATGACCAAAACAGTATCACCTGACACAGGATGACTTTATTTCCGAAAAATTGCTTTGTCATGATTGTTGCAGGCTTTCATAAGCTCATTTTGTGTAGTAAATGGTATCAATGAATCTGCAGTCCATTTATATTGGAAACTAGGGCCTTAGGTTATGTGTTCATCGTTATATTGCTTTCAAAAAGTATCTCACTATAAATGCACATTCTTGAATAATAAAAGAGAAATCACATAAATGTCGATGAGCGGACGCAATATTTCTCAAGTGTGCGACCAAAACAACATCAAGTTGCTAAAAGAAAAATTTCTGATCAAAGTTTGTTCACTGGGGGTATGTGGCTTGTGTACCAACGTCAGTCAACCAACCAATCTGCACTTCCAATTTCAGATACATACTTTTGATCCGCAATTTAAATCCTCAATCATTTAACCGACTTAAAGACACCGAACACCTTTGGTAACTGACTAAGACTAGTCTTCTCACTTCGTGTATCTCAACATATGCACAAAATAGCAAACCTGTGAAAGTTTGAACTCAATTTGTCATCGAAGTTGCGAAAAAAACACCCTTGTCACACGAAATTTGGTGCTTTCAGACGCATGATTTCGGGACCTCAAAATCTAATTCTGGCGTCTCGAAATCAAATTCGTGGAAAATTACTTCTTTCTCGAAAACTATACTTCAGAGGGAGCCACTTCTCACAATGTTTCATATCAACAATTCTCAATTATTGCTTGTTACCACCAAGTACGTTTGTATGCTAACAATTATTTTTGAGTAACTACCAATAGTGTCCATGCCTTTAAGTGTCCCTCTAATGTGTGCACTGATGCAGAATCGCTCAACGCAAGATCTACACAAAATTTTCCCAATTGTTTAGGTTGCCTAAATTAGCTATATGCGTATGATGTTGGCCCCGGTTCTGACCCTCCACTGCCTATGTTCAGAGAGTAAAAAATAAAAACCACATGTTTGTTCAAGCATGGACCACTCATCAAAGGACAAATAAATATTAGTCAAATACAAGTTCGCATTTATAAGAAATATTTTGTTTATTTCGTCGTAAAAGTAGATGCAAAAAAAAGCCTTATTTATATAAATACATGAAATACACTGCACCGAATGCAATGCATTATCCTATGATATAAAAAAGGTACATGAATGCGGCTTCAGGCACAATGTACACGTACATGCTAAATTAATAACAGCAATTTCAGTATATAAATCATAACTCGTATAACCACTTCGCCTTAAAACAGGATATGGTTATTATTTTTAATCTATGAGAAATGTCCAGATAAATTTGTACATCTCAATAAAAAAATTCTTTTAAGTGAAAGTATATTTTGAAGTGTTGGTTATTTCGAATTTACACCAATATGGAAAACGAAGTGTTGTCAGAAACCAAATGAAAACAAGACCCTTCGTATCGTTGGTGTAGATCACGAATGGTTTTAAAATTGTCTAAACTCAACAATGTTTGAAATTTCATGGTGAGAATACAAGCCACAATGCAATGGCTCTGAAAAGAGCAGTCAAAAACTCAACGTTATTAAATCAGTATAATTACTATACAGCACCGTTTTACTATGGAGTCTACGAAACCCATAGGCCCTAAGAGTGTATTTAACATGCAGCTGAATGTGGACTTATTCTTATACATAGGCCTTATATGTTAAGTGTTTTGCATGCAAGTTTGTTATTTTGCATAAAATTGTATCCATTCATAAATCATATTGGTAGATGAAACAGACAATATTTATAACATTCCGGCCCTCTTTGCCAGGATGTCTGTATCAACAGTGAGGATTCAGTTGGTACACTATGCATTTGATGAAAAGGGACCAGACTATCCCCTTCCAGCATCAGGTTGGTTACACGTTTAAATAGAGTAAACCAACATGGCGGTAACATGAAAAGAGTGCCTACAGTATTGCAAAGAACTTCATCCAAATTTCAGATCACGGAATTTGTTTATTTTCAAGTGAGACTGTGTTAAATGCTGTAAAGTACCATATTAAAGTGGCTGCTAACTTCTTCTTTTTCAAAATTATAATTTCAATAATACTCAATAAATAGTCATCATAATACATTTAAACGATCGCAGCGAATGATTGTAAAACTTGTCAAACCATATGCCGACTTTTGAGCTGTGTTTTTGTACAGTATACAATGCTACATTTTTACAGAGCTACGACGCCTTTATCGGTTAAAATACACATATTCGAGTAGTTTTTTAATAGTAACATTCTCTAAATGTTTTTAATTACACACTCATTATTCTTTACTAAATTATGGTACCCAAACTTGATGTTCCATCATACCATTAATAATCCATACCATGCGTTTAGGACGCCAGACTAAGATGGCCGCCCGTCAATACGAAAAAACGAGAAGCAAACGGTTTACAATTAAAAATAGTATATACAGAGTCATTAACAATATCTACACATTCGATCGTTATATTTAATACTTTGCCATACAGCTTTTTAAAAAAAAGGGTCATTGTATGAAGGGACGTTTTAGTATAATTTTTTTATTGAAAATCATAGTAAAAAAGAACACGGAGAATACTTAGTGCGCCCTCTTTGTCAGTGATGTATCAACTTAATGTGACGTATGGTCAAAGTGACACACATCAACCAATGGGAGAGCTGTAAATTGCCATACAGCCAAAATGGCAGCGTGCACGAAATGCTTCAAAGCAGGATACGTATAGATTAAACTACACACATTGCATTCTCTGGGTTCTTTCTATAATATGGGGGAATATTATCATTGTATCAATACATCGGGCACCTAAAGTATAGATAAAATTGTTATAGGTAGATACCGAAAGGGTCAACACAAATGTTGTGTGGCTTTTGTGGCGAATCAGGCAGCATGATGTTAAAGTTACTAGTAACTGGCCCACAACTGTCTGCTTGCAATGCATTATTTTAGTGACACCTTCTGCCTATAGTTAAAGCCGCTCGCTATGTCAGATTATACCAGTGAGTTCATTGAGTCATTGTTCCTCTACGAAACTTGTGTGCGATTAATCTAAAAAGAGGCCTCGAAATGGCAAATTAAAGCCGAAACTATGTCAAAATAGTCCTAAAAGGTCAGAAAAAGGAATTGAATATGGCGTTTATCAGTTAAAAGTTGAGTTCTTCATTGTTACCATTGCAACCAACGGTAGTCAAAAGTCAATTCCCAGGTCAACACGGCAATGACAATGTTTGAAAGAGGTAAAACAAAAAAAGGGATAATAAAAAAAGGAACCCAGTATCCTATTTTCAATTGTTTTATTTACACGTGTGAATCTCATAATTCCTTTCGCAATTGTCGCACAGGACCTTGCAGCACCAGACGAACCGGCAGTTGCAACGCTCCGTTACCTGGTGCACGATGGTGTTGTACCCTCTGCCGCAGCACATGAGCTGGCACCCGTCGATCGCGTTGGATGTCTTGTTGCACTGGCGGCCCACCGTACCGAGAGAGCCAAGCTCGGGGTTGAACTCGCAGTAGTCCGGTGAGCTCTCGTAGTACACCAGGTCAGCCTTGGTCGGCGGTTTATAGAGGAGTGATTTGGGCTGAAGGGTCTCGATGCGGCCCCGTGCTTCGGACTGACGGACGATCCGCATCTCGGCAGCGCTGTCGTACTTATCTTTCATCAACAGGCCGAGTTTACGGAACGGGATCATCTGCCACCAGCATGACTGGAGCTCGCAGCTTCCCGATATACCGTGACACTTGCACTTCAACTCCAGACTGTCTGATACTGCCTGTAATTTGAAAACAAGAAAACGCAATGAGTGATAGTTTTAGATTATAGAGCTTAAATAGTTACATTCCAGATAGACATAACAAACTTCCAAACTTCCTTCGCACACCAAAAAGTAAAATTTCTGATCTGCTCAACCCAAACACGCCCAAGCCCCACACTTGATGTTCATTTCTAGTATTTGAAATTTTACAAATCAGACATAGACATACATGTACTTAATTATGTTCTGAAAAAGAGCTGACTGTGCAACAAATATACCTTTTTATAAGTTATACTCAGTATAATACTAGAATCAATTTTGTTGAACATGAAGAAGGAAAGTATGATCTTGGAGGCGTGACCAAAAACTACTGCAGTACATTGCTCCTAATTTGAATGAAACTTCAGAAAATACTGTTTGAGTCGTTCAAACATACTAACAAGAACAAGATCATAAGTTACTCAAACAAGATAAGTCGTTTGGGCAATGAGTCGTTCGTATGATGGAATTTTGTCTCTATTGAATCGTAAACTTTGAACAACGTACTAAGTATTTCGATCAACATCACTCTCCTCCAGCAGAAACTCAAAACACACTTGTTTTTGCTTGCTTTCCAACATCTTGACAAAACTTGACCAGCGCCTTTGAATGGTTCTCTTTTCCAGTAAAGTGCGCTTTAATGCTGTAGTTCATTTTTATTATTATATCGTTCGAACTACTTAAAAGTACGTCGTTTGAACGACTTAAATTGCTCTTCTGCAGAAAACAAAAAGGAATCAGTTATAGGTTTACCTTGCGTCCAGCCTCGTCATTGTGTTTATCCATGATGACACTGGCCCTGTTCCTGAGCTCCTTGGAGCTGGTGAACTTTCGGCTGAAGTCGATACCGAAGTCAACATCTTCGCTGCACCCTCCCCATCGCCACGTGCTGTTTGCAACTATCTGATACCAGACAAAATGAAATAACAAAATATTAATTTACAGGACGGACAGTTTTTATCTTTCCAAAAAGTGTTCGCCTGTTCTTCATAATCAATGACAGCCCCGGGGTCGGTTTCACAAAGACTGCCCAACTTAGGACTAATCCTAGGAGTTATTACAAACTTAAGGCTGTACGGTATTTAAGATACGACGAATATAAACTCATCATAACTCTTTGTGAAATCCACCTCAGTTCAATTTGCAACCCTTCCTGCAATTCTAAGAGGAAAACATGAACACCATTTACGAAAAACATCGCAATTTTGACTTTCTGTGATAAGTCTCTCGGTGCAAAATATAACTTCGACTTCAGCCTTTTATTTGCGAACCAGATTATTTTTTAACCCATATTTTGAATGCTACCAAGAATTTTGTGGGCAAACTACTCGGCCACTTAGCATGCTTAATGATAGCACATCATACTTGAAGAAGACGAGGAGAAAAAATTGAAAAGATAAATATTGAATGCGAGGTTTACGTACCTGGTGGGGTTGATCAGTCGGGCCCTGGTGCCGTGTGTCACAGCTGCATCCAAGGTAGTCGCCCCTGGAACACGCTCTGCTGACAGAGTACGCTACACCTGCGGAAAATATGGCATTCACGAAAGCCTTCTCTCTCGAACCTGGCGAATAAAAATATTATATTTACTAGTTTAGAAAGCTTTACAAAAAAGGTTGTATAATAAATACACCAATGAAACGTACATGAAACAAAAAGGTGACGTTCATACAATGATGTCAGAACATGATTTTCAGGTAGCATAATGGAATCCAACTTCGTTCCCATGAGTGATCGGTCTCGCCTCTCAATGTCGAGGTGACGATAGTACGGCGCTACCCTTAGTAGCGAGGATGAATAGACTTCGTCATCATACTGCCACCATTTTGGTCATGTTCCCAAATGCAACATCCAATGGAATACTGATGTTCCTCAAACAAAATGTGGACCATACTATCCATCCAACGACTCAGTTTCGTTTGATTTGAATGAAAGCAAATCACGAATGGTTGTCAAATAATTATGGGCATATTTTAGCTTTTAAATATCAGGGAGCAAGCATCCAGTTACTTCAGTGTTTGCGTTTTATTGTTAAATGATCCCTAGAAGATTTGTTTAGTTCATGAATATTATACATGTTTTGTTAGGATTTGTTGTATTCTGTTTATGTATAAAAACAAAGTTGGACTTCCATATGATGATTATAGGATAGAAAAATACACAATTTAAAATATTCCTACCTCTTTGTAAAACTTTTCCAAACACAGACTCGTCTCCATCAATTGTTGTACAATTCCATCGGCGACCTTTGAACTGAAACTGGCACTCTACGATACCCTTGTTGGCGCCCTCAGCGACGGTGGGGACAAACTCTTCGTTTTGTTCACAGAAACGGAGCTGTCTGTTCTGGAAACCAGGTATGTTTCTGCACGGGTATTCGAAAATCTGATCATCTGCAAATGTGTAAGCAGTTCCAAGTGTCCTGCAACATAAAAGAGAGAAGAAGTTGGTTATGTTTCAAAAAGAGAAAATTGTGATGATATCAGACGTCTGTTCAATATCAAAAAGTAATTCCTTCTTTAAAAACAAATGCCCCTGGTCATTGCCTTGGTGCCCTTAAATTGCTTTCAGTTTACATTAAAAAATTCCCATAGGGTGCCATGTACCAAAGAGAAAAAGCCATGGTGCCCTTGTCATTTCATAACGAAGTATACATAGGCCTGGATGCATGTATCTTCCGTACTTGATATTGCATAGTTGTGGTTAGGGGACATTTCATGCCATAATTATTTCCTAACCAAAGCATAAAAAGAAATATTTATCAAATATAAAATCTCCTTAAAAATACCCATAGAAGACTCAGAAATTGTTGTTTACAGAAAGCCTTTGCCTTTCTGTTTAATAATCCCACACTTTCTGACGTATTAGTACACGTAAAGGCGCCCGCCATTTTTATCGAACAAATAAACGCCAGTGAGCACAATGACATCACTTCTTTGAAGTGTGCCGCAATTTTACGGTTACCAGAGCTTTAGGTCTGTAAACCTCCAGGGAACAAAGATGATTTTGATCAGTTTTAAGAAAAACTTTTTTTCATGCATGCTTTTTAACAAAAATATTAGTCATGGTCGGCCATAACATTGGAAGCAGCTGAAGCTGACTGACGCCATTAAAGGGTCGACGGATGGTATATTGTGTTTAATGGGAAGCACTGTTAAGTGCTGGTATTGTGGTAGTGTCAATGTGTAATTTATTACAGAGAAGCTTGATGGAAACATTGCATTATTGAAAGTCAAATTGCTTGGAGTAGACGGGAGCCAGTTGTAAACTACGTGGAAAACATGCTAACTGATATTTTTTTCATACAAAATACAACACTTATTTGTAATACAGGTTCCTCACTTTGGCTCGTATTAAGTTTGACACATGTAAAGCCTGGTACTTCACGGAGGCAACGAAGGCGATTGCATTCATTTCCCCTAGTCATTACCTTGGTGCAGTAGAAATTTACAATTTCCTCAAAGGGTGCCCTTTACCAAGGGCAAAATGCCTTGTTACCCTTGTCCTTAAAAACAACGAAGCACACTGTCATTACTATTGTTATTTATATATGGCCAAATATTTGTTGAATCTAAAAATATTTCAAAGTAAAATCTTTTGTAAAAAGTGTCGAGTATCACGATCTGTCGCAATGGTACAAATTTGTCCCCATAATCATGACTCATTGTATTTAACTCAGAACCGAGTTTGTCGCCCTCTGCCGCTGAGTTCGAATCATTCCAGCTATTGTTCTCCTCTATTTTCTGCGGTTCAATGCCGTTCAGTGTTCTTTGTAAACGGATCTTTATGCGTGAACCGGAGATTCTTTTCTTAAAGTTTAATCATCAAGAATTTCCCCTGTTTTTCCTTCTCCTCTCTTTCCTTTCTCACACATTCTCTCTCCCTCCATTTGTATTTAAAACCAGCGACTCTTGACACTGATTAAATCCGAGAATTTCCCACCACGTTCCAAGGCCCCGGGCGTAAGTTATCAATCTATGTCATCTTTTGGGGAAAAAACCCTGAATTATCGACGGATGATAAAGGAGCGAGGGAGCCTTAAATTCTTCGGAATTTCAGTTCCTTTATGGGCAAAGGGATTGGGAAAAAAGACCCATGCAATAGGATCGGGGTATCTTTATTGGGCATTATTTAAGAGTTGACCCCATGGGAACAGTTTCGGGGCACCCCAGTGACATCGGTGAATATCCAACGAATATATTATACATCTCGCTATGTAAGCCGAAATTGTTTGCAGTTTTAAAGCGGAGTTGATGCGTGTCACAAAAGTACCCGTGTGAAAAGTATGTTCATTCTTTACTCGAACAATGTGTTGTGTAAGGCGGAAGTAAACATTCAACTTATGATGAAACAAAATATGATCCTTCCGTGGAAAATTCACCCTGGTCCTCGCTATAACCGAATTATCAATACTCAACCGGTTTACTCACGGCATCCTTTTAACTACTAATTTTCGTTAAGACTCGACACCAGTGTCTTATACATGCACCATTACGCATCGTGCACAGAACCATCGTTATATGAGAGCATTGTAGTGGTTTTGCTTATAAAGAGTTCATTCTAAAGTCAGAAATTTCATTTCTGCTTTGTGGTTCTTTGTTTTGCTGCCCTCTTATAACAACATTCCTGTTATTAAGATGTAATTTGGTCAGTCCCATACCTTGTTATAAGGAGAGTAAATGTTTCACTTGCTTTGTGATTTCACTTTGCTTTCCTTGACTTGCCTCAAATCAGCCTATATTTAAATTTTGTATACGGTATTGTAGTAGGGAAGGGTATTTCAAATGATACTAAAAAAAAACATGACTTTTTAAAAGGAATGTATGTCACCGTTTTCTTCTTCACGTACCCGACGCGTTCACTGAAAAAATATCAAGAGCGCAAACAACCATTACTTTAAGTCTGATTGAAACTGACGTGTATGACCAGCATTTAAAAAAATTATATTTTTGTAAACAAGCTTTCACAAAAGATTTTGTCAAGTTTACCAGCAAAATAACCGATAGATCAAGTTCTTTATATTGAGGACAATGTGATTAGTCTAAGGGGCGACCAAGGCCTATATGTTGAAGGTCAGTTTCTGACCGTTAATAACAATCAATCCCCTCTGAAAAGTCACAGTTTAATGACGTTAAATATGTCTTCTCATAAAATGTGGTTTTGTTGAAAGATAATCGTTACACGGATACAGGTACCTTGAAAACTTGTTTGTTCGTTCGCACTCAAAACGATCCGCGGCTTAAACGAAGAGTCCAAACTGCTCACAAGTACTTTTTAACCCCCGGGGTAAAACTAAATGGTGAACAATTGCAATTGGCCTTCCAAGTTTTGAGAACTAGCAATTAAAGAACGTTAAGATGTTTTAGGCTTTGTTGGAAAGCTCCTCCCCGGGGCCTTAACCTTCTCAAGGTGTAAATTCGGATACGGAGAAGGTCTTGTAATGACGCAGAAGGGTACGACGGGGGGCTGCCAGTCGGATGAAGGTCATGGGTCTGTGCGAAGCGATCAGCCCCATGGCACATCCTCCCAGTGCCGCCTTTTTCGTTGGAAACATAAAATGTTACGGTTATAAAATCAGTCATTTAAACATGCTCTTCTGTAATACTATCATTATCATACGAAAGATCTAAAAGTGCTGCACTCACGTGTTTATCAAATCGTAGTTTTCAATTTATGCCTTTTTGGGATAAAACAAAATGATCAAATGAAAAAAAAAATTTAAGCTTTTGAAAACCATTTTGTTTCTTACAAGTAAGACGAGTGACCTCCCCCTATACTCCACATGAACCCATTCCTTGTCAAATAATAAGCTCTAATGGACCGTTCAAGAACTTTACGGTGTATTATTTTGGGTCAGTGGAAACTATATCATTTTCATTGACCCTTTTATAGATTGATTTTGATGAACAAAACACTCAGCACAAAACGTATGCCTGCATCAAATCAATGCTGCTTGACCTGACCAATAATTTAGCAGCTACGAGCAGAAATTGAAACGCACAATTTGTCCGTGAATTGTGGCGAAATTATTTACATCTGTGTCACGGTTATTTCCGTATCCATTTTAATTGCCTTTTTTTCTCTTACTCTTGTTCTGTTGGGGGCTGTCCTTGTCGGACATGTTACCTTAATACGTCTTGGCATGAAAAGTAGTGAAATAATCCTTGGGAATTAAGGAAATTGGTTGGGCTGGGTTTACGAAAATCGGCTCAGGTCTTCCCTTTTATTTCAATGTTTTCCAAGTCATACAATATCACGTGTGTGACAATGGGGATCAGTTGACCGACGGCCTTCTACAGACCACAGCATGGTCTGCTAACAAACAATAGGCGGACGGTGTGGTGTCTAAATAATGGTGTCTCACTTCACACTGGTAGAGTTTCAATTTATTGAAATTCTTGCACTAATCGTTGAGTTCTGAGTCAAGAAAAGGTTGATGGGACACAAATCCCGTTTAATGAATTGTTCTGCAGTGAAAGATGAAGGGAAACAAATCAATGAAAAACTATAGAGATCACAGGGCTTGTAATAAGTTCGCCATTTTGTTTGTGGTTTACGAAACCTTGGTTCGACACCAAAAATACAGGCTCCATAGACATTGGTGATCAATCAATCGAGGGCCAATAACATACAATGGGAGAAAATCAGTCAGTATGGAATGTGTTTTGGTGATTGTGTTGTGCATTTTACATTCTGTCATGTTTTAAGGACACAGTATGGCTATATAATGGACTGGGTTTGTGAATAAAACAGGCATTCCCTAATAACTGTTGTGAGTCTATTCTACAATAGACGCAAATGTACATTACATTCTGTCATGTTTTCAGGACAGGTACAGGCTACAATTTATATGGACGCTGGGTGGGTGGTTAAAATAGGCTATCTCTATCACTGCTTGGAGTATATTTTACAAAGGAAGACTTTCGTCTTCACCACCGAGCTTTAGGAAACAAATAGTTGCTGTTTGGAACACTCAACTGAAACGCTGATTTTCAAAAGAGTTGATCCTTTAGAAGCAAATAATCAGCAATTGCACTTGTTGCAAAGGAAAACCTCTAAGCCACGCATTCAAGCACCATACAGTTGCCACTTATGGACCAAACAGTGGGAGAGCAAAACACCATAAATATTTCTTGGTACTGGGAGTTCATTTACAATTCACTTCGAAACTCGAAGGTTGCCTGTTATTAGTTAAGGACATTTGTTAAGATGCAGGATTTATTCTCTTCTTTGATGGACAGGTTAAAAGATTATAAAACCGGGGTGTAAGAATGGGAAACTTCCCCGTTGGGTTGCCCTTGATGTTGAGCCCCTCGTCAGAAAGACATGTCACCCCTCATTGTCATCATTGAATAAGCTTTTACCTCGTATAATTTATCCCATCGGTGGGTGTGAATGAGTACACCCATACTGCCCTTATGACTAAAATGTCATTAAAAATTAGCAGTCCCAGCCCTTTGTCCAAGTTTTACGAGACCCCATTCATCAAAAGGTGGATAGTCTACGGCGGTGGACATGCCTGGTTCGGTTTCCAATGAAATGACAGCGACGTCAAATTAACGGCAGTCATTGTATTCATGAAAAGTGCAGAAAATAACAACGGATGAGTCACTCGCTTTAGTTGTGTTGAAACACGTCAGAATTTGATGAAAATTAATTGCTTTTTGGGTTCCTTTAACACTTAAAAGGAAAATAGCCTAAATAGGCATCGTTGTTGGTTTAGAGTCTCCTTTCTGTGGTGGTGATAACAATTCGTGTAATATGTATCCATGCCTCTGTTTTAGGTCACCAATCGTCAACCCTCGTTATAACGAACACGCTGTACATTACAGATGTTCTGCTTTTCAAAGTACATTCTGAAGTTCTGGACCTCATGTTCTACTTTGTAATTTGTTGTCGTTGCTTTGGTATCCTCTTATAACAACGTTCCTAAAAAAGAGATAATTTTGGCCAGTCACAGCAATGATGTTGAAACGAGAGTCGATTGTTCTTTCCATGATAACAAGCCAAATAAAATTGAATACAAATGAAAAAAATGTTTCATATTCTCTGTCCACATAAAGTGATAGGCAGGAGAGAGAGAACCTTCATACAAAAAAATAGTATTTGGAAAAAAAGATGTCACTTCCGCAGAGAACTCTAATATTATAGTCCTGCTTGTGAGTTGTGAGTTGTTTAAACCTTACTCTATGGTTAAAGTTATGAGTGTCAACACATACTCTCTGCTTCATGTATTCATGAAAGAGGGGCCTCAGAAGTGAAATTTTTACACAAGGTTGAAACTTAACAATCACTTAATATTTGTACAATACTTTAAATGCAGTTTTGAGACAACCTTCTAGGATCACTGCTTCTATACAGACGCAATTTCCTGGGTTTTATTTTCAATAAAGCCGCAAGTTCCATCTGGCTGGCTACCTTCAGACATTCACTCATTCTGTCTCTATGCAGAAGATTATTTCTAAATTGTTGGCGCTGGGAATTGTTACTATTTTATTTCACCACAAGATTGTCCAATGCTCTTTATTCGACCCCTGATATTCCAAATACATGAACGCATGAACTATGCAGGCCTGATATACTTCACGGAGGCAATGAAGGTGATTACCCCCATGCCCCCTGGTCATTGCCTTGGTGCCCTTGAAATGCTCCCGAAGAAATTGTCCTCATAGTGTGCATGCCATTTTACCAACGGAGAGCATGCCTTGGTGTCTATACCCTTTCCGACACCCAGGTCGTTGCCTTGGTGCCCTTGAAATGCTCCAGTAGAAATTTTCCTCATATGCCTTTTACCAACGGAGAGCATGCATTGGTGCACTTGCCCTTTCAAAAACAAGCATACAGGCCAGACTATGTTCAGTGCGATGGCGTCATAATTATTACTGTGTGGTTCGATATATTTGTTTTTTGCAACCTCGTATAAAACCTGCGGAAAGTATTGATTCATTGATTGAGTAATATCTTCGAAATGAGCCGTCTGTTCTGTAATTTGTATTTTGAGCAACGAATATTCTTGTTGTAAAGTGAAAAACATGCATCGTAAGGTTTTGAGACAAGACTAGTACTGGCAGTAAATCAGTGCCAATTAATCACACACGACCTTGATCAGGGATTGACCAGGAAAGTAGGTTGAGAAAAGGAACAACTCTACTCTCTATTGAACACTTTAAAGTTTCCAATCTTGAGTCCGTCAGTCCGATTTGGCTTCAATTATAAGATGACAATTGTTAACACAGATGGGGGATATGGAAGATGGGGATGACGATCATCCCTTTCAGAGGACCAGTGCATCGACAGGTGACTAACCCTCTCTATAAATGTAGTTAAGACGATTTAAAATAGGCCTAAAGGCTTAACATCACATCAAATCAACCAACGAAAAGGAAATTGAGAAGGGGAAGAAGAAATGAGATCAACTACGGATGACAATTACAAATCTGACTGCCCTTTAATCTCACTCAAAAGAATACACTCCACCCGTATCGTTTTGTCATCAGGACTTCAAGGATGTTGGAGACTTCAGATTAGCGTTCTCGACCCCTTTCTCGGGTCAAAATGAACGCCGAAGAATGGCTTCGTTTCACGGGGAGTTAAGTGTCCCCTGTTGTGTACCAGGGTGGGATTACACGACACAAGCACCCCTGAAAATTAGAAGATGCTCACATAAAGTGATCATTGCTCGAGGGGGTTGATATTCAACCCAACATAAAAGCAATGTGGAGAGACTGGACACGTGTTCCTCAATATAAATGTGACTCCGGTTTATATACAGACATGCAACTTATTGAAAAAAAAGAGGAACTTTTGGACAGTGTTTTTCAGTTTTCTATGGCACTGTTTTGGAAAGAAAAAGAGGAAAGCGGCTGATCAGCTGAAAAGTTGGACATAGGGTTAAAGCTTTAAAGCTAAGGGTAATTGTGGAGCACTATATTTCTATACATCATGAGAAAGAAACATGCTTGCAGCTCAAAGTGAAAAATGCCATTTGAGGTCTTTGAACGATTGGTCAGAAAAACGTGCACAAAAATGATCATCTTAGCAGCCGATTTCACGAAACGATATAGGATTAATCCTGTCTCGAGTTAGGAAGAGTAACTCGTCCTAACTTAAGATGGGTTCAATGCGCCCCAACGTCTATTGATACGGAACTTAACTCGTCCCAGGTCCTAAAATTAATCCTAAGTTAAGAAGAGTTTCGTGAAATCTACGACAGGAAAACCAAGATTCAGCGTAACACCAGATGCCGCCTATACCTGACAGCTTCCCCCTTCGCTGTGGAATGCGTAATTCAGTAGCACCATATCAAAGCACTTAAGAGTGTTTATTTTCATTTCTCACCTACTTCTGGGGACACACAGATGTCGTGACGAGTTGGGGAAGGGCAGGATTTGTTGTGGTCCAGGGTCCCTGCTGATCTCAGGAGTAAACCGGAGGATTTGTTTTGATAACAACGTATAGCCCAGTTGCTGTGTCTTACTCTTTTTTAAATTGTTCTGAGGTTGGTGATTTTATGGTGCTCCTCTAGCAAATGAAGGGGAAAGTTTAAGACTGATAATGCTAAATATAGGACTATGTGTTTCATTGCACTAAGAATATGCTTTGTGTGGTTCCAACTATGAGATTGTATCAGCCTTTGTTCTCCTGGAACTAGAATAAGTCACGACTTTCACTCCCCTGAAACAACCATTGACGTCTAGAGTGTACCAATAATGGTCATTCCTATGGAGCTAGTTCCCACTTCCCATAAGTTTAAACCCGCTCCCGTTATGCACCACCACCACCACCAACAGCAAACACAAACAACAACAGCAACAACAACTCGTAAAAAAAAAGTCTGGCTCTGCGCCGAGCATGCACTCCACCTCTGACCTTTTATTGTCGAGCAAAAGTACCTTGTATCAAGTTCACCCAAAAGAAAGTCAAGAGAATGTTCACTTGTTCTTCCTCCAAAGTTCACCCTTCTGTCCAGATTATGACGACACGGGGCTTCAGTAAGCCGTAAATGATGTGAATGAGCATTGGCAAGCTGTTTAGCGACACATATTCCTGGCGTAAAGTCAAGTACCGCACCACTAAGACCTTGACCGGTTGGGAAACGAAGAGCATAAATTGCAAAAGCCTTTTTTCCTTCTTCTGTCGTTTGATCAACTTGGGTCGCCATACTACCATTTTGATTAACGACAAACTAGACAGAGCATGACATCTACACACATTGCAGTTTTTCTTCGTTAAGATTCTGATAAACTTTAGAGACCGTGGAGTTATGTCGGAGTCTGATGAACCGTGTACCTTTTGTATCTGGAAGGACTTTGTGGTTATATTTGGTCCCAATTTCAGACACTGACGTTCACAGCAGAGACATTAGGTATTTGATGTAGCTTGGTATGTGTTTGAGACCCGTTTCGTCACTGATGATATCAGGTGTTCATTCATGTAATTTCAAATCCAAGTGGGCACATTTTCTTTACTGGAATTGAAAACATATGAGTTTTTAAAAAAAAAAAATTTTCTTTTTGTTTCGTAAAAACATCATGTATCATGGTACTGACACACGGCGTCACCAAAAACAGGAACAGTGTTAAAGACAGTGGACACTATTGGTAATTACTCAAAATAATTATTGGCATAAAACCTTACTTGGTGACGAGTAATGGGGAGAGGTTGATGGTATAAAACATTGTGAGAAACAGCTCCCTCTGAAGTGCCATAGTTTAAGAGAAAGACATAATTTTCCACGAATTTGATTTCGAGACCTCAAGTTTAGAAGTGCGGGTCTCGAAATCAAGCATCTAAAAGCACACAACTTCGTGTTACAAGAGTTTGTGTTTTCTTTCATTATTATCTCGCAACTGCGTCGACAAATTGAGCTCAAATTATCACAGATTTGATATTTTATGCATATTATGTTGAGAAGACTTGTCTTTGACACATACCAATGGTGTCCAGTGTCTTAAAGGGGTCTAATGTCCCAATATGCAGCAAAAAGTTTGGCACACTTTGTATTTAGGCCAGACAGTATTGACTAATAATTATGAGAAAATCAATTATTATGCTTTAATTATGGTCAATAACGTCAGAGGCCCTTCTTGCAGCTGTACACGTCAACTCCCCAAGTTCAAATTCCCCATCAATCAATAAATATGTCACAAATTGGTATCAATAAAACAATTGTAAACACCCAACTCTTTTACCAGGTGTTAATTCACAAAACATTCGTATGGAATGTTGTTTTTTATTTCACAGCTCGAATCGAAAACCTTGTCACCTGTTACACAATATGAATGTTTATCCATTCATCAATTGATATTTTTTTTATTACATTACCGAAGATCGTCTAAAGGACAACCTTCACAGAAAGGAATGACACTTTGCAAACAACTTTGCTGTCATAATCCAGATTTTTACCCCGAACCAAAGATTACGTTATAACCAGTGGTTAAAGGTGAGAATGTGTCCTCCGTAACAGTGCGTGGCAGGAAGGGGGAGTTGCAATTTCCAAATACATCCAGATGGCTCTTTTCTTTTCTTTTCAATGGTTGGGTGCGCAGAGTTTTGACAGGTGCGCCAAATAGATACATCCGGAGTTTGAATGTAAAGCCAGGCTGACTGGAGTGGCGTCTGTTTAGCAAGGTCCTCTGCTTGCTGTGTTTGATGCCCCAAAACTCCACAACGTTGTATAAGTTTGCGTTCGGATAGGAACGTAGTCGTCCTTCGTATGGGACGTAAAGCCGTTGGTCCCATGTGTTGTGTTACGAATGTAAAAGAACAAAGTGCACTTATCGAAAAGAGAAGGGTTTCGCCTCGGTGTTCCTGGCTGTGGCTGCTGTATGCGCCGTAGCACCTTGTAAACCCTTATAAGTTGCTAAATAGTTGGGTCTCAGAATTCATCACTGCAATAACATATCTTTCTGAAAGTACATTGTTTGGTAGATACGTGCGCTACATATGATTAACTTCGATATGTTATTATTATTTGCACATGAGAAGCTGTGTTTAAAGGCAGTTGGACTTGACAGTTTAGAGACACACATTTCACGTCAACAGATAATTCCACAGGCATATCATAAATGTCAACAAAAATTGCAATTGAGAACCCCTTAAAGGCAGTGGACACTATTGGTAATTGCTCAAAATAATTATTAGCATAAAACCTTTCTTGGTGACGAGTAATGTGGAGAGACTGATGGTATAAAACATTGTGAGAAACGGCTCCCTCTGAAGTGCTATAGTTTCTGAGAAAGAAGTAATTTTCCACGAATTTGATTTCGAGACCTCAGATTTAGAACTTGAGGTCTCGAAATCAACCATCTAAACGTACACAACTTCGTGTGACAAGGGTGTTTTTTCTTTTATGATTGTCTTGCAAGTTCGATGACCGATTGAGCTCAAATTTTCACAGGTTTGTTATTTTATGCATATGTTGAGATACACCAACTGTGAAGGCTAGTCTTTGACAACTACCAATAGTGTCCACTGCCTTTAATAGCCAAATAATGCAGGAGTCCCATGATTTGTTACATCATAAAAATAATATTATTTCAAACTACATGGTTTGGTCCCATGCCGAATCGAAAGAGCAGTAGTCTCGTGCTGAGCGGCCCTCTCGTGAGACAGCTGCGAGAGGGACGTTTCGCCAACACCGCGACATACATTAATTTAACGACTTGTCAACAAGTCTAGAGTCAACTTGTTTGTTCGGTTGTAATTGAGAATGGATTAAGGAAAAACTTCGTCTTCATATGTCCCCAATCTGTGGTTCATTAATGTTATAATGTTCTGAACACAGTGATGACTTAAGGAAGAGAACTTTCATTTCAACGAAAACAAGCTATTCTTAATGTTATTTCCTGGTCATGACATTAGCATTCATTTATTACGCGCCATTAAAAAAGTGCAACTACATAAAGGTACACTGAAATAATGTTGTTGGCTACTTAGTCTAGTCGATTGCTTACACACACACCATCAGTGATATCAATATTTAGGCAACACATGCTTGAAACCACCATGCCATTCGGTACCATTCACAATGATTTCAAATGGCGGATAAACTGTACGTCAGCATGCACTACTATCAGGTGGTGAATACATCTACACAGTACACAGTCAGCCCTCCTACTGTCTGACCATTCGATATCATTCAAGGTTTAGTTTTGAATAATAGATACTGCTATATGATATAATGTACTGAATGTTGCCAATCGTTCTCTGTCTTAATCATTCAGTATCACCTGCTTGGTGTATAGGCATATCTAGAAGATTGGAATGAGTGTGTTACGGTAACAGAACATTGACGTCAGTGCTCCCCACCGGTCTCGCCCCCTAGAGGTAGGGCCTACGGGTCTTGTACCACCGGGTCTCGACTACAATATTGATTGATGTATAATATCTGTAAACTGACTACTCATGCCATAATATTGTGATTTGATCCATATTTGGCAGACACATTCCTCGGCCCGATTGATCACTTTTCCCTCATGACTCCACCCCCTCTCCATAATGAAGACATCAACTTCGATCAATCATAATCCAAACAAGTTCTTCTCATTCAAAAATGTTCACTTTATTCATGCAGCAATTGGGTCTAAGTGATACCCAAAGCTAAGGTAAACAACTACCGGTTAGAATGTTCATAAAGGAAGAAACATATCACATTTTAATTGAGCAGGATATCGACATGGCAAGAGGTTTTTATTTAGAACACGATGAAGTAAACATGAAGTAAACTTGCTCAATAACGTTTTGTAATCTTCAGGAAAAAGCAAAATAAATAAAATACATTGTGACACGTGTACTCGAGTTTGCAATGAAACACATCCGGTGATCTATCACTTTGCGGGTAATCAATTCGACTGAAATTCCCATTTACAACCCTCAATGACTCGTCTCTGATGTCGTGTTCCCTGTGTGAAACGCAAATATGAACACCGATTTTCTCGATATAGGACCAGACTATTATTTGTCTATTTACTTTTCCCAGAAGATTCGGAAACTTTTCCACTTGAATGCCACGTTTAACCCCCGTTCATACGAGCGCAGTTTGGCAAGGGTCCTTTGCTAAATTGTGGTATGGTGGTAAAAAATAACCTCGTGTGAAAAGAACGCAATATTTGTGTAGTATCCAATGTCCCTTTTCGAATAGTCGAGGTTCAAGAAGGCATACATGCTCTATTGTTTTTATTTTCAATGTTCACTGGTCTCCTGTTTTCTCACATTATTTGCGAGAGGATGTTAAACATTACTATAAAAAACCTGGATGTTGTCCAAAACACTTTGTCAATTTCTTGTGTTTTGTTTTTTCCTCCCAATAAATCGGCTTCACCATCAGCTCCATTGCACCGTTCCGGGGTTTTGATAATGAGTGAGTTCCGGAAATCAATTTCATAATCAATCCATCTCTGCGTGCATGGCAGGCTAATCCCGATCAAGCCTGTAGTGATTGACGTATTAAGATTAAAGGTTTACCACGGGATTGGAATAAGAATAGCGTTCTTTTGTTTGCTTTTGAAGACGAGCCTTTTTAGCTGTCATTCAAATTTTTTTTCAGTCTGGGGATGAGCCTGACTGGAACGTGAATAATATATAGGGGTATCGCTATGAGTGACTATAATATAGCACGTTTTTTTAATTGGCAGGTTTGTTATCGTAAGGAATGTTGTCAATAAATAAAGAAATCTTATTACCGTGATATTTAAGCCATGGCTTGAGAGGTGAGATTAACGGACATAGATACGGCAATTAAAAATCGTGTGGCACTAGAAATTGTTACAAGACTACATTGTGAAATGGATGACCAAAGTTGAAAGATACGAATGCTGATAAAGACCTTATTTTTGTGACTTTGTGAAATTTGTTTTAAAATAATATTTCGGAAAATTTCTATTGGTTTAGAATAAACGTGCACTACTAACCACAATACAATCGACTATTGTTCTTATTCGTATTCTTTATTTGGCCATTAAACAATTAAAAATACGGGCAGACAGTTTGTAAAATAAATAATGTTACAACAAGATCGTTGAGACTGGCCAAACTATACCTCTTTATAACATGAACATTGTCGTCAAAGGAAAACCAAACAAAGAAACACAAAGCAGAGTCAAGATTCGGTACTTCTGAATGTACTCTTTATAAGCAGAACCCCTTTTTTAACTGTGCTTTTTACAGAGGGCTGATATATTGTTCACATATGCAAATCATCTACGTCAAAGAATTCTGTTCAATATTTTTAACAATGACGGAAAACATAATAGTATGCCTATTATAAATCTCATAGAGCCCAAATTCATATTCTTTAGGTAGACAAATAATGCTTAGCACAATCTAGAAAAATATATGGGAACAGCCGCAACTATGTTAAAAACTACTGCCAATTTTAGCAGCTAGCCTGTTTCTGTGATAAGATTTCCATTTTATATTTAAGCATTGAGCTGTCTTTGCTCTTTGATAACATTTTAAGTTCTGTGCAGTGTTTGACTTTACCCGAATCTTAGAATCCTTGGGCCATTGTCAATAATCTGTGATGCATTGATCGACGAATGCCCCTCAAAAGAACCAAATAAGAACGTCTTAATTCATGTTTGTTCGTACATTGTGTGAATCATCGAGTGAACATTCATGTGGACAGCACTCCTGACGGATGTACACCACCCCCTGACACGTCACTTTTCAAATCTCTGAATAGACCCCACGAGGTGTGAAGTAATTGTGCGCCAGTTTAAAACAAAACTTCCCCCGTATAGACCGGTCATTCGATACCCCAAGAATAGGTATTGAACAGGAGGGTTCCCGGTGTTTCGTTCTGATCGATGTTCAACATTATTCAAGTCATATCTTATGCATGACACATCCATGTATCCCACAAAATGTCATTATGTTGAAATGGGTCCAGCAGGACTACATGTTAAATGTGTATCTAAACATGCGATGGACAGTCATACGGTTCAGTCACATTGTAAGGTACGTCCTTGGGAGGGACAAGAAAATTGGTGAACCCACTAGGGTTGAATGACCGTTGGGGGCCGACATTTTGTGCTGTTGTCCAATTAGATATACCATGTGCTCGATCAAATCGCATTTACGTTTTGACCGCACGTGAAATACAATTGAAAAATCTGTATTTCCCGCCGAAGAAAAGTACACAGAAAATGAGGTGAAGGTGGACTCACCTCACGATGATCAAGGAACACTCAATTCAAATTACGGTTTTTATTAGTCACCTTCAGACAATTTATTTGTAGTCCTGAAGACGAGAAGAAACGTCGAGACCACACCAGCTCTGTTCAGAGTCAAAACACTCACACTAACGATATTTTCACATGGTTGTACCCGCAAGTTTACTATTCATTTATAGTTTCTTCCAATTTTATGTTTCAAGAGAACGATCTATATGGACAAGATACTATTTACAAAAACTTTGTTAATTGTGAGGGGGAAACAGAAAAGTTAAAAACATAGATGGTCTCGCCATTCTGGTGAAACAACCATCACAGTGTGCTTGTTTTGTATTCGGCTGACACTTTCGCTTGATACTTGTATTGTCTCTTCATTTCTTATAAATAAGTACAATCGTTGACAAAAACCCAATCCGCAACCCTACCTTTATGTCAAGACCAACAGACTCCTTCATTATCACGCATTTATCAAAGGTGCGTGGTATTCTTTTATGCAAGGGTATAAGGTCTAGCAACTTTCTTTGGGGCTGGGTAGCTGCTGGCGCCTTGCGGCGACATTCAGGACCGACATTCAGTAACTTTTGTCGGTGGATATTGGATGGAAAAAAATAATTAAAAGTTCATGTTAGAATGAAGGGTGGATCTGATACTGGTATTTGTATGATCTGTCGAATCTACGGGCTGGTTTTAAGTTATGAGAAGGGTCTCTCGATGGTTTAACTTACGCAGCTGACATGCTTTCAAGTTTGTTTTCAGGAGTGGAATACAGGTGTATCAACTTTTCGTAAAAAGTGGTGGTTTTTTTTTTGCAGACGTAACGGCACCAGTTCTAACTTTTGGGTTAAACGCGTTCTATCATTTTCTGATAAATTTAGTTCAAGTCACTTGACTTGGCATAATAATCTGTTGTATTGGGCAATAGCTGACAGACCTGTGGGATCAGTAACAATATTGTCGTCATGTAGCTCAGCTTTCAATGTTGCTGCTCAAAAGTGCATGTGAATTTGGCTGCAAATACAAAACTGGTGTTGGTCACGGACATCGAGGAGGGGCATGGCACGGGACATCGGCTCGAACATGACACCCCCCCCCCCCCCCCGGTCCCCGTTGCGCCCCTGGCCATAATGACCTCAAATTTGTAATTGAAAAAATGCCTCTCAAAGTCACAATAAGGCTATAAATGTCGAAAGAAACCCTGAAAATATGGACCAGTAAACTAAATTGTTGGACCATAGCGAAACCGCCGGCCGATCGCGAAATGACCGATCAAGTTACAGGCACACCCTGATCATGTTACCTGTCCAAAAGGTGTTCAGCTTGACGTTATGTCATGTTCAATTAGTATCTCGCGCATTGCCTTCTCGAAATGCCTGTCAACTTAATTGTTTACCACCTTCACTTTAATGGAGAATATCCGGCACGGTGGAGAAAATGAAGGGGCAAAATAAATGTCATACACTCCCCTTTATGGTTCGTTTGCCCGTTGGGAAACGTATTGCCCCGTAGCTCCTTGTCAGTACAGGGACACACATGCACAGGTGAGCATATCGATATTGCCCACGCTCGGTTGTTGAATATTAGAGGAGTTGTTTTGCAGATTGGAGTGGTCGTTATAAACCTGATGACAGTTTTGGTAGTCTTGATGCAAGACGGCTCTCGTTTTCCTTTGACGCACAGCGCGCTCAACTCACCAACAGCGTGAAAGGAAAACGAGGAACGTCTTGCTCCAAGACTACAGTTTTGGCTGTTGCCATGTGCCCTGCTTGCACAGGGGCCCTGCTTACACCAGGGGCCCTTCGAGAATCCAGGACGGCTGAGACATCCGTATTGGTGTCCTCAAACCCTTGACAATGCGTTGTTTAATTCATGGAAGGATGTAGCCATTTTTTTTACCAAGGGCATTTGCATGGTTGCTCATGTTAAGTTGGTCAAGTCTGGCTGAAATAATCATTATCATCAGAGGGTACGTTTTGTTGTAAAAGGAAAGTCAAAGCACATCGTCCGACAACGAATAATAATTTGTTCACAAGACTAGATTTATGATTCTTGGTTTTTCGGAATTCTTGTTTAACTCGTAAAAGTTTGAACAAGATTTTCATTCCTGGCATACTAATTTCGAGCGTTCTGAAGAACGATTGTTCATTCTCCTTAGTCCAAGTCGTCTTCGTAGATCTGTTCCTTCCCAACTTGATAATCGTCCCAACTGTAGTTGGGACCAGTCCCAACTTGAGTGTTAAAGTTGGGGCGTCCCAACTGTAGTTGGGAGTTGGGACGCCCCAACTTTAACATATAGTTGGGACGATTATCAAGTTGGGGCGGAACATATCTCTATATAAATTGACGTTTCGATCAGTATACTCTGATCGTCTTCATGTGAGTGATGGGCTCTGTTGCTGTATGCTTCTTAAGAAGATACGGGTTGCCTTAGATGTGGGCTTAGCACTCAAGTCAACTCAAGGATGATCCTATGCTTTTAGAAAATTGTAAAGATTTATGCATGTATATTTTAAGAAGACATGGCTCATAGAGGCAAAGGAAATTCAACTATCGACCTTCCATTTTGAGGTTTTTCCATTTTCAACCTGCTCAGTGGAGGGAAAAACCACAACATTCATTGATGACAGTTTATCAATCACACAGCAGCATCACCATTATGCTCCGTGTATCAACCTGACAAAACACAATGCGATGCCTCAATTCAAAGAACACGCCCCGTGAGGATGACGTTTTAGACGGCATCAACAACCGCGCGCGTAACCCACGGTCCCCGGAGAGTTCATTTCCTCCTCGCCGAGGACACGACTTTTAAAATAAAAAGGTCTCGACTTGTTTTCCTTGAAAATCCGCTAATCCGGATTTCTGTTCAGAGACACCTTGGGTTCGATTTATTTCCATTTAATGGATTGCTCATAAAAGCAAACGTTTGGGGGTTTGTGGTCAACCAGTTAATGGAAAGTGAGGGAGTGGGTGGTCAAGCTATGTCAATCTGAAACATTGACAACAAATGAAATAAAATCTATTTAAAAGTTAAGTAGGTAGCTTGCTAAACAGGGGATTAGATGGGGATTGTACAGCCATGGTTTGAATGATGATGTTTTAGTCGAGGATGTGAATAGCGCAAATGTAGGGGGTGTTACCTTTGTATCATTTGTCTTTTCAAGAAAATATTGAAGAGGTGGTTAAATTTTCGAGAAAACTTAATTGAATAAATGATGTTTTTCGAGGATCACGACCAAATCGTAATTGGGTGTTTAGAAACAATAAATGTATCATGTGGATGTGGAAATAAGTGTCATATTGATTGAGTGATTGATTGACATGTAGTATTACAGTTTAGATATGCCAGAGTGCTATGCGTGTTTCAAGTCTGAAAAACTACCATGTTTGACCTACAACAAATTGTCTCCAAATATTATCCCTCATAAAGTACACCTCTCAACAAATTTGCAGTCCCACTCTAGTCAATTTTTCTTTGTACAACCCCAATTTATTTTTTTAAAAGCTCGACCCATCACTCAGTTTCCCTTGTGGTTTTGAGTGATAAAAGAAGTTACAACAATCTGTGTTTCTCTGAATAACCAAATCACGGTTGACTTCATCGATTTGTTATACATGTATATGCCTTGTTGACTGAAAACAAGAAGATTTGCTCTTCCAAAGAGCACTTTAAAGTTAAGAGGAAACACATGATACAAAAGAAGAGTCCTTCGATTAGCTCAAAAGTGATCATCCTAAATAAATCCATCCCCGCCCTAATCCATCATCAACAAAGCAGCATCCGTCAATGTGGTGGAGTTCCGGGAATTCATCAATCTTGTCATGAGTTCATTGGTTTGGTTTTTATTGGAGAGTTATTTTCACAACGGTCCTTTGGTTTTCAGAGTCGTCGTCTGTTAGAGCCTGTTCCACTCCACTGCAGGAGGAAAACCTGCTCACAAATTCTTCATCTCACTCTATCCTGCGATGTATGTTGCCAAGCAATGCCCCTGTATGTATTTAGTTCATCTCTTCATCTTCTGTTTTGTCGCCCTCTTTTTTCTTGTCCATTTTCTTGGAGTACAGTTTTATCATGTGGTTTTCTTAAAAATTCACGGGCGCCATTTCTGCCGTGAGGAATGACTGACATGACCGATACGAGATTTTGTTCTCTTTAGAGCTACGCAACATAGGCCTAGTTTGCTCCTCCTTTGCAATAAACTGGTAATACATGCACTTGTCTTTGCGATGGTTCTACTTGCAAAAGATACACTCCCCAATAGTGTTGCATTTGTATTAACGTTTTTGTCTTGACATAAATACTTCGATTCTCAAGGATACAGAAAAGAAGAGAGGAACCGTCGTGGAAAAGCTGCTCAGGGAGATTGACAAATCACGATGCATCGTGTTTATACGTAAAGTGCGCGGCATTGGCAAAATGAGCAACTTTCTTTTTGACCTCTAGCCGAGGGCGCCCTACTCCAGTGACGTCACAGGGTCCATTAACACTACAGCAATAAAGGGGTATAAGCGAACTAATTTTGAAGTATTTGAAATGCCGACGAGGATTTAAAAACGTTTTTTTTTTTGCCAAATGCAAAAAAGATTGTTGATATAAAAAACTATTAAGAAGTCAAAATAACATGGTCATCACAGTTGGAGACACTGCTTTTGTTATTGTTGTGTAGTAGTTTTTGTTGTTGCTGCTGTTCTCGCAGATTTGTATTGTTATTGTTTGAATTTTTATTATTTGAATCCGACGAAAGCTGTTTCCTTTAAGTTGCCAGTAACCCCCCCCCCCCTTTCCCAGATAGAGAAGCAAATCCACCCGATGATACTAAGAAGTCGTGACAGATCAATAATGACTTGTGATCTTTGTTTGGCAAGACTTGAAAAGGCACAACCCAAACCGCTAACACATTGTTAGTTTAGAAAAATGTCCTCTTGCCAAACAACACCATGTACAGTGGCTATATGGTGCCGTGACTTGTACTGGTTTGAGTCAAAAGAAAAAAAAAACTTGAAGGAGTTAGAGTTGATTGGCACGACGACTTCATGAGAACGCCAGCCATTATTAAATCCCCCAAAAGCCTAAATCGGTGTTTCCTAAACTCAACTGCCCGACCGTTCTGACTCTTGAAAGGAGAAATAAATACAGATTTCCTTGCAAAATACAACACACATTTTGAATTATACATAGTTTCCTCGGCCCGACGGCGAGCGATAAAGTTTCTACCCCCCTTCCAGTGTACTTGTCAAGAATAAAGCGATTCGCGCGGGAAAACGAGGGCGCACTGGCTAATCCTACGATTTCAACAACCATTTCAAAGACTCGCTGAATGGCATGCCGCTGGATTGAAAGACTTTTTTTGTAAATTTTTAACGTTTTGTGTGGCCGGCTAAAAGAGCAAAAATTCCTAAATAATACACGGCTGGTGTGTGATCTCGGGTTTAAGCTGCATTCTGCGGGGGCTTTCAGTCGTGAATGAGCTAGAAATTGAACCCTCGCGGTGGGGAACGGTGTCTTTGAATTAAAAAAAAAAAAGGAAAAAAACAAAGTTTGATAGCATTTTTCTTACATTCCAAAAAAATAGCAATCTGCGGGATACCATCGAAAGTTACGCAGTGGGTTTCATCACTAAAGTAAAATGACACAATGGAAAACTATGCCTAGACTGTTGTGACTCGTTGGATATTGTGAAATACCAGCCAACAAAAATACTACCCTTTTTTGTCGGCGTGTTTGCATAGGAATATGTTTGCAACAGCGAGTTTTAGAAGAAAAAAACCCACGAAGGTCGCCATGTTTTTAGAGCAAGGGCTGGTTAAGCAATTATTCAGCATCATCATCTCGGTAATGGATGGATTTACAGATATAATCAATCGTAAGTCCAGGGGACGGGGCTTACTTTACCTTAAATTGGATACAAGTAAAACCTCAGAGAAATTAGAAATCTATGCGGGGTTGGAAGCCCACCAGAAAAAAATGAGCTAAACCTGCTCGCGGTTTGATTGATTGACTCCATCTTCGACCCGTGTTACTGACCGAGAGACGCCTGGTTGCATGTGAACTTTTTCTTGTTTTCGTGTCAACAAGTCTTCAGATTAACATATTAATTCGGGCTGCCCCGGAAAAAGGGGGTTAAATGTCTGTAAAACTGCCTAATTACACAGTGAATGGGCCATGCTTGATACGGGAACTTTCATGAGAACCAATCAGCGGAGCCTGTGGCAACACTTTGTTGGTTATCAATGGGCATTTTAATGTACCTGGTATGTTGTAAAGCACTATGCATTAAACATGTGCTCGCTACTGAGTTGTGGATAATTAAGTTGCATAAAGTTTAGGTAACTATGGGGAAATAAACATGTAAAACGCATAACTTCGTTCGATTTGTGTAACAACTTGAGAGCCTCGAAGAAAAAACATCAATGTCCGTTTAGCTGTTTTAGGCAAGATATTTAGTTTCAATGTATCACAGATACTTAAAGCCCGTTAGGTTTTATTTCTTTGTAAAAACGGACCGTCAAGTTAAAACAAGTGACACTCAACAAAGGTAAATGCATATGAAGAAAAAGATATCAAAGTGAAAATAGAGGACGTATGTATAACGTTTTTCTATTATGCAGGTCTTAACTGTTGCACCCACACCTTAACGTCTATGTCGTGCAAAATCAGTGAATGTCATTAAATTCATAAAACGGTGGCTACACGAAGAATTGCAGTTTTTCCATTGTATTATGTTGTAGTTCCACACTGCCAGAACTTACTCAGTGTATACAACCTCATTATTCCTAGCTCATATTGCTGTACCCTAATGTCCCCCGTAGCGACAGAGTATAAACTGGGATCGAAGCTAACAAAGTTTCACTACTGTTCCGTCCCTTTTTTCGGCAACGGTCGAAATCACTTTTTTTTTTAAGTCTTTGTATCGTCACGTAAAAACTATCGGCCATGACCCTTGCTTTGTGACCCCCCAAAATGGGTGTACGGTGGGGAACGGTACAATTAGCCCATCAAGTAACGAATCGCTGTGCTCTCCATAAAAGTGAACGTGTTATATTATCACAATCAGGTTTATGTAAAATACTCTCTTGGTGTAATAGAGTGAACACCACTCCGAAAGAGAGTGACATTTCCACTCTTCCAAAACGCCATATGGCGGACAACCTGCTAAAGCTTTGGGCTCAATCGGCCATCAGAGTACGAGAAAATCATTTAAAAAAAATTGTTACATGTTTATGTTTTCATTATTTTTAAACATCAGATTTTGGACTCGGACTTAAATTTAAGTTGTCAACCATGACCATAGTATATATATATATATATGTAAATCTGTAAAAAAAAATTATGTTTTCAACCTTAACCAACATTATTGAACACATCTTTACCTGGTGATCCAGGGTGAGAGGGGTCCAATTGAATTTAAAATAATAACATTTTAGTAAAATGTAAAATAAATCTGGAACAACGAATGAATTTGAAGCACTGTTGTAAGCTTTGGTTCCACAGGTCTTGACACTACTAGTTGCTAGCGCACAATGCCTCACAGACTTCCAAATTGGCAGTTCCATAACAATTGTTGCAGCTTTATCCATTTAAATAGAATTAGACGTGCAATTAGATAAATTGCTGGATTAAATTCAGTGTCATACCATTTCTACCTCCATGCCATTTTACCATCCTTCCCACAGTCCCTTAGTTTTCCAAAATGACAGTGTTAAAAAATTCTGAATTTGGAAAGTAGTTGGACGCTTTACAATCGCTCTCTAAAAACGGTGACCAGACCATACCAGACCAATGTCTCAGTTGCAGAATTCCATCTGGCTAGTAATATTGTGGTTCAAATATATAGGCCTATAATGCTTTATATCATATACACTGCATTAAATATTGTGAATTCAAAGTGTTACAGCCGATTCTGTTGATTTCATTTAAGTTTGACATTTGACCCTATATTAGCTGCGACACAAAATTAGGAAACCATTTTGAAAAAATAATTAAAACGGACATGTGAAGGTTATGCCGGGAAGATGAAGTTCCTGGGTTTGGTTGACAAGTGACGTAAACAAAAAGCCCAATTCTTATCAAGTCGTCCTTACCAAATTCGTTGGCGGTTACTTCTTAATCGTACGAGGACAAAAAAGGTTCTCATGTAATTTTTACCTTGGAAATTAAGGAGAACTCTTTAAGAAAGAAAGTTCAGTCAACTCCGTGAAGAAGAAAACCATATGGAACACATTAAGAACCCCAAAAGGTCCCGTCAGTCAAAAATGAAGTTGTGTGTGTATATATACATATAGTAGGGCCATTTATAGCATTGTTGACAATCGTTCAGTGTTGAGGCATTGAGGACTGTCATGCCGAAAAGGTTCTGAAATTGTCCCAGAGCGACTTGCGTTATTATTGCAACACATACAGGGAAATATTAATACCGTAAAATATGAGTTTACCTGAGAGACATGACAGCTGATGATATATATAACAGCCCCAGTTGGAATATGAAAAGGGTTATTTTTCAGCAACTGTTTTGTTGGTAAATCCTAGGAAGCCATTGATATCCAAACAACTCCACTGAACCATCGACAGAGAAACTGCTTGCGGAACTGAAGCACATTGAATTGAATTGAATGTACAATGATGTATGGAGTGACACCTTGAACCGGTTGGTAGCAAGGCTTGTGGCAAACGTTTGAAGTACCATAATAGTTCTGCATGACGTAATTTATTCACTCAAGTTAAATTGACTTGCTGTATGATAATGCCACTATCCATCCATAACTGTTTCCACCCGTCTGCACCCCAAAAGTTTGCAGTACTTTCTTTTTTTTTCATTTGGGAAAATTACAGTAAAGTACAACCGCTGGGAAAGACATTATCTTCCATTGTCAGAAACACTTAAAATGACAGTTTTTACGGGGAGAAATGCCTTTTGTGAAAATGTCAAACCCTACGGGCAGACAGAGTGGAGAATGTGCTTGATTTTCATGAACAAAGTGTGAAGCTTTTTCTACTTGCACTTTTGAAAGAGGAGGCTCGCAGAAAACCTATAAAATAATTGTCCCTGCTGTTCACTGGTACCCTGTCTCAAAGGACACGACTAATTTAGATTCGCAGCCGCAACATCTTTTGAAGGTTCATTATACCTTTGTACTGCGCCGCATTCAATAGACCCGAGTGATAATTAGGATGGGGGCTGTATCAACCATCTAGCGACTACAATCAAAGACATGACAATTGGTATCTCAGAAATCTTCCAGTAAAGAATGTTTTTCTTGACAAGTCTCTAATCCTCATTGAGGACTGGTACGGGAGACAGCCTCTCCAACAACTGTGTTTGTCACAATAATAGGGACGTGACTTCTTGGTCCCAAAATGACAGTGCTAAGATAAGAGGTATCATGGGGAGCTGAGTGGATAAAGAGGAGGGTGGGTACAATCATGGAGGTAGAAGGTACAATCGTCCAATCTTCCATATCAAAGAAGACGGAGACATGATATAGGGGTGGCTTATATCCTTGATTAAGGACCACCAAGAAGTCTATAGAAAAACACTTTCTCAGTGAGATTTCAGAACTTCTTTGAGCAGGATTTGAAACTTTGCATGGTGGAAGTATCATAACTACTTCTATTTCTTAGAACTTGTTTAAGATTTGATTGAGGCTTGTAGGGCGTGGCAATTTTGTTTTAACTTCTAGTTCAATCTATTCCAGCAAAAACGAGGGCCATAATGATTTCCCTGTGACTGCTACCACGGAGGAAGGAACTCAGTATTTCAGAACTTGTTTAAGAGGTTTGATTGAGGGTTTTAGGACCTGGTGAATCCAACAACAAATGATAACCATCATTATTTCCATGTGATGAAGGAACTCCTTCTCCATGCTTTTACTAAAGTTGACACCTATTGGCGAGTATACATATAATTCACCAGCTTTCCATCGGGTTACACTGTATTACCGATTTACACAATGGATCATCCCATGCAAAGTGGCCAACTATTTGTACGTAACAGGTCTACTAATATGACTTTGATTGTTCCCAATTGTTCGTGTGGTGCAGCAGAATCGAAGGCACATCTTTACATTACTGACATAAAAGGACACAGTGTTGGTCCACCATGGTATGACTGACACATTGAAACTCATCACAAGGCCATCTCTGTATTTACATGTCGGATGTATCGCCAATTTATCACACCTAATCATTCGTATACCCACAAGTATAACACCCATCGTTATCTTCTGTCCTTAAATGTAATAACCAAAACTTGATAACCTTTAGACAATGCAGTGTAAAAATCAACAAGGCCACATGACATTTTAACAAAAATGTCTGGCTTGAATTTCTGCATACTTTGAAGTAAATGAAAACGCTGACGTAAAGCACTCAGTGTCCAGTGTATGAGTTTTAGTTTCACAACGTAATTATATTTTTACATAGTCAATATTTTAGCAATAATATCAACAGTAAAAATCCTATATGTGCTTATTTTTAAAGTCTTAAAATGACTAGAACAACTAACAAAGAGTCCAGTTTCCTTAATAGGAACATTGGTTTCTTCAGGAACAAATAGTTGTCACGAGTAATGAGGAGAGTTCCTTGCACAATAATTATGCAAACAACTTTTTTAGCCCCCATTAAAAATCCGATTATTCTTTAAATATATACGCGCTTGTTCATGTAACACATTAAAGAAACTTGACACGAAAACTTCGGATACCATATGTTATACTCTTTAACTTTAAAACTGTGGATTGGAGAGCATTACTTCAGCAGTCAAGACCAACATAAGGTTCCACTCTCCCTTTCATAATCTTAACCCCTTGCTTTGTTATGTTCATGCAAACCCTCTGAGATTTACAGACATATGTTTGTGGTTTTTGTGTATTTTGACCATTCTTGTAAGGATACTGCACCTAAAACTCTCAGGAAAGATCAAGGACCCACTCAGAAACTCGTCAAGACCTGTCCCATTATATTGCCCATCAAAAGATCCGGGATTCGCACGGCTTCGGGCCATTACAGCAAGCTAACCACTCTCTTCCAAGAGTCCGCTCCCAAAAAGTTATAACATTTGGTTGTTATTTAGGGACCGTTTTTTGTTGTGCCGCGGCCGGCCATGGAAAGATAATTGTGAGGTTGGCTTATTGACATCAGCGTTACCTCAAGGATGCGAAGTTGAAGTTTATGGTGACGATTTGCACTTGTGTTGTTGTTGGTGAAGGACTATAAACTCTACATACCGACTCCATAGTTTACGAAATGAAGTTTTTTTGCTAGCCATCATGTGGTGGCACATTTCCTCTCTGCAAAAATGTACTCAAATTTAAGCGTCAGGAGTAGGCCCGAACCAATGAAATCGTGTGATGGGAATATACATATATAGATATCTTGCTTTCATGTCATTTGATTATTTGGTGACCATGAAAAAGTACGATTTACCCATGACTTGTTATAGTCTTGGTACAGCACAGGGGGATTGACACGTCCTGGAGTTGAATAGGGTTCGAATGAAACCACAGATGCGTGCTTGAATCGGGTGTGGATTTATTTGTGGCGTACTTTTTTTTTTTTACTTCAATGAATATAATATACCAACTGTCAAAGCCAACTATTTTCAAACTGAACAAATTGTTTCAGACATGTGTTTCTATAGGTTTTAATAACAAACGAAGTTTTCATGTTGCCCATTCATCCATTTTCAGCAGAAAATTCAAGCACACTAAACTAATTTGTTTGACTGGTCTCAGCTTTTCAAGTACAGAAAACATCTTCTAGACGTGAGGTTACAAGTTGGAGTAAACCAATATATAAAGTAAAAGTAACAATCGCTGTCGTTGATGAATCGGCAATTCCTTTTTCAAGTATCAATGGTTCGATTAAGAGTCACAGTTTCTCTTGCTCGTTTGCTCAACCGCAGTTTATCTTCTCTCCCATCCCCCACCCTATCCATTCCCGCTTCCTTGTTGATTTATAGAATTTGTATAATTAAAAGGTAAGTTTATACTTGTTCCAAATGTACTGTACTGAACTGTATTGTACTGTGTGCAAATTATCAGATGCAAGTTCGTTTGGGATGAGTTCTCCGAATTCTCAACTCTGATTGAGCCACACATCGTCCAGGCTTGATACCACGGATGCAATGAAAGCGGTTGCCTCCATGCCCCCTCTGTCCCATTGAAAGGCTTCAGTAGAAGCTTATAATTTCGACACAGGGGGGTCCCATTTACCAAGGAGAAATACCTTGGTGTTAATTGTTAAACTGCAATTTAAACCGATCCTTTGCCGAATAAACAATAATATATTTCAAGTTCGTTGGGATGAATTCCCAAATCTGATTGCGGCACACTTCGCCTACCAGCATAGAAGAGCAAGTTTGAGCATTTACATACAATCCCAACTTAACCTAACTAGCTGTACTACCTAGCAGAGGATCGCTAGCAGAGCACGGCACTGATGAGAGCGCCACGGTCGCCGATACCGGACCGGAACACCTAGGACCCCACCACCAAAACACATAGAGATCGATAGCTTGCCGTGTAATCCGTGTTGGGACTTGTTGACAAGGTTGTTGCCATTATTAGTTCCCTATACATTATCATCATATCATCTACTAACGTTCAATCTTGTCAATTTTAAAAACAGGTATTTCAGTCCTGTATGAATTGACTGGGTTACAGTAGTGGTAAAAGTTAAGAAAAGCATCTGTCCTGATTCAAAATGGACAGAGGGAAGTTTTAGCGTACTTGAACTTAAAATGTAAAAACCCGTATACAGTTTCATTCCTTCTATATTTTCGATTGCAAATATAATGATTCTGAAGGACATGGACTGGTGGGCCTATTACACATTGCTCACATCACAGGTGCAGACGTTTATATATTTTTTTTTATAAGTTCAAACAATTTGATGTAGGGTGACATAGGAGAAGAGGAAATGGGCGGATGCGGGTCTCACTCTGGCAAAACTACCTCGTCTGAAAGAAAGGGAATTGTGCAATTGTTTAACTTGACTTACCACCACATTCCTGACGCGTAAACTTGGCCCATTTCAACTGCGAAACTGCACAGCAACAGACAACACGACAGCCACATTTTTATCTCCATATTGTTCAGAAGTTATTCACGTTGACAAATAAAAAGTAGTTGTTCACTCTGTAAACGATGAGATTTGAAACTCTCCTCACAGGGGAAGTCAGTTCGGTTTCCAATCCAAGCAAAAAACCAAGTCCGTCCGATGAAAATAAGAACTGCTTCTAAAGTTTTCCCCCTGTGTGCGTACAACAGTAGTCTCCGCTCTTTTACAACAAAGCCCAACGCCGAAATCTATAAAGCCAAAAATATTGTCCTGTGTTGGTGTGTGTGGAGCCAATGGACTTAAGGTTTTTTTATATGGTCGGACACGCTTGATGTACCGCCGGCTGATCGGTGATCTAGGCAATTTCAATGGGGAGCAATCGGCTTATTGCTAGCCTGCATTAGAATATCAAAAGCCTACCGAGGTATCGAACTCGGCAAGTCACACGCAGGAACAAAAAAGCCAACAGGGATACTATGTTGGATTGACGGGTAGTGAAGCTCTGCCGTCTGTAATGACTCGCGTCCCCGCTTGTGGTGGTTTAGGGGTACACCCGCTCTGATGATCAATTCAATAGGTACTGCTTAATATACAGAAAAGAGGGTTTCTTTTTGTTGCGCTGGCTGGCTGGGGATGGCCATATACCAGTTTACTTCAGTCATAAAAGTTACTAAGCTCGAAATAACAACAGATTAGTTACGATCGTCTTTTATCTAACCACCGATGCGGCTTCTCTGTCGGGTGGAACTATACGTTGAATGCTTGAAATAAGTAAAGACACCGACTTCACAGGCAACGATGGGGCTTCCCAACGCAGGGCTTTGTTTTTAACGCACGTCCAGTGTGAACAGGTAAATCTCTAGGATCCTGGTTTTTCTCCCTTTCCTAGTCAACGGGGTATGAAACTGCTTCGATGTATTTTTTCCCCGCGAAAACCTTGAGGAGTTTGAGCGATATCTTCCAACGTTCTCCCGAGATCATAGAATTTCTTGTAAAGAAAGTTTGTGTCAATTGGCACAACGTCTATAACCACCAAGAGTATGTTCGGTGACATGCGCACTAACTGCCAAGTTCATTTTTCTGCGCATAAAGTTTCTCGAACCAGCGTCCATGGGAAAACCTGTGTCAATATTCCCAATAGCACGATGATGGATAATAAATTATATCCGACTTTAAAAGTTGTTAAAGCTGTAGTGTAAATGGAAAAGGAGGTCCATAGATTTGGAACAATCTTCCTCCTGTCATCATAGAAACTTTCAGTTTGTCTGTATTTCGTAAGGCTCTTACGTGAAATTCTGCAATGTGCGCTATGATATCGATCATTTGGAATAGAGCGTTGTAAATTTGAATTGTTATGTTATTCTGATACAGAAAGACAACTTTTAATAAGTCGTTCTGATACAGTTTTCTTTTCAATTTGGATGTCGTTAAATCCGTCAACATAATTTGCTACAAATCATCACCCTCTCTTTAAAACGAGTGTGTTCAAGTAGAGGGATACTTGTCTTCTATCTCAAAATAGATGTTACAATTAAACAATTCGTTAGTTAGGCAACGGATGCGGTTAATATATTGTCACGTATAACTGCGTGAATCGGGCTTCACGTGCTGTTAAAAAGAAACACACAGACACAGTTACACAGTTATTATTTTTTAAGCTAACATTTTGGGGGTTTTGCCGAGAAGCTTTCGTTTTGTTCTTTATCTCTTTTGCGAGTCAATTTGGGGGATATCACACTATAACTGTAAAGTTTTGGAAAGTTTCTTTCGGAATGTTTAAAGGCAGTGGACACTATTGGGAACTACTCAAAATAATTATTAGCATAAAACCTTACTTGGTAACGAGTAATGGGGAGAGGTTGATAGTATAAAACATTGTGAGAAACGGCTCCCTCTGAAGTAACGTAGTTTTCCAGAAAGAAGTAATTTTCCTCGAATTTGGTTTCGAGATCTCAGATTTAGAATTTTAGGTCTTGAAATCAAGCATCTGAAAGCACACAACTTCGTGTGACAAGGGTGTTTTTTCTTTCATTATTATCTCGCAAATTCGACGACCGATTGGGCTCAAATTTTCACAGGTTTTGTTATTTTATGTTTACGTTGAGATACACCAAGTGAGAAGACTAGTCTTTGACAGTTAACAATAGTGTCCATTGTCTTTAAGTCATTCAAATTTCATTTGAAACCAAGAAGTAGTAATCATTTAATCAAAATATTTTGCATCAGGTTGTGGATCTTCTTTTTACTACTAAAACCTTGTACACGATTTGACCTTTACTTCTGGTCTAAGCGAATAGCCCAGCCCACGCCTTTTCTTTACTTTGTAAAAAAAAACAGTCAGGTTGTGTTAAAGATAAGATATATTTGTCTTTTACTTTCCCTGGGAAAATAAACTTAGAGTAAGCATAATATATAAATGTTAACATACAGAGATATTGAAATAAGTTGAAATAAATACGCCTAATAGACGTCAAACTGTATTATTTGAGGTATGCGGATTCGAGCAGTCGGCTCTTTTAAAGGTGCACACTTTGTCGTTTCGTCGACTCCGTCCAAAGTTAAAGCACCGACGTGGGAACCCAACTTCGACTTTTGCACGTAAGACCCGCATGGTCAATCATAAATAAGCCGCCGAAGTACCATTTCTTGTGAACTTCAAGTGAACTGTTGCTTTAAATTGGGCCTACTTCTTTCTCGCAGACGTATTTTTTCTCTCCCGCGCATCTGCTTAACTCATCAGCGAAATGTTTGTCAAATGTTGAACTTGATTGGACTGGATGGGATAATTCTTTTTGCAAGCCAGATTCTGCCGAATATGGTATACCGGACCATAATGTCCCGTTTGTTAACTACGAGGAGCGTCATTCTAGTGGTCATAAGCTTTGATGGTCTGTCGCCAAACATGCCTGGAGCCCATGACCTCTGGGTGACCTCCTTCTACCAGATGGGGACAAGGGGGGTATTTTGAATAATGTATCGGTGTATTCTTTGCTCTTTATGGTTCAACCATGTTCAACCATGAAGAGGAATAACTTCATCAGATGTAAGCGCATCCAACGAATTAATAATACAATTTCGGAAGCGTTGTTTTATTTGTTTGATTTTTTTTATTATACATTAATCAAACCGTTCCTGTTTTTCTCAAACTTGTTGTTAATTAATTCATTTATCTGTTCCTCCTACTCAAATCTCTCTTTATTTTTCATAATAGAAATGACTAATAAAGGGCTGAACGTGCGCTCATGAGGTCTAACGGAAATTTACGATTTGGCAAGATTAGTGGTGAAAGTATACGCTAGACATAAACACATAACGCCATTTTTTATGTATATCTCACTGCATTCACAAGTATGTTTATAGACCCATCCCTTTATGGTATGACTTGTAATGTTGTATACCCAACAACTCATTTCAATTTGACATAAACACGTACATGAACCAGCACAAAATCCATAACACAAATTTAATCTTCAAATTGGTTTATGTTTTCTCGGGACGTGAACACCTTGTTATAAATGCACCGAAGTGCTCATGGACTGGTTCTAAAGGATGCATTATTATTGATTGAACACTTCACCTGGGGACGCTAGGTGGCAGCAGACTTGTTCTTGGAAATATCGTTTAAACCTTTTTCACGAAGTGGTAAATACTCAAAATCTCACGTTGGCAATTCAGACTTTATTGTAAATTTCTCATATGTTTTGTTTGACATGATTGTTTCATGTTTTAAAATTTCACAGTTTAGTTACACTTTATGGATGGATAACCAGACTTGCAGCTTAAAGCCATAACACACTTTTGGTACAGAAACAAAAAGTTCACAGATTTAAAAATAATTTGCAGGGTTTACAGAAGGTAATGGTGAAAGACTTCTCTTGAACTTTTTGACAAAACATTAAAACAATATCAATTCTCGATATCGAGGATTACTGATTTATTTTAAACGCATGTCATGACCAGGCGAAACGTGCGGAAACATGGGTGGGTTTCCCTGTAATTTTCTCCCGACTCCGATGACCGATTGAGCCTTAATTTCCACTTGGTTTGTTTTTTTATATATAAGTTGTGATACACGAAGTGTGGGACTTGGACAATACTGTTAACCGAAAGTTTATAATGGCTTTAACCAGTTTAAATTTGTCTTCCAACATGAAACTTGACTGCATGGGTCACCATTTTATCGTCACCGTTTTCATGAAGATTCTCAAACTGGCAGTTTTAGTCTCTTCATTAAAACGTTGACGGTGGTGTGCATGCCTACTACCCGGTGTCTGTCCTGCCACCTACCATTCATGAGTTTACTGTTACGAATTGAACAGTAGCCTTTCAGTTTTCTTTTTGTGTGGTAAACCGTTTACGCTGCCATCAAAGATATGGTTAATTATAAAGTTCATATGTACTTTCATACCTTGCATATACGCCACGCCTCCACTTAATGGCTAAACGCTGTTTTTGCAATAATTATTATAGCATCTTACCATTCTTCATTTCCTATCAAAAGGCATTTTGATCAGTTTGTCTTTTTGTTTAATTCTGGGTCATTTGCCCTTTTATCTTTGGGGGTTTGTTTCGAATGTGCAAATCTGTGGGAATCTTCTTGTAACGTTGATGGATTGAATACAGAAGGGTTTGCTTAATTTTCTGTCATTTTTTTCTTATCGAGTGATGATTTATGGAAGCACAAATTTCCATCTATACTGAGTTTCGGAAATCTCCATTTGGAAATGTATGACAGTTTGCATCACAATAAATTGGTCTCGACATCTATTAGATCAATGTTTGGTTTCCCTTTGCCTATTAAATTTGGCTTCCTTCATAACCACTCATACTCACACCAGTTGTTTTAAAGGAACACGTTGCCTTGGATCGGTCGAGTTGGTATTTGAAAATCGTTCTGTAACCGTAAAATGTGTAAAAGAAGAATACAATGATCTACACAAATATGCCTCGAAATTGCGTGGTTTTCTTTTTACCCTCGACTAACACGGTCGGCCATTTATGGGAGTCAAAATTTTGACTCCCATAAATGGCCGACCGTGATAGTTCGCGACGTAAAAGGAAAACCGGGCAGTTTCGAGTGATACTTGTGTGGATCATTATATTCTACTTTTAAAACCTCTTTCTAACCATATGCACTTCATACCAAACGGTTTCAAACGCTTTTAATAGACCAACTTGTTCGATCCAAGGCAACGTGTTCCTTTAAGTTTTCAGCGTTTAAGTTATTTCTTCCTGATATGACAACTTTCAGTGTTTTTGACTGCGCCCTCGCCTCCCTCTCCACCTCTCTAAATTATAGTCATTTTTCCCGTGGGCCCAATTTCACGAAAATGGCTTGCTTATTTTACACTGGCCATATACATTGCTTGTGACTGGTGTTTAGCTATTTTTTACTTTACAATTGAGTGGAGTCTTGGCCGGTAATCTAATTTCACTAAGCAATAATTGTTTTTTCGCTTAAGGAAAGTTTTGTGCTTAAGCAGCTCTATGAAATTGTGCCCTGGTCTCCTCCTCATAATTGCACTCACTTGAATCCCTGGTACAGTAAGTACAGTAAGTAAATTTGCTTACCTTTAAAGTCACCTGGAAATAGAATTTGTTTTTCTTCAAACAGTAAAGTATATGTTTCTGAACAATGAAATATTTTTTTTTAGCAATTGTTTTTAACGATTTATATGTTTCAAAAAATAAACAAGGTTGTGTGGGGGTGACTCCGCCTACCCCTTTTGTGACGTCAATCGAGGCAGACTTTGCCTCGATCGAACATCGAACACTCCTAAGTGGAAGGCACTAAATACTAAACTCCACAGCGGTTCGGCCCATCGGAGAATACCCGAGCGAGAATGACCTTATGACGTCATTTTGCATATGCTTGCATCTTTTAGACATGACTTTCTTGTTGGCGCCTTGAGCATTTTCAATGGATATGTGCGCCCTATAAATGTACATTATTATTATTATTATTAGACATGAAAATATTAACAACCAGGTCCTAGTGGTTAGTCCACTCTTATGTAACAACTCCCCAAACCTGCTGCTACAAATGTACTTGAATAAAGAGGTCTGAAGCAGTGCTTGCATCTTTTAAACATGAAAATATAAACAACCAGGTCCCATCAGTGGTTAGTCCACTCTTATGTAACAACTCCCCAAACCTGCTGCTACAAAATGTACTTGAATAAAGAGGTCTGAAGCAGTGCGTGCATCTTTTAAACATGAAAATATAAACAACCAGGTCCCAGTGGTAAGTCCACTCTTATGTAACAACTCCCCAAACCTGCTTCTACAAATGTATTTGAATAAAGAGGTCTGAAGCAGTACTTGCATCTTTTAGACATGAAATCATTAACAACCAGGTCCTAGTGGTTAGTCCACTCTTATGTAACACCTCCCTCCCCAAACCTGCTGCGTGGGGGATCGTCGCGAACCGTGCCGGAATGTTCCGAGAGCACACGAAAAGTTCCGAACCGCTGTAGAGGTTAGTTTTTAGTGCCTTCCGTAAGTGCAAGTACATTCAAGTCCCAGTCGTTAGTTTTACGTTTCGAAAAAGGTTTTGTTCTTGCTTCCGGCAATGTCGACCACGTGTATTGCTGCTGGATGCAGCAAAACAACTAAATATCAGTTTGCAAAGTGGTCCGGTCTGACGTCTTTTCCAGCGCTGTGCAGCAAACACTTCGAGCCGTCGTGCTTCGAGAATCCGGAGTACACTACACATTTTGAAATGAAGAGAACAGCTCTTTTCTAAAACATGACGCCATCCCAACAATTTTTCCAGCTAATGTGGAAGTAGAAGAAGGTACCTGTAAGACGTAACGAACCTAAAGGAGCATTTGCCTATAGTGAAAAAAAAAATCAGGGATTATTTCAACTTTGAGGGCATGTTTTTAGCTTGCGCCAAGCGTCACTGTCTTGTATTGGCACTGCAAGCGATTCATCGCGCCTCGATTGACGTCACGAATAGCCTCTCGGGTCGGGCTTATTTTCAAATTTGTAAATAACATGGAAACTAATTTTGTAAAACCTTAGTTAATTGTTTATTCATATTCCACTCATCAAAACACATATTTTAGTGACAAAAGCTTTACTTTGACAAAATACAACTTCCAGGTGACTTTAAGCAGATCTATGAAATTGGGCACTGACCATTTTCGGATGTTGTCTACCCTTTCTATTGCATCTTTGGTTAGCCCACGGAAAGCTGGTATGCTCATTAGTTTCTCGTTAATTATCTTCTGGTATTCATGACTTCGATTTAGAACGCTTTGGAGGCGGTTCAAAAATGTCGCTATGTCTTCTCCAGATTGATGTCGTTACCAGCCGTGATATTTTGATGTCCGTGTGAACAGGGAATAGTCATCGGGGCATTGCTTAAAGGCAGTGGAAACTATTGGTAATTACTCAAAATAATTATTAGCATAAAACCTTTCTTGATCACGAGTAGTAATGAGGAGAGTACAAACATTGTGAGAAACGGCTCCCTCTGAAGTAAAGTAGTTTTCGAGAAAGAAGTAATTTTCCACGAATTCGATTTCGAGACCTCGGATTTAGAATTTGAGGACTCGAAATCAAGCATCTGAAAGCACACAACTTCGTGTGGCCATGGTGCGACAATGGTGTTTTTTCTTTCGTTAATATCTCGGAACTTCGACGACCGATTGAGCTCAAATTTGTACAGGTTTGTTATTTTAAGCATATGTTAAGATACACCAAGTGAATAGACTGGTCTTTGACAATAACCGATAGTGTCCAGTGTCTTTAAGTTATCTCACATCTTCTTTGTTATCGAAAAGAGTGGGCTTTTCCCATCCCCATAAACAAACCTGTGAAGTTTCTTCAATTTCAGTCACTTTTTAGGGAAGAAAAACATTATTTTTCGTCAAGGATTTGATTCTCTTCTTCTCGTGAAGACTGCTTTTCAAATCAATATATTCAAATCAAATTAATCAACAGCGTAAAAGATCATTGATTATAGGTCGCTTAATTTGTGAAGGTTTGGGCAGGCAGGCTGTGGCTTCGGCTTTGACCACTGGCTACATTGTGACATGCTACAATGAATATGAGACAGTCACAGCTGTTACTCGGAAATGGTCTAAGCAGTTTGTTTGTCTGCGGTTTGCTGCTATTGTTTGCAATTTATTTGTGTGTTTAGTGTTTTGTTTCAATACCTCGATGTAACCATAGTATATCCACTATCGGATAATAAGGGACTGTATAACCCTTTACACAAATAAAATGAAACAATAAAACAAAGTATTTATTAGGGAGACACGGGAATTATGGGGACTAATTAACATTCCATGTCACATACCCTTTGTTTTCCCCTCCCGCCCCCCAAAAAACATCCACCTTCCCTTATATTATTATTCTTGTTTTCCTCTCTTTTAATAGAATGATGCACCAATCAACTGAGCCTGTGTGCACAATAGTCGGATCCCCCAAGAGGGCTACCATCATACACAGGGGATCATACTGAAGACCTCACCGAAAGATGGGTAACCACTCTTTGTTATAACTTGAGTTTCAGAGCAAATCTAGAACTGGGACACGTTTGGTAATTGTCAAAAATCAATATTCTCATACTTGGCGTATCAAAACATTATTTTAGGCATACAATAACAAATTAACCTGTGAAAAATTTGACTCGGTTTGTTTACAAAGTTGCAAGAGAATATTGAAAGAAAGAACGCCCTTGTCGCAATAATTATTTTATTTCAGATGCCCAATAAAAGGCGTCAGGCATGAAGTACTTTAGTATTTGAGTGAGACATTACATCTTTCTCAAAAACTACGTTACTTTAGGGGGAGCCAATTCTCACAATGTTTTTTTTTAACTATCAACAGGTCTCCTCTGCTCGTTACCAAGTAACTTTTTATGCTAACAATTATTTGAGTAATTACCAATAGTGTCCAGTGCCCTTTATCTGTAGTAGGCTGAAACTTGTTAGAAACTTTGGTGTTACAACAGTTTAACCTGTGGTAAAAACACGACTGTGTGTGGTTAACAAGACCGACCTCGCCGCCGTGGTTTCGTCAAGTTCAACCCATGCCCAAGAGGGATACAAGACGTAACATGCGTGACCAAGTAACAGTGTTGATTCGGTCGACCTTCTATGTTTAATGAATAGTTAATTCAATTGAAATCAATGAAGACAGCGAATCAACATGTGTTTTCATTAATGAGCAGAGGGTTCACTGACCTGCAAAGAAAATGCCGCTAATGAGGAAATGTTTGAATTTATCGACGTATAGGGTAAAAAATGGAAAAAAAACATCCTTGTATTAATTAAGATAATTCAACATAGTGAAATTTCAACACCACTGATTCAAACGAGTTTTAGCCTCAATAATTTAGTTAAAGACACCGGTTACTATTGGTAACTGTCAAAGACCAGTCTTCGCACTTGGTGTATGTCAACATATGCATAAAATAACAAACATGTGAAAATTTGAGCTCAATTGGTCGTCAAAGTTGCGAGATAACTATGAAAGAAAAAACACCCTTGTCACACGAAGTTGTGTGCTGATGCTTGATTTCGAAACCTCAAATTCTAATTCTGAGGCCTCGAAATTAAATTCGTGGAAAATAACTTCTTTCTCAAAAACTAGCCTATGTCACTTCAGAGGGAACTGTTTCTCACGATGTTGTATACTATCAACCTCTCCCCATTACTCGTTACCAAGTAAGGTTTTATGCTAATAATTATTTTGAGTAATTACCAATAGTGTCCACTGCCTTTAATGATACAGTAGTATAATTTGAAGCTTTGCATGTACAATCTTGCGAAGACACCATGTATATAAAATGAACCAGTGTCTATCAAATCAACGTTTCGATCAGATGCTCTGATGATATTCGGGAAAATTTTTTATCCATTTCTCATGGAGAAGTTCACAGCATAATGATCGAAACGTCGGGTTTCTAAACCACCGGTTATTTCCAGAACTATGAAAACTTATAGAGACAGTTTAGTATACACGATGTCTCCTCAAAGACCTTAAATTGATAATTTGATGAAAGTCCGAAATGGTTCTGGGCCGTTATTTGTTTTCTCTGACGCAGTTTCCATTACAAGGCAAAACTATGGCAAATCACTCATTCTGTTGAAAATGTAGTTCATTCACATTCCCTGACCCTTTCTGTAAATATCATACAGACTTGTGGAAACATTCATCAAAGGTACACAGTCTTATTCATAAATAAATACTGAAGTTTTTGTCTGGCATTTTTATAACATTTTGTTTTTTTCTATTACTTTGGCAGCTCAAACATGAACCTGGAGTAACGGAGTCACTTCCTCGCACCATAATGACGGTTTGTAAGGAAAGCCTTTCTTGGGACGAGTGAGTGGTGATTAAGGTACTGACAACAAGTTCATAAAAAGTATACAAATACTGGAATAAAAAATCTGTCTGTATGGTTTTTACCAATACAAACAAGACTTTTCAAATAAACAATTTTGTTTGTCAATAAACAATGTTTACTGTGAGTTTATGACTGACTATTGCTTACATGTTTCATGACAGCCGTTCACTTTTCACGGTTTAAGGAGTTGGAAGAATTACATGCTGTCGATGTAAATTCCATTTTCTTCCTGCCCAAGGACGCTTTCACGGCCGCAATTAATTCGCCTTGAACTTTTTTCGTTCTTGGAATGTCAAATAACATGTGACGGGAGTTTAAAACGATCTAGCGTACCGGGCTGAATTCAGCCCCTGACAAATTAGTCTAATCCAGCACGATTTGGTGTCACCGTCAACAACCGTGAGGTGAAGTCCGCAGAGCAAGCGGCCCCGGTCAGGCGCTGCGCCACCCCCGTGTGTGTGTGCCTCCCAACTTGATGGTGTTTCCGGACAATTTGACTAACTCTAAAATACTTTATGATAGGAGTGAGGAATTTTCTCCATACATTGTATCAAAGTTCAAAGTTGCTACACGGAGCAGCTGTCGTGTGCGACATATCATTCAAGAGTACAGTCAGAGTGCACCTACCTCAAGAGAGAAAAATGTGCAGCAGACTGTGTGCAAGTCTAGCGTGTATTCGAACATCAGGGCCCAATTTCATAGAGCTGCTAAGCACAAAATGTCTACCTCGATAAAAACAGGATTACTAGCCAAGTTTTCACATGAGTTTCAGAATGAGCAAACATCAGCTGAATACCAGTTACAGGCATAATGCAACAAGCGGAAATTATGTTAGTAATCCTGTTTTCATCCAGGAAATTTCATGCTAAACACATGTTTGTGCTTTAGCAACTCTATGAAATTGTGCCCAGGACCCACCCAAGTATGCCTAATGCATGCGCAATGTATAGTTAGTGGAACCAAAGTGGTCCGGAGAAAGTTCGATTTCATGCGGTCTGTTTGATAATCTCTGAAACTTTTCAGTATCACACATGATACGTCGTCATGCGTTGAAGTATAGGACGCCCTTAGCAACACCCCTGGGAACGGTCGTAGCCGCAGCCGTAGCCACCAATTCGGGTGGGGTGGGGTGGGGGGGGGGGGCTTGACTATGTAATCTAAAAGCTCCGTGAATATAACATTTTAGATAACCAGTTCCATCCCTTAACATTGTATAAAGACCGGGGGGCGCTTGTTCAAGTGCAGCCAGTTTAAATACGGTAAGCACGTAATATGAACGTCCAGAATTCCTGACTAATAATATTTATTTTCGTTTCAAATTTGGTGCTCATTCGACACAAGAGGGCGCACTACCATTGTGGTGCACTCACAAATAAAGAACCCGGCTCTTTATGTCTAGTCTGTGGGAGCACTACCTTAGCTTTTTTTTTTTTTTTTTGGGGGGGGGGGGGGCATAAACTATTCATGATCACATGGCTGGCCGAAGCGAGAACGAAGTGTGAATCCAGAAGTAGACAGTCCGAATGTTTTTGATCAAGTACACCGAAACTGACACAATTGTTCAGGGCTCTCAAAGTTTCTGCAAAATCATCGAGGAAACTTTGAGGTTTTTTTAATAATAAAGTAATAACTGGGTTGAAGTTGGTAGTTTCTTTGTATTGAAAATAATAATGAACAGCTGAAATTACACACGAAACAAAGAGAGAAACATGGGTTCAATTTGTTTTCACTTCCGTAATGACAAGCCTGGCATTTCATCTTTGAAGGGCAAGGCCTTTTTTATTTTGCAGTGGGCATTCCATTGAAAGATCTCAAAGTAAGCCTACATGGGAAACTTTTGAAGGGGCACCAAGGCCAAGCAAGACAAGGGCAACAGAAGTCATGGCTTCTGTGGTCTCCGTGTAATTCCAGGGCTGTAATTACATTTTGAAAGTTTCAAAAATATCAGCATCAAATTAGTATTTCGTGATATATTACGGTCCTATTAAGAGGTGTTAAGGTGATCAATAGTCTGGTTCTATCGATTAGCATGCGGACAAAAATTGATCAATGATCTGGCAATTTTATATCAGTTTTTGTTTTCCGGATGTAAAGTACAGCTGAACCATCTGGCTCTATAAAAGTTGGAGGAATTAACGCGGAACTCATTTTTCTGACCGTGAAACATTCATAAACACATCATTCACTCGCGTCTCGATTTGTATTCTTTTTGGCGTCAATTTACAAGAAATAACTTTTCCAATGGCAACTATGAGAGCCGTGCAGTTTGACAAATGCGGCGGGCCGGAGGAGCTGTTTATCGGGGAGGTTCCGAGGCCAGAACTGGGTGCCGGGGAGATTCTGGTGAAGGTATTTGCGTGTAGCGTGAACAGGTACGATACTCAACAGGTATGTATGCAATGTAAATCTGTACTCTTGAACCTATTCGTATAAAAAATAATTTTGGGTATCTTGATGTTTGTATAAGTGTGCCTTGGTATCCGCAGAGTGGAAACATCGGAAGTGTCTATACGTATGGCATTATGTTTGTATGGCAAAACAAATAACATAAACGAAGTAAACATCTAATTTAATATACGCATTTGAGTAAATGGCTGGCTTGATTTTCCCCTTCGATGTTTTCTTAGATATTGCATTTGTATTGTATAATTCTATATACCACATATTCTGTATTTCTTCTTAGCTTACTGTACACGTGTATGTGTTTTTGTTTGATTTTAGCGCCATGAGCACTTTCATGGATGTACGCTTTATAGGTTTTAAATTTTTACGTCACAGCACATCAATGTTTCGCAGGAGTTGCCCACACAAGTCAACTGACGCGAATTATTCGAATTTAGTGACGTCAAGGAAGTATGAACTGGGCTTTATTCTTCCATGACAAAAAACATTAGTTTTCATAAGATTATAAATGATTGTATCAAATTCTACATTGTACTATTTATCTATTCTCAATTTCATTTTCATGCGTTCGAAATAAAGCTGTTTTGCCTCTCTGCGTTTCAAAATTCAGAATTCGGTCATTCAATTTCGTTTTGAGTCAAGTCAAATTCCTTTAGCACTTTGTTCAATTTAGCGTATCGTTATTCTTTTTTCGTGACACACACGCCTCAAGAAGCGTCTGCGAATTTGAATGCTGCTTTGATGAATTGTTAAATTGAATGAATATTTTATTAAATCGAATGACGCAACATTACATTTGACTAATCATAAAACGAAATCGAATTACCCTTTTCAGTAGCATTCGATTTCGCGCGAAACAGAATAGCTCGGTGGTTAATTTGGCTGCTCATTTGCCGAAATTGACCGAGAAAACCTATAACACTAAATTTATATGAGAATAAAGCGAGTTTTTGTACGTCTTGTTTGAAGGTGGACGGATTTAGGAAGACCCCTGGATGTAAACCTATCATTGGCTTGGATGCAGCTGGAGAAGTAGTCAAAGTCGGGAAGGAATGCTCCAAGTGGAAACCAGGTCAGTGATGCACAAACCATGGAATGCTGTCATTTTCATTTTAGGCACTGGACACCATTGGTCGTTAATGGCAAAGACCAGTATTCTCACCTTGTTTATCCCAATATGCGCATAAAATAACAAATCTGTGGAAATTTGGGCTCAATATTGGTCATCAAATTTGCAAACGAATAATAATAGAAAAAACACCATTGTTGCATTATTCTGTTTGCTTTCAGATGCATAATATAAAAGGCTTCAGCTGAAGTCTTTTATCATTTGAGTGGAAAATTACCTCTTTCTCCAAAACTACGTTACTTCAGAGGGAGCCGTTTCTCACTTAGTTTTATACTGTCAACAGCTCTCTAAAGCTTTTACTAAAATTATTTTGAGTAATTACCAATAGTGTCCAGTACCCTTAAGACATTTTTTTCCACATGGTCAGATTAAAACTAATACTAACACAACATTTACAAACAAAATGGAGGCTATGGTCAAAGCTTATAAAGGAACAGAGCCAACATAACACTCCAACAACAAAATAAACACATCGTTGTACCTGCAAGTTTACTGTTTATTTATAGTTTCTTCGTATATATCCATACTCAAACAATTACACATGGTTGTACCTGCAAGTTTACCATTTATTAAAGGAACACGTTGCCTTGGATCGGACGAGTTGGTCTATAAAAAGCGTTTGAAACCGTTTGTTATAAAATGCATATAGTTAGAAAGATGTTTTAAAAGTAGAATACAACGATCCACACAAGTATCACTCAAAATTGCACGGTTTTCCTTTTACGTCGCGAACTACCACGGTCGGCCATTTATGGGAGTCAAAATTTTGACTCCCATAAATAGCCGACCGTGTTAGTAGACAAGGTGAAAAGAAAACCACGCAATTTCGAGGCATTTGTGTAGATCATTGTATTCTACTTTTACAACATCTTTCTACCCATATGCATTTTATAACAAACGGTTACAGAACGCTTTTCAAAGACCAAATCGACCGATCCAAGGCAACGTGTTCCTTTAAATAGTTTCACAGTCTATATACATTTCGCCATATGAGGGTGGGGGCACAGAATCTCCGGTGGGACAGTATCTAATGCCACACCGGCGCTCATCTAACCCTAATGTTGGCCAGCGATCTCTATGTTATTTGGACAGTATTTTTGTTCAACCCCCAAAATCATTTCAAATTTTACCCAGTCAGTTTATATTTATATCTGAAACAAAAAATTACATCACCCTTATGGTGATCCCCTGGCTGCCGCTTCCCAGTTTGTATCGTAATGTGGGTGTGATCCCTGGGTACACGGCAGTTAACGGTTGTATGGCTTCTGGCTGGCACCCCCGAACAAAGATATTGAAAAGATAGGGACACCGCCAATAAAGATAGCTCAGTTGGTAGAGCGTCGGCACGTTAATCCGGAGGTCGTTGGTTCGAATCCCACTCTAGTCAATTCTTTGTTCAACCCCAAACATTATTTTTGTTCGGATACTTCTGAATGGAACACACCAACAAAATGTAGGCTGAGTAAGGCCGTGTCCGAATTGGTGGCTACGGCTGCGGCTGCGGCTACGACCGTTGCCAGGGGTGTTGCCAAGGGCGTCCTATACTTCAATGCATGATGACGCGGCAATCCAGCCGTAGGCGTAGCCGTAGCCGTAGCCGCCAATTCGGACACGGCCTAAGATTTAAAACTTTCCATGCGTGGAAATACGATATAGAAATGTTTGCGATAACATCATGTATATAATGATAATCTCTAAATGAGTTGGGGTGGTTCTCAACTCTCAAGATCTTTTGTCCAACCAAAACTTCAAATATACTATGCTAGATACTGGGATATAGGTTTGTTCTTGGAGCATTCTTAAATTAATGGGCAAACAATAGATTAAATGCATACATACAACCTGCAAACATTTCTTTTGTTGTAATATTTAAAAAGTATCTCCGTCTTTAGGCGATCGCGTGGCTGTTCTTTTGAAAGCAGGAGGATATGCAGAATACGTCACTGTTATTGAAGATCACGTGATACCCATACCAAGTCACATGACCATGGAAGAGGCTGCTTCTATACCAGAATCTTGGATCGCTGCTTACCAGTTGCTTCATTTTGTGGGTAATCAGATTTTCTTATTATTTCGAACTTCATTTGGACTCTGAAAGCTTCAAGTATTTATTGATATTAACTGTTAAAGGCACTGTACACGTTTGGTAATTGTCAAAGACCAGGGTTCTCACTTGGTGTATCCCATCATATGCATGAAATAACAAGCCTGTGAAAATTTGGGCTCAATTGGTCATCGAAGTTGCGAGGAAATGATGAAAATAACACCCTTGTTGGACGAATTTCTGTGCTTTCAGATAGAAATGTGACAAATTACCTCTTTCTAAAAAACTACGTTACTTCAGAGGGAGTCATTTCCCACAATGTTTTATACTATCAACAGCTCTCCAATGCTCGTTACCAAGTCAGTTTTTAAGTCAATATTTGTTTTGAGTTATTACGAAACGTGTACCTTCTAATCGAAGATTGCCACTTACGCTAAGTGCACATTATTTTGGGTGGCATATGTGCTTATTATAGTGCTCGCCATCCCAACACAGCCTTGGTGTGACCTCCGTTTTTCTCACTCCGGAAAATAACCGAACATTTTCGATCTCTGGCTGATGTGCTTTCGGCCAATATGGGTTGATGTTGATAGCTACCAAAGGCGCCCTTGCATGCATGTGGACTTGTCTCAAGTCCCTTTCCCGTGCTATCGCCAGTAAACTATTGTTTTGTGATGCTCTGCATTCCCCCAACCTGTTCCGCACGCGGGACAGGGACTTGACGACACCGCAGTTGCCCAATAATTAGTATACACTATATTAACTTAAAGTCACCTGGAAATATATTTTTTTTTTTCTTTCAAACATAAGAGTATATGCTTACGAACAATAAAACATTTTTTTAAGTAATTGTTTGTCACGATTTATATGTTTAAAAAATATATAAAGTTGTTTGGGGGGCTGACTCCGCCTACCCCTTTTGTGACGTCAATCAAGGCAGACTTTGCCTGCAATGCGTATAGTAAACACACGTGCAAAATACATGTACGTCCAAGTCGTGAGTTGGTACATTTCAAAAAGTGTTTTTCTGCATTCAGCAGCAATACACCTGGTCGGCATTGCCGGGAAAAAAACATTTTTTGTTGTTGAAACGTACAAACTCACGACTTGGTCCGTACATGTACTTTGCAATTGTGTTTACTCTACGCATTACAGGCAAAGTCTGCCTCGATTTACGTCACGAACAGCGCCCTCTCGGGTCGGGGTCTACTCTTAAATTTGTAAATAACATAAGAACTGATTTTTCAAAACCTTAGTTAACTGTTTATTCACATTCCACTCATCAAAACACATATATTAGTGACAAAAGCTTTATTTTGAAAAAATACCACTTCCAGGTGACTTTAAATAATGAATATGTAAACATTGCTGTGTGATACGCGTTGTCCAACCAAACGCATTTGAAAAGAAGACTCGTTCATTTGTTATTTGTGGGGGTTAGTTGAGGATTGAAATACATTTTTGAATAACCAATTAACTATAAAAGAAAAGCACTGAATGTTCATTTGACCGACTTCAGGGCTTGAATTCAAAGTCAACCTCGTTGCCATTTCAAACAAGGTCATGTGAAGGAGGGGGACAAGGTTCTTGTGCATGCAGCCGGCAGTGGATTGGGCACTGCCGCTGTTCAACTCGTCCGGCTGGCAGGGGCTGAAGCCATAATAACGGCTGGAACCGAGGCTAAAGTTGCCGTGGCCCTTAACCTTGGTGCAGTGGCTGGCTTCAACTACAAGGAGGTTGATTTTGCGGAGAAAGTCTTAGAATACACAGAGAGTAAGTATTTAGAAAGTGTGTGCCTCTCTATATCTATTACGATCTAGTTACAAACACTACTACAGTCATTATTATTGAGAGAGTTGTCTTTAAAGGCACATTACTGGAAACCTTTGATTCTCACTTGGTATGCATAAAATATCAAAATGTATGAACATTTGAGCTCAATTGTCATCAAATTTGCAAGAGAACAATGAAAGAGAAAACACCCTTGTTGTATTACTTTGTGTGCTTTCAGATGCACAATAAAGGCTTCAGCTGAAGTCGTTTACTATTTGAGTGAGAAATTTCCTCTTTCTCAAAATGTATAAAGGGAGCCGTTTCTCTCAATATTTTATACTACCATCAGCCCTCCATTGCTCGTTAGTAAGTTTATATGCTATCAATTATTTTGAGTAATTACCTATTTTGAGCAATTACCCAATAGTGTCCACTGCTTTAAAGGGAAGGTATACTTTTTGTAATCACTAATTAATGGCAAGCAAAACCTTTGGTATAAAGGCTACATCAATGTTCAATTGAGTATAAAGCTTTTTGAGAAACATTTCACTTCGAAGTAATGTGGTTGTGTAAAATATGTATCAGTTTTTATTCCCCAAAATGTGAATTTGAAAAGCGTTACTGTCAGTAACGTTTCCCAGATTGTGTATTCCTGTTAGGGAATATTCTTCCACATTATTCACTTTGGATGTTTGCCGATATCTCAAAGACGCAACCTTTTGAATTGACATTTTTACAAGTTAATTTTATTGCAGACATCTATTGTGTATAAAGGATTCATACAATAATGTGTTTGTTATTGTCTTGAACCAAAAGGACAGCCATTTTGAAAGTGACTTTTTGTTGCAATTGGCTTTCCCTGCCAGGGTTCTTGTCTTTTGTTTTTTCTCTAGTGTTTTGTGTTCCACCCCCACTGGAGGTGTTTCCTACACAATCCTTGTATCTGCCCGCGGCCAGGCCAGGTTTCTCAGTAATGTTCTAGTGTTTTTACATAAATTATTTGTATTCTTTTTAAAACCATTGTATTGCTTTTACTTGTAAATCTTTGATGTGCAATTCGTTAATACATGTATGTTTTTGTTCTTGTTTGCTGGCAAATAAAATAAAATGAAATAAAATGAAATGAAAGAGTCCAAAAACCAAAAGTATACTTTCCACTTGAATTTTCCTTTGATTTATATTTCCAGACGTGGGCGTTGACGTGATCCTGGATTTCGTAGGTGGTTCCTTCTGGGATCAAAACGTGCGCGTCATAAAAGTCGACGGAACGTGGGTTGTCGGTGGCGTGCTCGGGGATGAGAAGGTAGAGGGCACTGTTGTTTCGAATATACTTTGGAAAAGGATTCATGTCGTGGGATCCACGCTTCTGTCGAGAAGTATTGATGTGAGTATCTGGGCCTAATTTGCAGCAAATATTGCTTAGCAGTTTTCTACTTATAGCAGAAATGAGCAGGATACCAGTCACAAATTTTACATGTGACATGGTATTTTGGATGGTAACCATGTTCTGGTGAGCACAATTTTAATGTGCTTTAATGGCTACTTTTGTGCTTAAAGACAGTGGACACTATTGGTAATTGTCAAAGACTAGTCTTCAGAGTTGGTGTATCTCAACATATGCATAAAATAACAAACCTGTGACATTTTGAGCTCAATCGGTCGTCGAAGTTGTGAGATAATAATGAAAGAAAAAAACATTCTTGTCACATGAAGTTGTGTGCTTTTAGATGATTGATTTCGAGACCTCAAATTCTAAACTTGAGGTCTCGAAATCAAATTCCTGGAAAATTACTTCTCTCTCAAAAACTATGTCACTTCAGAGGGAGCTGTTTCTCACAATGTTTTTTACTATCAACCTCTCCCCATTACTAGTAATCAAGAAAGGTTTTATAATGATAATTATTTTGAGTAAATACCAATAGTGTCCACTGCCTTTAAGCATCTCTATGTAAATGGGCCCTGGTTGTGCGATATTTTTGTGGACTGAAGTTTTTCTTTAACCCTTTCCCTAAAAATAATTACTTTACTTTTATTTGTTACAGTATAAAAGCAAACTGATAGGAGCATTCAACGAGAATGTTATGCCACATTTTGGAGTCGAGTTGAAACCGGTTATATTCAAAGTGTTCCCGTGGGAGAACGTTGGTGACGCACATAGGATAATAAGAGCAAATCAAAGCATTGGCAAGATTGTACTGCGTCTTTGAAGACATTGGACACCTTTGGTAATGGACCCTTCCCATGAAATATGCTAATTACATTCACGTATGCGTACAGACCCTGTTGGTTGGCAAACATGGAACCTTTTCGCAAATACCATTGCGTAAGCGCAGACTGTTGAATGAGGTGCATTGTGGGATATATATGGATCAAATTTGGATACCAGCAAGACCACAATGCACCTAATTCACAGCTTTACGCGCGCGCCCCGGTATTTGCCCCGGTATTTGCCCCTGGTATTGTGCACTAAGCAGACGCGCAATCGCGTCTGCGTCACGCACCCATTAGCCGTGTACAAAACAGCGCGATGTTCCCTCATTTTGCCAACCAAAACGTTAGTGCGCACGCGCTATGTGCAATTTACATATTTTATGAGAAGGGTCTATAGATTGTGCAAGTCTCGCGCAGATTTGAACTTCCGGGACCATTGTGGTCCCAACCTTATGGAGTTTTACGTTGGGGAGATTTTGTTTCGTCCATTACTTTAGTCTTATGTAGTTTATGACCATAAAAATGACATATGTTGTTAAAAATGTAATACTAATTAACAACATATATAAAAGTAAAAATAAAGTCAACATAATAACGAAGAAAAACCATAGAGTTATATATAAGAACTAGAGAGCGCACTTGCATATAATACGCGCCCCGGCATGCGCCCAGGCGGCCATTTTCTAAGTTTTCTCAAACCTCGGCTTAGGCTCCGGCTCAGGCTCCGCGTGCTGGTACAAGCAGCAATACGCGCTGAAAATGCAGGTTAGAGGCCGAGCTGCGTACACAGCGCGCGGAGCCTAAGCCTGAGCCGGAGCCCAAGCCGTGGTTTGAGAAAGGCCCCTGGCATCTAACAGCGTGTGTTTGTGCGGCCATTTTGTAAGTTGAACAAACAGCATCGCGTGAGCGTTCAATAAAAAAAACTCAAACGTGTAATTCATATTCAACGCGCGTGCAGAATGACGCGCTTGTCATCTTGCGGTCCCGTGGCGTTTGTGCACGAAGCATCACTCGTGCGCCCTCTAGTTCTTATATATAACTCTATGAGAAAAACCGATATGTAAACTTGACCTCAGGTCAGGTTAGTTGTAAATAATTAAGAATTTGTGCCCATCTCCGATCAAGAAACTTACGCAGACGCTTGTTTTGGCCGCGCGGGGTGGAAAGCCTTTTCATTGGTCGCTTGGGCGTCGGCTTCCTCTTTAAAATGCGTCACGCGTTTATCTAACGCCCTTGCGACCATCGTGCGTCCGCGTATAAACCAGCTTTTAGTAGTTTCACATTCGGGCGTAGATTTACAAAAGGGGTTTCAAAACATTTAAAATCAAACAAACATCCTTGTCCCAGAGTTTTACTTGTGTCCATACATAGACTTTAACCGATAATTGTGTATTTGTTTAAAAAGCTAAAACTTATTTAAACAAGCTCTAATGGGTATTTTTGTTGTTCAGATTCGGCATTAAGAATAAATTAAAGCAAAGATTTGATTCACAAACAAATAAAGTTCTTCAGTTGTCGTGTTTTCTCGCTCCGGTGCGCGCGAGACTTGCACAGTCTATTGTCAAAGACCAAACCCAAACAAACCTGTGAAACTTTGAGCTCAATTGGTCATCGAAGTTGCGAGATAATAATGGAAGAAAAAATACCCTTGTCACACAAAGTTGTGTGCTTCAGATGCTTGATTTTTGGACATGGTATCGAAATCAAATTCAAACATTTTAGTGAAAAATTACTACTTTCTCGAAAACTACGTTTTACTTCAGAGGGAGCCGTTTCTCACAATGCTTTATGCTATCTCCGTTGCTTGTTACCAAGTAATTTTTTATGCTAACATTTATTTTGAGTAATTACCAAGAGTGTCCAGTGCCTTTAGCCATGACCGGGCTTTTGGGGCAACTTACGGGGACCGGGGGAGGGGAACACAACGCCCTTGTGGCAGGAGATTCTGCCCCCCCCCCCCCCCCCCCACGAGATCCTGTCCCCCCATACGGCGAAATGTGTACACACTTCTTCTGATAGCGCCCTCTTTTGAATCGTTCTCCTCCAGCCCATGATTTTTCCAATATTGGGGACATAATTTTCCTAGGACACCCTTCCCGTCTGTATAATTTCAAACCCGACAGGCATTTTCTCTATAAGAATCCGTCAAAGCCACGTTAAAAAACGAATTTTGCTTTTATGTTAAGTTTCTTCGTTGATGCTGTTGTACAGCGGGTTGAAAAAAAAAAATGTTTTAAACGAGTTTAAAGCTTGTTAATTTAAATCAAATAAAATTGTTACGAACTCCATTTTCTTTCCAAAACTGGCCATTTATACAGACATCGCTTTGGAAATAGTGCCCCGACACTGTTCACCAAAAATTGGGAATATTTCAGAGGGGATGCGGGGGACTGGTATACTCCACAATACCCGGGTTGAAGCTCATTGAGGGGCACAATAAAAGCCACGACTCCTTCAAGTTGTTGATTTACATAAAATGATGTGGTTTTACATTGATGCCATGAAGCCTAGCCCATGATTGTGTCTATGTAATAAAACAAGATGGAATGAATAATGCTATTGTCTTGTTGTGACTAGCTCATGCGTTTTGTCTCACGCGTTTTCAACAGTGTGATCCGTTACACTTTGTTATCTTTACGTTACAAGTAGAAAACAAAAATGTTTGAAGGCTCGCTCTGTATACTGTTATATTGGCAAGTTAAACATTAAGTTATGACTGTTAACAGTTTCGATGGGCTGGGGTAGGGGCTGATGAATATACTCGGGTTATTCACGCAAAATGCACTTAAAAAACATCAACCGAAACGACAGCTTGCTGAATCTTACGTCTGGATGTAGTCTTGGTTCCAAGACAATTGGTGTTGCGCGGTCACACACACAACCAACGTTCCGATCAATGATTTCTGTATCTCACTTTCTGATTTCTGTACAAGTGATACAGAAATCAGCAGAGCTGTGTATTGAGAGAGTTGCGACATGGAGGGACCACTTTTCTTTGGTCACGTGGTTGCTGGGCGCCATGTTGTCTCCAAACGCAGCACAACCCAATGGGCAGACTAGTCTGGCACCCCGTGTTCGCCCATGCGTTTCTTGGGAACAAAATGGCTTCTAATCGCAAGTTGTCGCAACTCTCACAATATACGGCTCTGGAAATCAGCGAAACCGAGCGGCCGCTACGTTCTTCATTACAGTCGTGTACAGTTTTTGAACGTCGGTTGTGTGTGTGTATCCGCGCAACACCAATGGTCTTGGAACGAAGACTAGTCTGGATGTCGAGATCGTTCCTATAGAGGTCGATCAGCATGGAGTCGAGGAAGGAGTTCAACATCCGTAACAATGCAAAGGTCAGACTGTGCTGGCAGCTTTCAGGCTTTAGAATTTCCTGCAGAATGCAAAATATGAATTTTCTGGTTGAATGCTAGTTGCGATAACGTAACCCTCCTGCCGACGGCGTAGCAGGAGGGTTACGTTATATCGCAGCTAGTTGAATGCAGTCACTTTGACATGTACTTATTAAGCATTGCACTTCGTTTGTTGTGAATGTTGACACATTATAACTTGTACAACTGTTTGTGTTGAGTGAGTTGGGTCTACTGAGATAGCTGATGCCATGGCGAGTTTGATATTCAAAGCTGTCCTCTTCGCATTTGTTGCACTTTTGTTTCATCGAATCCTAAAAGTTGTGTAAGTCTACCGTATTTTTACCGAACTCTAAATTTGAACTAGATGTCATAATCAGTATAATTTGTTTATGATTGCATGTGAGAAGTCGACAAGAGACATTCGTGACATAGGCCTAGCTTAAACATACAATTACGGTGTCAACATCAATCATTGTGTCAAACTGCATCACGTTGCTACTTTCCCTCTGTTGTGTTAGGCCTATGCTATATCTAAAATTTGAAAAAAAATGTATGTATGTATGAGTAGGTCTGCATGCGAAGTACAAGTTACAGACCGAACCGTCAACTTGTTTTGTTGACCTATTGTACTCAATCAGGCGTTGGGCCGACACAAGGCAATTCGTATTGATTTTCCCGCCATTAATGGCTCATTTTACAGCCCTCAGGCCCTAAGCTGCTAAGTAGTAAATACTGCCTGGCAAACTTCTTTGCTAAGCAAAACAATGAGTGAGGCACCGGTTGCAACAATGTAAACCCTATGAAAATTTTGCTGGGAACCAGTTTCTGTTAAGCAAGATTTGTCTGTGCTTACCAATTTTTAGGTTTCATGAAATTGAGCTCTGCTTCACGTCTGTATAATTCTCGAAAAATTGGTCAATGCATTTTCTGAATGCTCTTTGAAGTCTAACTCGACTTTGCCATATACAAAAAGAGCAACCTTAGTGCAAGTATACTGTTCCCCCTGCAAATTTGTAAACAGTTATATTTTAAATCTAACCAACCCTTTACGACCCTCTTGCACCCCCCCCCCCGCAAAACAAAAAGCATCAATAAAGAAGTAATCAAGTAAAGGACCTGTTTAATATTTGTCTTGTGTTTTTTCTTCTGTCTTAGTATTGTGATGGGATTCCACAGGCATATGTTTAATCATTACCCGGGTCCGTGTCGCATCGTTCCTGGCATAGGTGAGCACAACAAAACGTCCGTAGTAAAGCAAAGAAGAATGTTTAAAAACGCTGTAAAAAATATTCTTCCCTCTTGTCGTTTTAGACCAGACTTAGTTCGACAAAGGAAAGCTGTCTGCCTTGGCAACTTTGTTCAACCCAACACCTCGGTCTTTTTTCGAATTCGAATTCGAACGAATTATTATTTTTGTCAAATAAATTTGTTGAACTATATTATACTGTTCCTCCTATACTTGACTAAAATCGTCTTCTTCTTTGTTTCAATTTTAATAGACGTTGGCTCTGAAGACATCACAACTCTGTCCAATGGATTGGCGATAATAACTTCAGTAAGTATGATCAATCGTAGCGTAAAATATCATAACATTTTAAATGGTAAAATAAAAATATATATTCACCCATTCCACCCTACGTGATTATCATTAACGCAACTATAGTGATTGTGCCAATTGTGATAGTCAATATTTCCAGTTCAACTGCCAAATGGGTGCAAGTCAGAACCGACATTGAAACGACTTCCAATGTTTTTTTAAATAATATTATATGGCCACAAATTGTAAAAACTGCAAAATGAGGTCTAAAACACCAAGATTCCAGTCTTTGTGGGACTTTACCAAACGTGTGTGTCATGAACTTCAAGAATTAATCATTGTATTTTTTTTCAACCAATTCAAAAGGGCATCTCAATGAATGAGGAAGAGATTTGGTCAATCCAAGGTCGCATTTTCACCTTTGACTTCAAGCAACCAGACATGAATGTAAAGGAGGTGGACATCATTAGCGAGTCTCTTAACAAGACGTTACTGAACCCAGTAGGAATCAGTGTATGGGAGGATCCTGCGACTGGTAAGGAGACTACCGTCTGAAAGTCTTGATTCCAGACGTTACTGCGCTAATGATTTTTTTAAAGACTGCTGTAAGACTCATTCTAAGTAATTATTCCCTCAGTCCCCATCTTATCAACATTGGTTGCCTATCTCTCAAGGAATCATCTTCAAAGATCTGCCTTCGATTTCACCAAACTCTTCCTAACTAAGGATTAATCTTAGGACGAGTTCAGTTCCGTATCCAAATACGTAGGATGCGTTGAACCCATCCTAAGTTTGGACGGTTTACTCGTCCCATCTCGTCCTAACTCGAGTTAGGATTAATCCTAGCGTTTCGTGAAATCGGCTGCAGATGTTTACGGCGTAGCATAAACAAGCCCCTATCATGTTCAAATTAAGATCTCAGCAAAAAATCTTCGACCGTCTACCGCTTTTTTAGCCAATAACTTTTGCATCGAGAGCTGCAGTCTATGTAACAACTGTGTACGTAGGAATTTCTACCTCCATGGGTACAAGGTGGAGAAAGCTTCCTGCACATTATCAGGAATGCCAGCTCACTCACCTCAACACTGCTATAATACGCTCGCTTGTTCCAGCATGCAGGCGAACCATTCAACAGTGCTTCGGCGCCTTACACATTGATTTTGGCGCTTTATAATAATTTCCTAATATATATATTGATTAATAGGCACGGTGTTGGTATTACTCGGTTTAATATATTGCCAGCTCGATATAAAAACAGCGCTTGGACTTGATCAGACATTTCAACAACAAGCCCCCGAGAAGACATTGGCAAAACCGTTATTTAAAGTTTTTACTCGAAAACATGACATCGTGTTTGATGAATGTTTAAAAGTGTCCATATTGGAATCTTTAGAGGAATGAATGTGCTACAAACCATGCCAATGATGTTTACAATACCCCTCAGATAAAGTCACTGTCTTTTTGGTGAACCGGGCTCTACCTCCAATGACGTCATCTATCGAAGTTTTTCACTTCGTGCAAAAATCAAACTCGCTGCATCACACTAAGACAATCATCAGCGAGAACATATACAGGCAAGTTTCCCTCATTTACGGTTAAATATTTCATGGAATATTATTTCAAAAAATTAAAGATAGTTGTGGCAGTTTATGGCGGTTTAAAGGCCGCCACCACGGGTTACCCAATACTTTTTTTTATTAAGTGGAACAGTCGATATTCCTCGACAATTTAATCGGCTAGATTACTTTTTAGAGACAGTGGACACTATTGGTAATTGTCAAAGACTAGCCTTCATAGTTGGTGTATCTCCACATATGCATAACATAACAAAACTGAAAATTTGAGCTCAATCGGTCATCGAACTTGCGAGATATTAATGGAACAAAAAACACCCTTTTCACACGAAGTTGTGTGCGTTTAGATGGTTGATTTCAAGACCTCAAGTTCTAAATCTGAGGTCTCGAAATCAAATTCGTGGAAAATTACTTCTTTCTCGAAAACTATGGCACTTCGGAGGAAGCCGTTTCTCACAAGTTTTATACCATCTACCTCTCCCCATTACTCGTTACCATTTTAGGTTATGTGCTAATAATTGTTTTGAGTAATTACCAATAGTGTCCACTGCCTTTAAAAGATAAGCTTAATATTAAGTCGGGGTTTTCTGTGAGTAATAAGTAAACATTAAATGATAATGTGCATTTCAAAGTTCTTCTTCTTGTAGTGGGGAACTTTAATTGTATAAGAATATCAAATATAGGTTTTCTCGGCCAATTTCGGCAAATGAACAGCCAATTTAACCACCAGTCTATTCTATTTCGCACGAAATCGAATGCTACTGAAAAGCGTCATTCGATTTCGTTTTATGATTAGTCAAATTTAATGTTGCGTCATTCGATTTAACAAAATAATCATTCAATTTAACAATTTGTCAAAGCAGCATTCAAATTCGCAGACGCTTCTTGAGGCGTGTGTGTCACGAAAAAGCATGACGCTACGCTAAATTGAACAGAGTGCTAAAGGAATTTGACTCGACTCAAAACGAAATTGAATGGCCGAACTCTGAATTTGAAACGCAGTAACAACTGGAGATGCAAAACAGATTGAATTCGAGCGCATGAAAATGAAATTGACTGCTCACTTGCCGAATTTGACCGAGAAAACCTATAGTACCGTAAGTCGACTGCCTTTTTAGAAAAATGACCCTTTCGGTTAACAATTTGGTGGCGCACTATTTTGTGATTACAAATACCCAAGCAAGCGCTAACTGTTGAATTTGTCACTGGTATCCTGATCGTTTCTGCTCAAGCAGAAAAATCTCAAGCAAGACTTTGTGCCTAAGCAAATTTGTGCCTTGAAAATATGCAAAGGTCTTAAGTGGTGCGAGCCGACTCCCAATAAAGCTGATATTAATTTGTATTGAATCTCCACAGCCCTAATAATATCGTAGCCATGAGTGCCGACACATTTTACGTCACCAATGACTTCCGTTTCGGTCGACTGGCAGCGCTTGAGGTCTACCTGAATTTGCCCACTGGGACGGTGGCTTATTACGATGGTAACGAGGCAGCGGTAGTGGCAACTGGTTTCGTAATGTCCAACGGAATCCACCGCTCCCTGAATGGAAAGTATGTGATCACGAAACATGAATGGTCCTTTTCGAAAACACGTCTTTGGCTTGGGCTGTGGTTTAGACTGCTGCGGCTTAGGCTTTAAGGCGTGTTTTCAGCATGGTGCTTCTAATAATAAGAGACAGACGGAGCCTGTACGCTTGAGAACAATCCGAAGGCTGATTTTCGAAAAGGGCTACAGTTTTTGTAAATAAAACATCAACATTCACTACCGGTGGTCGATGGTATTGTTCACGTACTATGGTATATTGGTATGCAACACTATCTATATGTATATTAGACTAAAACAATGTCACACAGGAATCCGGAGAAGTAAATCCGTGCCTGACCCATTTGTGACCCGGAATCTCTGTCAAAAACGACACAGACATTGGTCAAAAACAAATCCGAGTTCTTACTTGTTGATTTCAAACCACCTTCCGTGTCAGCCTGATGACTAAGAAATGCGTCTATTCCAGTGTGATCCGGAATCTTGTCAATTATGTCCTTGGTATTTAGTGTAGTTTATGTATGCAAAATTGCAACAATGCAAACGGTATATGCTGTGTACGATTCAATTTACTAATTTAATTTCCACTTACTTAAAAAAAATATTATATAATTAGACCTTTGTGTTGAGACAATTTACTCTTTGCAGGTACGTTTACGTTTCCGGGTTAATGGATACACAGATACATATTCTAAAGCGAATGGAGGATAATTTTCTTCAACCACTGAAGGTAAGTTTATCAATTTAGTTTCTGGTGACTCTTACACATCCGTTTGAATTTCTCTTCAGCCCCCTTTCGGCGCTTTTATGCCATATATTTTTTTTATAAGACAGTCTGACGTTAGTGTAAAACAAATAAGTTGTTGGCAATAGGGGCCATAAGTTTAAATTGAAATTATTTATGTAATATTTTACTCTCTGTTAATTTTCAATCTCAAAAGTCCACATTTCAAATAGGGTACCAGGGGAACGGGCACATACATTACTCGCCCACACTTGCGCTTATATGGTTACGCCACTGATGGGGGTGACATTTTTAAAACGTTGAACTTTCCATAATTTCTTTTTCGTTTACAGAAAATTGCTATGTACACATCTGTTGACAACATCAACGTGGACGATAAGGGAAACTTGTGGGTGGGGTGCCACTACCTGCCGTATACCCTCACGTTAGGAGATCCCAACAGGTCAACAGGAACTACTCAAGTAAGTCTTAAAGACACTATACACTATTGGTAATTAATAGATGTTAAATTTGCATCGGGGATAAAGAATATTAATTGGTAATTGTCAAAGACTAGCCTTCACAGTAGCTGTATCTCAACATATGCATAAAATAACAAACCTGTGAACATTTGAGCTCAATTGGTCGTCGAAGTTGCGAGATAATAATGAAAGAAGAAAAAAAACCATTGTCACACGAAGTTGTGTGTTTTCAGATGCTTGATTTCGAGACCTCAAATTCTAATTCTGAGCGAAAACTAAGTTATTTCAGAGGGAGCCGCTTCTCACAATGTTTTATATTATAACACCCCTTGCAAAGATTATGCCTGCTCATTGGTTTAGAGCGCGTCACATGACATGTCTTAGTTTTGCTACACGACGGCCGTCGGTTTGCCATGCGCTAGTCCGAAGACTAGCACATGGCGCCGTGCGCTAGTCCGACAGACTAGCACACGGCGTGCAGTACCCAGACGTCCGTTGCGTGTACGAGGATGATAAATTAATAGTCTGTAACCATTTCGGATTGCACGACACGACATTCAACACATTCAGCAAAAGTGTTTGCAATCTGTATTCGCGTCGTCCGTGGATTGTAGCATTCAGGTCTGTAACTTAATAATAATAGTACAGTATTTAGAAATGTTTGGGGTGTTATAAAACAAATATTGACTGCTTTTACTCGTGCAATGGTTAAAAACTATGACTCCCTCGGTGATCCCCGGAGCGTTCTATTTTCCCTCGGCTTCGCCTCGGGAAAATAGAACGCTCCGGGGATCACCTCGGGAGTCATAGTTTTAACCATAGCACTCGAAGCAGTCAATATTTGTATACTATCAACCTCTCCCCATTACTCCTAATCAAGTAAGGTTTTATGAAAGTAATTATTTTGAGTAATTACGAATAGTGTCCACTGCCTTTAATAAACGTTTAATTTGCATCGGGGATAAAGAATATTCATTTGGTTTTACCCATATACAACGATGTGTGATAGCAGTGTATACTCGTAGTACTTTTCTCGAGTTCTGCAGAAAAAAATCAAAGGCATATTACTCGGTTGGGATTCGAACCCACGACCCTTGCAATTCTAGAGCAGTGTCTAATAATAAATGTTTAATTTGCATTGGGGATAAAGAATATTAATTTTGGTTTTACCCATATACAACGATGTGTGATAGCACTGTATACTCGTAGTACTTTCTCGAGTTCTGCAGAAAAAAATCGCAGGCATCTCGGTTGGGATTCGATGTCAAGCGTCTATATTAGGGACAAGTATTTAAAAAAAAAAAATTACTGTTAAAACAAAATAGAAAAAGGGGGGTTCGTTCCCTCTATAAAAGGCTAATATAAATGTCGTATATTTTTTTGCAATTATTGCCTTTGCCCAAAATGCAGGCAGTCTACATTCCAGATTATCTAAGTTGAATATTAATGTGTGGGTGTATTTATAGTGTCCGTCCAACATTGAATGTGCGTATATAAAACTATGCCCAGTATTTTTGAACAGTCAAAAAGTGGAGGGAGCAAAATCGTAAAAAATAAAGTCATCCCCGCGACATTTAAAAATGACTGATCCAATCTTATCTCCTTGCAGGTTTTACGGGTGCATCTCGACCAGTATCTGAACCCATCCGTCAGGGAGGTTTTAGCGGATGACGGTGGGGTGCTGAGAGGCTCAAGTGTAGCCAGCGTGTACGGAGAGAAAATGCTCGTTGGGACTGTTACTAGTCAAATGCTGTACTGTGAACTTCAAGCTTATTGAATTGCTCGCAAAGCATTTGTAGTCTTTATTTCAAAACTTTATCCTTCAGTTCTCGAGATGAATCTGAAGGTGTCTTCATTTGACCTTCAACTGACAGCTTTATTTTTTCGACAAACGTCTCTGTAGACTCTGTAGATAAATACAGGGTGTTAAAAAAAAGAAGTATACGTTTAGAAAAATTGTATCCCAATTGGATTTTTTGAAACACCCTGCATGCGCTAAATTGAACAGCGTGCTATAGGAATTTGACTCGATTCAAAACGAATTTGAATGGCCGAATTCTGAATTTGAAACGCATTAACAACTGGAGAGGCAAAACAGCTTTCATTCGAACACATGGAAATAAAACTGACTGCTCATTTGCCGAAATTGACCGAGAAAACCTATACTAAAAGAGAGAAGGGTATAAGAAAAAGTAGGGTTTTTGGGTTTTTTTTTTTCCAATCTTAATTTCAAAATTCCATTTCACAGTAATTTGAAGCTGCCGGTGCCTTTTTCTGGCCTTCAAGCTCATGACAGTTTATTTTTCGTAACAATTGTTTTCAATTTAATTTGAAAAGAAGGGGAAACCTGAACTATTTAGATTTAAAACCGAAAAAAAAAAAAAAAAAAAAAGGTACGCGAGAAGGTGGACGAGACCAGTCCAAAGTTATCAGATTTTATTACCCAAACCCAAGGTGTGTACGAGACATGATAGCTATAGACGTGGCCTGATAAGGGATCGTATAAAAAGTGAGACCAGAAAACAACCAGCAAAATTATGTTGTGATAGAAATTGTTGTCGTCGTTCTTTGTGCATGAGTCTATAGTAGCCACTCATACTTCACTTTTGTTTCCTACAATACACTTTGGTTGTGACTTGTGCACCCAGTGTAGAATAGATGTATATTAGTTGAAATGGATATCAATACCCGTGTATACCATCCGAGTCAGGTCTGGGCCAAATTTCAATAGAGCTGCTACGCACCAAAAAAATTGCTTAGCATGAAATTTCTTCCTTGATAAAAACAGGATTACCAACCAAACTTCCATTTGTTGCATTATGTTTTTACTGGTATTCAGCTGTTGTTTGCTCATCCTGAAAGTCACGTTGCAATTTGGTTGGTAATCCTGTTTCATGCTAAGCAAATTTGTGTGCTTAGCAGCTCTATGAAATTGGGCCATGGAGACCTACAACCTCAGTTGAATTCACAATCCCGAAATGTAGCTTAACAATGGGCCCGCTCCCATTTATGATTTAATAAATTCTGGAAAAAAATTATTATGTTTACCAAGTGTGTTTTTGTTGTTTCATACAATAGATTGAAACTGTTTTTTATACGTACGTATGAGCGCAGCGAAGGAGCATGAAACACGCATTATTAAAGACACTGGACACTATATTGGTAATTTTCAAAGACCAGTCTTCTCACTTGGTGTATCATACAGTACCAAACCTGTGGAAATTTGAGCTCAATTGGTCGTCGAAGTTGCGAGACAATAGTGAAAGAAAAGCACCCTTTGTCACTGTGTGCTTTCAGATACTTGACTTCGAGACCTCAAATTCTATAAACTTGAGGTCTCGAAATCAAATTCGTGGAAAATTACTTCTTTCTCGAAAACTACGTTACTTCAGAGGGAGCCTTTTCTCAAAAATTTTTATTCTATCAACTTCTCCCCATTACTCGTTACCAAGTAAGGTTTTATGCTAATAATTATTTTGATTAATTGCCATTAGTGTCCATTTAAAGCCATTGGACACTTTCGGAACAGAAAAATGGTGAAAGACTTGTCTTAAAACATTATTCAATGAAATGTTTTACTTCTTGAGAAAACTTTTAAAACAATATCAATTCGCGATATCGAGAATTACGGATTTATTTGAAACATGACACGGCGAAACGTGCGAAAACAATTTTCCCGTTATTTTCTCCAGACTCCGATGATCGATTGAGCCTAAATTTTCACAGGTTTTTTATTTGATATATAAGTTGTGAAGCACGAAGTGTGGGCCTTAGATAAAATTGTTTACCGAAAGTGTCCACTGTCTTTAAACACTGCACCGATTGCTTCCATCACAAGAGTCATTATGGCTCTTCGGAATCCCCCAAATAGCTACGGTAGCTCAACACCCAACACCAATTAATTTCTTTGGCTGTACTTCTCCCTCCCCTGAAACCCGTCAACTTCAATCTATGGTAATAATTGGACTGTCATATTTTGGCCATATTATTTGAACATTAACGTTAATTTTTCCTAACCTCAGTTACATTTTTATTTGAATAGAAGTCAACAACCTCCATGTCACAATTTGGGATTTTCCCCCACTATAGACACAGGGACAAGCGTCGATTGGCTCGAAACACCTAAAATGGATAACTACTGAAATGCAATCGGATATTGGCGACACTCTTCACTGTTTCTCAATCAGCTTGGTGGTACTTCTTATTGGATTGGAGAGGGATTCCACCCTGGGCCGCCAAAAAAATAAATAAAAGAATTGTAGATTTCAAGACTCGTTCACGTGGCTCCCCCTCACACTGTGTTCTGAATTATGTGAATAATGCTCAAATTAATCTTGACTATAAAATAAATCAGCACCCGAAGTATGTTTGTTTTACTGATGTTTGTTGGGAACTTGTACATTTCCCAAATATCTTTGGTTCAACTTTCACCTAGTTGTATGCCGGTGGATTTTCATTTTCTGGACTCGGGTAAAGTTCGATGGAGACACTAGACTTGTGGACAAGTCGTTAGTGGTCCCACGCGGTGAGACTGTCGAGTTGGAATTGCTGGTTGCCGACTTCTACTCCCCATCGGGCAGCGCGCAGTAGTGGTCGCGCAACCAGCAGTTTGCGCGGAGAGCATGCACCGCTGCAACTCGACTGTCTCACCGCGTGGGACCATAAACGACTTGTCCACAAGTCTATGGAGACACTAAAACAATAAAATTATTTTGTTATCCCCGATGACATTGAGAAATATAACGCTCGAAATGTGACCAAAGGAAGCGACAAACTACAGCAGTGGACATTTCTTTAAATTTTGTTTAGTTTATTTGTTCGTTGTTAGTTTTTACCTTACCCTACACCTATCAACAAACTGAACAGAATTCTCCTCCTACAGAAACTGGCTTTACGTACCATTAATTTTGCTGATTTTCGTTCACATACAAGTCCCTACTTTACTAAACATAAGACTCTTAAAGTCAAATACATCTATTATCACCAACTTGGGTCCCTCGTGTATCAGTCTACCCGTAATACTTTACCATCCTCAACTAATGGTATATTTACACTCAATCATGAAGCTTTGCATGGTGGAAATACGATATAGAAAGGTGAACTCATTAGAGATAGTCATTACATGGTGTTACCGCAAACCTCTATAAATTATTCTTGTCCCCGATTTCTTTGTGACATCTAGCGCTCGAAATGTGACCAAATGAGGCTACAAACTACAGCAGTGGACATTTTCCTGAAATTTTGTTAAGTTTGTTCATGGTTACCTACACCTAATTAGTGTGGTCAGTGCTAATCGAATCATCTGGATAGTTTGGCAACCAAATTTTGATTGTTTGAAAGTTCAACAACACATAAATGAAAGGGCGACCTCTCGAGGGTGATGTTGAAACACCTGTTGAGAGTTTGGCTTTATAGCTGTTGGTAGAAATGGTCACTCTCCCTCTGTTAAATCTGTTTAGTATTTACATAGAGTGAATTTTAATCAAAGTAAACCTAATCACAGAGTATTATTTGAACACATGTGGTTGTATTTGATGTTACTTGCAAAATTAATTTGTGAAAATTGTAACCTTCTTCATGCGAATAAGAAATACTGTTCAAATTCCAGGGGGTCCAGTTCTTCCCACAACAGCCAATGCGGGCAAAGTCCAGCATCAATGGACGTTAGTAGAGCAGACGAACGAAACGGAATTTCTAATTTTACCAGCTCTAAATCTGCCAACAGACGATGATGTAGACTTTCTATTTCAGTGCAAAAGCTGCCCAGTGGATTTTTATCAACAGGTATGTTATAGTTTATGGGTGACATGTTGTGGTTGTAAAACATTTTGCTGATTAAAATGCTCTTAAAAGTTGCCTACTTATGTTTTCACATCAAAACACATCTACCACTGTGTGTGTGTGCATGAATCTCCGTGTGCATGTGTGAACGGTAGTGGTTGTAACGCACTCGCCTCCCTAGTTATCAGTCATTTCACACTGCACAGCATGGTTTTTGTGTTTTGATGTGACTGTATGCTCAAAACATGTCCGTGTCACACAGTCATGCCACCACCTTTTCATTCGTTATTATTTAGTTTGTTCAAATCAAAGTGGTATTTAGTTTACTTGTATTATTTTAATTAAAAGGAATCTTAATGAGATATTCCTTTTGGTAAAAAAAAAGTGAGTGAAAATATTTGGTGGCAGGAATTTGGAAACAGAACAAATTTCCCTCAAGAGTCAAAGCTTTGATACTAGACTGTTGACGGCTCCAATCAAACACTGCACAGCTAGCTCTATCCAGATTCAGTGCTCTCAAAGAGAGAAACATAAAGTAGAAGAGGTTGTACTCTTATTGGGATGGTGAACGGGATTGCAGGTGTAGTCATATTTTTTAAAATAGTCTTAAAATTGTTCCATGCTGTTTTAAAAGTAGTACCAACTTTTTTAATTTAATTACTATTTAGTCACTTGCAATGACACTACGACATACGCACTACTATGACTATGTTTTGATGAACATGGAAGGTTGGTAGCACTTAAAAAGGCAAACTATTAAGAACATAAATAACTGGGAAAGATTATATATATTGCCACCTCTTTTTCAGTTTCACTCATTCAAAAAAAAAAAAAATTACCGAAAAAGAGGTGGCAATTACTCCCCTAGATATATAAAAATACAGAATTTACTAAAACGAATATCTTATTTGATTAAATATTAATTAAAGAATAAAGAAGTGGTGGTAGGACAATGGAAATGTTTCCCTTCCTGAGATTGTGAATGCGAAGCAATTTTTAGAATCACAGACGTTTTTGCAGTGAATGTTCCACAGGAGTTGAACACAGCTCAACTGTTGGGAATTATTTGTGCGAATTTGTGACCTCAAAATTCATATTGTATAATTTGCATTCGCAGGAAGTATGAGCCAGGCTTCACACAGCTATTTATTTTAGTAATTAGTGAGATGATGAACATAGTTTATTATGAAGGCACTGGACACATTGGTAATTACTCAAAATAATTGTTAGCATAAAAACGTTCTTGGTAACGAGCAAGTGTTTTGATTACCCCGAATTTAGTAACGAACGGAAATATTTGCCATGTTGTCTTTTGACTTTTTTTACAATTTGGAAGTGATTTGGGTGCATATGACTCTTGTGCATATATTAAATGGTTGACTTATGTTCAAATATTCTGTTAAAGTACATTCATAAATACCTAAGACAGTTTATCCATTCTGATTGGTCGAGAGGGCATCACGAGGGGTTGATAACACCAGTAAAAAGTGTTGAAACATGGGCGTGACACGCTAGCTTGCACCTGTGCGTATAAGACATTTTCTTCATTCCTATTGGTTGAGAGCAATGGCTGAAACAGTTGCACAACATCACGCGATACGCGCGACACGCACAGCATCTCCTTATAAGGAGTTGTTTACCAGAGGGCCTTACCATTTCATAGCTGGAGAGGTGTTGTGTTGAAAGAATTCATTGAACTATTATAATTTTTGCATTTATTTTACCTTTTGACCAAAAAGTGTTGATGGTTTGTTCGAAAAGGTATTTATGAATGGGAATCAGAGTGTGTTGAATCGGTTTTCAACTAGTGGTTTAAACCCGCCGAGGCCTGGTTCTTGACAATTTACCTCAACTTTGTCTCGGTAAAATTATCAAGTCCAGGCCTCGGATTTAAACCACTAGTTGAAAACCTCTTCACCACACATTGATTCCCTTAATATTTAAAATTTGTTGTTGTGAGTTGTCGTGAGGGGTCGTGAGTTGTCGGTTTTTAGTGCGGCCCGGCCTGTGAGCATTTCAAGCTCTGGACTGCAGGGAGCCAAATAGCCTAGCATGCTTCAGGCTTTCTGAGTCCAAAGACTTTAGTTTTCAGTTACCATTTAGAGTGGATTATTCAAGGTACATGGAGCCACATAAAGTTAGGCCTATAAAGTCATTTCCTTGTTGTTCCGGATTTTGTGAGACTGTAGGTCATGTGTCGAAAAAAATTCAGGTCCATAAAGTTAATGAGTTAAATGGTTTGAAATCAAGGGGGAAAAGTACTTGCTTGTGCCAAAGTTGTTTTGATTCAAGTGCATAATTTCCATTGGACAATAAATAATTATTTTGATTTTCGGCTTTGGATGATGGGGTATTAATGACGCTAAGTATGACGCTAAGTATTTTTGTCTGTAAGCCATTTAGGCCCTAATAAATCGCTTTTAAAATTAAACGTGGGTGTTGGCTGATTGGTACTTAAGTCATTGTGTTGTGCTACAATAATTTGGTGAAGTCATCAGGACATGCATGGTTCAACTTTTGGTAGTAAAACATTTCAGCACATAATATATAAATCTCACTTGTTCATTTATTTTGTGTTTATTTTAATATACATCCAACAGCCCAAATTTCAGTTCAAGATGTGGGAGGAAAAACCCCATTGGGGAAAAACCCACGCGATCTGGCAGGCACTGAGTGTTAGGGAATGTTGTAACACCCTGCACCCACATTGTAAGCAATTGCCAATCCAAATGCAACTTTCCTTTGAACTTGGTATTTTTTATAGCTCCATGGTCACCCTACTACTGGTAGCAACAACCTCCATGGTTAGCTCAATCCCCCCCCCCAAAAACTAAGTTTAGTTGTGATAATTGTAAACTCAAGTTATTGGGCGGAATGTCATGTAAAACTGTGGTCTGTGCTTTGATCTTTGCTAATTTTTGCTTGGCAAAGAGGTTTTTAAAGCAATCTCGAACAGCCGAATGGACTACCGCAAGTGGGACCCGCAGACCCATGTTGAAGCAGTCTCAGTTACTCAAAGCGTCCCATTGTGTAAACCTAAGTATAAATTTGCATTCGGTTCAATGGTCAGGTATAACAAAAACCATTGACTGCGAATGCGTGCTATTGTTGTGAGGTGGAATATAGTGGTTATGCACACCTGATGTAGTTTGTGTTGGCTGTGTTATCTAGGTTGCGTGCTTGTGTACAGGTTTATCTGTCATAGTGGGGTGTGGCAGCGTGGTTTATTCAGTTGATGTTGATAAGCTTACACTAGTTTTATAAACTCAATAATCCAAGCGGGATCAATCAGGTAGTCATTTGTACTCGGGAAATCATTAGTGGTGAATTACACAAAGATCTCAAACCACCCAGAACATCCAATTCCAAAGTTATGTTGTACTTGTACTACTACATGTAGGTAGGCCTGTACCACTGAAAACAATTAGTACACTGCTCAGATTGTGTGGTGGACTGTATACATTTTGGTGGACATTTTAAGTAGCCACACACTGAGAATTTCAGAAATGTTAATCATTTCATGAAAAAGTTATGAGTAATTCTTGATTATTACCTATTTGGTTTATTGAGGTTGGTTTTCTTACAAGTATGAGATAAATTACCTATTATTTGAAATCAAGTAAACATCTTTTTTAAAACTACCATTAAAAGTTATCTTTGTGTAGTTAGTATTCAGACATCTGCTCTTACAGCAAGGAGCAACGATATTAAACAATTTAAATCTTTATCCACCGCCCGAAGCAAAAATAAAAGAATAATAACACACGTGACATTTCTGCCAGTCATCTGATTTCCCTGTTGTGATCTTAAGTTATAAAATTATAAACTTTTGATTGGTATTTTGATATATTTTTATATTAAATTTTCACATCAGGAAAAAGAATTACATGTAATTTTAACATGACTAACAGAATGTTTAAATGAATTGGAATTGAATTGAAAACTTAATTAATTAATTTATTTTGAATACAGTCGATGTATAGCACTGATGTAGTCCAAGATGGCGGCAAGTCACCATCGGAGAAGCAGGGGGGACCGCTACACCTCCAATATCAGCTCAACATCTGGCATCTTGGAGTACAGCTATGTGCATGATGCAAATACAAATGGTGCCCGTAATGGCAATGGCTTCACTGTACGCAAACGTAAGTAAAAAAAATTAAATAAAAAAAAGTATTGGTTTGTTTTGAATGTTCTTTATTTGTATCATACTACAGATTTTGATTTGAGCCCTTACTTTTTTGTTTGTGGTTTTTATTCTTATATTATAAATATAAAAATAACATTTCACAATCATCAAGTAAATATATTTAGTTAAATTGTTTACTCTCAAAACAGGTTACGCATAAAAAAACACTTCTTCGCTTCTATGTTATGTTTTTGGTGTTTCCTTTTCTCTTTTAGGGATTTCTGTTTGCGTTTCTGTGTATAATTTATAGAAATAAAATGATAAAGTTAAAGGAACACGTTGCCTTGGATCGGACGAGTTGGTCTATGAAAAGCGTTTGTAACCGTTTTTTAAATAAAATGCATGTGGTTGGAAAGATGTTGTGAAAGTAAAATACAATGATCTACACAAACATGCCTCGAAATTGCGTGGTTTTCCTTTTACTGTGCGAACTAACACGGTTGACTCTCATAAATGGTCCACCATGTTAGTCGACGAGGTAAAAGGAAAACCATGCAATTTCGAGGCATGTTTGCGTAGATCATTGTATTCTACTTTTAAAACATCTTTCTACCCATATTCATTTTATAACAAACGGTTACAAACACTTTTCAAAGATCAACTTGACCGATCCAAGGCAACATGTTCTTTTAATAACAATCCTGAGTAAATAGGGCCATGTCAATAGAGTACTGGATAGAAGGTTTTACTTTTGAGATTTTGGTTTCTGAGAGTAAGAAACTTTCTCTGTTTATTTCCTCATAAAATTAAAAGGTATTTGCTTTGTTAACATCGTTTAAAATTTACGTCATGATTGAATCTTGAACTTCAATCAAATCAATGTCAACACAACAGTTCGTCATCTAGACAGGGTGATTCAGTATGATTCAGATTGGTTCATGATGATTCAGATTGATTCAGGGTGGTTGAGGCTGGTTCAGGATGAATAGGTTTTAAATTTCCACCAATTAATGATTTGTCCCTTCCTTTATTGTTGTCGGTTTCGTTTATCCAGATCATTATTAATTTGTGTATTTATTGCAAATCAATAAGCAAAACAAATGACTGCACAGTTGACAAAACCTTGAAAATACATTATGTTAGGGAAGGATTATTTTGTATAGGAGTGTTAACACATTCAGACAAGTAGGCGTCAATTTATTTCTAGAACCAAGCTTGTGCCAATTTGGCTTACAAAAACTCTAAAATATGTCGCAGACACTTCGCTTAAAAGATTATTGAAAGTCTTTTAAATCCAACAAATACTTGTCTAAATTCTATTTTTGTTGCTGGTAATGTTTTTCTAAAAAAAAAAAACAGTCCGGGTGCTTTTGTTTATGACTTTGTATCTGACGGTAGGGCTTAAAAAATGAGTTGGTCCACAAGAATGTTTTTTTTTTACTAACTTAGTTTGTGGCATGTTTATTTGTTAGTTTTGGCTAATGATTGATATGAAGTGATCATCCTCGTTAGGAATAGGAATGTGTCATCAACATCTCCCACCAAAGTTCATAGTTATTATTTTTTAAAGGATTTTTAATAGAGCAAAGAATTCAAACTTAAAACAAAAAAAATGATGAGGAAGAAATAAAAAGTAAACTTTAGGTTGGCAGATAAAATGTACAGTTTTGCACTTTTCAAAATAAAGATAAATTTGCCAAATCTAAAAAAACCATGGGGTAACGTCAACGAGCCCATTATTTTGAACCCACAAGGCCATCTGGTATAAACTTGATAAATGTTTTTTACATCCCCAAAGATCTTTAAAAAACTCCTATTAAAAAAAAAGAAGAAGACAGAAAAAACCCAACAAGAAAACAACCCCAGAAGAAGTTCAAGATGAGATTCCCCACCTGAAATTTAACGACAAGAAACAAAGTACATGGAATGACATTTCACTTAGTCTGTGTGTTTATATTTCTGGTTAGAAATTAACTGACATCCTTTAAACCTCTGTGTTTAAAACACGAGCATTGAAACTTTATTAATCAGACAAGCAATGAATGTGGTTTAGCTTTTATGCACACATTTAATTTTTTTCATAACATCAGGCCAAACAAAAAAATAATTCTGCTTCTACCTAGTTACCCGACCAACCCTGATGCAAGGTTTTTAATTTTGCTATTTACAGACTTGTGTTCAGAAAGGTTGCTTTGATTTTTAACACAGACAGCTCGTTTGACAATATTTACTGTTTTCAGGGCTGGAATTAAACTTGAGTTCACCGAGGCCATGGTCTCTGTTTCCTTTTGTAGTGGACTTGGTGCCCCTTCAAAACTTTAAAGTTCTCATTGCGAAATGAAAATGGCCTTGCCCTTAGATTACAGCATGTTTCATTTATCGTGCAGTCTACATTGGACAGCGTAGAAAAGATTTTTGTTTGGGGGCCGACCTAATTTTCAGTTTGACCAATTAAAATTTCCTCGTCTTATCAAATGGCTGGCATGTAATCAGAAGTAGATTTTTTTTCTTCTTTGGCTTATAATGCAGATAATGTGCATGAAGCACTTAAACAAAATTACATAATTCATAAGACTCTATTAATTAATCTGGTCGATGATTACTCGTTTATCACTAAAGCAGAGATTAAAAGGAAAAACTTCCTATCGCAAATATTGACTCAAAAGACTGACAGCTGACACTCCCCTAAATTAATTTCTCATACCTGACGCCCAGGAACACAACCAAAGTGCAGGTTTTGATTTCCTTGTCCCTGAGAGGTTTTGACCTCCTTAGACATTGATTACAACAAGTCAGACATAATTATTGATGTTCAGCTCCAGGCGAGTGTTTATCCTACCATATACAGCCAGTCACCTTTGGTTCTGACTTATTTCTCACTCCCATCGCCCCTCCGCTGTCGTTATGAATTCTGAGACATGGGCATCTGTTGCTTTTTCTCTCTGACATGGGATATATGTCAACAGCCAGTCATGTAGGACTGGATTGCATGCCTTTCATAGCTGTACGTGGTGGGTGAGAGCTTGTTAAAAAAAAACTGTCTATCTACTGGAGGCGGGTCCCTTGGCTTTGGGTCTGGAGTGCAAGTTGGTTCATGAGTCTGGGGCGATGGATTTCAGACTTCTTCAGAGTGCCTCGTGTCTGGCTGTGGCACAGCATGGAGGCGGGGGTATGTGGAGCTGATACGGGCTGGATTACAAGACAGTAACTTTGACTCTTCCCACCACCCCCTAGTGTTTGCTCCTTGTCCTCATTATCCGTCTTATCCTGAGTTTGTTTTCCCAGCTGATGAGGAGTTTGCGTATTAGTGCATTATATTTATAGGTGCGTCAGTTGTTGGCCATTTTTTATACTAGGACAAGGCCAGTTTGGAGTATTCCAATGAAAGTGTCGCTGGTGTGAGAATCCTCAGAACTGAAATAAGAAAGTGGGAAGATGTATCTGCGCTGTGGATGTACAGACTAGAAGAAACATTGGATTTGTATCAGTCAGTTGGATTTATATTGTTTTGGTGTGATGGCGATGTACGGCTGGCAACACAAGTCAGAATGTATTGGCATGAAGCTACCAGGTAAGCAGGGGCACAAAATATTGCGCAGATACTTTGAATATTAACAGAACATTACAGAATTAGTAAAAATAAAAGTCGTCTAACATCACAGATTTACATAAAACTTACACGGTCTATGATGATGATTGGTATATAAAATATCCCTTAAAATATTTCTGTCTGAAATGTCTTATTTGATGAGAAATAAAAAAACAAAATTACCATTTGGAGTTTATCGTTTTGAGCATTTTTTTTTTTTTTTTTTTAAATCGATGTCATGCATCGGGTTTCCACTATTTTCTCATGACCCAGATGGCTTGTCTATCTCAAACTTCTACAGGATTGTCAATTTATGTTTATGGTGGAATTACGTAAAGTGCTTACACTGCCAGCAACTGTTTTGCTAGTAAAAAAACAATTCTGTAATGTTCCTTCAACCAACAGTTTTAACTGGAAGAAACAGTTTGTCCTTGGAACTTGAAGTGAACTACATTAACCCTTTGGTGTATCATCTAGATGTAAAGAGTAGTCATTAAAATAAATCAATATAATTACATTGGTCATCAAAGGATTAAGGAAATCATTTATCAACTGTTTAAGTCTCTGTGTGTGAGCTTTTCAATGGTATCAAGGCTAGGACCAGGGGCCCAATTTCATAGAGTCGCTTAAGCAGAAAATATTGCTTAATGTTTGTCTGCTAAGCGGAAATAATCAGGATACCAGTCACAAATTGTAAATGTGACGTGGTAGTTTAGCTGGTAACTTTATTCCGGTAAGCACACCTTTGTTATATGCTCAGCTACTTTTGTGCTTGAGCAGCTCTATGAAATTGGGCCCAAGACTCGGGTTATTCACAGGCAGGAGGTTTGCAGAGCTTTGCTTTAAGAAGTAAGGCGCAATTTCATGGAGCTGCTCATTTGTTATTATAAACACAAAAAGTGTCTTAGAACGAACATTGTTAGGTTACCAGCCCCCAATTTTTTTTTCACTTACAATTAGTGAGCGGTTTCCTGCTAAGTTGCACTCAGCTGTAATTTGTTCTGAAAATGCTGTTACAATAGTGTTAAGGGGGGCCTAGCCTTTTGCTTTCAAAATAAGTGAGTGACAGTTAATTATTTATCCCAACAAATATTTCTTGGAGCCAGATTGAAACTTTCCCGAGGAATTGTTTGTTTAATAATTGCCAACCATGTCCTTTATCTTCAAGCATTAAATTTGACCTAATAATACTAATGTGAGAAACTGAAAGACAAAACGATTCTCCCCGACTGTGGTCCCGTGTACTAATGGTTGAACTTCAACCTCTGCCAACACATTGCACTCATATTGCAGCTTGTAAAAGTGCTCATTTGACCTTGATGTTGACCTTTCCCTGGTAGTTCTCTAATGGGAGGTCATGCATGCTGCACAGTTTGGTTTGCTGGCAGTGTATTAGAGTATTGTACAATTTAAATTGAATACTGACTAATGCACTGACAGTTTTTTGTTTGGATAAAAGTTAAAAGGATATTAGAACGCAGTTATCTGATTTGAATTGGCATCAGTGCTGCATGAAATTGAGGCACAGTGTACATACTTAAATTCTATCTTAAAAATATCAAAGTTTAAGTTCAGAAGTCACTTGAAAACAGCCCTTTTAAAGTAAAAAGAGATTTATACATTGTAAATGAACAAATTCAATCATCAACAATGAGGCATTTGGGCCCCAGATTGTTTCCATGAATCAATTGAGCATTGCTACCCGTGTTGGTGAAATGTACACAATCGCGGTGCATGTCAGGTTCTCTCCATGGATTTTTTCTCTCAAAAACTTGGGTACATTCTGAAGGGATGGTGAGCAAGATTGTTTAGGCCTAAGGCCTACCTTTATAACCTTGGAAAAAGCTGCTAAGATATAGGTGGACTTAGCTATAGGGGACTCGGCTATAAGGGACTCATCCACCTTTCTCTCTCTAGTCTTTGTGGTTTTCTGATGTTCAAAATGTTACTTGCAAAACGTACTTGTAGATATCCTTCATTGGGGCATGTGCATCAAGACATTTCTACTGGAGCCTTTCAAGGGCACCAAGGCATTGACCAGGGGGCATGAAGCAAACACCTTTGTTGCCTTCTCGACCTGGATTCTCTCCACTCACTGTCTGGAGCAAAACTTGCAACCAAAGGAAGATGCACTGGGTTCCTACTAACCACACAACAAGAGCTAGAGCTACATAATTCTGAAAAGAAACAAAAGGAATACAAACACAATAGACAGAGTGGCAAAGAAGCTGCAACGGCCTCTTCCACTTAAAAATAGGGTAGGCTAGGGAAAGGATACTTGCATTTTATTAGAGCATGATTAGAGGGAAACACAAACACTTGAAACTAATTCAAATAAGTTGGAAAAATCTACTCCTCTTTGACAGTGAAGTACAGTTACGACTTAACTGTTCAGTGTGGGAAATGCCTCAAGTGGAAGTGCTCCAAAAAATTTTGTGAATCAAAAACTGGAAAGTTGTTACCTACAATTTTCATTGAAATGATTGGAATAAAACATGCAGAAACCTTCCCTTTAAATCATTGAACCCCAAATGACATTAGTGCTTGGGTTTAAAAAAAAGTACATTCACTGCAAGACCTGCATTTATCATAATAAATTACTAAACTCTGACAAATGGCCCTTGGTTGTGTTTACTACCAGCCAAATGTAGCATTTGTAAATATTATAAAGTTCTTTTGAGAATAATACCTATAGTGCCTATAGGCCTAAAGAAAATTTACGATGTCAATGCTTTCTTTTTTGCCATAGATAGTAACTGATGTGTTGTTGAGGAACTAGTAGGGGGAACTTAAAATTTAACACCAAGCTGTTCTATGAAAATGTAGCACTGTCGGCGATACATTTTCTAAGCTCAAACAATCTTATGCTTAAAAAAATATAAACAAAAATAAATAAATAAATATTGTACTTTGTAATCATGTAGGTCTACAATGTACATTGGCAGCCAGAGGGCATCTTCTTATCATACTGTTGATGCAGTATGTATACATCTTGTACAATCTCTGGTGCAATAAATATCCCAGATGCAATGTAAATAAACAAGTACGACGACGTGTTCATAAACTTAAATCTTGGCCAGTTGGATATCAGCTCCATATATTCGTCTGTAGAAATAGTGTGCCAGTGTGTTGCAAAGTGTTATTGGCATATGCACTACCTGTTTAATTAACACCCCGCCCTGGGGATGAACCACTCACATGTATTTCATGGGCAATTGGACATAGCGTGCATTGAATATACTATTAATATTTGTTTGTCTGCCATTTGTTTCACCACAATGTAAATACTTCATAAAACAATTACTGCAGTCTACACCACAGGTTGTCCTTGGTTGGCAGCTAGAGCATGAACCAACATTTAATTATTTTTAGGGCCTACATGCCATGTTACAGAACAAATGTACTTTAAATGTTTCTTTAAATATTCATGCATTAAGATGTTTTTTTTTCTGGGGTGCTTCACATTTCATATTCTGAGCATGCAGTGCACCTCATCACATTTCACAATATGTAATGGGATATTTTTAAAATATAAAGCTTTAAAAATGTTTCCCCATGTGTGAATATTTTTCCCAAACTAAGGTCAACTTGTTTGCACTTTCGCTTCCAATGGGGGGTTCCAGTCAGTGAGTTTGACGGATCCACCCGACAGTTTTAAAGGGTTTGGGTACTTTTTGTACGACACAAAACACAATGTCCACAGATTTATATGGTTTGAAGATAATGATAGTAGAAAGTTTGCTGAGGTGTTGTAGATTTGAGAAATTAGTAAAACAATGTCACACAAATGTTTTTCGTCTCAGGGAGCGAATTATTTTATAACAATGTAGTACATGTATGTACAACATATTTATTCAGCTGTATTGCTGTATGATTTTTACTGTTTTTTTTTCCTCAAAAATTTACGACTAAAGTAGCTGAAACTTCTACAGGTAATTTATATTACATACATCTTCATTCGCAGTGAGTAGGGATTCATGTCATGGCAAAAAAACTTGATCTACAAAAGTTATATCAAAACCCTTAAAGTTTATTTACAAGGGTTGATTTCACCATGATTTTACAAAGGGTTAGGACTAGTGTTTACTTAGGACCAGTCCTAACTAAGGACTAACATAGGACTAGACCTAGGAGATCTTAAAAACTTCAGCCTAGTCCTAAGTCAGGATGAGTAACTCTTCTTACTCTTTAAGCCGGGTTCATACTTCCTGCGAATGCGAATGCGATACGAATGTTGACGTCACAAATTCGCAACAAATAATTCGCAGCAGTTCAACTTTGCTCAACTCACTTGCGAATATTGCTGCGAAAGGAGGGTTGTGACGTCAAATTGGCGTCAAATTCGCAGGAAGTATGAACTGGGCTTAACTTGAGATAGACTAGTCTTACCTCTTTGTGAAATCAACCCCTGGTCCAGTGTACATGATGTACATGTAGGCCTGCATGTTTGCTTTGACATGCAAGGACAGTGTCATGGCAAAATACCACCCTTAACTGTGAAGCTACTAATAATAGTCTTCAGGCATCTGTCATTACAATAATATGTTGTTATTGTACTCAGGGGAGTCATTTAAAAGGTTCTGTTATGGGTTGGCTCTGGTTTCATAATAACTCTGTTTATTTAATAGAGTGGTTTGTGGTTTGGTATTTCATTTCAAGATAAGTCATACCCTTGGTACGCTTGGTGTGACTCTTTCAATCCCTTTGAATAATGTTTTGGTTGACTGGGTTGGCTGTGTTGTTTTTAAAAGTTAAAAAGTTCCAGTAAAATGTTTGGTGTGCTTAAAGCACTGGATACTACTAGTCTTCACAGTTGGTGTATCACAACATACATGTTTGCATAAAAAATAACAAACAGGTGAAAATTTGAGCTCAATCGGTCGTAGAAGTTGCGAGATATTAATTAAAGAAAAAAACACCCCTGTCACACGAAGTTGTGTGCTTTCAGATGCTTGATTTTGAGACCTCATATTCTAAATCTGAGGTCTCCAAATCAAATTCGTGGAAAATTACTTCTTTCTCGAAAACTATGTCACTTCAGAGGGAGCTGTTTCTCACAACGTTTTATACTATCAACCTCTCCCCATTATTCTAAATCCCCTAAAATTGAGGGATTGTAAATGTAGGCCCAAATAATTTCTTTTTATCACTGGGCCAGGCATGTCAGTCTTATCCAAGTCCAAAAATTTTGATGCTGAGTTACTAGATTGGAGTATCCAAGCCAAATACACCAGTCATGCATAAAAACAAAGCCCAAACAGATGGTTGTTTATGTCAAATGTCAATTTTATGCCAGGAAACAAAATGTGCAAAATACAGAAAACATTACACACAGACATACGTGAAATACTTGTCAGAATTATTGTTGGGTTTTTCAAAAACACAATTTAACGAGTGTGATGGAATGTTCATTGTAGTTGCTGTCCTGGAGATAAAAGCTTGATGAATTATTTTTGTTATTTATAGTTTGCAAACAATATTGTCCCGTCCCTTTTAAAAAATGTCCTCGGTCGAGAGCCATAACTCATCCATCAGTCAGACTGGGACGCCTGGCATTCTACATTGTATTTCATGAATGACATTTTTACTTTTCAAAGCTATCTTAACAAACAAGGTGTCTAGTGACCTATTTGTATTGTGGGTGTAGAAACCATGCAGGTTTACCAATTTGGGTTCAAGGACTCTCTCTAGTATATATGTGGCCCCACAAATTGAGGGTTATATCTTCCAGCAGTTGGAGAGCACTCATTTTTTATTTTGAGGAAATCTGATTTTCTTGACAAGTTATTGGACCCCCACTTGTTGAATTTTTCACTTTACACTGGTGTGAATGATGTATTTTTTGCAGGAATGTTGGAACTTAGCTTACAAAGTATGTCTCACTACATGTGTGAACAACTTGCATTTAGTTTTACTTACATTTCAAATTACAAGCATACTGTTATAACATTTATAGCTAACACAAAAATTGTGTTTTAGTTCGTGGGAGAACTAGTGTTGGGAATTTTATTTGAATTTGATGAATTATTTTTTTATTCCTATTTTTTTAAAATGTTTTTTAATTGTTCATATATTTTGTAATGTGTATTTTAAATACATGTTATTATTAATTGTACTATGTATTTTGGCTGCTAAGTTTATTTAGTAGATTTAAAATTTACATGAAGTTAGTTTATAATATTTATCCAACCGTTTAACAGAATCAAGAATTCCTATAGAATCAGACATTATACATAGTCTTAAAGGAACACGCTGCCTTGGATCGGTCGAGTTGGTCTTTGAAAAGCGTATGTAACCGTTTGTTATAAAATGCATATGGGTAGAAAGATACTGTAAAAGTAGGATATAATGATCCACACAAGTATCACTCGAAATTGCGTGGTTTTCCTTTTACCTCGTCGACAAACACGGTCGGCCATTTATGGGAGTCAAATTTTTGACTGCCATAAATGGCCGACTGTGTTAGTTCACAAAGTAAAAGGAAAACCATGCAATTTCGAGGCAAATGTGTGTGGATAATTTTATTCTACTTTTAAAACATCTTTCTAACCATATGCATTTTATAAAAAACGGTTACAAATGCTTTTCAAAGACCAACTCGACCGATCCAACGCAACGTGTTCTTTTAACTACTAAACATGTAGGTCTGTTTGTCTTTTCAGTGCGACCTTTAGTCCATCAGTGGAATTAAAATATTCAATATTGACACAAACAGACTTGCTTTTCTGCATTTCCCCTGACAACCTAAGTGTTTATGGAAGTTTGGCTGATCCCTGGTGTCTGCATGGCAAAGATCACTGTCTATGGGTGGAGATAAATATCTGGACGCCATTGTCGCTGTTCGTTAACCTGATCAAAATCAAACTTATCTGGATAAACACACTCTATGAAATGATAATATTTTACTACGTGCTATTAATGAAAAAGTATGCATGTGTACTTCTTAGTTAAATAAAGTGACTTTTTAATGGATGGCTAGTACAAAAGATGTTGAGAACAGGGTTTGCTATCATCTAAAATACTACAAAGTTGTGTGTCATAAAAGTTTTGTATTCTTTATATTTTTTTTAAAGGTGATTGTATGTACTTGTGCACCTTCTTTTATTTATAGATTCAATGTCTGAAAAGCCTGGAATGAGAAAAACCCAAGACCAAACTCCAAGTATGACTTGATTTAAATTAGTTCTTGTAGCTCATCAAACTTAAAAACAAATGGGGCCAAAACTCACACTTCCTTGTTTAAAAATGACATATTAAGATGTACTCATGTGATCAGAGTACAAATGAAAATGGCAGTTAATTAACTCGGATTGTAAGTTGTAATTGATTAAAATGCACAACTGTTCCCTTACTGGTGGATTTGTTTGAATCCATTTTTGGGACATGTTTATAAAGGCCTACTTTACAATTGGTAGAATCTTGAATGCCATGAATTATTTCCTTATAACTCCAGCTGGGAAGTTCCGGATCTACTTCAACAAACAGCACGACATGTTTGTGGGTAGAAAATAAAGCCCATAATTAAATTCCAAAAGAACATTGAACTGTATTTTCCCGCTATAAAGCTGGGCTGGTTTGACCTGTTTTTCAAATCCATTATAACCCTGTGAGGTTTAGATTTTGGGACAAACAATATATGATTGAACTATGAAGGGCTTGCGGCTGAAACTTTCTGAACTGTTCCATCGAGAACAATTTAAAGTTTTTTGTATTTATTTTTTAAAATTGTCATTAGGAATTAATGTACATTTACTGGACAGTTTACGAATCGTAATTGTGCACATTGTTTGAAGTTATGTTAGAGCAAGATACTGTATGACAGGCATGCACATGATAAAGTTTGCTTTTGTGCAATTCCACCGCAGGAAAGGCATTAAGCTTTTTATCTTTGAGAAATGTGTATGAATGAAATAACTGTTGTGCGTGCATTTCAAACAATTCTTTTAAAGACTAATGAAGTCTTTTTAGCATTATTTGTTTCTCTTAAAAGAACTGCCCTAAACTGAACAACGAACAAAATGAGATATTTTTGGTAGCATTCTTCACTGTACTAAAGCCCAGTTTGTACTTCCAGCGAATGCAAAGTGAATTTTGACATCACAAATTTGCAACAGACATCTCGCTACGCTACAGTTGAGCTGTGCTCAACTCTTGCGAAGCATTCACAGTAAAAACGGAGCTGTAGCGTCAAATTGGCTTCACACGATGCATTTTCGGGAAGTTTGAACCGGGCTTTAGACGTTAGCTTTGGAGTGGGAAATAACAAAAACTATGTAAGATGTTCATGCATGTGACATAATGACAGAAAACTTAAAATTATTTATCTAAGCATTGTATTTTGTTTTTGTTATTGCAGAGCCAGTCATGCAAGCATCTCAGATATCAGATCTCTTGAAGAGGAAGATTGCGTTTCTATCAGGTATTGTTAAACCACTCATTAGACTTTATCCAGTCCACCTCTTTGCCCTTTTGCATCCTTCCCCTTTATATACCAAGAGATCCTTGGAAATAGTTGAATGAGTTTAGGAAATAGACTTGATCCAGTCAAACACTTAACCCTTTTGCATCCTTCCCTGTACCAAGAGGATGTGTGTGTTTAACTGTAAAAGGACACGTTGCTTTATATCGGGCAAATTGGTCTATGAAAAGCGGTAGAAACTGTTAATAAAAGCGTGGTTAGAAAGATGTTTATGAAGAATATATTGATCCACACAAGTATGCCTCTAAAATTGCATGGTTTTTGTTTTCCTTTGCAAAATAACAAGGTGTGCCATTTTGTGGAGTCAAAAATTTGACATGCCATGTTAGTTCACGATGTAAAAGGAAAACCACTTAAGTGTGGATCGTTATTTTACTTTTTTATCTTTCTAACCACATGCATTTCATAAAAAGCGGGTTCAAATGCTTTTCCAACTCGCCCAATTCAAGGCAACATGTCCCTTCAAGGAAATAGTCGAGTATAGGAAATAGACTTGATCCAGTCCACCACTTATGTTCTGTGACATACTTCCCCAGGGTGTTCAACCACTAAGGAAATGGGTGAACGAGTATAGGAAATCAATTGAGGAAGTAGTTGGTGAGAATATTGGTAACAAGATTACAATGGATTAGTTACCAACAACATGGCCTTCAAGAGGGACCTTTGTGATCAAAAGAGATAGAGTAAAGGCCGACCATTCACCCCTTGGATTCCTTGGAGGCACTTTCACACTGCAGAGCAAAAAAAACCCAACCCTAAAACAAACAAATAAACAAACACAAATGTTTGTTTCATACTTTGGCAATTTTCCTTGGAAGAATGAACACTCAATATGCTAACCCCAGAGTTATGTCGCTTAACCCTACTCCCAAGCAGGGGTAGCCAATTCACAGAGTTTGCCAGGGTTAGCATTTCAAGTATGAACAGGGTCAACTCAAGGTTCCCTGGAATTTCCCTTGGAAATACTTGCAGTGTGAAAGAGGCTAGAGTCCCCTACAAGAAATAAAGCCAAACGGAAAGTTCCTTTGCATTTTTTTTTCACATTCAACGACCAAATAGACCCCTTGCATAATGCGCTACGCTGCTGAGGTCACAAACATGCTTTTACTGGCCCAGAGCACCTGTCGTCCAATGATATGCCTCCTTTTGCCTCAGCTTCAGTAAAGATCCCAATACTTAGTCTAACTTATTACCATTTTTTGACAGGAGGGAAAGATCGACGAGGTGGACCAATCATATCCTTCCCAGCCCAGTCTTCAGAAGTCTCTTTAGAGGACATTGCCACAAGTGTGTCGTATCTTGCCACGATACCAAGGTAATCACATCCGATACGCTCAAACTGCGTGCCAATATGTACAATTTTTTTGCCTAAAATTACTCAAAAGATAAACATAAACAAAATCTCAGAAATAAAATAGAATTAAAAAATCATAAAGAAAAATCATATACATATCAGCCATTCCATTGTGACTCGCGTGACAATCTCACTGGTTTTTCAACTTTTGAAAGATCTATACTCCAAAATATAAAACGTGGCTCTCATGTAACTCAATTTATATAAACTTAGTAAAGAGCCCTATAATAAAAAACAAAAAACGAACACAAATTGTGTGGGTATCATGTTTTTATAGGTGTTCCAAAAATGTGACTCGCGTGACTGCCAAAAAATGAAAGGTCTTGTATCCCTGTATGCCGTTGCCCATTCGTGAGAACTCAGAGAAACTTTTTAGTCCCGGGTCACTTTTTTTTTAAGTACAAGAGAAGCACTATACTTTACAATAAAAAGTACAAAATACAAATTTTTTAAAAAATTGAAAATTTGTTAAATGCAATGTGACTCGCGTGACAGAAGTTTGTGACTCGCGTGACAAGTGAGAAAATATACAATAGCTAAACAGGATACTGCATAACAAGAACAATTTATTTCATTCAGAACACTTATAACTTGAAATTGAATCTTTTCATCAAAGGAAGAAACACCTGAAGCAACATTTAAAGGAAAATTAAGAATCTGAAGAGGCTTTGACTTAAACATGGTAATGTTGGGACGGTTCTGAAAAGAATTGGTGGTTCAACAACACTGTCTGGTCAAAACGTTGAGTTGTGAAACCACCAGTTCTTTTCAGAGAACCACTCAAACTCATAGAGAGAACCCTTACTAGAAATTATTATATTGTTTTGTGATTGGGGGAAGGACTTTTTTCTCACTACGCTTGGCAGAGTAGGTTGATAAGAAACAACCAATTTTGGTGTCAAGTTCTAATGGCATTAGACTGTGTTAGGCTGAGTACATGTACATCTGTTAAGTAATTTCTTTATTGATGCCCCTCTCCAAATCTAACTTAAGAACACTGTCTTAAAATACCCAGTTTCATCAAATATTTTTGTTCGTTCTTGTTTTAAGTTTATCATTCCTTGTATTGTTTAAATTATGCAGATGTGAATACATTGTACAGTGCAGTATGCAGTGTACACATGGTACATGTAGTTCAACATGATCTGCTGACAGTGTGCCAAGTCATAATTGTACACTGTAATAATTCCTTTTTCTAACATAAATTTATAAATTCAGGGGCATAGTAGTATGTTCCAGTGGGCTTGGGTGCTTTTTTAACATTCCATGTAGACATCATCCCCAGAATACTTTGGTAGCTTTTGCCAACCATGTGCATTAAGTGCATTTGCCGTGACTCGCGTGACAAACTCGAGGGTGTTTTTTTTTAAAAGTAGAATGCCTAGGTAAAAAAAAACTAATAAATTCTTGAAAGACCCTTTGAAAAGACCACTATTATGAGAGAGAAAAAAAAAAATGTTGAGGGTCTATAACAGAAAAAATACTATAATCATTTTTTTTGTGACTCGCGTGACAGTAAAACGAGGGTAAAAATTAACTCAAATTTTTCAAAAGTCAATAGTTCAATAAGGTATATTTAATTTTGGCTGTCCTTACTAATGACTCTTTGTTGTTTATACATAATGATTAAATCTGAACACCTATTGTTTCATGATTTTTTTTTCAAAACCTGAATTTCAAGGATTTTTCAGACTTCAGTGTACACTTTTTACCCTTTACTCCCAAGGCTGTCACAAAAACAATAAAGAATATTTTTATAAAGTCTTTTTAGAAATAGAAGCACTAGGTGTTCTTGTTTCAAAATAAATGTAAAAACTTCACTGATAACCATTTTAATTTTTTTACTATGAAGCGCAAATACCATGGAATGGCTGATATGTAGAATGCCTCAAATTGCACAGGAATGCTTTTAAAACCATTAAAAACCAAGATAAACACAAAGTTGAAAACATTCCAAAGTTCTTGGGCATAAAAAAAATCTTGTTATTTTCCTTTTCTGAATGACCCAACAAATGTTGGAAATCCATCCTTGTGTTTCTTTTTTTTCTCTTTTTTTTTCATAAAAGAAATGATATTCTTAAAAAAGCTTTGTATGCCTTGTCATACACAGTGTTCTAATACAAGGGTTTCCCTTGATTGTTCAAGAACTCAACAGGACAACAACAGACAAATTTTTTATCACCTGCCAGGGTTCGACCTTAACGCTGGTCCGCTGGCCAAATGCCAGTAGAAATCGCGGCGGACCAGCTGAAACACCTTGCCAACTGGTCCGGCTGACCAGTCAAAAATATCGGCAGCGGTACTACTATGACTATTATTTAAATATTTTTAGGCTCGAATAAAACGTAAAAACATTCACTCAAGGTTTGGATAAAACGTAAAAAAAATCACCCCAAGTGCCGCTGAACGCTGGCAAACTTTCCACGATAACGCATACACATGTACACACAGCGCAAAATCCCATCATGCAACGCAAATGCTTGTAGTCTTCGTATTAGTTCATGTGTGCCAAAAAGTGTAAGAAACATTAAACGCTAGAGGGCGTTTCAGAATATTCTATAGCGTGAGAATAGACGCCCTCTATTGGTGAAAGTACGCGATAGCTTACAAAACTAGCTTCAATCGCCTTGACAAAAGACCACAAGCAAAACGCATTCTGTCAGCAGCAGCATGGTCGTCGTCAACGGAGCAGATTTCCGTGTGGGAAAAAGAGTCTAGCGTGTTTACGAAAAACGAGCGAGACGGTGAGGCTTCATTGAACAAAAATTACAAAGTTAGGATACTCTGGATGAGCAAAAAGGAGTATTTAATTGGGATTAGTATGGTTCTTCCGTCCTGATTTTGCTTATTTTTTTTGGTTATTTGGGGCTTGTTTTTTTTTGCGGGAGATCGTTCGGCGATCTAGTTTGGCTCCATGGTTTTATTGGTCAAATATAGTGCGCGATTGCTTGGTTTTTTTTTTTGCGGGTTCAAATTTCAAGAAAGACTTGGGTTCTCGAATGCAACACCTCCATGGTTTAACAAAGGCGCAGTTGTTTTTGCTGCTTTTAATAGAATTTTTTCTTCACAAAACAGACGCCGGCACCGACCATTCCATACACATAATTAAAAAAATACCGTAAAACTCGTATGCTTCTCCATGGATGTTGCAACTATTTTGATGTCTACTTTTTTTTTTCTTTTTTTTCTGGACGAAAGTGGGAAGATTTTGGGAACTTCGGTTATCGGTACGATGTATTATGTTTATGAATATTTATTAAAAGTACAAACAGGCAATGTTTATACATGATAAAATAACTTAAGTGATCGCAAGTAAACCCTCCCCACTGTAGATTTGAAGGCAATACATAAAAAGTTAATATTTTTAACAGTTGGTTTTAAAGTGTTTTTTTTGTTAAGTAAAACAATAAAAACAAATTCATACAAATGTTCTTCGTACTTAGGAATACTTCGATGTCCAGTGCTTACAATAAACCGTAGACTAAAAAATTACCTAAATAAAGATCATGTTAAATTTTCCAATTTGCTCTCACAAATAATTTGACCTGTTATTAAATTAATTTTAATAAGATTATTGTTATTACTTTTTTTAAAGAAAAAATACTCTCAAATTAGTGAGCCCCCTTACGAACACAATAACTTGGTACACATAAATAAAGTATGGCTTCCAGTGCAGTTAAGTTGACGTTGCAATTCATGTTGAATTTTGAAATAGCAGCGATTAAAAATCGAGCAGTTGGTATACAACAGTATTTTTTTAGTTAAAAAAACATATAAAAAATTTGACGGACCAGTCAAAAACCTGGCGGACCAGTGAAAAATCAAGCCAACTGGTCCTGCTGGCCAGTTGAAAAAAAAGTTAAGGGCAACCCCTGCCTGCATTTGAAAACAGTATGGATTGTTTTGAAGATATTTTACTGGTCACAATATAAGTTATCACACAAGCGCGAGTGGAATACGGAAAAATATAGCGCTTCTGCGTCCCATATCCAACAATGAAAAGCCAAGTTGGATATGGGACGTAGACGCGCTATATTTTCCGTATTTCCACGAGCGCACGTGTGATAACGTATTTATCTTCAAGCAAACTTGGCGCGTGACATAGAACACACACGACGCAGGTAGTGATATTAGCCGTGCAGTAAAGGTTTTTATCACCACTCCATTCTGCGAATCTGATTGGAGGATAAGCGTACTTGAAGATAATGTATAATATTACATGTAGGGTGTCCTTAAACTGCTGAGTTCATTCGTACATAACTATCTATCCTGTAATAGTTTATTATGGGTCCAACTACCGTGACCATTTTCTACAGAGGAATTCTTTCCTTTTGTCCATTCATAATTCCTTCTGTCATTTCCCCCAGCAAATCATTAATGGGGAAAACCTGAACAATAACACAGTGGCCTTGTTATCTTCACCGGTTGAACTGGACACTAAAATGCATCCAACTGAGCTGTTCTGAAAGAATTCAAATAACTTCAGATAACCCACTGTATACATTCATCAAACTGAAGTGAATTGGTCTTTCCCACGCCACTCCTTGCTCGATGAAACTAAAAAGGAATACACACAAAATTGTGAAAGGCTTTCTGTAGGAAATATGCTGTAAGATGTGTGGACTGCCAGTATAGAATTTACAGAACTTGGCCTACCAATTTATTGGTTACACTATAAAAGAATTACACACGAAATAGACCCTTACCATGAAATATGTAAATTGCACATAGTGCCTGTGCACTAACATTTTGGTTGGCAAAATGAGGGAACCTCGCGCTTTTTTGTACACGGCTAATGGGTGCGTGGCGCAGGTGCGGTTGCGCGTCTGCTTAGTGAACAACTCTATGGCGTTTGCCAGTCAACAGGGTCTGTACGCATGCGTGAATGTGATTAGCATATTTCACGGGAAGGGTCCATTGCGACTGTCTTTCTGTAGGATAGAATGCTGTAAAAAGTGTGTGCTGCACATGAATTTACAGAACTTGAAAAATGTACAAATTTATTGGTTTACACAATAAAAGGAATACACACAAAATTGTGACTGTCTTTCTGTAGGAGGACAGAATGCTGTAAAGTGTGTGCTGCACTTGTACAGAATTCATGACTTGAAATAATGTACCAATTTATTGGTTACGTCTGACATTTACAGTTAAAGTGTACAATATGGCAAGCCTTGGAAAGTGGGTTATATTTTATGACTTTCAACAAAATGCTGGCTGTCAATTGCCTGTGAATATACGTGTAATACAGTCTTGTTTTGTAAATGGAAAAGATATTACATATGCTAGAATTGAGTGATGAAATTGTCATAGTTATATGTAGGTGTGCAGTGAGCATTCCATGCATGAAATTCAAGGTCCTCCTTTTCACAAGGCTTGTAATGGACTAGCATCATCCTACACCAGTAAAAACTATAAACATCCTCCATATTTCTCTGGTCATCATCTACAGCCTGCAACTAGCTCCTGAGAGTTACTGTCTCCCTTGAAATGCACAGCTCTAACTGTAATACAATCTAAAACAGTGAAGTCCTTGAGGGAAACAACTGCGGGTCGTAGTCCCACTCCAAAAAGAAAAGATTACCCATGCCATTGGTTTTCTTTGGTTATCCATTGCATTTTTCAATCTAGATCTTAACCAACTCTGACAACAGTTTGATCTTGTTCAGAAAGTGTAAAGTAGACTTAAGGAACTAGCTGCCCTCAAGCGTTCTATGCAGTGCCCTCAAGCGTTCTATGCGATGCCCTCAAGCGTTCTATGCAGTGCCCTCAAGCGTTCTATGCCTGGTGACCAGCAGAGCTGCCAATTCTCCCTGATTCTGCAGAAATGTCCTTGAAAATTAACTGATCTTAAAGGCAGTGGACACTATTGGTAATTACTAAAAATAATTATCATCATAAAACCTTTCTTAATTACGAGTAATGGGTAGAGGTTGATGGTATAAAACATTGTGAGAAACAGCTTCCTTTGAAGTGACGTAGTTTTCGAGAAATAAGTAATTTTTCCTTGAATTTGATTTTGAGACCTCAAGTTTAGAATTTGAGGTCTCGAAATCAAGCATCAGAAAGCACACAACTTCGTGTAACAAGGGTGTTTTTTCTTTCATTATTATCTCGCAAATTCGACGACCGATTGAGCTAAAATTTTAACAGGTTTGTTATTTTATGCATAAATATGTTGAGACACACGAACTGTGAAGACTAGTCTTTTACAATTACCAATAGTGTCCACTGTCTTGAACATGTTCTGGGGAACAAATTTGAAATTCTCCCTTGTTATGGAACTGCATGTTAAATGTAATTATAAATATCTCCCTGATTGTTGTACAAGATCCCCCCATTGGGAGACTTTTGAGTCGCTGGCGGCAGCAGACATAACAGTCCTTTTTTTGCAGCTCTGAGCATGAGCGCAGATGCTCAGTGTTGCACGCGTAGGTCTGAGCATGCACACAACGGTCTGAGCATGCACACAACTGGCGAGAACTGTGAAAAAAGGACCGCCCAAAGTTCTCCTTTTGCAAGATGCAATTGTTGGCAGCTGTGGACCAGCCGTACCGTCATAAAAATATACAGTGCATAGTTCCTTTTATAGCAAAGAAAACTCTCTTCTGACAATATTGTCTATGTGTACACAGCAAGCATTCATTCTTCCTACATGTACATTGCAAATTTTGCTGCCTGTGGAAAAAAAAACCAGACAAATAGGATTAATTAGCTTGAAAAGTCCATTGCAGCCTACACCTTTAGTACATTTGTTGTACATCAGCAATTCCATTGTGACTCGCGTGAAAATCTCACTGGTTTTTCAACTTTTGAAAGATCTATACTCCAAAATATAAAACGTGGCTCTCACGTAACTCAATTTATATAAACTTAGTAAAGAGCCCTATAATAAAAAATAAAAAACGAACACAAATTGTGTAGGTATCATGTTTTTATAGGTGTTCCAAAAATGTGACTCCGTGACTGCCAAAAAATGAAAGGTCTTGTATCCCTGTATGCCGTTGCCCATTCGTGAGAACTCAGAGAAACTTTTTAGTCCCGGATCACTTTTTTTTTAAGTACAAGAGAAGCACTATACTTTACAATAAAAAGTACAAAATAAAAAGTTTTAAAAAAATTGAAAATTTGTTAAATGCAACGTGACTCGCGTGACAGAAGTTTGTGACTCGCGTGACAAGTGAGAAAATATACAATAGCTAAACAGGATACTGCATAACAAGAACAATTTATTTCATTCAGAACACTTAGAACTTGAAATTGAATCTTTTCATCAAATGAAGAAACACCTGAAGCAACATTTAAAGGAAAATTAAGAATCTGAAGAGGCTTTGACTTAAACATGGTAATGTTGGGACGGTTCTGAAAAGAATTGGTGGTTCAACAACACTGTCTGGTCGAAACGTAGAGTTGTGAAACCACCAGTTCTTTTCAGAACCACTCAAACTCATAGAGAGAACCCTTACTAGTAATTATTATATTGTTTTGTGATTGGGGGAAGGACTTTTTTCTCACTACGCTTGGCAGAGTAGGTTGATAAGAAACAACCAATTTTGGTGTCAAGTTCTAATGGCATTAGACTGTGTTAGGCTGAGTACATGTAAATCTGATAAGTAATTTCTTTATTGATGCCCCTCTCCAAATCTATTTAAGAATACTGTCTTAAAATACCCAGTTTCATCAAATATTTTTGTTCGTTCTTGTTTTAAGTTTATCATTCCTTGTATTATTTAAATTATGCAGATGTGAATACATTGTACAGTGCAGTATGCAGTGTACACATGATACATGTAGTTCAACATGATCTGCCGACAGTGTGCCAAGTCATAATTGTACACTGTAATAATTCCTTTTTCTAACATAAATTTATAATATAAATTCAGGGGCATAGTAGTATGTTCCAGTGGGCTGGGGTGCTTTTTTAACATTCCATGTAGACATCATCCCCAGAATACTTTGGTAGCTTTTGCCAACCATGTGCATTAAGTGCATTTGCCGTGACTCGCGTGACAAACTCGAGGGTGTTTTTTTTTAAAAGTAGAATGCCTAGGTAAAAAAAACTAATAAATTCTTGAAAGACCCTTTGAAAAGACCACTATTATGAGAGAGAAGAAAAAAATGTTGAGGGTCTATAACAGAAAAAATACTATAATCATTTTTTTTGTGACTCGCGTGACAGTAAAACGAGGGTAAAAATTAACTCCCATTTTTCAAAAGTCAATAGTTCAAAAAGGTATATTTAATTTTGGCTGTCCTTACTAATGACTCTTTGTTGTTTATACATAATGATTAAATCTGAACACCTATTGTTTCATGATTTTTTTTTCAAAACCTGAATTTCAAGGATTTTTCAGACTTCAGTGTACACTTTTTACCCTTTACTCCCAAGGCCGTCACAAAAACAATAAAGAATATTTTTATAAAGTCTTTTTAGAAATAGAAGCACTAGGTGTTCTTGTTTCAAAATAAATGTAAAAACTTCACTGATAACCATTTTAATTTTTTTACTATGAAGCGCAAATACCATGGAATGGCTGACATGTAGGTCAGGCTTTATACATGAGAAAGTTTTCTACTTTTTTTCAAAAGACCAAATGTCATGACACATTGAATGTTCCCACAACCTTTTCAATCCATCTCGTCCCTACATACCACATTCTCCTGGCACATTACCATCTGCCTGACTGATGGTACATGTCAATGGAGACATGATTCTTCAGAAGGGGGGTCGCAGACATTCTTATGGTGGATTAAAATGATACCAGCGTTAATGTAATAATGTCTGGGGCTGTAAGTCAGGACTTGCATGGGCGTCATCACAGCATTGCAAATTGGTGAAACCATGCTAAGATTTAAGAGTATTCAAGAATTATTTATTTGTTTTTATTTATTCATTTATTCATTCAAGCTTTGAAAAAAAAAACATTACAGTAGTGTCATACAGACGATTTAGAAAAAACCCAATAAAACCAAGAATTACGAAAAACAAACAAATGTGGAAACTACAATAAACAAACAGCAGCCTTGGGATTTCCCAAAAGCGAACTAAATCACTATAATTAAAAAAAGAGCATTAGATCATTGATGAACATATTTCAAAACACATAGGATTAGGCCTTTATGTATACACACTCTTAGAAAAACAATATTCAACATTTTACAATTTACATCAGTTAATTACATTTTGATCCAGCCATTTTGGCTAGACTGACAGAAATATTGTGACTTTTTGCATGTGGCAAAATTTTTATAAACATCCAATTGTGAATTTCTTCCCATTTAAAGACACTGGACACTATTGGTAATTGTCAAAGCTTAGTCTTTCACGGTTGGTGTATCTCAACATATGCATAAAATAACAAACCTCTGAAAATTTGAGCTCAATCGGTCGTCGAAGTTGTGAGATAATAATGAAATAAAAAACACCCTTGTCACACGAAGTTGTGAGCTTTCAGATGCTTGATTTCGAGACCTCAAATTCTAAATCTGAGGTCTCGAAGTCAAATTTGCGGAAAATTGCTTCTTTCTCGAAAACTACGTCACTTCAAAGGGAGCCGTTTCTCACAATGTTTAATACTATCAACCTCTCCCCATTACTCTTTATCAAGTAAGGTTTTAAGCTAATAATTATTTTGAGTAATTACCAATAGTGTCCACTGCCTTTAAGGATTTAGAAATGATAAATGATCAACATGATTAATGTGAGAGTACAATCACATCTCATATTGTTTAAAACCATTTGTTACACTTGATCCACTCTGCATCCTTTCATTTAACCCGACCCCAACCCCTTTTAGCATACATGTACTTGTACGTTTTTTGTTACTTGAACAATTTGCGGCATCTAGGTTTGGATAATTGAAGAAAAACAAATAGGCAACCAGCATTTTGTCACATACAGGAAAAATACCTTAAAAGCACCTTGACGTTTGCCCCATCATCTGTTACTCAACTATGATGGTATCAGTACATGCTATGTTGTTTGTTTATATTGCCTACTCGGCACTGGTTCTGGCCTTTTCAATCTGATGCATTTATTAGTCTTATATTTTCTTTGGTTTAGTTGTTGTTGTGATTCACAAAAATCTTTACAAATTCTTACAACAACATAATTTGGACAAATTCATGAGAAATTAGTAATTTCACATGAGGTTATCCCAGTTTTGACTTTAATAGATGGATTGCACATGTCGTCATTGACCACCATCTTTGATGAAATGTGAAGGAGTGAAAGGCTATCATTGGCTAAGAGTTGTATTGTGCGCAGCGCATACTTGCGTGCACTTTTTCATTGTTTATCATCAAATATGGCGGTCGATTGTGCTTTGTGCAATCCATCTACAGTACACTTCATAATTGATACTGTTCAAACATTTGCATTACTCTTTTACAGTTTAAACACAGTCTTTTATTTTACATCAAGTTAAAGTTAAACTTGGTTGTAATGAAAATGAGCAAGCTGATTTCCCTTGAAGCAGTGAATGATCATTATCTGTCACTCTAATGCATCGCCTCTACCAAATCAAATCAAGATAAGATTTGTGCATGATGTTTTTAACCATTTTTTTTTCTTCTTTCAGTGAGGAGGCAAGAGAGCATGGCTACAGTATCATCACTGACATGCGGGCTTCCACCTGGCAGTCACTTAAGGCATTCTTCAAAGTACTACAGGTACCAGACTTTGATTGTCACATGTTAATCAGGAATAAGATCAGCAAATATTGCAGCAGTAATCTGATTGCATTTTAAAAAGAAATGAACTTACAAAAAAGAAGAGACAAAAAAATTGTTAAAAAAAGAAAAGAGGGGAAAATTATAGCAGAGTTGGTTGCTTTAGGTCATTTGCAATAAAGAATCATATTGCTGAAGTTTGAAATTGTCCTTTTATGAGAAAATATAATCAGCTGTGGCAGTTTGCTTACCAACCAAAATGACCTGTGGGGTAAATGAAATGTAAAACACAATTAAATTGCCTCATGTTTTGACCATAGAAGGGTCTTTCTCTAAGGCAACAAATTTGCCTTCCACAAAGACAAACTTTGTCACTGGTGAGTCCTAGGTTAATTTACTTTTAACCAGATGTTGTTGGTTTCGTATCCATGCACCAATCGGACCAAATTAATGCTCATTTGAAAAATCCCTTTGATAATTTAAAGGGCTTTTATAAAAAGATCAAGATCAAGTATTTTTTTCTGTATTATAAGCATGTTACAAATTCTCATAACTCAGGTTGTGAAGTAGCATTTTCTCCAAGCGAAGTGACTCCCACGTAAGCGCTATATTACTAGTAGGACAAATAAACATTTTGTCATTGGAGAGGTTATGGCTTGTCACTTGTCACTTGAGCTGTAGCTGCACCTCAGAATGTTAATCATACATAACTGGGCCTGGAATAACATGCAGACCATGGAAACCATAGCCTCCAGTGCCCCATGTCTTGGCCTTGGTGCCCTTAGTACCCCTTTAAAAGTTTCCCATTGACTGTGGTTTTCAAGATTTTCCAATGGAAGTGCCCTTTGCGTAATGAAAAAGGGCCTTGTCGTTTTGAAGATTGAATTCTAGGCCTGCAGAATTGATTGTTTTGTGAATTTGTTGCCAGTTTTTTTCTGTTTGGAATTTGTTCAGTAGGATGTTTGTTTGTTTATTCTCCATAGGAAGCAATACCAAGTGGCATACACTCCGTGTATGTCATCAAACCAGATGCGTTTTGGGAAAGTAAGAGAGCCAGTCTCAGCCTCAAGAAGGACAAACCACAGTATGGATTTGAGGTGAGCAGACACTACTCTCCAGCCTACATCTTAAAATTGAAAATGAACCATGTTGTTATTATTTATTTAGCCCGTTAAATATCCACAATAAAAATAAAGCCTCAGTATGGGTTGATATAACAGAAGGTAGAGAGATGAACTAAGTACATATAGGGGCATTGCTTGGCAACAGACAGCTCAGGAAAGAGTGAAGTTGAGAATTGGTGAAGAGGCTTTCCACCTGCAGTGGAATGAAATGGGCGTGACAGATGATGGGTGGCTAGCCTTAGTGTGTAAAGCACTCTTCTGTCACAAGTTTGGCCCTGTTTTGATTCCTGGCCAGGGCCATCCCACAAGAGGTAGAAAGTTTTTTTACTTTAAGACGTTTGTGCTGTGAGTATATCAGGTTGAAGTTAGTGATTTGAAGAATATTACTTACATGTACATGGCAACAATTGGGCTGGGTTACTGTCTTATTGTTAAGGGGAATAGTTTTGTAACGCAACCTTCAGATGAACAATTCTTACTCTTTGTCATGATTATTTCATTGAAAGTTGAGGATGGGTTATGGTTGAGTTGAGTACATGTATGGGTATGGTTGTGAGCTGGCTCTTGCATTAAGTTTAGGTGCATAACTTTGAAAGACTATCTTCAGAAAGTGGAAATGAACTTTGCTCCAGTCATTATTTAGATTTAAGTACCGGGCTTGAATTTCAAGACAAAATGCACTAGACTGTGGGGATGTTACATGTAGCTAAGGATTTTAGCAATAGACAAGGGCCCCTGCTTCGTAAAGACTTTGATAACAGATACTTGCTAAGCACAGAACAATCTTGCATAGCAGACACAGTTATCAACCAAAAGTCAATAAAGTTTACATTGTTGAGACTGGTGCCCCGCTTATCTTTGCTTAGCAATTCTTTGCCTAGCCAAATAATTTGCTAAGCTGTTTTTTCTGCATAACAGCTTTATGAAATTGGACCCGGAAATGTTCTTAACAGGCCTGAAATAAAATTGATCTTGTTTTATTGAGCAGGAGAAGGTTTTGAATTGGAAACCTAAGCAACTTATTTTTAACTTAACCTTTAGGCCTATAAAGCTTACTGATTTAAAATAGAACAAAACATTTATTGGTGGTCTTGTTGTGATGATAATATATATCCGCTTGTCAGGAAAACAAACCTGATTATGAAGCTATATACTGAAAATTCTGAACTTGACCCTCCTAAATGGTTTTGTGTTTTTCCTGAAAAAATATGGAAAGTTTAAAGACACTGGCCATTATTGGCAATTGTCAAAGACCAGTCTTCTCACTTGCTGTATCTCAATATGCATAAAATAACAAACCTGTGAAAATTTGAGCTCAATTGGTTTTCGAAGTTGCTAGATAACTATGAAAGAAAGAACACCCTTGTCACACGAAGCTATGTGCTTTCAGATGCCTGATTTCGAAACCTCTAATTCTAAATCTGAGGTCGAAAAATCAAATTTGTGAAAAATGACTTTTCCCCAAAAAACTACGTTACTTCAGAGGGAGCAGTTTCTCACAATGTTTTATACCATCAACCTCTTCCCATTAATCATTACCAAGTAAGGATTTATGCTGATAATTATTTTGAGTAATTACCAATAGTGTCCACTGCCTTTAATACAGGCTGTGAAGTTGATGGAAAATTCTGAAAGAATATTACCAGTCTTTTGCTTTCAGAACAATTGGTTTCTACCACCCCATTTTTAAATATTTCTGATGTCAATGTCTATCAAATTTCAACTTTTAAAATTGATTTAGTATTTTCTTTTACAATTTGGTTCTTTTATTATTCAGACCCTAATGTTGTCCAATCTCTCCAAACTGACAAAGTTTATTGACCTCGGTGACCTAACTGAAGACTTTGGAGGAACCCTGCCCTACCATCACACTGAATGGGTTCAGAACAGACAAGTAAGTGCACAAAATAATGGTACTTTAAAACTCCTTGAAAAGAAGAGTTACAGCAACTTTGGAGCAATAGCTGTCCTTCTTTCAAGCCAACTCTAATTTTGCACCCCTGTTAATTTGTTATTAAGTTTTGTTTAATTTACAAGGTGAGGCGGCGATTTCCAAGGGATGGCTACACTTATCTGATTTAGGCTATCGACCCAAATCAACTGTCACCATGGACAAGTTGCAACCTACATGTACTTCTGTGGCTGAGATAATTGCGCTCCCATAGTCCATAAGGATGTATGTATGGGTATCATCCATTATAGGAGCCTGGTTGGTAGAGCAGAATGCACTACCTTTCCAACTGTTTGGGAGCCCTGCTCGCGGGCACAAATTAAGTGTCATGACCGGGATTCGAACCCACACTCTGCTGCTGACAACAACGAGGCCCAATTTCATGGCTCTGCTTACCGTAAGCACAGAATTGGCACTTACGGGAGCAGGGAATTCTGTGCTTATGGCAAGCGTGTTTCACGGGTTAGCCACAAACTTTGGCTTCTGCGCGTACGTACTTCATGTTACTAGGCATTCTACACTTACAAGGCTAGCGCAGAAATTCGGCGCTTGCACGTAACGGGGAATCGTGATCTTAAGCGCAGAATTCGGCGGTATATAAAGCAGAGCCATGAAATTTGGCCCTGAGCTTGTGTCCGGTGAAATAGACCGCTCAGCCTTGACACACCACAAATAATAGTTACCTGTCTTCTACATTCTCTCCAGGACTTTGAGAAGTTTATCAAGGATGCCGAGGTGATACAGAAACGATTCGACCAGGCTAACGAGGAGGTACTTTATCGAAGACAGGATGAACATCTCTCACCAGAGGACCTTATTAGGAGACATAGGAGACTGCGAGAGGTTGTCATCAATCAGCCAAGTGGTGTCTTACAGCTTGGTAAGAATACATTGTTATTTCAGGCCTGATACTTCATGGAGGCACCAAAGACGATTGCCTCTGTGCCCCATGGTCATTGCCTTGGTGCCCTTGAAATGCTCCAGTAGAATTGTACAATCTTTTTATAAAGTGCCCTTTACCAAGGAGAGAATGCCTGGGTGCCCTAAAAACATTTTCACAGTTATTGCTGGCCAGATTTTAACAATTTCTAGTCTATATGTCAAAGTCTTGTTCATGCCTCTGCACGGTATCTTTTTTTCTGGAGCTTTTTGGCAGCTACTGGAGTTATTGTTTTCCTTTGAGAATATCTGAAACATTTACTTGACAAGGGAAAGACAACAGAGGTTTTCATAATAGGCACCAGGTTTTGTTGTTCTTTTTTGAGAAAAGCTTGGTGTGCATTCCAGTGAATTGAAAACCTCAACAAACATTTGTTGCAATTGTTGGCTTCTTAAGGCCCTGAACTTTGCCACAAATAGAAATAACCTCAGTACCTGCAGTCTTTGGCAGGGCTCAAAATTGTTTGTGGACCACAGGCGGGCCAGACAAGTCAAGCTGTTTTGTGTTGTTCAAGTCAATAGTTAAACCTGTGTAATTTACTTCAATAAAAAGAATTTATGTTCAAATGTTGACTGTATAAAAGTATAAAATGAGATAAGTTGGTTCGTCACCAAGGACAATCTTCTCACTTTAAGGTTATTGCCTGTTCTATCTTTCTCTGTGTTGAGTTTCATAAAGAGGTTACTTTCAATGTACATGTACATTATCACTCCACAGGACATGCTTTACTGAGACGGCTAAAGGAAGATGCAGATTCTGGCTTTAGGAGGGACGTCAAGGACCAGAGTGGTCTGACCGAGGATCAAGTCAGGCTACAGGGTCAAGTGGAACAGGTCCTGGAGGACCTACAAGACAAACAGAGTAAACTCAAGATTTACCTGACGGATCGGGACCGAGAGCTTGGGGTCAATATGGACCTCAGCGAACTGGAAGGTGGGATCAAAAAGGTATGTATCAGGAAGAGTTTAGGCAAAGTTGCAGTAAATTGTAACTAATTTTTGCTGAATGCGTCTTTTTTTTCTTTTCTGAATGTGTCCTGTTTTGCTGTCTTTTCTTTTCAAAAATGACCTTGATGAAGCTTAGACTATTGATTTCAAAAGAACAAAACATTTATTGGTGGTCATGTTGTGATGATAAAATATATTCGCTTGTCGGGAAAACAAACCTGATTATGAAGCTTTATACTGAAAATTCTGAACTTGACCCTTGGAAATGTTTTTCTTTTCTTTCTAAAACTCCTTACAAACTTAATAACATTGTGTTACTGCAAATGTCAGTTTCCAGATTGTTTTCCAATCGTGCAAAGTTTTCAAAGTTCTTAAGACTGTCCTTAAGAACAAAATAATGATCAAAATTATAACAAAGCAAATATCGTTTAAAAATAAGTTGATGACTGTTTTGTGATTGTGGTTTGGTTTGGGCAGGTTGTCGATTGGATTGTCGGACCGGGGGAGAAACTTCTTGCGTCCCAGGTCAAAATCGGAAACTCTCTCAGCGAGGCCGATCAGCTCAGGAGAGAGCATGAAAAACTTGAACTGAAATGCACTGTAAGTATTGGTCTTGTTAAAGCCATTTTGTTTTTCTTCCATTCAAAGCAATGTAACCCAAAGTGAGGTTGGAAGGGACAGTTAATGTAGTTTGGTTACTCTTGATGACATTGAACATCAATACATATCAAGGGGGAAAAGGGTAGCATCCAGGAACGTTTCATCATCATGACGTTAATTGTAGGAAATGGATGGACTTTATAGAACAATAGTTTTCTCGTTTCATATCCTTAGCCTTTTGTTAAAGTAATATAGGCCTGATGTTTTTAGAACTCTGTTTCCTGTTCTATGTCTAGTTGAAAAAGAGAAAAGTACAATGCCTTCTCTTTTTTTAATTCAAAATGGAAAAAAAAGACATGAAGGTCGTATTAGTTAAACGTCAGTGAATTTTGTTTTGTGATGGTTTTGTTATGATGTTAAAACATTATTTGCATGTCAGGCTGACTTACCTGATGAAAAATCTCGTTGAAAATCTGAACTTGACCTCACAAATATTCCAGACTGAGAAATTTGTTAGGAGAATACCGATCCATGTAAATGGACACATCTTTAGTAGACGTTCAATCCCTTGTACTCTGTAACATTTTCCTACTTTTTTTCCCAGGGGCCAAGTATCATGCTTGAATCATGCACTTCTTGAGCAGTTTAGTTTGTCACATTCTTAATTTGTGCATTGCTTTAGCATGTGAAAGAATCACAACCATGCACTTCAATAGTCATATACGTGCGAAACTTGCACAGTCTGAATCTACCAGAGTGGATGACAGACAGCTTCTTTGAATGAGGTGCCTGTGATAGTTTACAGAACTCATTATCCACGTATGATATATGTAACTTAAAACAAACTGAAAGGTAGCAACTTCATGGACTTAATTACTTTGGAAACCAAAAAAGACTGCACCTCTGATAAATGTATGCTACATTTAGTAGCAGTATACTACATACATCCTCATTTAAAGGCAGTGGACACTATTGGTAATTACTTAAAATATTCATTAGCATTAAACCTTTCTTGGTGATGAGTAATGGGGAGAGGTTGTGAGAAACGGCTCCCTCTGAAGTGCCAAAGAAGTAATTTTCCACCAATTTGATTTCGAGACCTCAGGTTTAGAACTTGAGGTCTCGAAATCAACCATCTAAACGCACACAACTTTGTGTGACGAGGGTGGTTTTTTCTTTCATTATTATCTCGCAAGTTCGATGACCGATTGAGCTCAAATTTTCACAGGTTTGTTATTGTATGCATATGTTGAGATACACCAACTGTGAAGGCTAGTCTTTGACAATTACCAATAGTGTCCACTGCCTTTAAGCCATCATCCATGAGCAATGTTCAAAATTCAATTTGCACACTTTTTAAAACAATATTATAGTGCAAAAAACCTAGCGGAGTCTTTCTAAAAGTCTCTGAGAAAGACTCTACCAGGGTTGACAGATCATGGACACCTCACATACACAAAGTGTGCACAGCTCTTGAGAAGAAATTTAAAAATGTATTTTGTCACTAAAACTTTTCATACGCAATATAGTACATTTATGAATAAAACTTTCCGGACAAAATACAGTACTTTATGATGGACACTTTCCATATTTATATACAACACACTACTTTGATGAACAAAAATTTCCACACACAACATAGTACCTGTCTGCCAGACACTGCTCTGGAATGCTCAAGGGGTACTCTATAATATTTCCAACGAGTTGGCATTTTCTTAACAGTTATTTTTATCTCATTACAGGATACCTACGGTAACTTTGCTGAGCTGAGACACATCGCTGATAGTATGATTAAGCAGGGACACCCCAGAGCGGATGACATCAGTGCACAGAAGGATTACATGGATACTGTGTGCAGGAGTTTTGCCTCTAGGCTTGAGAGACGACGAAACCTGCTCATATGCTCCGTCAGATTCCATAGACTAGCTGAACAGGTAGGCTCAATTCTCTTTTTATCCAGGGTACCATTTTCTAGCAAAATATGGTGCTTAAATTTGTTCTGTTAAGCAAAAGAAAGCAGGATACGGGTCACAAATGGTACATGTGTCATTTTATTTTGGCTGGTAAGCTTAATCTGGTAAGCATAATTTTGATGTGCTTAGCTACTTTTTGTGCAGCCCTATGAAATTTGCCATGGGGCCGATTTCACAAAGTGTTTAGATCGTTTTGAACTGCAAATCAATCGTAGTTGCTAATAAAGTGTGATGTCACAGTACAAATTACTATGTCAATGCTGATTTTATCTCACAATGAATTTGTTTGGTTTGTGAAGTCGAGCCCTTGAAGTCATCTTCGGCGTGTGACAGAAAATTGTTTGTTGATTGAATTGTTCAGCGTAAACCTTTTCTGAATGAGCTACAGTGATTCAAAATTTGTCCTAAGTGCTCATACTGCAATGAATGTAGCTTTAAAAAAGGTTTATTATCATTTTAAGAAGTCAACGAGTGGAATTATTTAACATTAAATATCCTCTTGTCCTTAATGATTTATTGTAATTTTTGTCATTGATTGGTGGTCTTGTTGTGATGATAAAATATATTTGCTTGTCAGGCCAACAAACCTGATTATGAAGCTTTATACTGAAAATTCTGAACTTGACCCTCCTAAATTGTTTTGTTGTTTTCCTAAAAACAAAAATTTAAAAGTCTTACTTCATGCTTTGAAACTAACAGAAACAATTTAATTTCTTTCACAGTGTTTTGCCAAGATGGACATTCTTCTAGAGATATGTGTAACTGAAATCACCGTTGAGACAGTAGAAAGTGTTGAGAAAGCTCTAAGAGAGTTGAACGAACAGTCGGAGGCAGTTGGTAAGTCAATGGAAACCAGATTATCATTCAAGTAGAACTCGGCCTAATTTCATTTCTCTGCTTACTGTAAGCAAAGAATCAGCGCTTACTGAAGCAGGGAATTCCGTGTGACTTCTAGTGTTTACTTTGAATGTTAAATCAGTACATTCCGGTATGTGACAAATCTTTCTTGAGTTAGTTTAAAGTAAATTTCTGGAAAACTTCTTATTTATCTGCTGCACATCCAAGAAGTAATTAAATTCAATTCAAATTAAAAAAACTTTATTTATCCTAGTTAAGACACTTACCAAAGATGAGTTATACTCTTCTTTAGCTCGGATTTATTCCCATTTTTTAACATCAAGTAGTAAATCACAAAGGAAACTGACTTGGTAAATTGAAACTAATTTTAGGTTTAACTAAAGAAAACCTGACTAGAGCAGGATTTGAACCTGAGCGGGATTAACGTGCCATTAACATTGCCAAGATGAGATGCACTCTTCTTTTTAAAAGTTTGGATTTTTTCCTGCCTTTTAATATCAAGTAATAAATCACACAGGAAACTGACTGGGTTATGTTTAATTAATTTTGGTTTGAACAAAGAAAGCCTGATTTTAACCTGAGCGGGATTAACGTGCTGTTTACTTGTTTTTTCTTAAATCTAAAGCCTATGCAGCTGAAGATGGCAAAGAAGAAGGCCACTCCCTCCTAGACATGCTGTCCCTCCCTGTCAAGAACGCTTTTGGTAAAGACATCACCCCGGACTACTCCATCCAGAAGGGACACGTAGAGCAGCTCCTGGCAGAGCTCGGGGACCGTAAGGCGAGGTGTGATGAGATGTCCGATATGAGGAAACTCAAACTGCAGCAGGTTCTACAACTAAGAACCTGTGAGAGAGATGCAGACCAGGTGAGGCTGGAGGAGATCGTATGAATATGTATGAGTGGATTTAGCATTTTTGAATAAGCATTATTCTGTTTGCATATATTAATGCTTTTTTAAAGTTTTGGTTCTAACAAAAAAATTGACTGTACTGGGACTTGAACCAATGACCTCCAGATAAACGTACTGCATGCACAAAAAAGGTTTATCATTTTAGCCTTTGAGAAAGACTCTGCTAGGGTCGAAACGTTGAGCCATTCAGTATTTTTTGCATTGATTTAAGAAGTCAGTGTGTGAAATTATTTTAAAATAAATATCCCGTTGTCATTTATGGTTTATTGTTATGTTTGTACCATAACATATATTGGTGGTCTTGTTGTGATGATAATCTATATCCGCTTGTCAGGTCAACAAACCTGATTATGAAGCTATATACTGAAAATTCTGAACATGACCCTCGTAAAAGGTTTTGTGGTTTTCCTAAAACGAAAATTAAAAGGTTTACTTAGCCTAATGGTTTGAAACTGACAGAAGCGGTTTAATTTCTTTCACAGTATTGAAAAAGCTTTAAGAGAGTTGAACGAAATACAACCTTAAGGATAACCTTAAGTAACCGCCGGTTTAATTTTGCAAACCTTCTTATCAAATCAGTAAGCTTTACTTTGGTAAAAAATGGTTCCAGGACCTTAACTAGTCACTGCTCCCTCGGCTTTCTTTGTGTGTACCAAACTAATTTTGCTTTCTTCAGGTATAGATATTTTTATGTGTATACGCTGTACATATTCTATCCTTTTAGCTCTGAGGAAAATCTTCTTGCTTTGAAATGTAAGCCAATCACTCTTTTTCATAAAGAGGTAGATCAAGTTTTAATTGTTGATGGGTTTTTCATGATTTTGACAGGCCATAGCTTGGCTCCAGGAGTTACTGCAAGTCATGTTATCACAGCATGTAGATATCGGACGTACTGCAGCAGAGGCGGAGAATCTACGCAAGGATCACAACAAGTTTGAGGATACAGCGAGGGTGAGTACCATACAGCTTCATCGTATAAAATTGGAAACTTTGTGCCGTTTTAAAAAATATAACGAGGGAAGGAAGGGCACACATTCCACTGTTTTAATTTTGAGAACTGTGCCAGATTTTGTACAGTTTGTAAGCAGAAAATACTGGTTAATTGTTTTCAGCTTAGTGAACCTAAATATTTTCCGTCAAAATAGTTCCACACCTATCATTGAAATAAATGCCAAACATCCAAACATCTTGTTCAAAGTTAATTTCTGAAAAATATATAATTTGTCTAGGGTATTTTGTGATGGTCTTGTTATGATGTTATAAGATAATTTGCATGTCAGGCTGACTTACTGATGATATACATCGTTAATAATCTGAACTGGACCTCACAAAATTCCATTCTCACTCCTAAACTTAAGAGACTGACCACTGTAAGCGCATATTGTCAAATCTTAAAGAATATCCAAGTGGTACTTTGCATGGTGGAAATATGATATAGTAAAGGTTTGCGGTAACACCATGTAACGATAATCTTTAAATGAGTTGGGCGATACTGAAAAGAACCATTGGTTTCAACTCGATGTTTCGATCAGTATGTTCGATTGTCTTTTGGAGAAAATTCTTGGTTTACTTGTCATTACAATTATGTGTTTCTTTGCATTTTTCTTCTTTTTTTCTTTGCTATTACTCTTTGGCAACTTTGCTTCTTTATTTTTTTGTAAAGTGCTATCAGGGTCTGCATAAGCCGCTTAATAAGTATGTTTTTTAAATAATGTTTATAGGGTACATACAGCTATGGTAAAGAGTTACTGAGTGCAGCCCTTGTGCTTAGACGATCCCTCCGCTACGACCCGGAACCCAACCACGAAAAAGCGCAAATACTGGAGCGAGCGTGGAGACGATTCTCACAGGGACTTGGAGAGAGGGCGTCCAGGCTTTCTGTGTCCCATATGTTCCAGAGAAATGCTGAAAAGGTACGAGGAGAGACTTTGTTTGCTAATTTACTGTGCATACATGTACTTGTAGATTAAATAGAATGGTTTTGGGTTGAGCAACAAAACAAATGACTAGAGTGGGATTTGAACCTGCGAAAAATTGTTGCACTACCTGCTCCTAAAATATAAGGTTCGAACTGCACCTACATGTAGCTACCAGGCAATCTTGGTGGTCAAGTTGGTAAGACACTGCTCTAGAATTATAAAGGTCGTGGGTTTGAATCCCACCCGGATGTGCTAGCACACATCAATGTATATTGTTAAAACAAAAGTTAATTTATCTTCTGTTTATCTGACTGATTTTATTCCAACAGCTGATTGACCAAATGGACCGAGTGTGCCTTGAGCTTGCCCCCCAGATCACCTCGTCTGACCCCCACACTAGCCAACGACTCCTACAGGCCTACACTCCACGACGAGACTCACTGCTAAGAGACTATGCTGATACCATGGCCATGGGTAGAGCTCTGCTAGATCGTATGGTGCTACCGATCCTCTCACCAGACAGGTAAATGGCTTCACCAAATCTCTTAGATTTACCAGGCATGATTATCTTCCCTTTTTTTGCCCTCCGGAAGACAAATAAAAATTGTGATTAAATAGGCCTGAAATGTCTACCCACAACATGTGTACAATAGATCAGCCCTTGCACTCATTAAGTTAGTTCTCTTTTTTCCAAGGGACAAATTTCCTGTTGTGATTACGTATCAAACAAACTTAAAATTGTTTTATTGTTAGGAGCTAGCAATTTTTGTCTTTTTAGTCGACAAAATTGTGCTGTCTTTAACAAGATCAACATTAAATGTTTCAGCTCATCAAAGGTCATTCATAAAAAGAATGATTTGCAATGAACTTCAGTTTAAATGTTAGTGATGAAGTTTCTGTGATACATTAAAGTGTTTCTTCAAATAAGATTTTTTTAAAAATTTCTTAATCAGAACTGTCAAGTCTCCACGGGCAACCGTTCCAGACGAGCTCCAACCCCAAGTGACCAACATCAGCCAGAGACTTTCAGAACTCGAAGCCAAGAAACGAGAGATGGATAAGATCTGGGGTCACCCGGTCAGTTCCAGTTCCCCAGGGTGGCAGCGCTCCAGTTCACAGCGCTCCATCCCAGACTGGCAGGATGTCACCCAGAGGAGGGATGTCCTTGAGCCTGTGTCCCTTACGCGCAGAGAAGACAGTCAAATGCCACCACCAACTCGAATGACCCAAGGGAGACAAGATCCCAGACAAGATCCCAGACAAGTGACCTCTCCAGACAGAAGGACCCCCAATGGTAGCGGACGGATTGGTCCGAGCCACCAGAGGGGTCCAAGTTATGACAGATACAACCAAGAGCCAGAGAGGATGGACACTTCGCCGAGTCGAACACCAGGTCCAGTTGATGAGCGAGGGCGCAGGCTAGCCTCTCCTCAAATGTCTTCCCCACATATTCGTACGCCTTCCGTAAGTGTGTCTTCCCCTCATGATAGCATGTCTCCGCCTGGTTTTAGGCAGCCTCCCAACCACAGACCAACCAGTCGACCTGGTTCGGTGGACGAGCCAATCAGGGCAGTGGCTGTAGCTCCGGTTCAGTCTGCCCCTCCTCCTCTATCGAGACCAACACCACCTAATGAAAGGATGGCCCCTCCTCCCAATGAGAATGGTCAACCAGCGTCGTCGCACACTTCACCAAGAGGTGGCAAGCCTGAAGACGAAGCATTGAGAAAGTTGGAGGAATTTGAAGCAATGGTTTATGAGGTGAGTTCTTCTTGTTTATTTGTATATAAGGAAGAGAATGAGAGGCCATTTTTTTGGTTAACCCACTGAAATGGTCATACAGACTTAACTGTATTAATGGCCTTGTCCTTGATGGCATTGTTCATGGTGGTCTAGATACGAGTAGACTTGTTTACAAGTTATAGTAGATGTTAAATTTGCATCGGCTATAAAGAATACGCAAAAATTAATATTATGTAAAAGTGATTCTTTTTTTAAAAGTTATGCATGCCTTACGCTACGGCACTTGTACTTGTCCTAACTTAACATTTTCAACTACTGTATGGGTTAACTTTGATGTTAATTTCTTCATATGGCAACTCCTTACCATCCTGTTTAAAAAGTATTGTTAATATTCAAGTAGGCCTTTAGTTTGAATATTTACAGATTTTGCCCAAATTGCCCAGTCAGATGATTCCAAACGTGATAGGCTGTGATAGGCTGTGCACTAACAACATTCAGGGTTTACCAGTTGTTAAATTGGGTGGTAGTCGCGAAAGCAGTAGTCAAACTCATAGTAGCAGTCTCGTGAGAGTATAATTGTTGGAGAGTTGTTACGCTATTTTTCATCAAACAATGTCAGGGATGAGATTGTTCAGACTTTTGGCTGAATTCATACTTTTTATGTTGGCCCGGTGAAGAAAATCAGACAATAATTTTTTCCATAAAAAAAGAAATCCTGCTCATTGGTCTACTTCTCTAGTGCTTTGGATACTGTTTCCAAAAGCTGCTTGGAATCTATAACCCCAGGGGTTACCAAAAGGTAGAAATGGCATTTCAACATACATTTGAATTTATATCCAAGTTTCAGACTTTTTTGTTAGTAATGACTCTCACCCCTGCAGTGTGTAAATAGTAAGAGAAGAGTTGTCCATGTAGATGATTGATTGCCCAAATCCAGTGTCTATTTGAATGCGGCACTAAGGCCATGTCTGAATTGGCGACTTCGGCTACAGCTACATACGGCTAGGGCGCGCGCGTCTGCTATTCTTCAACACTGACAGACGCGCTGATCTAGCCGTAGCTGTAGTCAAAGTCGCCAATTCGGACACGGCCTAATACACAAGTCAGAACCCTTCGACCCTGTGTAATGTAGTCTAGCTGGTGACTCTGTGTAGTGTCTAGCTGTAAGGGATCATAAATCTGTGAATCAAGCCCAGGGCCTAATTACAAAAAGCTGCTTAAAAACAAAAATTAGCTAAGCACAACAAAATTATGCTTACCAGAATGAGGATACCAGCAAAAATACCATGCACCACTTCTGACTGATAACCTGCTTTCTTTTCTTGACAATAATTCTCTTGTCTTATTTTCAATGAAACTTAAAGACATTGGACAATATTGGTAATTCTCAAAGACCAGTCTTCTCACTTGGTGTATCTCAACATAATGCATTTAAAATAACAAACCTGTGAAAGTTTCAGCTCAATTGGTTGTCGCAGTTGCGAGATAGTAATGGAAGAAAAAACACTCTTGTCACACGAAGTTGTGTGCTTTCAGATGCTTGATTTCGAGACCTCAAAATCAAATTCGTGGAAAGTTACTTCTTTCTCGAAAACTACGTCACTTCAGAGGGAGCCGTTTCTCACAATGTTTTAACCTCTCCCCATTACTCGTTACCAAGTAAGGTTTATGCTAATAATTTTGAGTAATTACCAATAGTGTCCACTGCCTTTAATACATGTAGTTTCCAATGAGACGTTCTACAGTGCCTACATCATAAAACCAATGGGATACTTCAGTTCAAAGTTGGTCTCTGAAAAGTATCCAGTTTGTCTTGGGGAAATTGTGATGGTCTTGTTATGATGTTATAAGATAATTTGCATGTCAGGCTGACTTACTGATGATACATATCGTTAATAATCTGAACTTGACCTCACAAAACCTCATTCTCACTCCTAAATATGAGACTGACCACTGTAAGCGCACTCCTGTCAAGTCGTTAAGAATACCCCTGATTTAAGACCAGAGTAAAGCTAACTTCCTCTCTTAATCTTTAGTAATGAAAAGTCCCAGGTAATTGCGGTAACACCATGTGTGTCCTCTTGCCAGGTAGAGTATGTTCGTACTATATATTCTACTACCCTGGAGTAGATTTATTGAGAATCTTTTCGGGAAAGAACTGTCCTGCTTTTTAATTACTTCCTGGGCGGAAGGTATAGAAAATCGGCTGGGACTACCGTATTTTCCTGCGGATAAGACGCTCGGCGGACAAGGCGCAGGACGCTAAAATGACCAAAAAAATTTCAAACGTCAGCAGACAAGGCGCACCGCCGCACAAGGCGCACGTTTAACCGCAAACAAAAGAACACCTGGCGCCACCCGGTGTCGGTACATTGACACAAAGACGTAATTTGTTGCCTTTGAGAACCTACGTATACCGACCTTTATCCAATCAGCCAACGCTGTATATTGTAAATAACATAAAGTTCGGCCCAATCAGCGGGCAGAAACCATGGTCCACGCACTGTCTGAAGTTAATTTTATTTGCAACATGAACACAATGCCTCCCTGGACACATCCGACGTCCCCACAAACTACGAGGATCCTTGCTGATACAGATACATTGCAACGACAGACGGACGTAGCGTGTGGGTGTAGTAATGTATCCTTCGGCCGGGATGTCGCTGCATGCACATTAATATGCACATGTACACAGTGGATTGCGCTGCTCAATCTCGAGATTGCACAACAGATGTTGGAGACCATGTGGGCACCGTATTGAACGATGTTCGCCGACGGGTTGCGCTAAGCCGTCGCATTTGCGCTGCCTGGAAATGCGCCAAAATTCCCACGTGACTGTGCAGATCCCAAACATGCCCAGACATAGCCTGAACGTATACATACGCAGTCAAATTCCATTGCGGACTTGAGAGCAGTGACTATTGGGCATCTATATCACTGCACGTTCATTGTATCCAAAGGGAATCACTGGATCTAGCGGCAGGGACCTTCCGGATAAAGACAGGGGCGCAGTCTAGCCCAGACACGTCAAGTCTTGTCTCAATGCGTTAATTTTTACCAATAGAGGGCGTTTAACCTCACGCTATAGACCTTTTCGCAAATACCGGGGCGCGCGCGTAAAGCTTGGAATTAGGTGCATTGTGGTCTAGCTGGTAGCAAAATTTGATGCGTATCTATCCCACAATGCACCTCATTCAACAGTCTGCGCTTGCGCATTGGTATTTGCGATAAGGTCTATTACAATGTTCCAAAACGCCCTCTAGCTTTCAATGTTTTTTGTATTTATTGTCACACTCACAGTAACAACGACTATAGGCGTGATATCTGCTTTTGTGTTGCGTGATTAAATTTACAGACCTCGGAACGGTTGCGTTTTGGGGCTAATTTTCTGTGTCGTTTTGAGAGATTTTCGAGTCTTAACTTGGACATCGTTGATTTTACAGGCAAGTTTCATGCAAGGGCAACCATGATTTCAACAACCGTTCCTACCCGAAGTTTTGAAGCAATAAAATAAAATAAACCCTCAAAGTTTACCACACAATAGCGGTTGGGTGAATGACGTTTGTATGAAGTTATTGACTGTCAATCGTTTTCGGAACGAATACCCGGCCACACAGAAAACGTTTGTACACTGCCGACGTCTGTTGGACCGAAAGCTAGACGCATTGCGGCATTAATGGAATGGGGAATAAACACGTTGTAGCATTGTTGGAATAATTGGACCGTCTGGGGGATTGCGGCATTGTTCGAACGAAAATACGGTCACAGTGTCTGAATAGCCTTGTTCGACCGCATTATTGAGTAAGGATTCTTCACACAAAGATCGTTGATTTGAACTGGACATGAAGGTATTTTTTATTTCACGTAGTGATCATAAAAAAAAATCAATCGTCAGCAGACAAGGCGCACCGAAAGATAAGACGCATCAATGTTTTTGGGGTCTAAAAAGTCAGATAAGACGCGTCTTATCCGCAGGAAAATACGGTACTACTTTAGCTTTTAGGAAGTTATTAACTGCACTACCATGGAGTGAGTTCTTAAATGGTCTCAATGCTTCGATTAGCTTGCTTGCTCCATTCATTCAGGAGACTTATTTTAATTGTGTATTGTACACACTCAAATGTTTGAACAGGATGTCAACTGCCACACATTGTGAATATAACATGCTCTTTATAATGGGACAAAGGGATTTACACAGAAGAAGACTGGTCAAATCTGTTATGTGTATAGACGGAAAGGCTTGTCATGGAGTGACTTAGTTTGACCATGGTTTGACCATCTAGCCAGGCCGGCAATTGGTTCATCGTGTTTGCCTACTTCATGTAATAAAGATGTAGGCCCACAACTCTATTTAAAAAACATACGTTTTAAAGGTAATATTCGTTGATATTTGTGGCCTTTTTTTCTTGGTGATGTCTTTGGGATACCTTAGAAAGCTTAGGTACCTTTACTGGCCAGAATTAACATATATGCAGGCTACTGAGGCCATTGCCCCGTTGCCCCTGGTCTTGGCCTTAGTGCCCCTTCAAGACTTAAGATTTCATTGACTTAAGATTTTCCAGTGGAAGTGCCCTTTGCAAAATGAAAATGGCCAAACCTGCACTTAATGTCACACCCTAGTTGCATAATACACACATACAAGAAGAAATTTTGCACAGAAAACAATCTTTTGAACAGCTGGATGTACCTTTTGGTGTTAAATGTTTGGTAGTGTTTTTTGCGATATGCTCTTTTAGTACCTGTTGTCAGGAAGTCAGTGAAAATGTTGTGTCTTGGTTGATCTTCCTTAAAATTTGTGAATTTTATTCAAAACAAAAGTTGTTATACACGTAGGCTATCTTTTGAGATGGTGCAGTGCATTTGCTTTTTAAATGCTGATTTTCATCAAAATTTGTGATTTTTATAGCCACAAAACAAAGCAAAACAAAACAAAACAAAACAAATCAAAAGTTGTTTTATCTTTTGAGATGGTGCATTGCATTTGCTTTTTAAATGCTGATTTTCATCAATGGGCCCTTGCTAATGCTGACCTTAATCCCAGGACAGCTTATTACTATGACATTCCTGATGAAACATGAGTCTGGACATTTTAGATCCACTCATGCCTGTCCATTCTCCATCCATCCCCCATTGAAGTCAGAGTCAAACTGCAAACACAACCTTCAAACTTATACTTATTTGGCAAACTTGTGGACTTAGTAGGTACTGTATGTATGTGGTCCTTTCTCCTTGATATCAATGCGTTGTTGTATGGAGTTACATAGGAATTAGGATGGCCTACATGTACAGCTGGACTAGGGGAAAAGTCTACAATGTGAATTGAGTACAGTGTTTGGATAATATTGTGCACACATTTCATGTAAACACAGTAAAACCATAATACACTAGTATATGATTCACGAATGTGTACGTATGCACCCGAGTCTGTACGAGTGTACAAGTAATAACTTCTATTACCAGAATATCATTGCAACAATAAACGTGATGCTCATCACTACCACAACATCAAGTTCTCCTACTGTACCTTCACAACCTTCAAGCTTCATACTTAATTTGCAAACTTTTGGATTTGTATACTGGTCCTTTCTCCTTGATCATCATTGTTGTACATGTAGTGAGATTACATAGGCCTATAGGAAAAGTCCACAATGTGAATTGAGTACAGTGTTTGGATAATATTGTGCACACATTTCATGTAAACAAAAAGCTATAACCATTCTACTATATGTATAATATATGATTCATGAATGTGTACCTGTGTAGTAACTTCTTTGGAAGAAGCTATCTCAATATAACATGTACATCACTAGAGTATCATTGCTACACTATTAACAGTGACGCTCATCACTACCACAACATCCAGCCCTCCTACTGTACCCTCACCAACCAGCCAATCACAAACACCACAGCACCAGTCTAGCTATATATGGTGAGGCCTCCCTGCTAGGCAGCCAGGGCAGCCGGATTGACTGGCGTGTGCCACTGCTTAGTATCTCAGCAAGGTACCGAGGCGACTGAACCTAAAAACTACAGTGTACATGCATCCGAGTCCGAAACTCAGTGGGCAGTAACCGTCAGAACTCAGGCCTCTTCTATTAACATCCCCCTGCGTCCTAATTTCAGTCAGTTGTATAGGGAAGGAGTCGTAATGATGTAATAGTGTGTGGTGCCGATTCTGTGCAGTGTGTTGTAGGAGTCCTGGTTTTGTTTTTTAACTGGATGAGGGAAATTACACGTTAACATGGCATCGAAGTTACCTGTGACTGCTGTCAGCACTGTTGCCGTACAGTCCGGTAATAACCGTATTGTTCTGGCAGTGCTCAGAGTAAGTTTTACACTAAACAAAATTGATCGTATTAATTTTGATTTTACCCATACACGTACACCGATGTGTTTTAGCACTGAATATATATATATAATTTTTTTCCACAGAACTCGGGAAATAACTGAGTTTATAGTGCTAACACACGTCGTTGTACATGGGTAATGAAACCAAATCGAACATTATCTATCCCCGATGCAAACTTAACATCTATTAAAATCGATCGTGTTGTTGGGAAATGTGTGTTAGGAGCTGGCATTGTTTCTGAAAAATGTGTTGATTTAAGGTTTGAATATTTACAATGTACAACTTCAAATGCATTGTACAGTCGCCTATAGTGAGATGTAAGATGTGAGATATAGCTGTGTACCTTAGGTGAGTGACCTTTCTTAGCTTTTCTTAGCTTTTCTAACCGATCGGGTTGTTTGAAAATGTGTTTTGGGAGCTTGAGTTGTGTTTCTTAAAAATGTGTCCTGTTTAGGTTTGAATAATGACAACTTTAAGTGATTACAAGTACATTTGGTCAGTGAGATTTGAGATGTGAGATATAATTGTATACCTTTAGGTGACCTTTCCTAGCTTGATAAGTGATATACATGAACAGTGTATACATTACTACCAAGGTCGTGACATCATAATACCAAGAAGTCTGCATTACCATGGCCCAATTTTATAGCGCTGCTAAGCACAATTTGCTTAGCATGAAATTTCTTCCTTGATAAAAACAGGATTACCAACCATATTTCCATTTGTTGCATATTTGCTTGTTACTTGTATTCAGCTGTTGTTTGTTTATCCTCAAAACCACATGGAAATTTGGCCCCAGTTGTCAATTCTGTTGGTTCAAGCAGTTTCTCTTGTTGTGTAAACTTAGTTCTAAAGGATTCTTAGATTTTACTGACAATAATTTTGTTGATCTTTGTCATTCCTGAGCTGAAACAATATCCTGGGGGTTCAGGCTGTAGGATGTAAAGGTGTTCTATTAGAAACTATTTCATACACGTTCAAACTCCTCACTGATGTAGAGTACATGTATGCCTTCATGTAGTAATTGTAGTTATTCAGTTACTTCTTTATTTGAAACCAGCAGTGCAACGCTTTCCCAACCCTCTACTTTACAAAAATACCAATTCCTTCAGGCCTTGAATTTCATCTTTGAGAGAGCAAGTCCATTTTTAATTTTGCAAAGGGAATTTCTATTGGGGAAACCAATAGCCTATGTGCACTTCCTAGCCAGGACCTAAACAAATCATACGAACATAATTGGCATGGATGACAATGACATAAACATGCTGCTGTTAATATTCTTGGAGAGAAGTGAATTGTCAATCATTTCACATGATGAACAGTAGGAAACAACTGAATGTCATGAATGGACTTGCAAAAAATTACCAACAGATTTCTAAATCTCTACTTTCCCTAGTACAGAATTTATACTATTTATGGATCAGTCAGGGAGTAAAAATTACATTTTGTCAAATTGGTATTCAATGTTCTTTGAGACACATTCATCAAGCAGTCTTAGAGAGACAAGGAACCACTTTTGTAAATTTATCTACCAAGCATAAATTAGCATTGGGAACCAGTCATCCTACATTCCATGTAGGCCCTACATTGGTTAATCCATTTCTGCTTAGCAAACCTTGAATACACTTAGCGAATACCTGTTTGGCTCAGAGGAGTTAGTTCCAAAGCTGTGCTGGTTTGTGTATCAATCACTTTGGTCTGATATGCAATAAAATTCTCATAATGGTATCTAAGGAATGCGACGGCGAGGGCTTATCAGAAATGATAATAAACGTGACAAGTTGAAAGATCAGGGACTATTTATTCCATTACTAGCTGGAAGTCAACATTACTCAAGTGCTAAAAGTGAAAGGTCACCAACCCCCCCCCCCCCAAAAAAAAAAAAAACGACCCCAAAACCAAAACATTATCCGTTGGTACACATTTCATGGGTAAGAGATCATGACACTTGAACAGCTCTCATGATCTCGTAAAATCTGTTGGGCTTTGGTCATAAAATGTAACTGCCGATTAACTCGTTCTTGCTGCCAGAAATTGGTCCAATATTCTCGTGGGAAAGGGCTGGCTGTTTTTTAGTTTTGAACACTTAGTCTAAACTTCTTGCTGTACAAGAGTTACCCAAATTATGTGTTATTTAGTTGTGGATGTAAACTGTATCCCCGTTGACCTGTTTTTGTGTGAACTTTAGAACTACACTGTAGGCTACATGTAAGCCCACAAACATTCTACTGCATTGAGAATTAGAAAAATGTGCCCCCCCCCCCCCCAAAGAAGTAGTTTAACAACAAGAAACAAATAAACTACACAAGATTAATTTTAATTGTCAACTGTAGTAAAAAAAAAAAAAAAAAAAAAATATCTGAATACAAAATAAAATTTAAAAAACAAATAAATTCACGCCTAAACGAAAATTTATTCATAGTTCTCCTCCTTAGTTATAAAACTTTTGTTCAATCTATTTTTGTCGCCTTAGGTTTTAACAAACAACTGTGCACACATGATAGACAGTGAAAGCAGGTGAAAATACACTGTAAATGTTCTGTATTATTACACAAGTAACACTATGTACACAGCTATATTTTACAGTGTTTCTTGTGTATGTCATCAGTGTGTTTATTATGCAATTTTTGTACTAAATTCACTGAGCTGCTAAGCAGGAATTAGCTGCTTAGCTGAATATTATTCTCCACCAAGTCAGTGTGGGGTCAGACAAAAGTTACCTGCTGTTTGTTCAGTTTTAGGGACCTACATGTATGAATGATATCAAGAGAAATTTGTCTGTGCTGTACAACTTTTATGTTCTGAAACATCTTAAAAAAATTGTTTGCCTTGATTTTCAGCCATCCCTGAAAATAACTGCTGGAGTTGACGACCAAAACCTTGGATCTCTTATTCATTATGGTTCACTGACACCAACTCCTGAAGCTAAAGCTTCATGTCCTTGTTAACTATCCCCGTCAGTAGATTTCTCCCTTACTGCATCCCCCAGGACCTTCCTCTATAGGACCTGATGCTGTGTCGTCCCTCATCCCTCCAGCTTTGCGTCTCTTCTTCATTCCTTTGCGCCATGTCCCCGAATCTGGCATTTAATTTCCCTCACTTCGGATCAGATCCAGTTTCAGCCTTGTGGCTCAACAGGGTTCTCTCTGGTCTTGAAATTCATTTTGAGTTTGGGTTTTGCTTCTCCGTCCGGCCATCCGTCTGTCCGGCGCTGTGTATGAAGTTATTATAAAAAATCACAACTTGACGGGACGCATGTGGTTTTGTTTTGTAATGCTGTAAGGTGTGATTCTGGTCATGACATAGGTGGGGACTTTCTTAAAGGCCCATATTTGTGCATGTATACTTGATCAGGGCCAATTCAAAAGAATTTCTTTCAATTGGTCCTTGGTTTCTGCTTTTGATTGTACATGATACATGTAGTTTGATACTCAGTTGAGAGAAGAAGGTTGAATATAGTAATAATTTGCGTATTTTTAAAGTTTTACGGCCTGTGAATGTGTATACAAATGTTTCCTGAAAAAAAAATCTCTGAAATTTTTCAAAATAAAAAAATACTAATGATCACAAAACGATTCAGATTCTTCATGTCCCTGAATTATTTGTATACAACGATAAGTTTCATATAGTTATTTTGTAGAATGTTGGGGTAAAACTTTGTGTTATGCGCCTTTTTTTTTTCTTTTTCAAAACAAGTACGTGTAAGTGATAAAATTGTGCAGTAGAAATGACCATTCAGCTCTGGTAGAAACTTTCATCACTCCTACATGGATATATCAAACTATATCAAGCACCCAAACTGAGGATGATAAAAAATTAGATTTGAATAACAATTTATATATTTTTGAGAGGTATACTTTTATATATATACTATTTTCTGATTACTGCATTTTATGAAAACATAAAATAAGTCTTATATAAACAGGAAATGATCTGGAGATTTCTGTCTTTCTAGGTTATGCCTTGTTATTCCATTAACTTCCTAAGCATTGCATGCTGTTGTTTTGCCAGTAGGGGTCCAAACTAAAATTGGCTCTCGCATTCTTCACCCATTGAGGTGCCAGTGGGAGTAAATTGTGAAGCGCGTGCCGGTCAATCCATGGCAGAATATTATTGTACTTGACATTCTGTTAAGGGATCGGCTTCTTGGTCAGAGGCCACGATCAGACTTTTAAGTATAATAATTGGCTAAACACTAGGATGATTTCGCTTAGCAGAAATAGAAAACAGTGCCTACAGTTGCTAAGATGTTATTTAGATGTACTTTCATGTTGTGACTGGTTCCATACGTTTTGGCTGAGTTAATTGTTCTCAAAGCATTATTTAATTCTGCTGAGCAGCTAATCCATTTAGGAGAGTCATGTTTTAGACTTGAACCTAAAAGCTGCTCTGTTTTAGAAAAGACTTCACCACCAGAGAGTTCCGACACCAGCTACTGAACACTATCAATTGGGTATAAAATAGTTAATTGCCTGGCTTTTCGACCCTAGCAGAGTCTTTCTCTTCAAGTCTTTCTTTGAGAAAGACTCTGCTAGGGTCAAATTGTCAGGCCATTAACTTTGTTTGCATCTATACCATAGGTCCTTTTGGTTGGTAAGCAGTTTGCAACAACTAATTTTATTTTCAGATTTTTTTATCGCGATTATATGTTTTATCTTGCAGTCCACAGAATGGATTCGTGTAAAGGTAGAGGAGATGAACCCAAAGATGACCGACGTTGGCCAAAACCTTGAAGAAGCTCTGCAGCTCCGACAACAGCATAATGAAATGCTCAAACAACTAGCGGTATGTATTCAACCCCCCACCATCCTAAGATTAATAATACTAGGTTCTTATAGAGCGCTTTATCACACCCCTAGGGGCGTATCAAAGCCCTCAGTATTATTTCCTGCAAGGTATGTGGAGCTACGTTTTGAAAGCTACGGTTTGAAAAGATCGAGGACGATTCTACAATCAGTCTGCTTTCCTGAAGAGGTTTTTTGGTGAAACATTAAGGTTTGCTGAGATTGAAAAACAACTTAATCCGACTTTTTGCAGAGGATCTGAAAGTTGTGCTGAAATACAGAGCAGCTTCAAAGTCAAGGTTCTCCGCATATAAGCTAACGTATCTGACCAATACGCCCCGAATGCTTCCTGATACATGCAAATGATTAGGGCCGATACACAACATATTAAATAATAAAAACAATAAAAAACGAAAAAATTACTTATTTATTTATTTTATCATTTAATTTTTGTATTTTGTATTTTTTTTTTTGTAGGGGGGGGGGAGGGTCTTGAGATCAAATTCGCAAAAATTATCAATTATTAATAGATGTCTATACCTCATATGACAGTAAAATTAAACTGTAATTATTCACGATCATCGCAGTCGCCGCCTTTACAGAAGAATGTTTCCAAGGACGAAGATGAGGTTTTGTAATCCCTTTTTCTATCATCATCAAACTGCAAGATGATGCACTACAGTCCTTGTTACCATACCAACAACATTCCTCATTACCACTTTTAGATTAATATGAATGAGAAGTTAATGATTTTTAGGTCACACGGATCTTAATTGCTTGAGCAGTCGCCAAGAAAGTACAGAAAGATTGACCCTGTCAGGAGATATTACAGCTGTGTAAAGACGTCTGATGATTCTTATGTCACTTTCTATGTTGACTGCCTGTAATGCTTCTTCGCTTAACATATTGATTTGAAATCCAGTTGCAAACCCATTGTAAAGGAGTTTCATTCGCATCTTATTTTTGCTGGTTGTTTTTTTGTTTTTTTTTATGGGTTTTTAAGCAAAACTGTTACTGCACTTTGTTGTGCTTGGCAGCCCTGAAATAGAGCGCTGATCTGTGCAAGTAACGTGCAAGCAAAAAGGTTTATTGGTTAAGCTTGAATTTTTTTGTACATGTACATGTATCACAAAATGATTACTGGACCATAAATAATTGTACATGACAAGAATCAAAATGAGAAAAACATTCCTCACAACATGTACTTTAACTTGGGATTTTTTAACAAGCGCACCATGTCATGTAAGAGAAGTTTGACCTCATTTTCTTCATGAGTATGATGTATTTTTTATTACTCACTAAAATGGGAAGGTGTCTATTGGACTTAAAGTCAACATTTTAACATAATTTGGTTTCTGTTCAAGATATTACACAGCGATATATTACTATCAAAATGAAGGGAGCAAAAAACCCAGATTGCCGGACTTGTCCAGCCATGAGTTTACTGGACCGATGCTAAAATCACTTGCGTCGGGCCTGTTGTCCAGTGTAACATTTGAGCCCTGATTGGTGTTGTGCAAAACTTAAACTAATCCTGTCAAGCTGACAAAAACTCTGACCCGAGTCATCCAGGCTGAGCATTTTCTTCGCTGATCTTTTCAAAGAAGACATGTCAACATAATATGTCATCACACTTTGAGATACCCCGCAACAAACCAAACAAGTGACAGGTTTTTTGTTCACATGATGGAGTGACTGTATACAATACAATGTGGTTAAAACTCTTGGAGCATTCATTCACCAGATGGTAACATTATGGGCTGACGTTAGTGCATTTTGAGTTAATTTAAATCATACCACAGTAACACAAAAAGAATTTCATTTGCAAGACATTGAATGATCAGTCAGATGGAGGGTTTTAATGACGAAAATGACTTGCCCTTGGGTGGCCAGCTGAGAATGGTTAAAGGCACTGGACACCTTTGGTAATTGTCAAAGACCAGTAATCTCACTTGGGTTATCCCAACATATGCATAAAATAACAAATCTGTGGAAATTTTTACTCAATTGGTCACCGGAGTGGCAAGAGAATAATGAAAGAAAAAACACCCTTGTTGCACAATGTTGTGTGATTTCAGATGCATAATAAAAGGCTTCTGGTCTGAAGTATTTTAATATTTAAATGAGAAATTACCTCTTTCTGAAAAAAAATACGTCACGGACTCACTTCAGAGGGAGCCGTTTCTTACAATGTTTTATACTATCAACAGCTGTCCATTGCTTGTTACCAAGTAAGTTTTTATGCTAACAATTATTTTGAGTAATAGTGTCCATGTCTTTAAAGCTTGTTGTTTGCAGCACAGTCTTTTTAAGTTTCAATATGAATTCACTGTAAGCTCAGTAATCCCTCAATCTATTAGGCAGATGTTAGGAGAGTGGTCATAGTTTCATGTGAAATATGCGTATCTGCTGCCAATAGAGTGTTGTATTTCAAGATGAACGATTTGATTGAGCGGTTTAGTTTCTGGGTCAAATTGTTGTCGTTTTCAAGTACCACTACAAATGATTTTGTTATAAAACTACAAATGACTGTTCACACGCAGGGCCCCATTTCATAGAGCTGTTTTAAAGCACAAAAAGTACCTAATCACAACAAAATTGTGGTTAACAGAAAAAGGTTACCAGCCAAACTGCCATGTTACATGTACAATTTGTGACTGGTATCCTGCTCATTTCTGCTAAGCAGAAAATACTCCAGCAATATTTTCAGATAAAAGCAGCTTTATGCCAGAGGCAATGGAGGCAGTCACCTCCAAGCCCCTGGGCAATGCCTTGGTGCCCCTTTGAAATTATCTTTTTCTTCATAGAGGTGCCCTTTGCAAATGACCCATTGCATTGCCCTGACAAGAACAAAGTATGAGGCCTGTACCATATTCAACATTTGACCCTTTGAAAGAATGTTAAAATAAACAGTTATGCAAAACCAGACTAAGAATAGCTTGTGGTTTATACAAGTTGAATTGAGCCACAATAAACACAAGATAACAAGATTTTTGCTATTGATCCGGTCTTCTGATAATCTCACACTTTCCCCTCAGGGAACTTGACCAATAAAGTAATTGCATTAAAGGCGCTGGACACTATTGGTAATTGTCACACTATTGGTAATTGTCAAAGACCAGTCTTCTCACTTGGTGTATCTCAACATATGCATAAAATAACAAACCTGTGAAAATTTGAGCTCAATTTGTCGTAAAAGTTGCGAGATAATAATGAAAGAAAAAACACCCTTGTCACACGAAGTTGTGTGCTTTCAGATGCTTGATTTCAAGACCTCAAAATCTAATTATGAGGTTTCAAAATCAAATTCCGGGAAAATGACTTCTTTCTCGAAAACTACGTTACTTCAGAGGGAGCCGTTTCTCACAATGTTTTATACTTTCAACAGCTCCCTATTAGGCCTGCTCGTCACAAAGTAAGGTTTTTATGCTTATAATTATTTTGAGTAATTACCAATAGTGTCCACTGCCTTTGAGGAAGCTTTCCATTCTGTCAAGCATACCTTAGAAAAAATAGAACGAAAACCTGCTGATGATAAATCATAAAAGAGGAGAAGGCAAGCCAGAATCTTTGAAAGCGAAACGGTGGTGATAAATTAATCTCTCGTATCCTGTGATCCTTCAGTTACAATTATAGAAAGCTATTTGGGCAGTAGATCATGTCCGTAGCTCTCTCAGGTTCCAGCCGATGCTGAAGTTTAAAACTGATGCCGTTGGAATGTAAAGCATTTCCCATTGGCTAGGAATGCTTGGACGGTTTGTTTTCAAAGCGCACCACTGAGAGAAACTGGGTTTCAGCAAGATTCATCCGCTAAAAATGCTGCACGGGATAAAAATACACGGGGTTAAAGAGATGGTGGAGGTTCTGAAGATGTTGGTTAGATATAAATGAACAAAACTTCAGACTTTTGACATTATATAGTTTCCATGCGTTACAAGGGGAAATAAAATGCTATGCTCAAAATATACCAGATTATAAGTTTGGGGTTTGTTTGTCAGAAAAGAAAATGACAAAACTGTTTTGAATCCCAAAAAGGGTTGTTTTGACTAGTGTTAGCAAACAAACATTTATTTTAGTGTTGTTACAGTTTTGCTTCTTTTCCAAACTTTCCTTGATTCCAGGAAAATCAGATTACAAATATTTGCAAGTTTTTTAAAGATGAATAAATTGATGCAGAAATATATTTTGGTGGAAAGTTCCACTGGTTGCAGGACATAGTTAAAATGTTGAACTTTTTTCATAGTAAATTCTACTTTTCAATCTGTTTTATTATAATTAGATTGGGTATTTATACCAACCAACCGTTTGAAATGTGTTCACCTTCAAGAATTTTGAGTATAGATTTGGTTGTTTGAGGAATAAAATAAATAAATAATAATTGTATGCTGAACATTTTGAACATAAGCACGTCCAATGAAACGGTTTCTTGCATACATGTTTAATAGATGTAATAATGTATACTGCGTGCTTTCTGCTGGAAAATTAATCAGAGTATGTGTACGTATGCTATAAACTGAGTTACATGTTGTGTACAATATATGTTTTCTGTCACAAACTTACCTTTAAGCAAGCTTGAGCAGGACCAAAGCATGTGATGTGAATGCACTAAGATGTATCAAATGATTCCCTCGTGTCCCTTCACAGTTGTTTTTATAAAACATTTTCCGCCTTTGGTTGTTGATTTTAAAAAGACATACGATAGAAGGCGCCAGGATTCTTATTGACTTAAAAGATTTAATTTAGTGCTGGCGTTATAGCAAAGGGTTGGCAGGAAGCTGCATGCCAAAATGGCTGTCATGGCCAGGCCAAATTTTATGACATTGTTTACCATATTATTTTAGCCGAATAACCATGGTCCTCCATTTCAGGGATGAGATTCATTAGACTTTTGCTGGAATTCAGACTTTCCGACTGTAAAAAAATGTCTTTTGTTGTCAGTTCAGACTTAAAAAAAAACTCTTTTCTTTTGGCAAGTTGACCTTTAAATTAACAACAGAGACGGGCGAGTCAAACATCTTTTGCAATAAAAATGAGGGGTAAGGTGGTAGCAACAACACCAATGGATGACTATGGATGTTTTCATTTTTTGAGCACTGACATTGACACTTAAAATAAATTAATATTGATTGGCATACTACTATAGCAGTCGGAAGTTATCGTTTTATGTTTATAAAGTCCCAAGCATTTCAACAAATGACTCTGACATGAGCTGTGTATCTTATACATACATACATACAACTAAATATTTATAAAGCGCCTTTACATCAAGATCAAAGCGCTGGAAAGAGCAAGACCAATGGAACTATAAATACAACAAATTACATCTGATACAAGTGAGTTTTGAGAGATTTTTTGAATAAAGGCAAAGAGTTACAATTTCTGATGCGTACTGGGAGGTTGTTCAATATTCACGGAGCAATAATAAAGGAGAACGTCCGGTTGTGAGCAGATGAGAGTGTTCTGATGGTTGGGTGTTTGGTTAGGCGTGTGTTGTCAGAAGCTGATCGCAAGCTTGAGCGTGGCGGTTGGTAGAGAGCAAGGCAAGATGATAAGTAGCCTGGTGCTATTCCTTGAAGACATTTAAACACAGTAACTAAAACTTTGAAAGTTACTCTCTCTTTTATTCTGATGTCAAACCAAAACTATGGATTTTTACTTAAAAAATTATTTATTTTTTTCTATACAATTTCGTCATAGGTGTGGTATGCAGTGGGAGGTTTCTCAAGTAAAATCCAACCCAACTATGATCGAGTTTATTGCATCGTTACCACTAACTACCTGAGCTCTCTGGCCCTTGGGCTACTCATAAATTATTACAAATCACACTCTCACAAATCAAACATGAAATGTTCAATGTCTAATGGACTGATTCTATCTGCTAAAGTAACGGCAAGAAAGCAAAACTTAAATATCTTGCAAGTTTCTTCTCTGCCTTTGATTGAGCAACCTTATGACCTTAGGGTTGGGTTGATTGAGAATTGGCAAAACGCACATTGCTTTATTGTCTTAAGGAGAAATTTTTTGGTATGTACAGTATGTACATGTACAGTATGTACATGTCAGCAGTTGCATGTCAGGTAGAATAACAAAGCAGTTAAAAAGACAATGCCACAACGCATACTTTTGGGTGAAAACTTCAAGCCCCACATTGAGATTTTTTTATGTTGTATCGTAAAACTGTTGCTTTCCATCTTAATGCCAAAAATCATACTTTTGGTTGACATTTTCAACACGCTCACAATATTGGTTTAGCTCTTATGAATTTTTGTTGTATGAACTGTGTAATGAAACTGTTTAAAAGTCTTCCATCTTATAGCGTCAAAATACATACTTTTAGTGTCCTTAGAAGTTAGTTTTAAAAACACTAAACACTAACAAAACCATTTTGCCTCTATGATGCATACCCAGAAAGTAAAGTACTCTTTTTCCAGTGGAGATGGGTTTTCACACAGTGATAAACTTGTAACGTTTGTTAGCTGTGAAATATTACAGAAAAAGGGAAAGGATATCATAGAGAAGAAATTCCAGGGTGACATAGAGAGCCAAAAGTAACACAATGAGTGCAAGTTTGGTAACCACTCGGGAATTAACTCTAAACATAGAAACTGAAACTAACAGGAAGATGGATGGAAATTGGTCCTTTTGGGATTTCACCTGGTCATTAATAATCACTGAAGCCTTCCTCCTGGGCCATAAATATCGACTAGAAAGTATTCCCTTAAGATCCATCTAGATTTAGGCTTGGTAATCCCCTCGGTTTTGGTATCCTGAAAAAAAAAAATGTACCAAAAATGTAATAACCAGAATAAGGTTACCAGCCAAACTACTGTGTCACATGTGCCATGTGTGACTGGTACTCTGCTAATTTTTGTTAAGCAGAAACTAGTGTTAAGCAATATTTTCTGCTCCAGCAGAATTTGTAGTAGGCCTCCATACACGTATTTGTGTTCAATAAATCTGACACATTGTATGCGAACAAGTTTACACTCGACACGCTCTGACAGCTACCCACCTGTTACTCCAAACACACTAATACATTTCAAGAATTCGATACAGGTCCAAGGGCATGCAGGTCGGGTCAAGAGAATAGTCATTATGTCTGAGAGAATGATTGTCTACACTTTATCACAATCTCTGAGTTTGGATAAGTCGGTGACCTCTTTATCTGTAGTAGACCCTTCACAATGCTGAAGGGACTGAGAATTGATAAACCAGTCTGGGTTATGCTGAGAATTTTTTTGTGTTCAATCTGCTGGGGTCATGGGTGTCTAATTGGCATAGATGTGGCATCACATGCAAACATGTAGACTCGGTTCAAAAGCAAGTTTTGTTGTAGTCTTTAAGTCAAGACGGTAATTGTTAAGGGCGGTGCAGTTGGAGCGCGGTGAAGTTACGGGGACGGTACACACACCCTCGATCCCAGTATGTGTGTGTGAGTCAGTCGCAATTATGCGCTACCTACGACCATTGCATGTGTATAATGCACTGTGACTGTTGCATGAACGGCAGACAAATAGGCAGCGCCTAACGACTTGTCATCAAGTCTAGTTTTGTTGTGGTTTTGAACATGCACGCACATGCTCAGTATTGGGCGCATAGGTCTGAGCATGTGCATTACTTGCAAGAACTATGAAAAAGGACCGTCCAAAAGTCTCCCATTAACAGCATAGCTTAGAGAAGGAAGTCCAAGAAAATTTTCATACTGAAAGAAATCTTGATGTTTTAAATATTCTGAACATTCATTTGGCTTTAACAAACTTGATAAATGGTACATATACAACTTGTTTTTTTTCCCAGCAGGCTTACAAAACTCTAACTATGTTAAGCGTGTGTCATTAAATGACAGACAAAGCTGTCATGAATTCAATGATACCACATAGGCAATTGGAGATATGTTGACTTTTACTCTGTACAAAAATAAAAATTTGTTTACGGATTTCGTCCCAGAACCATGTAGGGTTGTTGTACACAGGTGATGAAAGAAGAAACTTTTAGATGTTGATGTAAAGTGAGAGTTATTTTTTGTCAGATAAAGGATTGCCGCAAGTAGACCTTGTACATTTTTATAACCGTTGGTTTTGGAATGTAGCTTCCCTGAGAACTTTATCAGAAGTAATGTGTGGAGACTCATAAAGATGTTCAGTAGCAAGTAAAACAAGTTTATGGAGTTGTTTTTGCTGTTGCTCATGTTGGTGAATTGGAAGCTTTGCATGGAGGATATGTTCTATAAATGAGAAAATATAATTAACTGTTGCAAACAACTTACCAACCGAAAGACTGGTGGTATAGATGCAAAAAATAGTCAAAGGCCTGGTGTTTAAACACTCTGCAAGGGTCGAAACGTCAGGCCATGTAGTCTCCTTGGGAGATTTTTTTTATCTCGGGGAAGAGCCAGTGAGTTGACATCTATCTCAATTTTACAAGTGTTGTGCTGTTTTTATAGTTCTTTGTGTATTTTTCTTTTTTTCCCCATCTTATATATTATTATTCTAAATTTAACATTTGTTTTTATTATTATCCTCACCCCCCCCCTTTTTTGAGAAGGAATGTTGGCGGTTGACGTACATGTAGGGTACCCTGTAAACTGTCCAGGCTCAGAAATTCAATCATGTTGGAGCAGAATCAATTCTTCCTGAGAAATGTTGGTTTATATTGGGATGGGCTGGTTGGTCGATGGAGGGTAGTCTCACATCATTTTCTGGCCCAGAACTTCCTATTTCCGTGAAATATAAGCCTGCATTTTGAAATTGACATCCCCCTTGTTGTCTTTGACAGGCCAAGCAGCAGCATGTGAATAGCTTGCTAACCCAAGCAGACTTCTTAGTGTCCACCCAGCAATTCTATGAAGATGTCTACGAGGCCATGGCTCAGTCCCTGGGTGAGGCTTGGAAGGATCTTAATCTACAGCTAGAGGAGAGGAGACAACTCTTAGATCAGGCTGTGGCCTTCCATCAAAATGCTGCAGAGGTAACGGTCTTTCTCTTTATTATTAAAGGTATAATATAGGATTGGTAGAGCTGACAAAATTTGTGGGCTTAATCCAGGAGAAAATGGTGAACAATCTTGCCTAATTTTTAGTATGCAAACACATTGTCTCTGTTTCTGTCAGCTGTTTCTCAACTATGATTTTATTTCAGGGGAAAATATTTCACAGATAAAATGATTTTAGTATGAACTTCATAATCAGTAAGCTTTCAAAGTAAAACTAAACAATGATGTTTTTTTAACCTACCAATCCTGTACAATACCTTCAGTTCTATTATTGGCGCTTGCACTCGTGGATAACACTAAATTAAGTTTAGTAAAAATAAAAAATAAACTTTCTTTGTAAATACAGTGATGTTTCAAACAAAAAAAACATAAAATTAACACTGATCATGGTCCTTTCCTCTCAATGAAACTAAATTCACATTTTTGAACCTCGCTTTCTCCCGTAGTTTTCCGACAAACTTGACAAGGCCAACGCTTTGTTCCGCAACCCAGACCTTCCTGATAGTATACCAGCTGCAGACAAACTCATGCAGGATCATCATGAGGCCAGAAAAGGTATGTGCAAGTTTAGTTCAAATTGAACACCCTAAAGGAAAAAAAAATGAACAGAATGTGTGTAAAATTTTATTATTTGCCTGACATTTCAACCCTAGCAGAGTCTTTCTCGAAAGCTAAACATTTTTTAACCAATATAATGTTGTCCAGGAAAGTAAAAGTTTGAACAAAATCTAGTAGTGAATCCTTTAAAAAGTAACAGTAAAATCAGTTTCAATATTTGTGAAGTTTTACAGTTGTGTTTTTGAAGCAATGCTTACTCATACATGAATTTACACATGAAAGTGTTGAGTAAGAATCAAAGTAGCTGAAAACCCAAAACATCTAGGCCCAATTTCACAGAGATGCTTAAGCAGAAAATATTGCTTAACAGTTGTCTGCTAAGCAGAAATGGGCAGGGTACCAGTCACAAATTTCACATAGTGACATAGTAGTTTGGCTGGTAACCTTGTTCTGCTTAGAAAAACTTGTTTGTGTGTATCTGCATTTTGTGCTTTTAAGCAGCTCTATAAAATTGGGCTCCAATCATATTCGAGATACAAAATGTAAAAATGTCTCATTTCTCAAACTTTGCCAGATGTCTTGACCGCCTCTATGCATACCATGAACCTGGGCAAGGATCTCGTGGAACACCTCCATGAGATGAGTAAAGACGCCTCCCCAGGAGACAAGGCAGCCACCAAGGACTCCTCCCTAGGCATCCAGAATGTCTTGGAGGATCTACAGGAGAGACGGAAGGGTCTGGAGGAACTCTGGAATAAACAGAGGAGGCGGCTGGAGCAGTACATCGCTCTGAGCGAGATTGACCAGGAGGTTAATCAGGTACTCAATCAGTGTTTTTGTTTGTTTGACGTAGCAGGTATTTGGTTCCGTATGATGATAGAATAGACTAGTTGAAACGTTAGGACTGAACTTAACTCACTCATAGATGGTGAAGATAATTACGGGATGTCTCCCAATTTACAAATCGCAAGAAGAAGTCACACCACCGATGTACTCCACAGTAGTAGATATATAGCGGAAACAAGTTCTTTCAGAACTAAGTAGGACAATAAGCAGTGTTTTAAGCACTGTATACTTAGTACGTATGTGATTCACCAATAGGGATTCGAACCCAACACGATGGGCCAACACTGTTACGTATGTGTAGTTGGAATGCTCTCTCTAGTTCTATTATACAACTCAAGGCACACAACCAAATTTGTACTCGGCATGTTTAATCCAGTCTGTGTGTCCCATAATTCTGCCTCAGATCTCGGATTGGTTCAAGACGAGGGGAGAGGAGTATCTAAAGAGAAAGGACGTAGGGGAGGATGCACCGTCGACTGAGCGGCTCTTGAAGGAACACCTCAACTTTGAGACATCTGCACAGGTGAGTTGACATTTCAGTTTTTGAAACTAAAGCCTTGTTGCTCTTGCAGACATTTGTTGATATTTTCTGCAGACGCTCAAAAACAGAAAAAAAAAATAGTAAAAAAATAGATTTTTTGCAAAATCAAATAACAATAATAATAGTGGCTCCTTATATAGAGCTCATAAAAAGAGTAGGTGTCCTAATTCATCGTAGTCCCCCACACCTTGCAGGAAAATACTGAACGTTGAAGCGCCTTGAGTGTCACTGAGTTTATTATTAATAATAATTTGCCTGTCCTCACATTAATTTTGTTGTGGCTATTACCCTGGACAGGACATGCAAAACAACGTGCATCGCTTACGACAGACCGCTGAGCAGATCTCTCACTCCAATCCTGAGCATACAGACCACCTCCGCAGCCAGACGAGGGCCATTGAGACGCTCTGTGATGACTACATGCGCCGTCTGGCCAACAGAGGGCGCTTACTACAGGCCACTTTGGACTTCTACAAGAACGCTGAACTTGTGAGTTTTTAGTTTTTTTTCCAAATGTTAAATAATAAACTGGCACCCCAAACAAAGCTATTGACAAAAAAAGGAAACCACAAACATAGGGCTAGAAACAGAGGTCGTTTGTTTAAATCCTGCTCTTATAAATTTTTCTTTGTTCGACCCAAAAATTTATTCTAAATTTTTCCTCTAAGACTAGATTAATTAAAAAATTATTGGATTTGTCAACAATGCTTTCTTTTTCTGATTTCAGTGTTATCAAACATTGGTGTAGGGGATAAACACAAACCTTGGATAAGTTCTTACAGTAAACATATTAAATCAAGTGAAGACCTGGCTCACTCTTTTTTTTTCTCAAAGGGAATTTTATTTTGCTAAATCACCTCTTTCAAATAATTCAAAATTTGTCTATTTTTTATTTTTATTTCAGGCCCAGACTTACCTATCCCAGGTTGAGATTCAGCTGAGCCCGGGTAAGCTTCCAGATGAGCCACACAGTAAAGCAGCACGCTTTGCCCAGCTCGGTAACGCAGTGGCTGAGATATCGGAACCAGTCATCCAGGAAGGTCATACGCTTCTGGAAAGGGTCGGCAAAGGGGTTCCCGGGTCAAAGGCCATCAAGGACAAAGTGGATCTGCTTGAGGTAGGTTTTATTGGTTTTAATCTGTTGACCAAATTACTTATAAATACCCATGACAAATTGAATTGCACTTAAGAGAAACGTGTCCTCCCCAAATAACTATTCAACAATGAAAGGAACATTACAGAATTGGTTTTTGCTAACCAAACAGTTGCTGTTAGTGTAAGTACTACATGTATATGTAATACACCCTATACATAAACTGAGAAACCTGTAGAAGTTTGAGATCGATTGGCCATCTGGGTCACGAGAAAATAGTGAAAAACTGATAACCCATTTTTGCATGACATCGATGCAAAAAGAAAAATGAATAAAACGCTCACTGAGTGATAAACTCCAAACATGAAATAAGATTATTTGTTTCTCAACAAATATGACATAAATATTTGCAAGTGATTCTAGCAGAATTGAACTGCCGCGAATTATTCATTGTGACGTCAACATACGCTTCACATTCGCAGGAAGTATGAACCAGGCTTAACAGTCCAAATTAAACACGAATAAATAAATATTAAAGAATCAAGAACTTCTGCAATAAAAAGGCTATTTTTGTTTTGCATTCATTCAGTCTCAGTCCGAGCATCTGCAGTCAGAATGCAGCCCGGAGGCCCAGCATCGTTCCTCACTCCAGGTCACCTTTGATGAGAACTACGCCGTCATCGTTAAGTGGCTGGTCAATGTGGCCGATACCTTCCTATCGGCCTGTACTGACATGGGCGATCAGCTCCAGACCAGTATGGACTTTCAGGACGGTCACCAGAGGCTCATGAATGATATACTGGTAGGTCAAGAGAGGTCGTTGGGAAAAGTGAATAATTGGGTTAATTTTTTTTGTCTGTCTATTTTTAATTTTTAAAGTCATTTATATAATCTGTGCATCAAAAGGGTTAAAGACTTTTTTTTTCATTTTGTACCATTTACAGGACCGGACGAAGCAAGTTGACACAGTCTTCAAGACATCTGCCCAGTTGTTCCCGACCCTTCATGATCGCGACCAGATCAACGCTCTGCAGAATCGCTGTGATAAACTCCAGCAGCACTGGTCTGGCGTGACGGTGTGCGTAGACAAACGTCTACACTGTATTCAGATACTCATCAAGTTCCATAAACTCACCAAGCAGGTTCGTAACAACATTTGGGCTGAATTGCATAATAAGATAAGGGCCCAATTTCATGGCTCTGCTTACCGTAAGCAAATCGGCGCTTGCAGGGCAGGGAATTCTGCGCTTACGTCAAGCGCATTTCAGTGGTTAGCGGGAAATTTTGGCTTATGCACGGCATATTAAGTGTTTGATTTAAAATTATTCAGTATGTCTGTTTCTCAGTTTACTTTTAGTTTAAAAACAAATCCAATATGTTCGCTTTGGTGATTGAACTGACCATTGACAAACATAGAATCTTAAAGTGTATAATTTTTACTTTATCAGTTTTACTTTACTCTGCTAGGGTTGAATGGTCAGGCCATTAACTATTTTTTTTTTTTACAGTTGACTAACTCGATGGAGAACATGGAGGAGCAGTTGAACTGTTACATCAGTATGGATGCCCCGGACATTCCCGCTAAGACGGTACAGACTATGCAAGAGAAATGGGGAATCCTCATTGAGATACACACTCAACTCAAACAGACTGGAGACAACTTCATCTCTGAGGCCTCATCCGTGAGTATTCCCCTTCAGATTTCTCAGAATTTTTCCTGATTTCTCAAGGTTTTTAAAATCTCCTTGAGCATTTGAATCTTCTTGAAAGAAGTAAAGCAGTCACTAAACAGAAAAGGAAATAGTCCACATTGTGTTCAAATCTGTAGTTGTTTTGTATTTTTGGTGATGTACCGATACTATAAACCTCCTGAACTGTAACATCTGAAAGGTTCTGGGCGCAAGCAATTTTCAGGAATGTTCTTATTCAACAAATCTCATCCCAGCTTTAACTTTCTCTCAATTTTCTCAGTCATTGACACCTTTAAGATGTTTCTTTCTCTCAAGTTTTTTTTTTGGGGGGTCTCTTTTAAACAAAACTTCTAGCATAATTAAATATTCATATTTGTCTGCTAGAAATTGACGAAATTCCCATCAAAATTGTAAAAACTTCAATGCATGAAGAAAACCAACAAAATTGTTTAGTTCCATACATGAAGACCTGCATTTATACAACACTAAGTGCAAAAGATATTTGAATTCTCTTGAATTTCAAACACGAGCACTGAAACCCAATTGGAAGAAAAAGAAAACCCAAAATGGAAACAACAGCCAGACACAGACAACAACCAAACAAAATCTGTCATCACAAATCGCTACAACTAGATAACACTTTCAACAAAAAGACTAAGTGACAATCTCTTTTTGTTTGATATATTTCTCATTAACAATTATTGGACTTTGCTTTACTTAAAACTATATAATTTTGTCCCCTGCATCCTCCAGATAAGAAACGATCCTGAACTGGACATCACATCCTCCAAGATGTACGTCTCCAACGTTCTGAGGAGTTTTGATGAGCGTAAGAATCATCTGAGCAGCCTGTATGACATGCTGACCAAACGCCTCAGCTCAGGCCAACTCTTCCTGACCAAGTGGCAGAAATTTGTACAAGATGCCAGACAGGTATAGTGAAACATATCCCTTAAAGGCAGTGGACACTACTGGTAATTACTCAAAATAATTATCAGCATAAAACCTCACTTGGTAACGAGTAATGGGGAGAGGTTGATAGTATAAAACATTGTGAGAAACGGCTCCCTCTGAAGTGACATAGTTTTCGAGAAAGAAGTGATTTTCCATGAATTTGATTTCGAGACCTCAAGTTTAGAACGTAAGGTCTCGAAATCAACCATCTAAACGCACACAACTTCGTGTGACAAGGGTGTTTTTTCTTTCATTATTATCTCGCAACTTCGACGACCAATTGAGCTCAAATTTTCACAGGTTTGTTATTTCATGCATATGTTGAGGTACACCAAGAGAGAAGACTGGTCTTTGACAATTACCAAAAGTGTCCACTGTCTTTAAATGGAATTTATTAGTTTGGTAATTACTCTTAAAGTTAACGGCAATAAAAACTATTGGTTAGAGGCTTACAGCAGCTTGTGATAGTTGATAGCATTTGGAGAAACATTTACGTATTTTGCCTGGTAACCTGTTCATGCTAAGTAAAAATTTTCCCTGCTAAGCATTTATGTGTGTGAGCTTTATAAAACTGTCAGACATTTACATAGCTGCTGTCAACAACTATTTTTGGATTGATCTTTCCAACCCTCTTAGACCATGGACAAGGCTCATAGGACAGAGGCTGAGTACTACCCACAAGTCGCCTCTGATCTTAGCAGAAACCCCAAGGATGCAAAGGGACTGCACGGAAGATTGGATGAGTTTGAAGACATCGCAAAGGTACGTTGATCACCAGTCAAGTTCGGTCCCCTCTCCACGACTATAGCTCAGTAAAGGATATGATGAGAAATACCACTGGCTCTTTATGTAACAGAGGAGATTATTACAGAGTTCAAAACCCCCACTGCCCATTGTTCAGTAGTTCTGGCAAATAATTCTACAACGTAACAAATCCTGCTGTCCAGCATTTTGTAAACAGACACCTTTGACTATTTACCAATAAATCTTTCTCATGCTTTCCTACTCCAAACCTTGACATGCAAGTTCAGCAAAAATGAAGGAGGAGGACAAATTTTATGTCTGGTGGAAAACATTCTGGTCCAGTGAAAATTCTGAGTTGCAAAACCTGTGGCAGATTTTGTAATAAATGTTTTTTTGTTTTTCCTCATGTAAAACCTTTTTGGGAAAGTAAGATGCTACATGTAAACAAGACATTTTTTTATTTCTTTAGTGATGGTACCTTCACATGGAAACATTGACAAATTGTAAGACGACCTTATTTGACTGCGTGGTTTTAAATTTGACTTCTGCTGCCTTTTGCAATGGCCTTTAGTCATAACTATTTGGTTCAATTCACAAGTGACTGCAGGCCTGATACTTCACGGAGGCAACAGAGGCGATTGCCTCCGTTGCCCCTTGCCATTGCCTTGGTGCCCTTGAAATGCTCTAGTAGAAATTTACAATTCCCTCATAGGGTGCCCTTTGCCAAAGAGAAAATGCCTTGGTGCCCTTGCCTTTTCAAAAATGAAGCATACAGGCCTGTGACTGGTAGGACTTCTGAAGGACTAACTATCCATCCTTGATCATAAATTTAGAGAGTTGGTGATGAGCTGCAAGACTGCATTACGACGGCTGACTCCCTGGGCCAGAAAGGGAATACGAAGGGCGGTCGGGAACATCTTATGGATGACCTCTCTAAGCTGTATCATCACTTCATGGACCGAACTGGGAAATATCGTACACTGCTAAGGATGACTGTGGGCTTCTATGATGATGACAACAAGGTAAATTTGTTTTTTTTCTAGACGTGCTTCTTCTTACACTGCAGTAATTTTTAAAATTCAAATTTGATGACAGAACGATTTTTTTTACTCAATCCAGAGCTGCCAACCCTCCTTGATTTTGTAGAAACCTCCCCAAATTATACCAATCTTTCCATGTTCTGATGAAAAAAAATTGACAATCTCCCTGACTATGGAAATTCTTCCATATTATATTGAATATAATTCACAGCAGCTCCCTGTTTGTTGTACGAAATGTCCCTGATTGCAAGATGCAAATGTTCGCAGCTCTGTCAATCCAGCAGTCAACATCTTTACCTTTACTTCAGGCACGTGACTTATCAGGATTTTTCCTCGGTCTCCCTGCACCTCACATACTTTCTGTAAAGATGCGTAATTGCCATCACAGAGATGAAAGACTAGGCATTGTTATGAAATAAACCATCAAATACTTAATTGAAATGATGTAGAGAATCTGCAAACCTCTACAATTTAACATTTTGAAATAATATGGATTTACCTCTCGGGCATGGTATTCTTCCTACTTTAGTCTGATTTCCAATTTGTATGACCTATGGAAAAAACTGATTTTTTTAAAACTATTAAGTAGCCTGAAAATTATTCCAAAACTTACACCATGTGTACAAGTAGGTCAACCTTTTTTCTTTAGACCAAATATTATGCCTGATCTCTACACAAAGAGGGACTTTCTATCTATTTTCAACATTGTTCATGTCCCTTCAATATCAACCTCAGTTTATTAGTTTTACACTTTTTTTGTGTGAGACGACCGCTTTAAGCTGTTGAACACTTTGCGATTTGGACAGTTCAGTTATCAATATGCAAACTCTTGATTGCCTTGCAGTTGAATAAAACCATGGATGATGCAGAGAAGGAGCTGCAAGTTCCTTTCACTCCTACGAAGGTCTCGGAGGCAAGCATCCGTCTCAAGAGGTTGGAAGACCAGAAGAAAGATGTAGATGACAAGTTCGACAAGGTGGTACAGAAGGGAGAAGGCGTGATCGTCGGAATCCAGAAGATTGTAAGTTCAAGTTTGTATTTCTATCTGCCCCCAAATTTCGTTTGATTTTGTTGGATTGGGATTTGCTACACATTGGAGTTGAATTTTATTAAAATTGACGAAGCTTGTGACCCAGAGAGTCTTTATTTGAAGGCTAATCATACTGCTTTGAAATATGTATCCAGGATCCAGTGTTTGTCTCCAAGGCTGACATTGAGCTGGCCCTCCACAAGACCGGCATGAGGAAAGATCGACTGTTCACCAATCTGGAACAACAGAAGAGAAAGCTTGACAACTCCAAGGGTCTCTCTGAACTGCAACTCCATAAATCTGAGGTAAGGGTGGGTCTTTAGTGATGGCTTTGGCAGTAGCTACAGCTGGATTGCTGGAAAGGCCTAGTCTTTAATGTTGTCGCTACAGCCAAAAGGTCACAGTGTTACTGAAGGCACTTGGTTAAGACAGGGCCTAAGTTACCTACTTCAGGTTCAAAGATGATTCCATCATCAGAGTAAATGTCTGAATTAAATAGCAATTGTATTTTCACTGGGAATTATCCAAAGGTTTGCAAAATATATGGGGCTTCAAAATGAAGCAACTGATGGACAATCCACTTTCATTGATGTTACATTGAACAAATATCAGAAATCAAATATTCTTTAAAATGTTCTGGTTTTGAGATTTTTGTAACCATAACTTTATAAATAATTGCAAGTAACTAATCTCTGAACATCAAACCACAAAATCATCTAGTTAAACAGATTGCACAGTGACAACGAGAGTTAAGTTAAACTGTTTTTGACTGACACTAATCAAATAACCCTCAAAACCATTTTCATTTATGGTGTCTGTCACAGCTTACCAAGACCCTTTCCCAAGCTCAGAAGGACCTGAAAGCCATGCAGGGTGACTATGGGGACACTGAGGAAGCAGCGATTGTCAACCTCCGTAGATTTGACGACTGGAGGGCACAGGTTGAGGTGAGTATGCAGGCATGATATGCTTCCTACTTTAGTCTGATTTCTGATTTTTGGGCCTTTAGAAAAATCTTGAAAATTACTGTCAAATAGCCTAAAAAATTCTCTGGATTGTTTTATTATAAAATATATGATACGACACTCAATAAACCTAATATACTTATTAGAGTCAATATCATTTGCAGGCATGATATTCTTTCTCCTTTAGTCCGATTTCCGATTTTGTTGCCCTTGGGAAAATCTCGAAAATTGTAATAAAATATTGAAGCCTACACTTTGTGTATCGTACAGATCAGCCCTTTAACCTGTTTCTACTTTGATTTCTGAGGGCCAAATATCATGCAAACATTTGAGAGTCGCAGCCCCAAGGTAAAACTTGTTTATAGCGGTGATCACCAAAAGTGAGCAGTATTCTTGGCAAACCTTCATATTTGAAAACCAAATCTTGACTTTATTGACTTCACAGCCTGTAGAGCATGAACTCAAGTCGTTCATCAGCTCGGCTAACGTCATCCTGAGGCAGAATCCCCCAGAGTCTCCTACCATCCGACATGACATGGATCAGTTGAGCAGGCAGTGGAATACGCTGAATGTAGACATGGATGACCATCGAGAGAAACTCCTACTGGCAATTGAGTTCCAAAGGTTGTATAAAACGGTGAGTGACGCCTCCAAAAGGTTTAGCTTTTCATCTTGTTGTTTAGTCTTGGTTTAAAGATGTCTCATCTGCATTTACATAATAATAATAACAATAATTAAAAAAAAATTTTTTAAAACATCTAGCGCATAGTATCATCGTGAGGGCCATAAGCACTGTGAAGGGAAAATTAACAGTGGTACAAAGTTAACGGACATGTTTTCACCTGGGTTTTGAATTGTTCTGACATTTCAGCCTGTTAAAAAACCTCTGGAAGACTATTAATTTTGGTTTTTACCCATACACGGATGTGTGTTAGCTCTGTATACTCAGTACTTCCCGAGTCCTGTGAAAAAATATCACAGGCATGTTAGTCGGGTGGAACCCACGACCCTTGCAATTCTAGAGCAGTGTCTTACCAACTAGACTACCGAGGTTGCCCGGTAGCTAGAGGCAGTTCGAATCCTATGTTTTGGCAGCGGGTACCGCAACAAACTTTTTGTAGATTTGTAGAATTGTAGATTTGTTATTAAGATTTTTCTGTCTTTCTCATATCATGTAGACCGTGGAGTGGCAGAACAAGGGTAATGAGATACTATTGGCCATCGGTCGTAGGGTCCCCCTCTGCCAGACTGAGGAAGAAGCCCACCAGCTGATGGATGAGGTGGATGAGTTCTTAGAGAAAGGAGACAAACCCCAGAAGGCCAGACTGCAGAAACTCAATGACATAGCAAGAGAACTCTACGGTTAGTGTCCCTAGATAAATTGTCTGGAACTTCCATTTGGTATACATGTATCCTATTTCTTTTTTAGAGCAGTCCTGAGAGCAGTCCAGAACCCACTCTTATTATAACAGTCTGGAGCTTGCGTATTGTGCACTATACATTTCAGTGAGACCTGTATGTGAACATTGTTTTAAGAATACTGATGAGCCCTTAACAGCCATTTTGTCAAAACAACTGTAAATGGATGATGGAAGTGTCTCACTTAAGGACACGAGTGTCTAGACGAGGTCTTGAAACAACACTTTGCTGATCAGAAACATTAGAGCTTTAACTCCAGTTTACCTGACCGCTCGCGAGTGACACACTAGATATATCAAGCAATATGTACTGAAATTTGAAGAGTTGTAAACTGTTCTTAGGTTCTGGTAGCAACGGACAGGTGTGAACAATTTTGGACATTCATATTCTGAATTTTGTTTTGCCTTGTTTCCCTAGGCCCTAATTCACCAGTATTCGTGAGCCAATTGAATAATCTCTACCTTGAGAACAAACGACTAGCGTCGGCCTTCCAGAACAAGAATGACGAGCTGTTCCATCTTGCCGACCGCCTGGAGGAAGACAAGAAGAAAAGGAAGAGGGAAGCAGCGGAGAATCAAAGGAAAGCTGAGGAAGAGCGGAGGGCGAAGGAAGCTGTGCCTCTGCCTCCATCAGTACTCAAGACTTCCTTTGGAAATGTTGAGGTGAGGAGTTTTATCAGTTAAATGGTTTGAGAATCCTGGTCTAATGCACAGTTCCTTTATATGACCCCTGTCAAACAGAACATTGCATGCTTTGTAGACCCATTGGATGACACAAATTGGTACATGTAGGTGCCAGCAGGCTTCCAGCATAATCTTCCATTGTTTTGTAGTTCTGAGCCTATTTCCATGACCAGTTAGATTTACCTGTTAAAGTCTGCTGCTACATTGCGTACCTGAAAGTCTCATGTTGGTACTGAGTTGGATTTTTAGATTATTTCTCATTCTATTTCGGGGGTTGGCAAAGAAAAAGCTGAATAGAGTGGGATTTGAACCTGCAACCACCAGATTAACATGCAGGTGCTCTTCCAACAGAGCTAGCTAGCCCTAATGTTGGCAGTTTTCCTATTTTGTTATTGGCTTTGTTGAAGGGTGCCAGTCAGTTGTGACAAGTATAAATATTGTCGATCGAGTTATTATCATGGCACATACCTTGAAATAACTGCCCCAGCTTTTGCCAGTTTTAAATGTAACAAATTCATTGGGTATTTCCTCATAGATAGTAGCGATATATGGAATGCACAAAGCACTATCGACCGCCATATTTGATGATAAACAATAGAAAAGTGCCTGGTGTACGCTTTGCGTTTAACTCTCAGCCAATGATACCCTTTTATGTGCACGTTTCATCAATGATGGTGGTCAATGATGTCATGTGCAATCCATCTATAAGGTAAACCACTTCAAACTTGAAAGAAAATATACAAAACTCCCAATTTCTGTCAATGATTCCTCCTATACCAATGTCCTGCATGGTTCCTTCCCGTAGCTTTCCAAACCACCCGTAGTTGAGAAGCCCTTGGCTAAGTCAGAGCATAAGCCGTCCTACGATCTGAACCTTGATGCCCTACGTGAACCTCAAGATGATGAGGTCATTGTCAAAGAAAGCATTGGACCAGTTGAGGTATGCAGGCTTCAAAATAAGTATTATAGATTATTATTCATGAATGTAAGAATGGGTATCGGAAGAGTGAATTAGCACAAGGTAAGAGTGGGTGAAGGAGAAGCGGTGGTTAAGGCTTTTTAATGGTTAAAGGCACTGGACACTATTGGTAATTACTCAAAATAATTGTTAGCATCAAAACTTACTTTAATTAGGCATCTGAAAGCACACAATCTTGTGCTACAAGGGTGTTTTGTCTTTCATCATTCTCTTGGAACATTGATGACCAATTGAGTCAAAATTTTCCCAGGTTTGTTATTTTATGCATATGTCGGTATACACCCAGTGAGAATACTGGTCTTTGACAATTGCCAAAGGTGTCCAGTGCCTTTAATAGACTCCCAGCAAGTTTAAGCCCCTTTCTGTAGCAACCCTTGCAAATAATGCTAGTGCCCTTCTCTTACCTTTAAATGCCTGATGTTTGCATTGAGTTAATTCCTATACACCCTGTATGTGTTGAGGTTTTGCCGGAAATACGTCTGAGACCTGTGGTTGTGAGCGATGTATAACAAGTTATTTGTTGTCAGTTGTGAGAGTTTTTCTTTGAAATTGAAAACACCTAAGTCGTCTTTTTAGTGTATATTCGACTTGTGTTGATTGTCAAAAATGAGTGCTTTTGTTAAGGAGTGGAATCACATATGTTGCTTTAAAGCTTCCTGTGCAGTTTGAATTTAAAAGGGAAGGTATGACATTGGTCTCAAGAAAACAAACATTAGTTTATTGCAATCATTTCCTACAGTTTTTAATGTCAAACGGAGTGCAATTCAAAAATAACTTTCATACTATGCTTCAAATGGAAGCCCTTACAAAATAATTTCATCTACTCAAATTAGCTGTGCAAACTTTTTCAGTGGGTGAGGTTTTGCATATAAGTGCAGCGTGTTTAACATTTAGCCATAGACCAATCATTAACCATCTTTGTAGAGGTACTTGTTAACTTCCTTTTTTTTTGCTTTATTGTTAAAAAAAAAGTGCCCAGGCTTTTTATATTTCTTGCATGCAAATTAAACTGCTTGCTAGTTGTGCATCCAGAGTAGCGCACATGATGGCCACAGTTTAACACCTTTACACTGACATACAATATTTACTTGAACCCATTGTTGAAGATGTTTTCAACTTCCAACAGTGTACGTCAATTTTTAAGGGGTGCGTGTTTACTCCGTCGCATCTAGCCCCGCCTTGAAAAATCGTCATAGCATTAAGTTTTGTACGAGAAAAAAGCCCTTCAAAATTTGAAAAAGTGAAAGAACTGACAATCATAGTCAGGTGCTGAGAAACCAATTTTTGATTGGACAAACAATTGGGTTATTTAGAAGGCAACATTGAAAATCCAAACACATAAAAACAAGGAGGGGAAAAAAACCATTGCAGATTTGTAGTTTCAAGAACTAGTTTCTGTTTGTGATGGGGGCAAGGGCATCTACACCTGTAAGCTTTGAATCTCTGGATGCGCAGCTGGCCTTAGCTAAATAGCAGTAACGCCCACCAATCCTGTACCCTAACCCTCTTCCCTTTAGTCCTGCAAACCCTCGGTGTTTGAAGAGCTGCTATTAGCTGCAGATGACCTGCCGTCATTTGAACCCCTCCCCTCCCAGCTAGGTGATGATGGAGAGCTTATAACCATGCAGGCTGTCGACCCAGTCCAGGTTTGTATGATTAGCAAAATGGCTTTAACCTCCTCCCTTTGCTCTTTGATATGTGCTATAACTTAGATGGTCTGTACGCTTTTGACTAATATTTCTGTAAAAGTTTCTTATTTCATGCTGTGTGTCCAAGTTGATGTACAGGTTTTTTTTCTCTTCAAATTCTGTTGATAATCGTTAACTTGATAATGGTATCAAGCTGAAAGACAATTTGTCCGGATTGTCGTCATTTTGAGAGAAACCAAAGACATCAAAATGTTTTTCTTTAGTTGCAGGCTAACACATACGATAAGCAAGTTTGCCCAAGTTAGAAATGTTGGACCTGATGTGTAGAATTCGGACCCATTCATCGCATGCTGAGCCTTTCTGTTGTCTAAAACACTCAATTTCTTGTTTATATCTCTTAATGGGAAGAGTGCAAATAATTGTTATCACTGAAATTGCAATATTATCAGCAATTGTACAATTTACTGAGCTAAGGGGCAGTGATAATGTTAAGCATCCTTTTTGCCCATGCATACTTCAAACCTTCCATTAAAACCAAAATGTTCTAAACAGGGCCCAATTTCATGGCACCGCTTATCTTGGAATTCTGTGTTCATGGCCAATCACTCTCTTTACGAGGCAAAGTCAGCACAGAATTCCGCCGTGAGTTGTTCCATGGAATTGGGCCCGGATCAAGTTCATAGAACTGCATATTTGAAAGGTTTAAAAAAAATGTACTTAAAAAAAAAAAATGACAGGCTAACCATGCTAACAGCCAAAATGTTTAGTGGTTTTCCTTAATTTTGTTTTCCGTGTCATAAATTTGTTGGACACTATTTTATGCTGCAGCAGCTCCATCAAATTCAGTCATGAGTATGAAACCCTTATCCAAGCCAGCCCCCCCCCCTTTGACTGTATCGAGTTAGCGGCTACAGCTACGGCTAGGACTGTTGCTAAGGATGTCCTATACTTCAACACATAATGATGCGCTGATCCAGCCGTAGCCCTAGCCGCCACCTCAGACACGGCTATAATCTGTATTGCATGGCATCTACCTAGTGTCCGTTGTTTCCCCCCCTTCTTAGTCTTCCCCGCCCGTAGTGTTTGAGGAGCCCCTGTCCAAGGCTGAACTGAACCCTTCCTTTGCACAGTTGGATCTGAGTGAGCTTGATGCAGCTGTTGATGAGGTAGGTGCTACAGTGTCATTGAGCTTCCCTGATACTGAAGCCGGTTCATACTTCCTGCGAATACGAATGCAAATTCACAACGGTTGACTTGTGCTCAACATTTGCGATATAGCTGCAGCGAAAACAGACATGTGCTGTCGAAATCCATTTCGCATTCGCATTTGCGGGAAGTATGAACCGGGCTTTAATCTGTGTTGCATGGCATCATGTTTGTGTCCATTGTTTTCCTCCCTGTTCCCAGTCTTCCCCGCCTGTAGTGTTTGAGGAGCCCCTGCCCAAGGCTGAACTGAACCCTCCCTTTGCACAGTTGGATCTGAGTGAGCTTGATGCAGCTGTTGATGAGGTAGGTGCTACAGTGTGTGAACTTCCCTGATGCTCTCTGATTATTCAAAACTTTGTTGTGTGTGGGGGTTTTCTTCACCTTTCCATTTGTGTAATCTTGAGTAGGCAATTTCAAATTCATAAATACTTTCTGGAATGAATGAATTCATGTTGAATATTTGCTTGTTGTGAGCATTTTTATATTTTATAATACACTTGTTCATTTGAACTTAATCCCTCTTTCTTTCTGGTTGAATGATCCTGTCTTTAAGTTGACCAATAAAAAATAGTTACCTAATTTTAGCATGCATGCATGCATGAGTAATGTGCTAAGCATGTAAAGAAAAAGTCTAGCTAGCAAACCCATTAGATTAATGGTCCACTTAGATTTACTTTAATTTAAATATGCATTTGTCATTTTAGACATCTTAGGATTTTAAACTTTGCATGGTTTTCCGGCCTTGGGCCCGGTTCATACTTCCTGCGAATGCGAGATCGCGAAGGGAATTTCAACGTCACATGGTGTTTCTGCAGCGGATGTTTCGAAGGAGCTCAGCACATTTCAACTGTTATTTGTTGCGAATTTATGATGTCAAAATTCGCATTCACAGGAAGTATGAACAGGGCTTTATGCTATCAAGCAGCCCAGCTCTCCATTGCATGTGATACCTCTCTAACCTTTGACCTCCTACCCTCATCCATTCAATCCTAACCCCCTCCCAGCTGGCCTCGCCTGAGTCTGATTATGAGCAACCCACCCAAAATGGCCGACCCTCTAACGGTCTCGACCATGATCAGGACATGAATGAACCTGAAGAGGAATATGACCATCTTTTACATATTGTCGTATTACCTGAGGTAGGTTCTCATGAGGTCATAGGTTAAATGTCAAACTTGATACCATTTATAAGGCACTGAGTTCACTGTCTCGGCTGTTTTTCGTTTCCACTTCATTGTCATTGCAATTGTAGCTAGTTTGGAGTTTTACATTAGTAAAAAATTGCAAAAAATAGTTATGGCTTGACGTTTCAACCTTAACAGAGTCTTTCTCGAAGGCAGAGTCTTTCTTGACCATAGCAGAGTCTTACTCCTTCGAGAAAGACTCTGCTAGGTTGAAAACTATTTTTTACATTTAGGCCTATACCATAGTTCCTTTTGCGGTTGGTAAGCAGTTTGCAACAGCCAATTCTATTTTCTCACTTGGTAAAAAATTATGAAAATTTTGTTTTGCAGTCTTGCTTTATGATTTATGATTGTGAAAGTGACATTTGGGCTTCATACTTTATGTATACATGTGTACACACAAGAACTATTCTGTATTTTTTAAGAAATATATATTTGCTAAAGCCTACTATAGTGGGCCAACTTCCTGGCTCATCGTCTTAGTGTAAGCAACAAATTAGCACATAGGGTAGCAGACAGTTTTTATGCTGTGCTTTATAGGTGTTTCAAAGGATAGTTGTTTGTCGGTGTGCCCACTTCACATTCCTTACTCGCGCGGCTTTCGCAGAATATTTGCATTAACCCTGCAAATGGTAGCTGTTCTTGCAGAATTCCTGTTAGACGGCCACAAAATCTTTCTACGGGGATTTCATTATTTGAAGTTATTATGATTGCGCTATTCTGTCGTTATCTGTTTTGCTACAGACAAAACCCAAATATGGCAAGAAGTTCCCAGCTCCGGAGGTACAAGAAGTCAAGCCACGAGAGACCCTGCCGTACTTCACAAGAATCACACGTGACAGTAGCGTCAAAGAAGGACGATTTGCCAGTGAGTATGAGAGTGATAAAATAATCATAGAAATCTTGCCAAAGTCAGAATCTAACAATTACAGGACCTTTGACAAAGATCAAAACCATCATCACTCTGTCAGGCCTGAAATTTCATCTTTGAGAAGGGCACTTCCATTGGAAAATATAACAGTCTATGGGAAACTTTTGAAGGTGCACCAAGGCTAAGACCATGGCAAGAGAGGATGGCCTGCTACATGTATGTCATTGTCAGATATGTTCCCTGTAACACTGATAGAACCATAGAGTTATATATAAGAACTAGAGGGCGCACTGGCCTATATACGCGCCCCGGCATGCGCGCGGGCGGCCATTTTCTAAGTTGACAAAACAGCCATCTCACAGCGTGTGTTTGTGCGGCCATTTTGTAAGTTAAACAAACAGCATCGTGTGAGCGTTCAATAAACTAAACTCAAACGTGTATTTCATATTCAACGCGCGTACAGAATGGCGCGCTTGTCATCTTGCGGTCCCGTCACGTTTGTGCAAGCAGCATCACCAGTGCGCCCTCTAGTTCTTATATATAACTCTATGGATAGAACCGACTCTTTTTACATTGAAAGGGGCCAGACTGTTTTCTTGCCAGCCTCCTTTTGGTTATACTTATTGAATGCGAGTAAAACAAGATTGCTGCCAAATGGTAAAGGCCCATTTTCAGCAATAGTTACGGACCAATTAAACTTGTTTTGAACTGCTGAAACACTCAGAAGACTTGGGAGACTTCTGGACGATCAGAGCTGCAAAAATGGGATCGCTATGTCTGCTGCTGCCAGCGTCTCAAAAGTATTCCCCTGGAATGTATTTTCACAACTCCTCTTGCCATTCTAGATATAACACAACTCATCCCAGCCTCTTTTCACCTCTTGCTATTCCATCAGCCTTCGACTGCGTCGTCAAAGGTGAGCCAGAACCAGATGTCTTCTGGGAGAAGGACGGCGCCCAGCTGGAGGAGACCCACGAGATGAAGATGGAGTTTGGAGAGGACGACTCCTGCACGCTGAACTTCACACCGGCTAAACCGTACATGCAGGGGACGTACGTCTGCAAGGCGGTCAACAGTGTTGGCGAGGCAATCTGCTCGGCAAAGCTGACTGTCATGCGTGAGTCATTTATTCTTAAAGCCTTTGGACACTTTCTGAACAGTACAAAAATTAAAAGTTCACAGATTTACAAATAACTTACAGGGTTTATAGAAGGTAATGGTGAAAGACTTCCCTTGAAATATTATTCCATGAAATGCTTTTCTTTTTGAGAAAACATTAAAACAATTATCAATTCTCGATATCGAGAATTACGGATTTATTTTAAACACATGTCATGACCTGGCGAAATGTGCGGAAACAAGGGTGGGTTTTCCCGTTATTTTCTCCCGACTCCGATGACCGATTGATCCTAAACTTTCACAGGTTTGTTATTTTATATAAGTTGTGATACACGAAGTGTGGGCCTTTGGACAATACTGTTTACCGATGTTGTGCGATTGCTTTAACCTGCCTTGTGTTTGAGGATTGTACAAAATCTTCAAATACACCTGGGCCCAATTTCATAGAGCTGCTTAAGCATAAAAAGGAGCTAAACACAATAACATAATCATATTTTGTGGATCTTATTTTTGCCCTTTTACTTACTTAGCTTTTTGTGGTAATAAATTAGCTATTTACTCATTATATCATGATTTCATACTTCTCCTTTTGCAGCCTCCTTTGAGAAGATCGTTCCTGAGCACGAGTCTGTGGTGTCGTCAGGTCGTATCGATCTGGCTTCAAACAAGGCACCAAAGTTCACCTGGACACCTGGAGATCAGACCATAGATGAGGGTAAACCCTTTACTCTGTCAGTAGACGTTGAAGCAGAGCCACCTGCAACTGTCACTTGGTAAGCTGTCATCCGTTTCAAAGGCACTGGTCACCTTTGGTAATTGCAGGCATGAGAATCTTCCGGATTTTTCCGGAATTCCGGATTTTTCACTTCAAAATATGTGGTCTCCGAGTTCAATGTGAATTTGCTATAAAATTCGGGGGGTAGGTTTTGGGGGGTATACATTTGGATTTCTCTAATCCCTCTTCTTTAGTCAGACAATGTCCAGTTTACCTTTGTAATTGTTCTTATCGCGGATCCACACGTACGGCGTTCATGAAAAAACGGCACCTAAACAATAAATTGCCGTCCAGCAACTGGCTCAGTTTACGGCTTGTGGTCTTCCTGGCATCGCGCATGCATAATGGAGCAGCAGCGACCGATGTATAAACTTGCCGCATTCCTTGGTTCGTTTATAGTGGTACGGTTCAATAATGTTTGCGTGTAATGCGCTTGCTGCTGCAGCAAAGATAACACGTGTGGAGACTTTTGAAAGTCTACTGAAAAAAACAATGCACGTGTTTGCACCATGTGTACTGTGTACGTGCAGGTTTGTACACGAACCAATGAGCGGCGCGGCACGAATCTGAGATCGCCGGCAGGCCAGGGGAAACTGGTACCTGTTATTGCCTCACAACCAGCGAAAGATATATTGGGAACCAGCGAACACACTGTGCCTCCGGACGACGTGCTTTCTTCATTGGTTCTATTTCTATGTTGGGGTCTAATCTCAACCTCGTTCCAGTTATACCCTATGCTGAATCACAACCTCTTTCTCAAAAACACATCGCTCTCGCCAAGTATATAGGCCTATATATATTTTAAAATGTGCGTCGCCGACGGATCGTTAAAATCACAAACATTTAACTGCAAAAGAATTTCTTTTACACAACCGAATTTCAAATCAAGAACCTATAAAAATGGTTGTTGGTGAGAAAAAAAGCATTTTCAAGAGCAGAAATAAGGGATAATTTTTTTTTTTTTTTTTTTCCTTTCTTTTTCCGGAATTGTAATAAAATCGCAGGCGAACCCAAAATTGTTTGAATTGTGTGAGCTTTACATTTTATTTTCCCTTAAACCTATTATAAAAAAATAAAAAAGGAAAAATCACACAAAAGTAGCTCACTTCTACCTGGAAAAATAGGTGCCAGAAATGCATTAGAGACCACCACAGAGCTTCTAAAATAGCCAGAGCTCCCAGGGCCCTTAAGCGGGCCCTGGACCCCGGCCGTAAGGGACTTCGCGCTGCGCGCTCGTGTTGTGTGCTTCGCACACAAAAATGATGGAATATTGACATTTCCAATCAACTGAATTTTTTCCTTTAAAAAATAAAAAAGGAAAAATCACACAAAAGTAGCTCACTTCTACCTGGAAAAATAGGTGCCAGAAATGCATTAGAGACCACCACAGAGCTTCTAAAATAGCCAGAGCTCCCAGGGCCCTTAAGCGGGCCCTGGACCCCGGCCGTTAGGGACATCGCGCTGCGCGCTCGTGTTGTGTGCTTCGCACACAAAAATGATGGAATATTGACATTTCCAATCAACTGAATTTTTTCCTTTTTTTTTATCATCACCCATTCTCATGCCTGTAATTGTCAAAGACCAGTATTCTCACTTGGTGTATCCCAATATACATGTATGCATAAAATAAGATTTGGTCTCAACTGGTCATCAAAGTTGCAAGAGAATAATGAAAGAAAAAATGCCCTTCAGGCCTGAAGTCTTTTAATAATTGGGTGAAAAATTACCCCTTTCTCAAAAACTACATTACTTCCGAGGGAACCTTTTCTCACAATGTTTTATACTACCAACAGCTCTCCATTGATCATTACCAATAGACCGATCCATTAAGCTCCGCCCCATTGCATATTGACCGATCACAACGCAACGAAGTTCCGACAAATAAGGTCCGTAATGCGTGCACAAAACTTGGCGCGCGCGGCAGATTTGTGCAGAAAGGCATTGGAGAGCCCCACGTGTTCTTGCTGACACGTGCGCTGTGGGCGGAGCGTACTGGATCGGTCTATTAAGTTTTTACGCTAACAATTATTTTAGGTTATTACCAATAGTGTCCAGTACCTTCTGATCATGTACAAAAAGTTCTGATCCAGTACGAAACTCAGAGCTACCATCACTGTGGTCTTCCACCCAAATTGGAGACCTCCAAAACGGTGCATACTGAGTGTTTACATCATGAAAATTCACTCGTAGGTAAATGGATCTCGAGGATTGATGGCCCAGTAAAACACTTCATAAAAAATCATTTTATAATGGTTCAGAATTGTTGGTGTAATCAGTGTTCACAGTTTCCATGCACAGAATCGATTAGGTGTCCCCCCCCCCCCCCAAAAAAAAAAGAAACAAACAAAAATCAGATTGGCTTGAGAAATGACATCTTGACAAAATCAACTATGTTAAATTCTTTACTGGTATTTAATTTGTGCGTCTACAGGACTAAAGATGGTGAGAATCTCGGAGATGACTTCTATCGCTTCAAGCAAGACGGGAAGACACACTCTCTGATCATCGATGATGTACTACCAGAGGATGAAGGGACTTACATTGCTACAGCTACAAACCCAGTGGGCAGAGCTGAATGCACCATCCAGATCACTGTCAATGGTACAGTCAATTGTCAAACTGTAGTAATCTAACCCAAGTTTTTTTTTAATGTCACTTTCATGTATGTATTTTAGAGTGGATATTTGTTGACTTGAAGGGAAGGTGCACGCTTGGTAATCATTCTTCAAACTTATTTCAATAAAAAGGTTTAGTTAGAAGCAGCCTACAACAGCGTTTGATAGTACCAAACTGCTCCAGGCTAGTAAACACCACCTCTAAACTTGTCCTGTGAGCTGCTAAAAACTTTGCAATGCTCGTAGTTTTTAAAATGTGTTATTTTGTTTCTTCTTCTGAGTGTGTGACTGAATGTATCGCTAGGCTCCTTGAGAAAAAGAAGTTAAACACTAGGCCTAGAATCCAGAAGTTGACGATAACCACTTGTCTTTTTTCTTCCAAACCTTCTTCATAGAGGGTGGCTCGTCTCCTCATTTCACGAGCCCTCTTCAAGACCTGAACGTGACCGAGGGAGATCAGCTCCAGCTCCAGTGTAAACTGACTGGGGATCCAACCCCGTCTGTCCACTGGTACAAAGACGGCTCATGCATCGACGACAATCCTGACTACGACATTACTAGAGACAGACAAGGGGTGTGTACTTTGACCATCGAGGAGGTGTTCAAGGATGACGCGGGAAGGTTTACTTGCAAGTCGCAGAATCAGTTTGGAGGAGACGAGACGTCATCCAAGATCACTGTGACTGGTCAGTTAAAATTTGTACTGATTCCTATTCAGGTCTAATCTTAATTTTTCCTATCTAACATAGTAAACTTCCATTCAGATAACAAATGAGGCTGCATTAGGGCAGGGTACGCTTTTGGTAGTTTCTCTACAAGATAGTATCCATATAGACTGAAGAGCTGTTGACAGTATTGTAGTTTTAGAGAAAGAGGTAATTTTTACCCAAAAGATTTAAATCCGAGAAAGGTTTTAGACATGAACCTTATTCTGGTAAGCATAATTGTGTTGTGCTGAGCTACTTTTTTGTGCTTAAGCAGCTCTATGAAATTGGCTCAAGGCTTGTTGAAGTAACCCATAAAAAACTTATAATGTTTAGATAGAAGTGTATGGCTCAAAATACATTTACCACTTGCTTTAATCACAGCCTTGGATGCAGACAGACCGCCCGAGTTCATCTCCAAACTGAAGCTAAAATCTCCTCTCAAAGAGCACCAGCCCTGCCGTTTAGAGGGTAAAATCTCTGCCCAGCCACCACCCACAGTCTCCTGGTACAAAGACGGCAAGTCCATCAGGAACAAACCACGCTACAAGACGTCCTTTGTGCAGGATATTGCCAGCTTGGACATCCCGGAGGTGCTGCCTGAGGATGCTGGGGTGTATGAGTGTGTGGCTTCCAATCCTGCCGGAACGACCAAGTCAAAGGTTGAACTTATGGTGCCTGGTATGTATAATCTTGGTGTTAACTCTTGGATTTGGATTTTGATTTTGATATCTATTCTCAAATTAGATCCAAAAGATAAGGGAGAAGACAATGAAGAAGTTTCAGTTTTAGATGTGGGAGGAAAACCCCTGAGAATTATTCCAGGGAAAACTTGCGCAGTCAATATCTATTCTCAACGCTCTTATTAGAGCCAGACGAGAAGAGAGAAGACAATGAAGAAATTTCATTTTTAGATGTGGGAGGTGAACTGCAGAGAATTATTCTAAGGAAAACCAACACAGTCAAGTAGAGACCGTACACCCATATCACATAGTGCCCCCTGGTGGGTTTCGAGCAAAATTGTTTTTGTTTCTTGTCAGTAGTCGTCTTTCCGAGCAGTATACTAAATTTTCTCATCAATTTAATTTTCCGTCTCAGCTTACGACAAACGCCCAGATTTTGCCACCAAGCTTCAGCTCACCGAACCCCTGAGAGACGGCCAACCCTTCCGCATTGAGTGCCAGGTATCGGCCAAACCCACCCCCACCATCTCATGGTACAAGGACGGCAAGCCGCTCTTTGACGATAAGAAGTACAGGTCATCCTTCGTGAAGGGCATGGCTGGTCTGGACGTCCAAGATGCTGTTCCTGAGGACTCTGGGGTGTATGAGTGTGTCGCATCCAATCCACTGGGTACAACTAGAACTAAAGTTGAGGTCATGGTACCAGGTATGTATTAATGCAGTCTTCCCATCTATTCTTATTCAAACTAAAGTGAACATTAGCAAATTGTTCATACAGCTCTGTTTAGAGCTATTTTTTAAGCGGAGTTGCAAAATATGACGGGAGACTTGAAAAAAGTGGATAACAACTTCGTTTTCTGCACACTCTCAGGCTTTGTTTTATGAAGGGTCAAAGTGCATAGTATTTGATTTTACATTGAGTACCGGTATGTAGTGGTCGCGTTATGTAGAAATAAGCACCCGCATTATCGTGCAATTCAACACACGTATGTTTATGTTTTTACCATGTCTCTACTCTCTACTACACATTTAAACATGGCAATCACTGTCTTAATGTAGGTATTTATGAATAGAGGTTTAAACAGCTATGGTTAAAAAATTATGTTGTAAGAACAATGTACATTACATGTAATTAAGTTTGTTACATTGTACTTCTGGCATCTGGTTCCGTCAGTTCTTTGTTTTTAATGGCAGGATGACTAATCATTTTGAACTTGCTTCATTATTTCATACTCTCATCATTCTGATTCTTTCTCTCAAGGTTATGAGAAGCCAAAGGCTCCAGAGTTCACCTCCGGGTTGCAGCAAGCTGAGCCTCTACAAGAAGGGCGACCATACCACATGGAGTGTAAGGTCTCTGCCCAGCCAATGCCCACGGTCTCCTGGTACAAGGACGGCCGACCTATCGATCATCAACCTCGATACAGGACATCCTTCATGAAGGGGGTTGCCTGCTTGGATATACAGGATCCAGTGCCAGAGGATGCTGGAGTCTATGAATGTGTAGCCTCAAATCCTTCTGGTGTAGCCAGAACCGAGGTCTTGGTGCCAGGTCAGTTGAATAATTTGTTTTGTATATATAAAGTTTCATATTTTAAATCTATATTTGAAAAAACTTAATATCAAAGATTGACTATTATTAACTTTTTCTGTCAATGACTGAAGGTTTATTTGAAAGTAAGCAAGCAGTTGTTCTGGTTCATTGATATTGGTTTTACAATTTCACTTTCTGACTTATTAATAATAATAATAATAATAATAATAATAATAATAATAATATAATAATAATAATATCGAAGTCTTATATAGCGCACGTATCTACCAAACAAGGTACTCAAGGCGCTGAGTATATACAAACTTTCAGAAAGATAGGTTATTGCAGTGATGAATTCTGAGACCCAATTATTTAGCACCTTATAAGGGTTTACAAGGTGCTACGGCGCATTAAGCAGCCACAACCAGGAACACCGGGGCGAACCCCTTCTCTTTTCGATAAGTGCACTGGGTTCTTTTACATGCGTTACACAACACATGGGACCAACGGCTTTACGTCCCATCCGAAGGACGAAGCAATGGTTAAGTGTCTTGCTCAAGGACACAGTGTCACGGCTTTCTTGGACTACTTTCTTGGACTACCAAATTAGTTTAATTGAATTGTTACACTCTTTTTTGACATTTCTACCTTTTGTGTTTCTTAGTTTTTCACATTTGCATGTTATCTTTTCTTCCAATCTGCTCACCTAGCCTTTGAGAAGCCTCCACAGTTCACCTCCGAGTTGCAGCAAGCAGAGCCTCTACAAGAAGGGCGACCGTACCACATGGAGTGTAAGGTCTCAGCCCAGCCAATGCCCACGGTCTCCTGGTACAAGGACGGCCGACCCATCGATCATCAACCTCGATACAGGACATCCTTCATGAAGGGGGTTGCCTGCTTGGATATACAGGATCCAGTGCCAGAGGATGCTGGAGTCTATGAATGTGTAGCCTCAAATCCTTCTGGTGTAGCCAGAACCGAGGTCTTGGTGCCAGGTCAGTTGAATAATTTGTTTTGTATATATAAAGTTTCATATTTTAAATCTATATTTGAAAAAACTTAATATCAAAGATTGACTATTATTAACTTTTTCTGTCAATGACTGAAGGTTTATTTGAAAGTAAGCAAGCAGTTGTTCTGGTTCATTGATATTGGTTTTACAATTTCACTTTCTGACTTATTAATAATAATAATAATAATAATAATATAATAATAATAATATCGAAGTCTTATATAGCGCACGTATCTACCAAACAAGGTACTCAAGGCGCTGAGTATATACAAACTTTCAGAAAGATAGGTTATTGCAGTGATGAATTCTAAGACCCAATTATTTAGCACCTTATAAGGGTTTACAAGGTGCTACGGCGCATTAAGCAGCCACAACCAGGAACACCGGGGCGAACCCCTTCTCTTTTCGATAAGTGCACTGGGTTCTTTTACATGCGTTACACAACACATGGGACCAACGGCTTTACGTCCCATCCGAAGGACGAAGCAATGGTTAAGTGTCTTGCTCAAGGACACAGTGTCACGGCTTTCTTGGACTACTTTCTTGGACTACCAAATTAGTTTAATTGAATTGTTACACTCTTTTTTGACATTTCTACCTTTTGTGTTTCTTAGTTTTTCACATTTGCATGTTATCTTTTCTTCCAATCTGCTCACCTAGCCTTTGAGAAGCCTCCACAGTTCACCTCCGAGTTGCAGCAAGCAGAGCCTCTACAAGAAGGGCGACCATACCACATCGAGTGTAAGGTCTCTGCCCAGCCAATGCCCACGGTCTCCTGGTACAAGGACGGCCGACCCATCGATCATCAACCTCGATACAGGACGTCCTTCATGAAGGGTGTTGCCTGCTTGGATATACAGGATCCAGTGCCAGAGGATGCTGGAGTCTATGAATGTGTAGCCTCAAATCCTTCTGGTGTAGCCAGAACCGAAGTCATTGTGCCAGGTCAGTCAAATAGTTTGTTTAATAGAATGTGTTTCATATTTTAAATGTATATTTGAAAAAACTGAATATCAAAGATTGACTCAAAAATTAACTTTTTCTGTCAATGACTGAAGGTTTATTTGAAAACAAAAACATATGTGTTCTGGTTCAATGATATTAGTTGGAAAATATAACTTTCAAAATATGTAAACTTTAGCCATTGTCAACCACCAAAGTAGTTTTATCTTATTGATACTCATTTTTAACTTATTTGCCTTTTTAAATTTATTAGATTTTCACATTTGCATGTTATATTTTTGCTCATTTATTAATATTATCCCTAGCCTTTGAGAAGCCTCCAGAGTTCACCTCCGAGTTGCAGCAAGCTGAGCCCCTACAAGAAGGGCGACCATACCACATCGAGTGTAAGGTCTCGGCCCAGCCAATGCCCACGGTCTCCTGGTACAAGAACGGCCGACCCATCGATCATCAACCTCGATACAGGACGTCCTTCATGAAGGGTGTTGCCTGCTTGGATATACAGGATCCAGTGCCAGAGGATGCTGGAGTCTATGAATGTGTAGCCTCAAATCCTTCTGGTGTAGCCAGAACCGAAGTCATTGTGCCAGGTCAGTCAAATAGTTTGTTTAATATAATGTGTTTTTTTTTAAAATGTATATTTGAAAAAACTGAATATCAAAGATTGACTCAAAAATTAACTTTTTCTGTCAATGACTGAAGGTTTATTTGAAAACAAAAAAATATGTGTTCTGGTTCAATGATATTAGTTGGAAAATATAACTTTCAAAATATGTAAACTTTAGCCATTGTCAACAACCAAAGTAGTTTTATCTTATTGATACTCATTTTTAACTTATTTGCCTTTTTGAATTTATTAGATTTTCACATTTGCATGTTATATTTTTGCTCACTTATTAATATTATCCCTAGCCTTTGAGAAGCCTCCACAGTTCACCTCCGAGTTGCAGCAAGCTGAGCCCCTACAAGAAGGGCGACCATACCACATCGAGTGTAAGGTCTCGGCCCAGCCAATGCCCACGGTCTCCTGGTACAAGAACGGCCGACCCATCGATCATCAACCTCGATACAGGACGTCCTTCATGAAGGGGGTTGCCTGCTTGGATATACAGGATCCAGTACCAGAGGATGCTGGAGTCTATGAATGTGTAGCCTCAAATCCTGCTGGTGTAGCCAGAACCGAGGTCTTGGTACCAGGTCAGTAACATAATTCATTTAATACATAAAATTGCATATTTTGAATGTTTTTTTGAAAAAACTGAGTGATAAAGCTTGACTACTCATAACTTTGTCTGTCAATGACTGAAGGTTTATTTGAAAATATGAAAGCAATTGTTCTGGTTGAGTGATATTTGTTGGAAAATTTAACTTTCAAAATTATTCATTTTGCTCAGCTACCAAATAAGTTTCATTGAATTGGTACACTCTTTTTTGTTTTTTTCTACCTTCTGGATTTATTAGTTTTTCACAATTGCATTTGATCTTTTCTTCCAATCTGCTCACCTTTCAATATTACCCATAGCCTTTGAGAAGCCTCCAGAGTTTACCTCCAAGCTGCAGCAAGCAGAGCCCCTTCTCGAAGGTCGCCCGTACCGCATCGAGTGCGAGGTCTCTGCCCAGCCGACACCCGAGATCTCCTGGTACAAGGACGGTCAACCCGTTGAGAATCAGCCCCGGTACAGGACATCCTTTGTGAAGGGGATTGCCTTTTTGGATATAGAAGATGCCGTACCAGAGGATGCTGGGGTCTATGAATGTGTAGCCTCAAATCCATCCGGAGTATCCAGAACTACAGTGGAGGTCATGGTGCCAGGTCAGTACAATATTACGTTTGCTGTACTCTTGATATCGTGAAAAATGTGTTGGGGAAATAAATTGTTGAAGCTGCATATTTATTTATATGTATGTGAAAAACTGTATCATAAACCTTGACGGATTCAAATAAGTTTATTGTTTTTTCTTAACAAAAGTTGAAAAGTTTGTTCTTACTCGTTGACAGTGGTTGGAAAACTTGTCCATCAAAGTAATTTACATTCAGCCATAATTTTTTTTTTTAAATGGCATCCATTGTTAACTATGGACTTTGGTTTTTGGCTTCTTCATTTTTTTTTATATTCCAAATAGCTTTGTAATTGTAATTTCCAATTAATATATATATATATTTATAATACGTAGTTTTATGTTTATATTTGAATTATACCTTTAAATGGTGGTTATCCGCTGTTGGATATCGAATAAATAATTTTTTTAAAACAAACTTTCATCTCACCACAGCCTTTGTTAACAAGACCATACCACCAGAGTTCACCTCCAAGCTCCAGGTAGCTGCCCCGATCACAGAGGGACAGCCCCTTCATCTTCAATGCGAAGTAGTGGCCCAGCCCGAGCCGACCGTGACATGGTACAAAGACGGCAAACCTGTCAGGAACAAGCCGTCTTACAAGACGAGTTACACGAAGGATATCGCCGTGCTGGACGTGGACAGAGTCACTCCTGAGGATGCTGGGATCTACAAGTGTGTAGCAACAAACACTGTTGGGTCAGTCAGTACAACGGTGGAAGTTATGGTTGCAGGTAAACACAAACTACTGCTACTACTACTACTTGTGGCTTCATATATTGACCAAATTCACCTGACATCATCAGAATAATCTTGGATGCGCCATTTTGGTGGTCAATGTCAACGTGCATTATTCAGTGAAGTGCGCATTTTAGGCGACGCAGCGTTTACACGTAATACTAATGACCACCAACATGGTGAGCGTGGCATCAGTCGCCGCGTGTGTCGCCCATGCAAGGGGTCAATAGCGAGCATATTCGTCACTCAGTGACGCTCAAGGAGCTTTACCATACAATATTTTCTTGCAAGATATGTGGGACTACGTTTGAATTATGAGACATAGCACAATTTTGGAAGTAACTAAGCAGAACTCAGTTTAGATTTAGTTTTTTCTAGTAACTCTTTTAAAATTATGAGACTCATTCTACTCTCCCATGATCAATCAATTTGTACATTTTTCAGATCCTTTGCGTAGTGCTTTAAAGGCAGTGGACACTATTGGTAATTACTCAAAATAATTATTAGCATAAAACCTTTCTTGGCGACGAGTAATGGGGAGAGGTTGATGGTATAAAAAGTTCCCTCTGAAGTGCCATAGTTTCCGAGAAAGAAGTAATTTTCCACGAATTTGATTTCGAGACCTCAGATTTAGAACTTGAGGTCTCGAAATCAACCATCTAAACGCACACAACTTCGTGTGACAAGGGTGTTTTTTCATTCATTATTATCTCGCAAGTTTGATGACCGATTGAGGTCAAATTTTTTACAGGTTTTTTATTTTATGCATATGTTGAGATACACCAACTGTGAAGACTAGTCCTTGACAATTACCAATAGTGTCCACTGTCTTTAATCACCCAAATTACTTTGGTCTTCGTCTGTTATGCACCCACCTCATTGACAGAGGGACAAACTGCTTGATGCATCTTGAATACACGATTCGAACTGACTTTAGCTATTGGGCAATTTCGGTGGTCTAGTCGGTAAGACACTGTTTTAGAATTGCAAAGGTCGAGGGTTCGAATCCCACCAAAGTAATGTGCCTGCGATTTTTTTTTCACAGAGCTCGGGAAAATACTGAGTGTTATTACACATCGGTGTACATGGGTAAAACCAAAATTAACATGTCATATTTTTCTGACAGGTCTACCAAAGTCAACTGGAGGACCTCCATTATTCACCACCCAACTCCCAGAGGAGACTGTTGTTGTAGATGAAGGGAAGCCTTTGGAGCTGAAATGCTCGATCAGCGCCAAGCCCCTGCCATCGGTCGCTTGGTACAAAAACGAGAGGACCATACGTAACTTCCCGCCCTACAAGATCACCTTCGTCGGTGGCGTAGCTACCTTGAAGGTGCCTAAAACAGAGAAGGATCAGGCCGGTAGTTACAAATGTGTTGCTTCAAACTCCAATGGTATAGTGACCTCCACAGCAGAAGTCGTTGTCAAAGGTAAAGGTTGAATCATCTGGTGCCAATTAAGCTGTTGAGCAGAAAATACTGATCATAAATTTTCTCTGCTTTGAAAAATTTGAGTGGGGCACCAGCCACAATAATGTTAACTTAATGGTATTTTGTTTGGTAATCTATTTCTGTTAAGCAATACTTTTCTGTGCAAAGTTTATGAAATCTGCTTCAAGCAGAATATATTGCTTAACAGTTAACTGGGGGAAAAAAATATGCAAGGTACCAGTCACAGATGGTGCATGTGACATGGTATTGTGGCTGGCAACCTTTTTTCTGGTCAGCATGATTTTATTGTGCTTAGCTGGTTCTCGTGCTGAAGAAGTTCTATAAGTTGGCCCCCAAATGGTCAGAGCAAAATTGCTCATTAACAAGAAACAAGCAACTACAGGAAAGTCTTATCTTTTGATTTTTCTGATGAAAAAACCCCCACACTGAACCGACTAAACCTTTGGCATATTTGCAGTTGGCCATCTTGATATCACCACTCAATAGCTGAGTCCCCCTTATGCTGATCAAGCTTAATTGTTTAAGTAATGTTTTTGTTGTTTTCAAGAAGAGGTACAACTTTTTATAACAGGCATGCAACTCTTCCGCGTTTCCGCTTTCAGTTTTATTTTTTTTAGCCTAATATATGCCTGGCAACAACAGTGTACAACTACAATCATGTAAAATAAGCCTAGTACATGCTAACAATGCACCTAAGAGCATAATAAACCTCAACATTTTCTAGGGTACCATTATGGGTATCATGTCTCGTGGCGTATGGCTGCCTCGCTCCGCACTTGCGTTGTGCCTTTGAAAATTTTCCTTTTTTTTTTTTTTTTTCAACGGGCAGTTGCATGCCTGTTATAAATCAACTAGTTGTTAGCAGGTGTAAGCCAGGCATCTCTGTGGTACCGTTCTCATTTACAAACTTTAATCTTCAACAGGCCTTCCCAAGAAGCAGCCAGGAGTTCCTCCCAAGTTCACCTCAAGACTCCCAGAGGAGACCATAGTAGCCCAAGAAGGGAAGCCCCTGGAGCTTAAGTGCTCCATCAGCTCCACTCCTCCATCGACTGTTAACTGGTACAAGAACGAGAGATCAGTGAGCAACTATCCACCTTACCAGATCTCCTTTGATAAGGGCGTGGCCTCGCTGAAAATCCAGAAGACCGAACCAGAGCATGCTGGAAGTTATAAGTGTGTTGCTACCAATCCAACAGGGTCGGTGACCTCGACGGCAGAGGTGATGGTAGAAGGTATGTCTAATGTCTGCTCCCGCACCGGTTGAATACATAAGAAACTTGTTTTCATATTAATGTCGCGAAGACAGAGTCCTTTTTCACCCCTTTTGTCGTTTTTATACTCAGTGACCATTATAAATACAGCTTATTTACATGAAAAGGAACCAGACTGTTAACCATTCTTACTTCATTTTGGTTACATACATGTAGCAGAAATTATCATGACTTCAGTGTGGCAAAAGCCTATTCCACTATATTTTGCATCCACTTTATATAGACTATAATATTCTTCAGAGATAAAACCTTTAATCAACAAATTTAACAACAGTTGAATGTCAAGTTATAAACTGATGTTTGTCAAGCACTGTATATTTAGACATTCCTGACTCCTGTGAAAAAATATCCACAGACGTATTACTTGGGTGGGATTCGAACCCACAACCTTTGCAATTTTACTGCAAATGAAATGTCTTACCAGTACCACTTAAATGTTATTCACATAACTTTAAGATTTGTATACACTCTACTTAAAACCTACATCAAATCTCCACCCAACAGCTCTACCCAAAGAGCAGCCAGCAGAACCTCTCACGTTCACCTCCAGGCTCCCCGATGAGATGGTTGTAGCCGAAGAAGGAAAACCCCTTGAGCTCAAGTGTGCCATCAGCTCCTCTGACCAGCCGCCCAAAGTTACATGGTACAAGGATGAGCGATCTATCGGCAACTATCCACCGTACGAGATTTCCTTTGATAAGGGCGTGGCCATCTTGAGGATTCGCATGACTGATATGGAGCATGCTGGTAGCTACAAGTGTGTTGCGTCCAGCCCGGCTGGAGTGGTCACATCCACTGCAGAGGTCATGGTGCAAGGTAATTAAAAGGGATTCTCAGTCAACTGCAAAGTATTATTATTGTTATACTAAATTTGTGTTTCTGGCATTGAAACCAAGGATGCCTCACTAGCTCGCATGCTTGAGAAAACCTGTTGACAAGGGTGCTTGCTATGTGAGCCAGAAATCGGGCTTGACCCCTACTCTAGGGCTAGATAGCTCAGTTGGAAGAGCACTAGCATGTAAAACTCGAGGTCGTTGGTTCAAATCCCGCTTTAGTTTGTTTGTCTTTGTTCAACCCCAAGTCAAACAAATAACCTCAAACAAGTAGGATTTGAAACTTTGTATGGTGGAAAAACGATATACATAGTAACGTTTGCCTTAACACCATGTAATTACGTGTCCGCAAACACATGGTGTTACGTCATTACATGGTGTTACCACAAACCTTACTATAACCTCCAACAACTTTCTTAATTTTCCTCTTTTAAAATCTTAGCTCCTGATGTATCCTCTTCCGACGATATGGATACATCTCGAAGACCAACCTGCATCAACATGGCAACTGAGGAGACAGTGATGGTGAACCCAGGAGAGGAACTCCGTCTGACCATCCGCATCTCAGGCTTGCCTCCTCCTCATGTCAAATGGTTCCGCAACGAAAGGGAGGTTGTGGAAACCGAAACGGTCGAGGTAGGGGTGCAGTTGTCTCTAGTCCTCAAATTTTGTTTTCTTCATATATTGTATGTATTTGTCAATGGTTTCTTTTTATACTGTTTGTTTTGTGGAAATCGTAACGGTCAAGGTAGGGTGCAGTTGTCTCTAGTCCTCAAATTTTGTTTTCTTCATATATTGTATGTATTTGTCAATGGTTTCTTTTTATACTGTTTGTTTTGTGGAAATCGTAACGGTCAAGGTAGGGTGCAGTTGTCTCTAGTCCTCAAATTTTGTTTTCTTCATATATTGTATGTATTTGTCAATGGTTTCTTTTTATACTGTTTGTTTTGTGGAAATCGTAACGGTCAAGGTAGGGTGCAGTTGTCTCTAGTCCTCAAATTTTGTTTTCTTCATATATTGTATGTATTTGTCAATGGTTTCTTTTTATACTGTTTGTTTTGTGGAAATCGTAACGGTCAAGGTAGGGTGCAGTTGTCTCTAGTCCTCAAATTTTGTTTTCTTCATATATTGTATGTATTTGTCAATGGTTTCTTTTTATACTGTTTGTTTTGTGGAAATCGTAACGGTCAAGGTAGGGTGCAGTTGTCTCTAGTCCTCAAATTTTGTTTTCTTCATATATTGTATGTATTTGTCAATGGTTTCTTTTTATACTGTTTGTTTTGTGGAAATCGTAACGGTCAAGGTAGGGTGCAGTTGTCTCTAGTCCTCAAATTTTGTTTTCTTCATATATTGTATGTATTTGTCAATGGTTTCTTTTTATACTGTTTGTTTTGTGGAAATCGTAACGGTCAAGGTAGGGTGCAGTTGTCTCTAGTCCTCAAATTTTGTTTTCTTCATATATTGTATGTATTTGTCAATGGTTTCTTTTTATACTGTTTGTTTTGTGGAAATCGTAACGGTCAAGGTAGGGTGCAGTTGTCTCTAGTCCTCAAATTTTGTTTTCTTCATATATTGTATGTATTTGTCAATGGTTTCTTTTTATACTGTTTGTTTTGTGGAAATCGTAACGGTCAAGGTAGGGTGCAGTTGTCTCTAGTTCTCAAATTTTGTTTTCTTCATATATTGTATGTATTTGTCAATGGTTTCTTTTTATACTGTTTGTTTTGTGGAAATCGTAACGGTCAAGGTAGGGTGCAGTTGTCTCTAGTTCTCAAATTTTGTTTTCTTCATATATTGTATGTATTTGTCAATGGTTTCTTTTTATACTGTTTGTTTTGTGGAAATCGTAACGGTCAAGGTAGGGTGCAGTTGTCTCTAGTTCTCAAATTTTGTTTTCTTCATATATTGTATGTATTTGTCAATGGTTTCTTTTTATACTGTTTGTTTTGTGGAAATCGTAACGGTCAAGGTAGGGTGCAGTTGTCTCTAGTCCTCAAATTTTGTTTTCTTCATATATTGTATGTATTTGTCAATGGTTTCTTTTTATACTGTTTGTTTTGTGGAAATCGTAACGGTCAAGGTAGGGTGCAGTTGTCTCTAGTCCTCAAATTTTGTTTTCTTCATATATTGTATGTATTTGTCAATGGTTTCTTTTTATACTGTTTGTTTTGTGGAAATCGTAACGGTCAAGGTAGGGTGCAGTTGTCTCTAGTCCTCAAATTTTGTTTTCTTCATATATTGTATGTATTTGTCAATGGTTTCTTTTTATACTGTTTGTTTTGTGGAAATCGTAACGGTCAAGGTAGGGTGCAGTTGTCTCTAGTCCTCAAATTTTGTTTTCTTCATATATTGTATGTATTTGTCAATGGTTTCTTTTTATACTGTTTGTTTTGTGGAAATCGTAACGGTCAAGGTAGGGTGCAGTTGTCTCTAGTCCTCAAATTTTGTTTTCTTCATATATTGTATGTATTTGTCAATGGTTTCTTTTTATACTGTTTGTTTTGTGGAAATCGTAACGGTCAAGGTAGGGTGCAGTTGTCTCTAGTCCTCAAATTTTGTTTTCTTCATATATTGTATGTATTTGTCAATGGTTTCTTTTTATACTGTTTGTTTTGTGGAAATCGTAACGGTCAAGGTAGGGTGCAGTTGTTTCTAGTTCTCAGTTTTTTTTTATTCATACTTGTTATTTATATTTGAAATGGTTTCTCTATAACTATGAAGCGGAAATATAGTGCTAAGCAAATTTATCTGCAAATTTTGTTTTCTTTATATTTGTTATTTGTATTTGAAATGGGTTTCTCTTTCTACTATTTGGTTTGAATCTGGGACCAAAGTTATGAAAACTGTTAAGCGGAAATATCGTGCTTAGCATATGCAATATGCAGTTCATACTGTCGAGCAAAACTGGAGATCCTTTTAAAGCAAGCTACTTTTCCTGCCAAGCATTTATAAGTGATAAACTGTACTTCATTGCAGCAAGATAAGCACTAAAATGCAACATGACAAATACTAAACTGAAATGTACCAGACCTTGGTGTACAAATGATAGGTTTTTATAAATCTTTAGTGGAAGGTGCTCACTCACGCTGCAGTCTCAGCCAACCAATGATGGGTAATTGTGTTCATTACTTTCTTGTTTTGAAAATTCTAGTTTTTAAGTGTATATTTATCTTTGTTTTTGGGTGGCCATTTTTTCTTTTTTCTTTTCTTTAATTCAACTCGACAAAGCTGAACTGAGGCCAGACGGAAACAAAATAGTCTGGTCCCCATTATGAAGTGTGTTTAAGGTCTATCAGTATCAATTTATACACGGGGAATTATACCAAGATGGCTGCAGGCGGCTGATAAAGATCAACAGAAAGAAGTTACTAGAACTGATGCCTCAGGCTGTTATTAAAAACTGAACTTTAGAGAATTGTTAAACATGTTTACTTTACAGATGCCAACCAGAAAAGGAGATGCCATCAGCAGACTTCACCCACAAAATCTTGCATTTTATCCTATAAACTTTTTTTCTTTAACCACTAGCCTATAACTTCTCTTTTAAAGTTAACCGTTACCTCCCATAAAACTCACAAACAAACTAGATAGCAGCTACAAGAACACCCGCCGTTGACGTATTGCTCATGTATTGTTCACACAATGACTTGGGACCATGTTTGACCCCAAAAGAGCTGACAGTTATTGGATGATTTTGATCTCATTTCAGTGTGTGAAGTACACTGAGACTTGGTCTAAGGAGGTTCGTAGATGAAGGCCTAATTCATTCTTACCCAAAACCGCCGCCCTACACTCTCTGCAACTCACCTTCCTCTTTAAATACACCTTTATCTCCCGTGTAGCCATCGATATTTTATCCTCTCACAATTGCACATAAACCGAACTGAGGCTGAAAACCAAAATAGACTGGTGCCCTTTTGCATGCCATCGTTATGATTAGTATTGCAGACAGGGAATCGGGCCGAGATGGCAACGGTGCGATAAAGGTTTATTAATACCTTCTTTAATCTTGGGACTTAATTTGTTTTTCATGTTTTCATGAGTTCTGTTCTGCAAAATGTGGAGGAAAGTTTATGAAAAATGACAAATAACTGCACACCCTGCCGCTGTTATTTATTCTTTAAACTCCAGTCCTTCCGAAAAGTGCTGTCCTTGTGACGAGACTGTTCTTAATTTGTTTTCTGGAGAAAGAGAAAAAGAAACCAAAAAACTTTAAGCAAGTGAAAAACAACATTGATAGAAAGAGGACCAGCCAAAACTTGTTTTGTCTGTAAGGATTAAAAGGATTTATAACCAAAGTTGACTCTAATATTGCCGATTGAAAAAATGAGTACAAAACTTATTCATGTGTCTCTGAAGAGTATACACTCTACGGGAATCGATTGAAAAAATTAAACCTTGTTAAGATGAAAGTTGAAAAAGTTCTGATTTTGAGCAAATTTTCTTCAGAAAGGAAGATTGACTGGAATTCATCCCATTCAAGACCCTCAGACTAAAACCTTTTCCCTGTCCTTTTCCCCACTAATACAAGACTGTGTTTTAAAACCACACTGTAGACAGCCCGTCACACGAAGCAGAACTATTTTTTGTTTCTTTTTTTAGAAGTATTAATAATTGTCATTATTAACGTTCTTTCCTCATTAATTTCTCTCCTAACAAAACCTTGTTATATATTTATATATTTATAGTAAATCCATTGGTTTAACAGATCACTGGTATTATAATTCCATACATGCATGCTTGTTCTTCACATTTAGAATCCACGCTACAGCTGAGTATAGTTTTAAAAATGTAGCAAAGCTGCTTTAAGCTGAGTAGATAGTTATAAAGCAACAGCTAGCTTTTCTTTTTATGATGCCAACATCAAGTTGTCTCTAGCAAAAAAATATTACACCAGTGGCTTTGATTACCACTGCCCTATTCTGTGCTTGCGATCGCAATTCTTTGCTTACAGGGGAAGCCCAAAATTTCTGCGCTGGCTGTGTGTAAACCAGAAATGCCTGCTTATTTGGAGTACGCACATCCACATACAAACACTCTATGCTTACATGTGAAACACGCTAGGCGTAAGCACGGAATTCCCCGTTTCCGTAAGTGCTGATTCTTTGCTTAGAGTAAGCAGAGCCATGAAATTGGGCAATGCTTCGCCCTATCGGAGGTACTATACACCCAAAGTCAAAACAAGTAGAATAGCTCCCCAATTCAAAACTGTGCACATTCCTAATATAAGTTTGAAATCTTTTCTACTTGTACATGTAAGCAAAAAGTCTCATTCTTGTTTTGAAAACACTAAATAACTACAAAAAGACAATGCACCGTCCTTTATTTAAAGGGTCTATGTACTTTTTTTGTAGGACAAAAAAACATAATGTCCACAGAATTTACACTAAATTTACACAGTTTGAAGATAAATGATAGTAGAAAGCTTCCCTGAAAATATTACTTGCTGAGGTGCTGTAGTTTTTGAGAAATTAGTAAAACAATGTCATTTATCGTCTCAGTGATCATGAGATGAAAATTATTTTAGCTTGTAAAAATGTATTTTCATGACATTGTTTTACTCATTTCTCAAAAACTACAGCACCCCAGCAACTAATATTTTAGGGTACGCTTTCTACTGTCATTATCTTCAAACGGTGTAAGTTTAATCTAAGTCTGTGGACATTGTTTTTTGTATTACAAAAAGTACCCAAATCCTTTAATAGCCTAAGCCTTTGCTATTACTTCCCAAGATTCCTTTTCGAGATATTTTGCTTTTGCAGTACCCGTTGTGACTCTGTAACTGCCCCTCTCTTTATTTTCGTTTTTCAATGAGTTAATCCATCTTTTCCTTATTTTATTTGGCCGTTTGAAGGCACTGCCTTTCCCATTCATTTACCTATCATGTATTTCCTTCTATTCTGTTGATAACCATATTTTTTCCATTTGCTTTAACTACTTCCCCTTATAAAGGAGAAAAGAACTTGAACAGATTTTGTTTTTCATATAAGTTGTCATAGTATGCTGTATGAATCACACAACTTCTTTTTGTCTATAAAATAATTGAAAACATGGAAGCTACTTAAACAATTATTTTTTCTTGACATATTCGTGAATTTTCTGTCTATGGACTGAATCGCCGATTGAATTTACAACATCCGGTAAAGATGTTAATACATAAAAACATGGCAGATTCTTTTTCCTGTTTGTGTACAAAAGAGATAGGTTTTTCCAACATGAGGCCATCTTAAAATTTGTGACTGGCTTAAGAGTTTTCCATTATCCCTTTTCCATCAGAAAGTAAATGCTTTATATGGTAACGTTTTCGCTGGTAATGTGCATTACAGTAAATTGCTGGACAATTTAGGGTTTTGTCAGACATCCATTTTGTGTCACCCTTGGGGGATTGGAATAGTTAACAATATTTTACGCACTACTCAATGCGTTACTGTCGCAGCACCAACTATAATATTGACACAGTAATTATATCCGTACAGAAAAATGTTTTTAAAATCATTGTTCACTATTACTAAGTTTTTATCCTAACATCACCAAGTCTGGATTCTACAATTCAAGAGACGGTTTTTAGTACACAAACTAATCCCACCACGTACACTTAATGTAGATCCCCTTCCCCCTAAAAAGGCACCATAGTCACACAGTTGTTTTAAATACCTTTATTGAGTTGATTCATTTCTGTTCTTTAATGCATGCTTTTGAAAATCTTTGTAAACATGGTAAATGTAGCGTTTACTGTAGTAAAAATGAGTTTCGTAATTTTGTTAAGTAATCTGATACCACAATCCGATTATCTGATGTTTTCCCCTTTTTCCTTTGACTTTTCTGCAACCTCCACTTTCTAAAGTTCTTGTCAAATCATGCTGACAGATTTTCTCCCATTTTTGGTCCCCTTTCAAATTCTATTCTGAACTTAAGCAAAAAAAACCAACAACTACAAAAACCAAGCAAACTTGCATTCTGTGCAAGCTTTACACAAGGACCATTAGTCGGCTAAGGGCTGAATTTGCCTGGTATCCAGCACACATTTTTAAGTCGAAGTACCTAGTCGACCAATGGTCATTGTTTAAACTTGCCCACTGCCAAAACTATCTTCTGCAAAACACTGTCACATAACTCCAGCTCCATCGCTTTAAAGCAACATGTACATGTACCTCCAAGTAGCTCAAACGTCTTTGATCTCACCGGAAACCCTTCATTCATTGTTTGGGGGTTGAGTTTTTTTTCGGAGGGGAGAGCTGGAATAGTTTACCCAACTTAGATTTCACACACATATTCTGCTCGTAGAGGTGTGAGCTTCGATTAGGTTCATGAGTGGCATGGGACCCCACCTTTTGCTCCTCGTGTGAATAATTGGTGGGAAGAGATATTGATGAGATTCTTACTAACGTCAAGGATCATGTTTGATGTGAACAGAGTTCATCCGGGTATAATAATGTTGTGCAATTTGCTTGCGGGAAGAAATTTTTACTTTTGTTCTGAAACTTCTGATTTGAATTTCTTAAAATAAAAAATCGTGCTAACTTGTGGTGTGATGCCATTTTACAGATCAAGAGACACAAGGAGATTTATTCCTTGGTCATCAAAGATGCTCAACCTGACGATTCGGGCACGTACAAGGTGGTCGCCACAAATGCGGCTGGAGTGGAGTCTAACGCAGTCACCATCGATGTGTCTGAGAAGCCAGCGACTCAGTAAGACAAATTGACAATACCTACTTGTCAGTTTTCATTTCGTTTGGTGGCCATTCAGAATTGTCAATGTTTGAAATTTCAAGTATTAGAGTGAATTTGTTTATTTCCCAAATGGGAAAACTCCCCCTTGACTTATGTTAAAGCCCTTATTACACTTTCGGTACAGAATTTTTTAAGTACACAGATTTACAAATAATTTACAGGGTTTACAGAAGGTAATGGTGAAAGACTTATCTTTGCTTTACTTTTTGAGAAAACAGTAAAACTATCAATTCTCGCTAACGAGAATTACAGATTTATTTTGAACACATGTCATGACACGGCGAAACGTGGGGAAACAAGGGTGGGTTTCCCGTTATTTTCTCCCAACTCTGATGACCGATTGAGACTAAATTTTCACAGGTTTGTTATTTTATATATAAGTTGTGATACACGAAGTGTGGGCCTTGGATAATACTGTTTACCGAAAGTGTCCAATGGCTTTAACCGGGTCCATCTTATGAAATCGTTTGTTACTTTTTCCTTGGTGTAAAATTGCATGAATAGAAAAGTGCCCTACATATAGTGTTTTGTCAAGTCCCCAATTTGCAAGAGGCAAGACTTTGATTGTATCAGACATGCAACTTTTCAGCTTATCAGTTAATGTCCTATATCTTCTTTCTAAAGACTTTGAAAATTGAAAAAAAGTATACAGTTTTGTTGTTGTAAGCGTTCCCAGTTTCCTCATTTTCCCCTCAAAAACACGGTGGCATGTCTGTTACTTATGTTAGTAGCCACAATGGGCTTGTACCTACTCCATTTGACCTACAAGGTTTAACCTAATTTCATTCACATAAAGAGGTCAAATGATAGGTCATGTTTGGATGTGAAATTTTTCCAACATAGTTTGTTAACATAGTATTCCAATTTTTAAAGTATCATGTTTATTCTGTTGGAATTTTTACTTACAAAATTTGATTAAAGAAGTAAACATTATTAGCAATGTCTGGGCGTTTTGTGATGATTATACATAAATGAATGGTGCCTAAAGGTTTAAGAAGGAGATAAAAATCCTTGTACAATTGTTAAATTGTTGTCTTGTCTATATATTTGCTTTGTTTTAGTGTGACCAGCTTACAGCTGCAAACCACACCCAAGATGTCACGCAAGCCTGTGTTTGTAGAGAGTCTACAGCAGACCACTGAAGTCGTTGAAAGTGCTCAAGTGCGATTGGAGGTCCTCATCGTTGGTAACCCGCCACCCAAGGTAATGGATGACTTCATGGTTCCCATCGATTGGTTGCCAACCAGGGGCCGATTTCACAATGAGCTAAGATTGATCTTAACTGCAAATCAATTGTAGTTGCTAAGTATAGTGTGACATCAGAAATCACTTTGGTAATGCTGACAATTTGTCTTGCAATGAGTTTTATTGCTTTGTGAAATCAGCCCCGGAACAGCCATTTTATCCAAAAAACAAGGGTTACTACTGACCGTATATCGCCCTTCCCTCGATGAATAGAGTGTAATATCTCCATTATATTTGTTTGTGTAATGTAGTGATTTAAGATCGTACAATAGTGATGTTAATTACCCAAAGCATTGTCAACAACTTGCATGGCTAAAACCCCCCTTTTCAAAAGGCTGCTGCACAGTAGTGCTTCTGGCAAAGAAAACTAAAACAACACATGATTTGTAAAAACAGTGGTAGAAATATGTTTGGGAAGGGTTTATACTCTTTGCACAAATGCTTTATGTTCAATGACATTAAGATTAAAAGAGCAAAATTCAAGTATAATTGACTGCCCTCTGAACATTTAAGGTGGCCTCCATCAAAATGGACCATGTAGTCGATTTGCTGATCCCTATCTTCCAATAATAATAATAATGAGCAGCTGTTAAAAAGGGGTTTTGGAAAGTCGAGCGTTCAAAACCAGGACTGTTGAATACCTAAATTACAAAAAATACAACTACTAAATGCTTATAATGCAAAATACAAGTTAATATTTGTTTTCACAAAAAGATATGTCTTCAAAATTGCCTAAACCAAAGTTGACTGGTAACCCTGAGTGGGAACCATCCTGAGAGTAACCATTTAATGTTCTTTTCTCCTGAAGACGAGCAGCCAACACTCTCCCAAAAGAGAAAAAATTACATGGCTTTACGCGCAAGTTTACTAGTATTTTATATATATTTTTTTACCCATACATCGATGTGGGTTAGCACTGTATACTTAGTACTTTCCCGAGTCCTGTGAAAAAATATCACAGGCATGGGATTCGAACCCAAAACCCTTGAAATTCTAGAGCAGATTATTCTTATCCCTCAAACCATTCAAAGCTTCAAACATCACTTACATTTAATGTTCGTTATAGAGCGAGGAGGGGGACTCATTGTCCCTTCCGTCCTCTCCTAACTCCTCCTGCTTCCAACCTCCTGATGTTCAAGTAAGTCAGTCATCGATATGTGATCACATCGCTTGTGGCAATACGTAGTGAAATGCTTAGTGTACAGCACAGTGGGGGATCCGGGTGTAGATTGGGCTCATAGGGGAAAAGAATCACCAAACCAGCTCGGTTGTTTCCCCTTCTTGCTAGTTAATTTTCTTGCTAGTTGGTTTTGTTCCAGCACAAAGCAAAACATGCACTGCAGGCCTATAATGTTGTCTTTGGAACCAGGGCCCAATTTCATAGAGCTGCTTAAGCACAAAATTTTGCTTCAGCAAAAAAATCGCTTGCTTAGTAAAATCAGATTACCGGCCAAGACTCCATTCAATTGTTATGTTTATAGTAAACAATAGCTAAATACCAGTCACAAGCAATGTATATGGCATGAAATTTTGGCCAGTAACATGTGTAAAACAAGCGAGCTATTTTCGTGCTTAAGCAAATTTTTTGCTTAAGCAGCTCTATGAAATTGGCCTCAGGTGTAGATTGGGCTAATAGGAGAAAAAGATCATTAAATACACTCGGTTCTTTCTTTCTAGTTGGTTTTCTTGCTAGTTGTTTTTGTTTCACCAATAAACAACACATGTACCGCAGGCCTAGAATTTTGTCTTCGAGGGCAAGGTCATTTTCATTTTGCAAAGAGGGCACTTCCATTTGAAAATCTTATCAAGTCCATGGGCAACTTTTGAAGGGGCACAAGACAAGAACTGGGGCTACAAAGGCCTCTGGTTTCATGCCTGTTTTAGTTTCTGTTTTTTTTGTTTTTTGTTTTTGAGAAGTAAACAAAAAGAAAAGCCCTTAAATGTGCGTGTTATTCAGCTCTTGTACTTGATAAATATTCCTACTTTTTCCAAGGGCCAGGTATCAACGCCTGAACAGGGCTTTTCGCTTAAGATTTTATAAAATGACTTCTGCATTTCTCGAAGCAATATCACAGACCACCCTTTGTGAGCTAATTAAGTGGTTTATGCTGCAATAGCTCATGCACATTGTTATGCAATTAGATATAAAAGAGACACTCTCATTTCTTCCTGTTTGAAATTTTCTATCACTAGAATGCATTTCATCCCTTTTTTTTAGAATTAACTTCCGACACTCTACATCTTGAGAATCTTAGTCTGGACCCATCACCTGATTCAAAATTTTGAAATATTGCACCTATCATTTATAGCAAGAATTTACTTCCAAAGCAAAAGTCTTTACATCACCCTAAAGTGCCCTTGATTTTTCTGCCACTTTTTAGCCCTTTGATCCATGCTGAATCCACCTTAAATGGTCAGCTTTTGTACTCTACTAATGTAACCACTTTTTGCAAGGGCCAACTATCATGTCTGTATCAAGGGAAACATTCAAAATCATACAAACACTTATGAAAGCACTCACGTTATATCAGTCCAAGCAAAAGCACTTTGTATCCTCTGTATGTGTCAAACGACAGTGGTATATTGACCCCCTGCACGCGCGTCACACGCGACAACTGATGCCACGCTCACCATGTTGGTGGTCAATAGGTTTACATGTAAACGCCAGGTCGCCTAAAATTTGGACTTTTCTGAACAACACACGTTGACATTGACCACCAAAATGGCGCATCCAAGATTATTCTGATGATGACGTCAGGTGAAGCGAAGGTTATTTCTAATGCCAGTTTGCTAATGGCTTCAAGCATAATTCTGCCTGGCATTGAGACCAGATACATCTTCCCTAGTTTGTTCTCAGCACCCCTGGACCTGGTGAGTACGTAGTCTGAACTGCTGAACATGTAGAAAAAGGAGAGGCTTCACCCTTTTCTTTGTTATATAACGGGGGTGAAGAGAAGCAAGAGACTTTTGGACTGTCCTTTTTAACAGTTCTTGCCAAAAGTGCGAGTGCTCAGACCTACGCAAACAATACTGAGCATGTGCGCGCATGCTCAGAGCCGCCAAAAAAGGACCGTAATGTCTGCTGCCACCAGCATCTTAAAAATCTCCCGTTGTAGTTGACATCTTGCACTATTACACTACATGTAGTATCTTCACCAACCTGGCTGGGATTTGAACCCCATTCTCATCACTCAAGCACTAGAATTTGAGTGCAGTGCGCTACATCTCTCAGCTGCTTGGAGACAACTCTTCATTTTTAAGATGGGTGTTTTAACAGCTTTCTCTGTTCCCTCTATTCAGGTTACATGGCATTTCAAAGATCGTCCTATCCGTGAGTCATCAGATGAGTATGAGTTCCAACATCTAGGCAACAAATATGCCCTCATTGTCAAGAAACCCAGCTCCACGGACGCGGGTACATACTACTGTGAAGCTGAAAACCCTCATGGGGCCGTCAGATCTGAGTGTCATCTCGTAATCAAAGGTGTTCAAAGCGGCTTTTTGATTTCCTTCGTTATTGTTATTGCATTACATTACTTTTTGAAAAACTTATGGTTAAAACTTATTTTTGAAATGTTGTTTCTTTTTTCCTTTTTTGCTTTGAGTCATACAAAATGATGCAGTTGTACAATTCTTTTCTAAATTTTTTTTAAAAGATATGTTTCAGGGAGAATAAACAATAGTTTTTCAGAAGAAAGGACATACATTCAGACCAATTTTCAAAAAGAAGTAAGATAAAATTCAAGTAAAAACAAAGAAACAAATTTTGAAGATGTGTATTGAGTTTCGTTGTTGGTTGTTGTTGCAGAGAAAGTACCACCAGATTTTGTGCTTCCACTTGAGAGCATAGCCGCCACTGAAGGGGATGTCATTAACTTTGAAGGGAGAGTCAAAGGTTCTCCAAAACCAGATGTAAGAATTTATTCTTTTGGCATGTGTTTTTCCTTTGCCCTATTCTGAGCATTGGACTCAAGTTCTGATGGTTGAGTCATCAGAGTGTGGGTTCGAATCCCTAGCATCACTCCTGTGTTCCTTGGCAAGACATCGTGTAGGAGTTTATGGTTACTTATGATGGTGAGAGGTTGTTGATCAACAACCTGCTTGCCATTTGGTTGCTGCTGCTGCATACTCCAAAGGAGTGTGCTGGTGCTGCATACTCCAAAGGAGTTAGATGATTTCAAGAAAGGTTAAGGGACTTTCATAAAATATTGCAATTTCGGGGCATCAAAACTTGTATCTTTTTATGTAACAACATTACTGAAAGTGAAATGTTTCTCAGAATGCTTCATACTATCAAAAGCTGATGAACATTTAGGCTTCTAACCAAAGGCTTTTTATGCCAATAATATTGATTACCAATTGTACACCTTCCTTTTAAATAATACTTTTTAAAATTTTGCGACAAAAATTGACTCTGTCTTGACCCATTTCCTCATCAGATCAAATGGTTCAAGGATGAGAAGCCAGTGTTTGAAACATCTCGAGTGAGGTTTGTCAAAGAAGGAGATAAGATCGGTCTTCTTATCATTCACGTCAGGCCCTTAGATGCCGGTAACTATAAAGTGATTCTTACCAACATGTTTGGGCAGTCCACGTCATCGGCTGTACTCAGTGTCGATGGTAAGTTACAGGTTCCTCTTGTTTCTGATTGCAGTTACTTTTACTTTTATGCTAGTAATCGTTGAAAGTCTGTTCGAGGATTGAGGTGTGGTGTCTTAAAGCGGTGGACACTTGTTCAAGGTGTTCTATATAAATGTTGTGCAAAAAAAAAGATTGTGATTTTAGGCAGTGGTGATGGCTCCCTTGAACTGCTCCACTGGTGGAGTGCATCCAAGTCAAGTAGAGTTCTTGGGAACAAACTTTGTTTGCAGTTGTCAGATTTGGAGCAAATTTTGTACTAATCTGTGTTGTTGCTGTTGGCGGATTTTGCAAGGTCTTTATGTTTAAAACACTTTTAAAACTTAAGTTGCGGGAGCACTCTACATGTACAAACATAGTTGCACCATCATACACAATCCATGCATTTGAACGGTTTGAAATGGTTGGTCAACGCGCTACAAATAGGTTCCAAAAAGTAAAAATTTTGAGTTGAGTTTCCTGAGTACTTGTACATAAGTCGTGAACAACGCCAAGAAAGTATCGTGCGCTATAAAAGCCACCATTTCTCCCAGAATATATTTTTTTCATGGGCTTCTTTTTCAAAGCTAACTGAATAACGAGAGTGTCTTGATTACTCTGCAGTACCAAGGACACCACCAGACTTTGTGGAGCCGCTGGTTGACCAGTCTGCCGCAGTGGGGGAGAGAGTGGAGTTCCACTGCCAGATCTCTGGAGATCCTCAACCAGAGGTCCTATGGTCTAAAGACGGGACAGAGATCACGTCTAGCGCACATATTCAGGTAGAGTTAGAGAAATATTTATGTTTCTTTACAAAGAGGATCTGAAAAAATATCCTCATGATCTACTACCGTAAAAAAAACCCAACAATTTCTTGACACATGTATCAACCGGTTCTTCTGTTCTTTTTTATGTTCACTAAGTACCCCAGTCAACCTAATCAACCTAACCCCGTCAAAATATGAACATAATACCCAGACGTAGACCCTACCCATAAGACATGTAAAAACACCTTTACGGCTTGATTGATTTTTAGAATTACAGCCAAATATAGAGTAAAAAAAAAAAAAAAGGATTGTGAAAGTAATTCAATTGTATACATGTAGTTGTGAAAAGTATTGACATTGCAAATAAGTTTTTATTTATTTTTGGCCAATGAGTGGTTCAAATGTTAACATTTATATGTTTATGTCCAATATTTGAAATTGTTATTATTATTTTTTATTTGTTGTGTTTCTTCTTAGGTATCATCTCAAGGGTTGAGTCATGTTCTCATCTTCCCAGAGGTGAGTCTTGAAGATGCGGGAACTTACAGCGTCAAAGGAAGCAACGATGCAGGAGATTGCACCTCAGTGGCTCAGCTACGAATTGGATGTAAGGTTCCTGTTGCTTAATGAAGTTTCAATTATTTGTGGCCGAAATCTCACTCGTATGTACATCTCTCCAAAGCCAATACCCCTCCCAAAAGAGATTCTTGCACACGATTGTTCCTGCAAGTTAACTATTGCTTCCTATTTCCCACACCATGTCAAGCTTTAAACATCTCAAACTGAAAACAAACTTGTTCTGTAAAAGCTGCAACTTAAGGGGGAAAGTTGGATTTTGTTTTTGTTCAACCTAAAAATTTGGGAAAGTCAAAATGAATATGATACACTCTTGATTTCAAAACATATTTTTTGTACACTTTCCAGCACTGACATATTACAGTCTTAGGGCTGTTACCATTTCAATTATATCCATTCGGAAAGATGGCAATAATTGATCTTCAATTTCCTTCATTCAAACTGTTGATTTAAAATCCATTGTATGTTCCAGCGGAAACCACTACTAATGCCCCACGCTTTGTCCGTGCTTTCGGTGATCGCAATACCTTCGAGGGCGACATTGTACGCTTCGACTGCCACATCCAGGGCGACCCCAAGCCAGAGGTCGCCTGGTTCAAGGACGGCGTCAAAGTCAACCAGGGTGTGTTCCAGATCTCGGAGGAGGGTGAGAAGCACTCTCTCATCATCGGGGAGGTTTTCGACGAAGATGCTGGCGTGTACCAGTGCCAGGCCAAGAACAAGCGCGGACAGACCACGTGCTCCGCTGTTCTTAAGATTGGAGGTAAGACGCAGATTTCAGCTGCTTATTTTATGAGATGAGTCAACGGCTCTGGAAGCTTGACAAACAAGCAGGGAGTTATTGCGTCCAGCAATTTTACATAGCAAGACAATTAGCATGAACTTGTTTTGTGTACACTGAATTGCCAATATTGAGTAGCAAATGGTGACTTTAGAGTAGCAACTGATACAGACTGTGTAGCATTTTGCTCTGCTATACAAGGGAAATCGATCGCTCACAAGTTTTCAAAGATTCTCGGTAGGGAATCTGTTGATCTATTTACAGTTGTTGGTGATGGTAAAACCAGTGAGTGAAAACATAGGTTGACTTTATATAGTTTTAAATGTAAATTCTTATTTAGTAAGAGTAGCGATATGTTGTTTGATTACATATACACTGTCGAGTGTTAGTGTTCTAATGCCTTGCGTATTGCATGTCCAAGTAGAGTGTTGTGATTGTAATGAGGGACTGTTTGATTGTTCTAATTACCATGGTTATCATGGGAAAACATTTTGTACCAAGCACATTTTTCCCACCTTTTATCTTTCCTTTTTATCTCACCTTCCATCTTTCTTTTTTTCTCTCTTTCCTCCTCCATCACACTTTCTTCACTTCACCATCTCATGTCGTTTTTTCGCTCCTGGATGACGAGCTTCCGTGGCATCGTAATCTTTTTGCTGCCACAATGCTCAGTCGTGAAGATGGTAGCCACTGGTGCCCGATTCCTCATCCTATACACACACTCCTTCCTCCTGTCGCCCAGCTGCGGTAGTAGCACCCAAACTGAGCCCGATCTCTGGCCTGCCTTTTAGTCATCCCCTGGGTAGGGAGTGATTGCGCCTTGGCGCAGCTAGAGCCCTCGGAGATGGGTGTCACCCCTCAGGTGATGTAACATAGGTTGAATCTTGTCTCTTGGATACATGGGCGGGGTCTCTCCACCCTGAAGCTATGCCGGCGTGTGGCCCGGGGCGTGGCACCTTCTTGCAATATCAGCGGTGACGTTTTGTCTCGCTGACAGAGTGCTTGTGAATCGTTAACTTGTCGGACTGTCTAATCCAGGCTGCTCTACTGACATATGTTACCCCTCAATCTTCTTTTCTTGTCATAATCCAAATTAAATTAACCCATTCCCGTATATCTCATTTGAAGGTACACTCACTTTTCGTTTAGTAGACATAATAGTTCTTTAGGTCATTGCATGCTTCTGCTGCTGTGTTCAGATTACTTCAATTTGTGTAGTTCACAAGAATTAAGTTCCGTTCTATATAAGCCACTAGCTTTTCCAGCATGTTCCTCTACCATAAGTAAATATATTTGACCACTTCTACTGATCAAGGTATGGCTGTTGAAATGTAAAATTAATGTCATTTTCCCACATAATAATTTTTCCCTCTCGAGTTTATTCTCTTGACATTTGATACATTGAATGCATTCCATTCATTTCATGCTACTTTTTAAGTTGAACTTTTCCACCAAAATTCCAAATAATGCACAGATATCTTTAAAGTCTGATTTTCTTTCAAGAGATTTGTGCAGTTTGTTTGATACTATTTGCACAGTAAAGCACTGATTGAAAGTTGAATGTCCCATCAAACAGTGTTAGTTTGACGACTTAAATTAAATCAAAGTTAACAATAATGTCTTGCCAAGAAGTTGCCCGTCCATTTTGATCTGAGCCTTTTTACTCCCACTGACTTCTGCAAGATGATGAGAATCTAAAAAGATGCCACTTTTTGGAGATGGAAGAGCCTTTTTTATAACAGAATTATCCTTTTTGAATTTTATAAAAGCATTACTTCCGACCAGATTTTTACTGTTTTGATAAACACAAAGTGATTACTAGCAGAATTTTTCAGGCACCGATGTAGCTGTTCAACTTTTAAAAGATATTATGTTCTGCACATTGTATTGTTTCACCCATAGTGTTTTTAAATAGAGTAAGTACTTGTAGTAAATTCTCTTTTTGAATTGTGGAATTCATTCAAGAGAATTTTAGGATTGATAACTTTAGCGAAAGAGCAGGTATTATATTTGAAAGTACATGTAGCTGGAAGTGTTTTGCCTGTAAATTGTTTTTTGGTAGAATCGTGTAGCTTGTGCAATATGAATATGATTTAAAGGTGACATGTTGTTGTGCACACTTTGCCAGCTTAGGCTGTGACCTTTCTAGCTCAAAGGGTCATAAAGGGTCAAAGGTTAGAGTGAAACTAGGTAAACAAGATGTCATCTTCAATACTGCTTTAGTATTGATTGAGCTTAGCATTTAAAGTAATTGGCCAGAAAGGAATGTTCAGAGTCGGCTTTATGACAAAATGTCAACCAGAGATAAATTTGGAGAAAAAAAAATCCATGACTGTAATGTCAATCATGCACATATTGAAGACACAAATATTATTATTGATGAATCTTAAACTGACTTCATAAAGCTGCTAAGCGCATTTGCTAAGCATTAAAAGCTTTTGCGCAGCAGAAACAGGTTACCAGCTAAAATTCAATGGTTTCATACTGATTGGTATTGGTTCTATACTGTTTGGTATTGGTTCCCTGCACTTATTAGCTTAGCAAGTACAGTATATCTGCTTAGAAGCTGTGTGAAACATGGCTTCTGGGTTTCTTTTTGTACTTTTTCACCCTGAATAAATATGGTATGAAAAGTAATTCATATGATGTTTTCTGTTTATTAACTAACAGTCGTTCGCTAACCTACGTGTACATGTAGGAAGATTTCTCCTGAAGCCGAGCAGAGTATACTGTTTGAAACGTCAAGACCAAACCGGCTCTTTTTAGAGCCAACACTCCCTTAAAAGAGAATTATTACATGGTTGTACCCGCAAGTTTACTATCATTTATAGTTTATTCTTAGAGGAAGATTTATTTATCTTTGTCACAAAAAGCACTTGTATCAATATTTTTTGAAATCCTTGTTATGTTCCTTTGTAATTTAACCCTTTGGATACTTGTTGACTGTTAATTGGAGACACAAGTTAACCTTTATCTTCAAGATTAAATCTAATACTGATCTTAGTACGCATAATAACTCAGCTGAACTTGTCCAACTGAACTTGTTGTCTTATACTATTTCATGGTTACCACTTAAAATTGAAACTGAGGGAGTGATGTTTTGTGTTGTTCACAACCATTAATGTCAAACGTTTTGAAATGTAGATCTGGCGAGATATGTTTTTCGATGCGGGGGCGGAAGGTTGTTTGTATATGACTAACACATGGGGATCTTATATCTGTAACTTCAAGAATGTGCGTAGTGTAAGAAATATGGAACACGCTATATTCAGACCATCCAGACTGTTTTTTCATTTTCACTTGGGGGGAATAATCTATACACTTGGTTACCGTTGTGCATCGTGTTTGGATTTACTTACTCAGAAGTGAAATATTTTGTGTGGGAGTTATCTTTTTTCTCAGCAAAAAAATAGAAGTTGATGTCATTGTCGGAGCATGTGTAGAGCTTAGGAATTTTGAATATATATTGGAAATAAACTTGTTGGACCTGTTTATCAGCTGTGTTATCTTTTTTCCACTATTACAAAGTATGTATGTAGTCCCACTTTTTCATGTCTGCTTGGAAAGAATTTTAACGATCTTCACAAAGTTTTCCTTTCCCTTCCAAATTAAACAAATATACATGTATTGAATACATTTTTTTCACCCTTGCTTTCCATCTAATATTTTAATGTAAACATTAATATTATCATCATAGCTACGACAAATTCCCACCTTTCATTTCTATTCCACTCATGTTTCCAAGAATCTTGCTTTCTTAATTCAGAATTCCACATTTTTTATCTTCATGCTTTCTGTCGTTTACACCTTCAAAATCAATGCCCTTTTCTCTCTCATACATTGTGAAAGTCATCTTTGTATTTTTAGATCATATAACATTCCTAATGTTGTACTCCTTCGTAATCCAAGATAAAGCTATACTGTCACTAGTCAGTCAACAGCCCTCTGTCGTCCTCCCTGTCTTCACAGTGGGAGGGGGACAGGGAGCCAGACCACAGGTAAATTGGCCAATCAGGATCAATCAGCAGGCAGTATTTGCACAGTTGGGCCTTTGAGTACCTGCCAGCTTGCCGCTGAGTAGGTGGGCTTTTTTGCACACATATTATTTACACACACCTGGTTTGGTGGTAACCAAATTCTGCCTTAAAAAAAAAACGGTTTTGGTTTGCGAGCATTTTTTTTTCTTCTTTGGAGATTGCTCTTCTCTGTGTTTTGTGAGGAGCTTTTAAACTGTTTTTTTAAATTTATATATATCATGAATTAAAATTTACATTATGGATAACAACGCATACTTGAATGAAAGGGAGACATAATTTGTTAGCAATCTGTTTGTCTACACCTTATACAGGAAGTCTGTTTGTTTGTCTGTGGGATATTTTGTTGGTTTGTCTGTCTGTGGTTGTACTCCTCAAACCAGGAATGCATTCCTTCATGTATGATTCAACTTGGAAGCAAATATCATTCAACATCTTCCTTGGAAGTGCATTCATCTTTTAGATCACCTAGAATACCTGAAATATTTTCCTTAAAGGTCGGGGAGGGTTATTGGCTTGTGCCCAGGGTGAGGTTTGTTTCAGATGACTAGACCCAAGAGAGATGCTAAATTGTTTTTAGCGATGATGATGAGTACATAGTTACAGACTGGGTCTTCCAAGGAGAGTGCTGGTGTTCGGATACATTGCACATGTTTTATACTGTGGAGGAGAATGTCAAATGCTGCATGGTGTTCCACTTGGCAGGGATTCACATCTGGATAAAAAAGGACAGAGAAAATTTTTGAAAGTCATACCAAGAGCTTTCCCTGAGACAAAAATATGATAACAATCTTATTTTGGTCTAGAATCTATTACATTACATCCTGGATAGAAAAATACACAGAAATTTATGAAAGTAATTTTGAGAATGTTTCCAGAGATTGAAATAAATATATCTTATTTTTGTCGCAAACTATTTCATAAAACATGGATTCACATCTGGATGGAAAAAGTACACAGAAATTTATGAAATTAATTTTGAGAACGATTCCAGAGATTGAAATATGATTACAATCATATTTTGGTCTCTCAAATCTCTAAAACCGTTAAAGAAAGTTTCAATGATAGAGTGATTTACAGAGATGAAATAACTCGAGACATCAATTCAAACATCTGGATTTAGCTTTAGAAATATCCTCTCAATGAAAACTGTTCAATTAACACACAAAAATCCTGTGATAAAAACCAAACTGACATCAACCATTAAACCCAGTTCATTGTGATTATAAACATTTTATCACCTCCTGACATGACCTCGCAGTCTCAATTTCCAGTAGCTTTAATGAAAGGTATTCCTTTAAAAAAGAAAAGAAAAACAGAAGCTATATGTCGCATCTGCTTAAACATGTCGGACATCCCAATTAAAAGCACTCCAATGAAAGGCAAGAACCAATTACTGGGAATCTGGAAGGACGGTAGAAATATTATAGGATGGTATGAATCTTTATTGGAAGTTTGGTTTGGGTTGGGGGGGGGGGGGTTGTATGGGTACCATCTGCCTTGCCTTGCATATAAAACTCTGTCTGGGGAAGCGCTGGGGTCGTCTTTGATGAGTTAATTTTGTTTACCTCGCCTGTACTCTTTTGTCTCTCCCACTATCTTTATCTTGTCATGTCACACTTTTAACGAAAAACAAATTGAGCTTTAAAAGAAATAGTTCTCAAGATTTTGTTATTTTGTTTAAGTTGAAAGAGATTTGAGCATGAATTGTCCATGGACTTGAAAGTGGGTGTGCTTTCATCATCTTGTCTTACTTATGGTGTTGAGATAAACATTGAAATGAAATTGTGGAGTTTTAAAGAAATGAGTTCTCAAGATTATTTTTTAGTCGAAAGAGATTTGATCATGAATTATTCATGGCCTTGAGAGTGGGAGGTGACCCTCTCAGTTGTGGTCTATTTAAACGTCTTGTCTAACTTGTGGTGTTGAGGAAAACGTTAAAATGAAATGACCGAGTTAAGGAATGAGTTCTAAAGATATGTTTTTTTCTTAGTCGAAATTGATTTGATTAGGAATTAATCATAACCTTGAGAGTGGAGGGTGGCCTTCTCAGTTGTGGTCTGTTTAACTATGAGTGTATTGTTTGACTTGACGCGTGGAAATGAAGTTGCTGAGACATCCAAGAATCTTCCTTTTCCCTTCAAAATTGTTTATTTCATTTCAAACTTTCTTTCATGCTTTTCTCTTTCCTCTGTCTTTTTTATCTTGTCTCCTCTTTGCTCCTTTCTTTACCGCCATGATGAACCGGCCTCAGGTTCTCCCAAGATGAAAAAGCCTCTGGTCTCTCAAGATGAAACAGCCTCTGGGTCTCGTCTAGTCTGCGTCTTCATAAACTGTTGCATGTTCCGTGGCGATAACTCTTGAAATGATTCCAACACTGCGACTTAAATACTCTTCTAGTCTGCCCCAAAAGGTCCCCCTGACATACCTCTCATATCCAGCATACCAAACATACCGACGAGACCAGCCTCGTCTGCTCACCAGGCCCTGATTGGCTCTGTGCATGAAAACCTTCAAGTAGGCTGCATGAGGAGACTGCCTTGTTCTGTCGTCCGTTCATGGAGAGCTTTAACAGCTGGATCTATTTCTAGATATGACTGAATTTTGTTGTCAGTGGTGTAAACATTTTTTGGGCTCTGCTTTTTGTGATTTGCGGCAGCTGTGATGTGTAATACAATGCTGTTTATTTTAGTGACACTAATGTGTTATAAACCGTGATACTTGACTTTCTAGATGAATGCACTATATTAATTTTGGTTTTACCCATGTACACCGATGTGGTAGCTCTGTTTACTCAGTACTAATACTTAAAACCAATATTTAATATTCTTTTTCCCCAATGCACATTTCCATGTATTAAATGTATTATAATTGTATTCTTGGACATAAGTCCTTAATTTACATTACCCAAATAAGTATTGTTATTTGTGAATAAAGAGAAATAAGAAGTGTTGGTTTGTGTTCTTGTTATGGTATGAAAACTGTTTCTAGATATCTCATGATTGTCATTAATTGACTACAACTTGGGCTTGTGTCTAGATGTATGCTAAAGCATTTATTAATTATTTTGTATAAACCATGCTCACTGGACTTTCTAGATAAATACATAATACTTTTATACTTTAACCTAAAGACCTTATTTTATAGTATCTTTATTTGTGAGCAAAGAGAAGCTTTGATTTGTCTTTTTTTAATGGTATTACAACTGTTTCTAGAAATCTCATCGTCATCATCACTAATCAACAACAACTTATGCTTATCTCTAGATACATGCAAAACATTTATTGATTCTTGTTAATTTTTGTCTCTGTTTAGGTCCTTCACGACTCATCAAGACCAAAGAATCTGACAGGTAAGAACTTTAAACTTGTCTAGAATGGCCTCTTGGGGACACCCCTCATATTACACTGTGCAAGTCTTGCACGTTTCAAAAAAGAGAACACAACTAGAACAAAGGTTATCTTGTTGTTCTCTGAACTCAAAGCTTCTTTTCCAATTGTATTTAATATACTAAGTTGTTGAAAAAATTAAAAGAAAAAAATACATAAAACACTAGCAATTTGTTATAAACACATTTTCATGTATAATGTTGACCAAAACAAAATTGTTAAAATTAACATTGAATTAAAATTAAAACTTTGGATGGGGATGTTTATTTTTTTAGAAATACCGTTTGCCAATGAAGCACAAGTTTATACAAATGCTTACAGAAAGAAATGAACGTTTTAATTTCTGTGTTATAGACAGTATATGAATTTTACTCTTTTTATGAGCAAGGTCTGGGAAGGCAAATGATTTTTTTGATGACAGTTTTTTTTTTACTTTTGCCTTTCCCTGGACAGCCTCTGCTTGTTATAACAATTATTGTATTGTCCAAAGAATAAAAATAAAAATAAAATAAAATAGCAAAAGAAAAGAAAGCAGGACACAAAACAAATTAAGTGACTGACCTTCTTACAAGATTTGACCAGCTGAACCCTTCACAGTAAAAATTGTCCTCTTTTCCCCTTCCCATCTGCCCTAAGGGGAATATCCTTAAATTGTAAATCAGTTGTTATCCACTTAAGACCGGGGACGTTTTCCCAAAGCAAAAGAACCACTCCCTTAGGGAAAGTCTCCGCAATTGTGATTTTGTCTCTTCATCACAAATGTCTCACATTCATCAAAAGCCACTTTATATTCAGCTGTGCTTTGGTGGAAAAGGAATGAAAGGAGGACGTTGTCTCGGTGTCCCTTTGTTAATATTTAATAGTCCATTAATAGAGTGTAATCTTACACAAGGGAGAGAGGAAGAAAAAAAAACCCTTGCATGCAAATTTTGTTTTGCTTTTGTATACCTTTAAAGTTAATGTCAAGAGAGTCACACCATTTTAATAAGCCGATAGAAGTATTTTTAGTTCTTAAACCTGACGCCCGATCAAAGAAATTGTTATTTGTGACTCTGCGTAACCTTTGATATAAAGATAATCTTGTTTGCAAAAGGTTGGTTAAGTTATCAGGATCGCATAAATATCAACATCTAATTACGTGCACAAAGACGTTGAAGGTTTTTGAGCTGTTGCCAAAATATAAGTGGATATAAAAGTGTTTCAATTTAAATGGTCACATTACACAGGAGTAAAAAAGACTTTGTTACCCAAATTCATAATCATAGAAGGCTTGATTTGATGAAATTTTACTTTGTTAAGTATTAAAAAAATTTGAATTTTTATCAAAAGAAATCATTTGGGAAAGTGGATTTCTTTACGCCTGTGCATGCCTAATACCTTATGGAGGCATCAGGACAATTGCCTCCATGCCCCTGGCCTTTGCCTCGGTGCCCCTGGAAATGTCCGAATACAAAATAACATTTCCCTCAAAAAGGTGTCCTTAAGTATGTCCTGCTTTGCCCTTACAAGAAAAAAGTAGCAGGAATAAAGAAACATAATTCTAAAGATAGGCATTACGTATCAACAGCACACACCATCAGTTTAACATCTGAGCACATTGTACAGGACACCTTTATATAGGACTTTGAATAAAACAACAGCTCAAAAATGCCAGGCGTGTGGAAACTCCAAACCTGTCTACCTTTACACTGGATATTGGGAAAAACAACACCTCGGAAAATTTACAGACGTGTTAAAACTCCAAATTGTCTACAAGAATTGCAGATTTCAATATTTGTGCACATTTTACCTGGAGTGTTTAAAGAAGGCAAGACAGAGGTATAGAGAGACGTGTCCTGTTCAATGAATAGTTTCCCACAGGGCTGGAATATGACACCGCGCTTACAGTAGAGCGGCAGCCTCGGTAAAAACGATCGCAATTAAAGCCAGAATCGGGGATATCGGTAAACGGGTGTAAATGCCAGGAAACCGTGTTTGATAAAGCAAAACAGTGTGTGTTACGTGGAACTTTTTTTTTTTTTTCATGGATGGAGTTTTGTTCCTTTTAAAGATGTTATTTTCTTGTGTACTGTTTTTTTTCTTATGATATTTAGGAGTGAAGCACAGATAATTTTTGACTTTTTATCACATTTGGGATTTAGGTTTTACCGGGGAGGGGGATTTTTGTCATTATGATCCAATATGGTAGTGATTGAACCTCAACAAGATTTTATGGATTTTCCTTGTTTTTACTTTTTTATTTCTCTCCACCATTTAAAATTAAGTTACACACTCTAGAGACAAAATCAAACCTAACAAAACATTTATCAAATAAATCCACACAATATTTTTTCCCATTTCAATATTTGGCACAAACCTATCTTTCGTCCTATAAATCTTTCACACCAAATGCAACATTTTCCCGTTAAAATATTTGATGAATAGCCCACCATTTCACCATATTTCATAGGGTAAATATCTGGCGATGGAGATAGTTATTAATATTTATTGTTTATACCTTTCTTTCTCATTATTAAACCAACGAATCTTCACAGGTGACTATCACAGTTGCTCGAGGGCCCAAAGATTCCTGTGAAGAGTAGATAATGAAAACGTGTTTAGTTTTTGTTTAGAGGTGATACAACAAATCTAGGGATTGCCCCAGACAGAGCCAACCAATTAACTCTCTCAGAGAGAGCAGTACCTTAATTCAAAACTTGATTCAAATACAATTATCACAAGAAGTTTAACTATCAGACGTACATTTTTATTTTAGAACAATGATAAAATGGATTTTTACTAATGACCTATAATGGAAGATCTAACCTTATAATTCATATTTGGTGGCTTTCATTAAGAAATGCATATAAAGCAATCTTAAACTTATTTATCAATACCTCCCCCCCCCAAAAAAAAAAAAAAAAAAAAAAACAACAACAACAACCCACCAACACTGACGAAGACGACAGCAACAGCAACAACAACAATGAAACAACAACAACAACAACAACAACAACATCAACTAAGTTGATTGCTATCAATGATAATGCAAAAGCAACAGTACCTGTTGTACTCATTTAGAAAAAAAAAACAGTCTTAACACAGGTGACAAACAAGACCGGGCTACAAATTAAAACAGTAACACATCGCACCAACCAAGGACACACTGCTTAGAAATGTGTCAAGGAAAAACGGGACAGCGTGGTAAGACCGATTGATAGCATGATGTTGCTGCTTTATTCCGCGACTTACATTGTTACTTGCGTAGATAGGTTTCTTGATGACGTGTTGTTTGTGGCCAGTTAGAGACAGATTTATTTTCCATCGGTGTGGCATTGGAGAGGCTCATTCGGGATGGAGTTGTAATAGAATTGATTACTGAGACTGTATCTTGAGATTCATTTGAGCGGCTTCCTCTAATAACTAGTTTGGGAGTAGGAACGCTTGTTTAGAATAAGTGTTTTGGAAAAGGGGATGCTTGTTTAGAATAACTGTTATGGAAAAGGGGACATTAACTTAGAATAACTGTTTTGGAAAATAACTGTTGTTTTTTTGGAAAAGTTGATTCTAGTTTAGATTAACTGCTTTGGAAAAGGGACATTAGTTTATCATAACTGTTATGGAAAAGGGGACATTAAGTTAAAGTAAATATTTTGGGAAAACACAAAAAGGCTACACTCATTTGGAAAAGTATTTGGAAAAGGGGATACTAGTTTATAAGCTAAGTTACATTTAGTTAACTATAGGCCTCTCTTAATATTTATGCATGAGGTACGTCACAATGCTAACCCAAACGAGGCAATGGGCGCAACCACTGCAAGTGCTGGGGAACTTGCGCCCATAGCCTCAGTTTGGGTAAGAATTATGATGTCATGCATAAATATAAGTAAGTAAACTTGAAGGTTCATGTACAACCATGCACTAAAAATGCTTTTGGGAGAAATGTTGGCTCTGAGAAGAGCTAGGTGTGATCTCTGTTTGTCCCCATGACTCCCCTAAACCAAACTTCTGAAAGGTGTGATCATGTATCTTAAGAGAGGTGAACCATCTATTGTAAGCAGTGAGCTACCAGTAACTTGTATGAGTGGTATCTGTTGCCTGCATTTTATAGGGAGGTTAGGAGGTTGGTTTGACCATAGAGCAAGGACCCTTTACGTTAGCATTGCAACATTATATGATAATACACATAGCTGACTGATAATACCCACATAGCTGAAACTAGAGTAATAATTTAGGGGGTCCAACATTTTTTCTAGAAAAAATATGTAGAAGATGTTGGTCTGTATCGTGTAATGACGTCAGGTTTATGTTCCTTTCTCTCTGACTTGGGTTAGTCAGAGAAAGTGTCTAGTCGAGAATTAGATGCCTTTGGACATCTTCATGATCAGTTTTAGTAATATGAATATTCATGATGCTGCTGCATATGCAATTAATGTATGTGGCGTAGTGAAGGTTGGTTCACATGTAATGTGTATAGTTAACATGTAATGTTTTTAAGCTAAATTGGCCCAACAGTGTCAATCAAATACCAGAAACCAAAGAAAAGACAAATAAACTTAAATCCATATTCATGGCCTGTGTTACACAACCAGAAGTGTGCAAGGGGCGGGCTTATGCAAACCGTCCACATAATTGGCACCATGCTTATCTGACTGGAATGTAGTCTATCCAGGCTTGTGGGGTTCCCACCAATCAGAGTGCAGTGTGTGCAGCCGTGTACTGGTTTATGTTAATGAGTTTGCACGCCGCTGAATCTGTCGGGATGGACTGACTTGCAGTGCTACCACCAAACCACATCAAGAGAACGAGGGAAACTAGGCTGTAAAGGCCTCCTACTTCGGCGAAGAAATAAAGAGAGATTGGATTAGTTTGTTGAATCGTGAACACAAAAAAAAAAGAGTTGAGAATTTAGTGTTTTTTCTCTGCGGGGAGGAAGACATAAAAGACTACTTTTTGGTGCCAGTTTAACGTGATCGGGAATGGACCCGGATTCCAAGGGGGAGTTACGGCTGGTAGGAAAACTATTATTTCTATTATTTGTGTAAATTTTTGTATTGTAAATTGTATTCTTATTATTTTATTTTTTTAAAGCTAAAAAATAAAGTGTATATTTTTTTAATAGTTATGATATGAATGATGGCAATTTGAAATACTTCCTTCAGAAAGTATGTTTTCATTTTAAATTTAATCTAGTGATTTCAGGCTCAAGAATTGAGCAAAATCTTAGACTGCTTTTTCTAGAAGTGAGGTTTAAACAAATAATTGTGTTCAAATTTATTTGCTTTTAATTGCTTCAGTTTGATTTTTTAGAATAAGAAGCTTCATATGGTTTGACTGTGCCATCTTTTTGTCCTGTGAAAAATAGATTGTGTATGGAAAATTAAATCAACGAACAAAAACGTAAACATTAAATGTTCTCAGCTATTTTTGGACATGCCGACATTGATTTATTATGACAAAAGTAAAGCTGGAAACAAAAGAAAGTAAACATTTGGGTCATCCATATAGAAAATATATTGGCTACTCTGGTCGATGTGTCAAAACACAGCATAGAGAAATTTGTATTGAATTTAGAATATTAAATGCACTGTTTCGTATCCTTAGGAACCAATAACTTACAAAAATAAAATGTTTTCTCCGTACTGTTTCTGTAACCTACTCTCATTATCTACTTGTATTTTGAAGAAAAACAAAATTGTTTTGTAAAACTGAATGGAACATTTGACGTAAACACAACTTTCTAGGGAAGATGTCAGAAAATATGTTGAAGATGTTCCTCTTCTCTGACGAGGAACAATTCATGATATAGACATCTTGAAGATATTCAAAGGGGAAAGGACAGCTCCAATATTTTAAAAAGAAATCTAGAACCCCAAAAACCACAATTATATAAATTATAACAGGTTCTGTATTAACAATACGTGTAACCCCAGTAGGTACACAAAGTAGAATGTAGTATAGGCACCTACAAGCATACCATGCATATTTGACGGATTAGGGAACACACACACCCCCCCCCCCCAAGATACATCCATGTACGATCCACTTTTAATGTTCTCCTTGACATCAATCCATATTTCGCTCTTTGTATTCAATTGAAAATTAATGCATACGGTGTTCGAGCTGTTGAGATATGTATCAAAGTCTAACATGGCCGTGGACTGTCTTAAAGAAACATGCAGGGGCGCTTTTGAAGTGAATGTGACTTTAAAAGGATCGTACAGTGTTAGCGACAGTCTTGTTAGAAAGCTAACTTTCAAATTTGTAGCCCAAACCCTATCCCAAACGCTCAATTACTGGCTTTTGCAAATGCACAGAAAGATTTTCTGCCTCAAATGCATGTTAAGAAATTGATGGCTTAGTAATTGAGCCAAGTTATCCAACTTTTGTTTTAAGGTGACTTGAAACTTTTAAGCTTGTTTGACAAAAGCAGACTGTTCTGATAAACCCCACACATGTATATTTGTTAGACCGCGTTATTAATGGGTTTGTTGAAGGGTTTGGGTACTTTTGGTTACACAATGTCCACAGATTTCCATTAAACTCACATAGTTTGAAGACAATGTTGGTATAAAGCTTCCCTTAAAATATTACTTGCTGAGGTGCTGTACTTTTTGAGAAATAAGTAAAACTATGTCCAAAAAACCCAAATGTAAAAAGGTGTTTATCAGTTTCGGTTTAAATAACAAAACTGGTAAATACCTTTTACATGCTCAAATAATTTTCGTCTCACTGAGACAAACACTACTAATTTCTCAAAAACTACAACACCTCAGCAAGTAATATTTTAACAGAAGTTTTCTGCCATCATTATCTTCTGTAAGTTTAATGTGTGTTTTGTGTCCTACGAAAAGTACCTAGACCCTTTAAGTAACATGCTCAGGGAGTGTTGAAGTCGAAGAGTTGTGCTCTTCCATGCAGTCAATGCTGCAGCACCCCTTTAACCAGTGCAGCAACAGAGTAGCACCATATATGGTAAGGGCTGCCATATGCTTAATGCATGGCGTTGCTTGCTTGGCATCTTGGGCTGATGATGCTTAATCTATGATCTTATTCAGGGAGGTTAGTCTTACAAGTTTACTCATGAAACAAAACTCTGCTTCCATCGGTGAACTCGCTTTATATTGAGGAAAACAAAAATTACTCTTGACATTTTTTAGGACACATTCAACAATTGTTTTTAGATTTTGGTTGCTTGGATGTCTAATTATACTAGCAATTTGTGGATTTTCTCTTTTACTATGTAGACCCAGGGGAGGGATCTTCTATGTTAAATGGTGGCAAAACAAAAAAGGAGGAAAAACAAAATACCGTGAGATTTTTGAGGACACAATAACTTTTTACACTTTGCTTACTTGGAAATCTAATTATACTAGGAATTTGTGGATTTTCTTTTAGTGTTAAGTCCCAGGGGCGGGATCTTCTACGTTAAAAGGTTACTCAAGGTTAAGCTGTTATTGATTGTAGAAACATGGTTTAATCAAGAAATATTTGAGATGATTTGACAGTATTTGCGGCTTGGTGCATGTACAAATGAATAGTGTAAAAAGTATTTTAGAAAGTATATCTAATTTCAGATTCCAGGCTGTCATTTATTCAACACAAAAAAAAATTAATGGGAAAGACTTTGCTATGGTCAAAACTTCAGGCCATTAAATATTTTTTGCATTTATACCATAAGTCTTTTTGGTTGGCTAGAAGTTTGCAATAGCTAATTCTATTTTCTCATTCATATAATGAAATATAGATAAATAACCAATTTTTTTTTCAGACTTACATCAGGTTAAGATTCAGTGTGAATTTATTTTTCTCAACTTTATGATAATCAATCTTAAAACAGATGGATCAAAACATTTGCTAATCTTGCTGCCAAAGTATTCAACATTTTAAGGTAGTACTAGTTTTAAAAAGTACAGCATTACACAAACCCCTCCCTTTGTCTAATGAGACCAGGTTCAAAATCAAAATCCCGCCTTGTCTATGCATCCCTCATTGAATGCATCACACCAACAATCTCAAAGATATACCGATTTTCTTCCAAACCTTCTCTCAACTTCGGTAAAATTGTAACCAATTATGATGGCAACCCCTTAACTTCCTTAGCATATTGAAACGAAAGATTCTCAGAAATACTATCTGTTCCTCTAAGTGCAAAAAATGCAGCGGCCACAGGACTGACAATCTCAAAGAGATGTGATTTTTGTTACCCCAAACCTTCTCTCAATTTCAGTAAAATTGTAGCCAATTATGACAGCACCCCTTAACTTCCTTAGCGTATTTTAACAAAAGGTTCTCAGAAATGTTATCTATATTCCTTGAAGTGCAAAAAAATGCAGCGGCCACAAGTTTCACCATGATTTTGTTTGTATAGTTGAAATTTGAAAGTCATGTCCGGGCGTGATATTTTGTTATCATGACGATCATCCTCTTAGCATAAGCTAGGGAGGACATCCCGCTATGCTGAGATGTACATGCCCAGCATACCAGACGTGGGGGCCTCGCTCGGGGATCACACCACACTTCAACACAGCACAACTATTTCTTGAGTTTGCGATGTCCAAAATAGACTTACGTCAGTGCAATACTATCCCATGTATTATGTATAACGCTCACGCAGTGCTACTTGTATGTCGCACCACCAGAGAAACTGTATCTGTCATGTATTTTTGCACATTCCTCAAAGTGTTCATGTAGTTAGTCAGTTACTCGGAAACTGTTGAATGTTAATACATTTAGGAGTGGTACATGGACATCATATTTAATAGATATTTAATGTTAAATTTGCATCGGGGATGAAGATTATTCATTTTGGTTTTTACCCATATACACATCGTATTTAACAAGCCAATTACAAAGTTTTAAATATGTATCCAGTCGCTCATGTTAACTCATTTTTGGCGTTGCCTCAATTAGCAAACTGGGCGTAATTTTACAGGGCATTATAAACAAAAACAATGCTTCACAAATTTCTGCTTACCTGTAATAAGTAAGATACCAGTCAAAAATGGTACATGTCACATGTTGTATTGGCTGTTTACCTAAATCTGGTAATTGTTTTTGTGCTTCTTTTCTACTCTTTGAAATCTAGTCCTCAGGTGAATACGTTGCCAGTTGCCCATTTTAATTATAGATCACAACAACAAATCCTTATGTAGTATGTAAAGACACTCACTGTCTAGTACATTAAGTGATTACATGGCTATAGAGGAATTTAAACTGAAAAGTTAATATACATGTACAGTTTAAACTACTACTGTCACCGTTCAGAAATATTTTTGAAAAAAATATCAACGCCTACTCAGATTTAATAACAACTACTACTGTCACCGTTCAGAAATATTTTTGAAAAAAATATCAACGCCTACTCAGATTTAATAACAAACATACGAAACAGAAATTGAGAATAGAATTTGTTTTACATAAACAAAAAAAAGTTTATTCCAGCTGGTCTGAACAAGCCTAAGTTGTGGCCCATTTACAAAAAAATGGCAAAGCAATGGTATGCTGCTAAGCCAATTTTTGTATCCGTCTTAGCAGAAATGGTTACAATCCAAAAATGTTAGTTGTCATTTACTGGTTGTAATGCAAACTGTTTGTCTTTGAAGCAAATAAACTTGTCAAAAATCAGTATCAACAGAAAAGTTCTGTGGAATTCGAACTAACTGGTCCCAATTATATTACAATGGAAGTAATTTCACTTGAAATGAAGGAAAAAAAAACAATATTTTAATTTTTAAAACACACCCCATGGTTTGTTGGTTGTCTTGCTTACCTAGAGGCAAACACACGTAAGATTAAAAAAAAAACTAAAAAAAATCAGCTACATTCCTTGCTCTATGTAATTATTCTGCAGAGTGATAATATACTTGATCATTCTACTAGGAAAGACAATCTCAAGTCGGTCTGTAAAGTGTTTTTGTTTTTTTGGTTCATGCTCAAAAGTAGACATGGTACAGTTTATCATTCCAATACCTACTTGAAGAGATCAGTTGTTTTACATTTTGGTGTGCATTCCTCCCTGCACTCATCCTTCTCAGACACACACGCATCCGTTCCAAGATGCATATGTTTTTTCTCTAAAGGTCCTTGAATCTTTCCTGAAGATTCTTAACTGCTGACCCTGCCTTACGAGACTGTCTCACCCACAATTGAAATGTCCTTCCTTTGTATTAGTTAATAATTAGTGTAAATTATAAGCCTTCTCGTGGAAGAGAAAAGGTTGACCTCAGTGATTCTGGCTTACAGATTTAGGAGAAGAATCTTGATGACTTTAAAGATGTCAGCCGTCGATTTCACAAAGAGTTAGGACGAGTAACTCTTCCTAACTTACGATTAATCTTAAGGTCTGCATGCTACAGTGCAGGGTTGGGACTCGTCCTAAGTCCTAAGATTAGTCTTAAGTTAGGACAAGTTTTGTGAAATCGACGGCAGGTCCAATTTTGGCCGATTTGACCTGGAAAATGTTGATATAAATTTTAAAAAGCTATTTTCTTAGCTACAAGAATGTTATAAGCTTTCATTTAAAGTAGTGCAGGAATATTTTTCCAACCTATGAAAAGTGGTGAATAGGAATGAAGTTATTGTGGGGATGTAACAGCCATTAATTAGCATGTACAAATAATTGGTATTTTGTCTGGTAACCTGTTTCTTCTAAGCAAGATTTTTCCGTGCTAAGCAATTATTTGTTTGTGCAGAAAATCTCACTGAACTGAAACGATTTTTGACCAAGCTTACATTTCATCCTCTTTGAGACCGATGGAGAGCAAAACTTTGTAAAGTAGATAAATTTATTTTTGTAAGCATTTCCTTTGCTTTATGAATTTAAGCTACTTTCAGCCTCAGCACAACAAAATTGTGCTTACCAGAACAAGGCTACCAGCCATACTACCATGCCACATGTACCATTTGTGCCTTGTATCCTGCTCATTTAGCAGAAAATTATTTGGCAGGATTTTCTGCTTCAGTTGCTCTATCATAAAGACCGTAAGAACAACGATTTGCTAAACACAGAAAAGTATTGCTTAACAGGTTAAACACGTTACCAGCCAAAATTACATTAAGTTTACATTGTTGTGACTGGTGCCCCACTCAATTTTTGCTTAGCAAATAAGTTTATCAAACAGTATTTTCTGCTTAACAGCTTCATGAAATTGGGCCCTGATGAGTACCGGATTTACCCTCATGTCTGAAACAAAGTCTTGCATCGGCCTCCTCCATCCATCTATGGGTTTTACATCATTACATTCCTTAGTACTTGAATCACTGCTATTAATGCTAGTCATAAATAGCCCTGCATGACTCCTCCCGCTGGCTTGCTTCCCATATTAAGGGTTTACCACAGTCTTCAGGAGCTATGCATTACTTAACCCACTCTATAAGTAAGAGAGTTTGGAGCCTCCTCCTGTTGCATCCCATGTGGATGCTCCTGGTGTGTTTAGACTTTTGATATCTCTACCGTGTAATGTTCATAATTAGTCTCTGCATCTTGGCACCTGCGCACTATTAATTAACTTACATGTAGGGCTGGGAGACTGAAGGTTCTTTGGTTGGTTGGATGAGTACAATTGAATTCACAACAAAATACTGACAAAAGGACATGTTCTTAATCCTATAGTTACAATGTAGTCTATCCAGTAGTACCACATTAATTTCCCTAGGCCTACTCAACAGGGATATCTACGTATGGGTCCACATTCATTAAAAGTTGTTGTACAATGTACTTTATTTTGGGTTGAACAAAGATAGATTTTCTGGACCTGCAACCTTCGGACTTGCATGTACCTGCCTGCAGTAGGTTGCAGTTTCTAGTTCAGCTCCAGTAAATTTTGTTTTGTTCAAAACGAAAATTATTTAGAATTTTCCTAGCCAGTTTACATAAAAAGTAGAAACTAAGTGGACAATGAATGTACACTAATATTTACAATACATACAATTATATTTACAGTTATACAAATTGAAATATATATATGATACAAAGATATAATACAAAGATATCATATACTTTACAAGTTATTTTTTAGCTGTTAACCTGTTTCTGCTGAGCAGAATTTTTCGTGGCTTAGCAGTTTTTTTTAAATATTTTTTGTTCTAGGCAGCTCGATGAAATTAAACTCTGACAATCATTAGTTTAACAACAGAGAAGCTTTTTCTCTTTTTGTTCAAAAGAAGTCACAGAAAAACATAATTTTGTTTGTGTTGGTTTTGTTTTTACATAAATTTTGAGACATAAATTTTGATTATCATTATTATGGTTCATTGCAAAAATATTCCTTTACGCCTGTATGCCGTCTGTAATTTTAATCAATTTTTTTTAATCAATCAATTACCTAAACACTTGACCTACAATGACCTTTGACATGGACACCCTGAGTAGGTCACAGGCTTGAGCCTGCCTTTTAAGATAAATTACTGATGTAATTGCTGTGACATTAGCATTTAACTATGTAATCAGACAATGTATTAATATAGTATTAATATTATTTGACATTTATATAGCACCTCTCCAAAGGATCAAAGCTCCTTACATTAAATTTAAAATGAAAATCACTAACACATATTATATTAAACAGTAAATAAAAATACACTGCACACTAACAAAAACTTTACAAATATATAAATATATATTAACAAAAACCAAAACAACTAAAAAACTAAAACACTGAAAATTGAAAAACTCTACAGGCTTATACAAGCAAAGCACAAGGTTAGCATGTACACACACTGTACATATTAATTATTACAGGGTTAGGCCCCTTAGAAATACACATAATTTGTGCTGCATTATTGTTGGCTTAAAAATGGTTGTGTTTTTGTTTGCACATAATTAAAATTCTCAAGGAGCATCTGCCAGCATTTGAGCAGTCGGAACCAAAAACAGTGGATTTCAACTTTTTTTTCACGATTGGTGTTGTCTGTGAATATCTAAAGTACCATGTATCTATAGGTTGGGTAAGAATAACCAATTTCAATTTGAACACATACCATTCCTTATTTATGAGTTTTACCCTAAATATCATTTTTGCAAATAGTTGGTTGTACTTTGATTGATTACTTCAAAACATTGAAGGAAAATTCCATGAAATTCTTCTCACATGAAACATGAATGACACACTGTTAACAAACCATGCGGTCCAGATTCCTGACATGTTGGTCGTCTAGATGATCACGAGTACTTATTTTATCACACAGTCATCCATTATCTGCTTTGTAATATCAAAGAAGGAACGACAGATTAAAGGTACTGGACACTATTGGTAATTACTCAAAATTATTGTTAGCATAAAAACTTCCTTGGTAACGAACACGGGAAAGCTGTTGATAGTATAAAACGTTTCGAGAGACAGCTCCCTCTTAAGTTACATATTTTTTGAGAAAGGGGTAATTCTTGCTCAAATCTTAAAAGACTTCAGGCCCGGAGCCTTTTATTATGGATCTGAAAGAACATAAATTTGTGCAACAAGGGTGTTTTTTTTTCTCATTATTCTCCTGCAACTCCGATGATCCAATTAAGTACAAATTTCTACAGATTTGTTATTTTGTGCATACATGTACATGTACATATGTTGGGATACACCAAGTGCGGATACTGGTCTTTGACAATTACGAAAGGTGTCCAGTACCTTAAGTGGAATTTGCCAATTGAGGCATTTGATAATAGTTTAATTCATTTAAACATTTCACAAAAGTGCAAACAAAACCTGTCACGTTTGTCTTTTCTCTCTCTTGTTCACAGTCTTGAAACTACTTCAACCACCACAGTGACCGCTATGTCCGGTCAAAGGTCAAAGTTCAAGGAAGACCCTCCCAAGTTTAGCCAGCCTGTCAAGAGTGAGTCAGTTGCCGGAGGAAAGTCAGCGTCCTTCGAGGCAATTGTTCAAGGTAAATGTTCAATAACAAATTTTTATTTTATTTTATTCCTTCCCTCCCTCCCTCCCTCCCTCCCTCTCTCCCTCCCTCCCTCCCACAAAAAATCCCCAAACAAACAAAAAATTAATTGACCCCCCCCCCCATTCAAAATGCTCAGACAATTTGAAATGTGAGCAGTTTGGACAATTGTATTCAACGTCTTTAAAAATTACAAGGACCTCATACATATTTTAGAATGTTATAATGTTACAAAAAATGTTATAATGTATTATAAAATACAAGGCTTCTTAATTTATAAAATTTTGTGCAATATATACATGAACACCAGCATTTACTTGATTTTTTTTTTGAACAACAGTTCTCTGCCCTTTTTTTTTAAGTAAACATAGGTGACACGAAGAACTACAGTTCAGAGTTGTACTTAACTAACCAATGATTCACCATTTTCCTACTCACTTGAAAAAATGTATAAATGTAGTTCAGTACAGAATGACCAGTTCAGCCAATTTTACAAAATTCACCTACAATTTGAATAAGTACCCCCCCTCTCCCAGTACCGCCCTCATTGCACCCGCACCCTTTTCAAGAAACTCATCATTTGATTCAAATCCATCATACCCCTCCATTCGCACATCATCAAGCATCTTCAGGGCATTTCCCTGGACAAAGATGTGAAAAGTGCAAGTCGTTTCTTATGGCATGCACTTAGATGAAGCTTTCTGGTTATTTGTACAGCACTTCTGTTTCCTGTTCTATGTCCTGATGAGACACATCAATCTGAGACTCGACTGTATTGTATCTTGTACCAGTAGAATGCACCTTTTCCAGTTATCGATGAAGTCTTTATTTCCCCCGTCCATGTTCAGGTGTTGCTCTGTTTAATTATGTTACCATGGCAACTGTGCCCTCTCCTTCCCTTATTTGCACACTTTTGCTCTTTTTTTTTTCAAAAATATGTTTTCTTCTGCATTATGCTATTTAGGCTTGCAAAATCACAAACCTGTTATTCTAAACCGCTTTCCAGTATTTTCAATTAGATTTTCATGAGCCAAATCTTTTTTTTTCTCCTAATTTGTTCTGCAATAGATATGTGGTATTTGTAGTGTGTTTATTTTGGGGCATTGTACATTTGAATACTAGGTAAAAATTTTGAGCAACTCATTGTGAAGTTCCTGTGAGGAGATGGTGGATAAATTCAACCGTGGATGTCTTCTTGTTCAAACCTTCATTACTCAACAGCTTTGCATTGTATGTGCTTTTTATATTGTATCTTCGCATTGTGCCTTGTATTGTTACCGCTCTGATTGTTGTTTGTCTCTCCTTTGCTTGCCTCGCCGCTCCATCAACGCCCTCTCTCTTCGAAACCCGACCAGGCAACCCTGAGCCGAGTGTCAGATGGTACAAAGATGACACTGAGCTGAGAAACTCTCCCAAATATCAGATCAGCTTTAGGTCCGGCCGCGCCTCGCTACGCCTCCCCAAAACTGCCGCCGGCGATGCGGGCAAGTATAAGTGCGAGGCTAAGAACCCTCTGGGTTCGGCCGTGTCGACAGCTGAGCTGGTAGTTAAAGGTTAGTTCTTTTTTTAAGGTGGACTGCGACTCAAGAAGCATGAACGCTCTATAAAGGCTGCTTGCTTTCTACTCTGCCTGCTTTCTGTTCATAAATGTATTGTGAATATCACATAATTGTTATCTAAATATATTGTCATTTGTTTGGTATATACCTCATGTTCTTATGTTTCTTGTAAATTTAATACTTTTGAAACTGTAAGCTTGTCTTCTGATATACACATTACTTTTGAAAAGTGCATGGAATTTTAGCAGATTTTTGTTTGAGCAAAAAAACAATGCAGACTGCACGAGTGAAGAAAATGCATTGGGAAAGGAAATTACATGTGGGGTTCACTTCATACCTAATATAGAGCACATTTTGATATTAACAAGTTACAATTCTTTGATTGCTAATACCTGAGCTTGTTTGATCTTTGCAGAAAATGTTAAAGGGTGTAAAAATATGCACTGGCTGTGAAGCAAAAATAAATGGTATAAGAAAAAAAATTATGATTCAGCCTTTGAGAAAGACTCTGCTAGGGTTGAAACATCCGGCCACTAACTATGTTTTGCCTTAATACCATGGAGCATTTTGGTTGGTAACCAGTTTGCAACAGCTAATTCTATTCTCAAAAAAATTAAGTAAAAAAAAAATGTTGCTGAGAAGTGGAGAATTTAATCTTTCCTTCAATATTTTAACTCACAGATGCTACCGAAGCCCCAGTCTTCACTCAACGCTTGCAAAGTCAGCAGGCGACCGAGGGGGACAAGGTTAGCTTTGAAGTGACCGTCAAGGGACTTCCTGCCCCTGCCGTGTCCTGGTTCCATAACAAGGACGAGCTGAAATCTTCCGCAGACATCCAAATCTCCAGGGAAGGCGAGCGATGCACGCTTACTTTTCCTGAAGTATTTGACGACGATGCGGGAGAGTATTCAGTCAGGGCGGAGAATCCTGCAGGAAAGGCGTCCTGTCAGGCACAACTCATCGTCAAGAGTAAGTTGGACGTGTTTTTTTTTAATTTAAATCTTTCTTGTTTCTAATAGATGGATTTGCATCGAGATAACAAATATTATGTTTTTGTTTTACCAATATACACCGATGTGTGTTAGCACTGTAACCGCAGTGCTTTCCCGAGCTCTATGAAAAAAATCACAGGCATATTACTCGCGTGGGATTCGAACCCACGACCTTTGCAATTCTATAGCAGTATCTTACCAACTAGACCACCGAGATTGCCCGGTAGCTAGAGGCAGTTCGAATTCATGTTTTGGTAGCGGGACTTCTGGTTAGGTCCTAAGGGATATATTCCAGGGAAAACCCACATATTAAGGTAGGGACTGAAACTGCAGTTCACGTAGTGCCCGCTGGTGGGATTCGAACCGGTGTCCTAGAGGAAGTCAAGGAACGATATCACAACGCAAACCGGACCGACCCTTTTTATAGACCTTACGCACATGACGTTATCTGAGTGGGGCGCCTCGACTAGAGTTCAATAGTTTGCTACTAAAAATGCCATATTTAAAGCCATTGGACCCTTTCGGTACAGAAAAAAAAAGTTCACAGATTTAAAAAAATAATTTACAGGGTTTACAGAAGGTAGCGGTGAAAGACTTCTCTTGAAATATTATTCCATGAAATACTTTACTTTTTGAGAAAACAGTAAAACAATATCAATTCTCGATAGCGAGAATTACGGATTTATTTTAAACACATGTCATGACATGGCGAAACGCGCGGATACAAGGGTGGGTTTTCCCGTTATTTTCTCCCGACTCCGATGACCGATTGAGCCTAAATTTTCACAGGTTTGTTATTTGATATAGAAGTTGTGATACACGAAGTGTGGGTCTTGGACAATACTGTTTACCAAAAGGGTCCAATGGCTTTAAGGTAAAAGCTTGTGTTTTAAACACCAAATCACAGTCTTTGTGTTGTTTTGTTCAGGTGCAGCACCAGGCCAGAAAGCTGCGGGCGTCAGAGAGGAGGAAGTGAGTCCAGTTAAGACTGCTGAAACACAGAATGCACCACCACCACCACCACCACAGCAAAGTGTTCAGCAGTCTGCTCCAGTATTCACAAAGGTCAGTGCTTAAACCCTTTCATTCATGAGAAATTACTTTATCAAGGTCGCATCCAGCCATGTTAAACCATTCAAGAACTTGAAAATTTATCGGTTTTAACCTAACATGCTTTCCCCTTCTAGAATTGCCTCCACTTACTCGCTAGCAGCAACCTGATGATGTATATGGAAGTTGGCTATATATTAAAGTTGTTTATTTCAGTTGTTAATTTATTAGTGAAATCAATTTAATCCTCGTGCTTCATTAAATAAATTGGCAAAAATACATCATGTTTTACATTTCATATTGATACTGAGTTTGGCTTGCATTTTTCAAAGTTATCATTAAAGGCAGATTTCTTAGGTTGGTAAACAAAGTGACTGTTAAACTTGTTTATATATACATTATATCTAAATTTTAAGGGACTTTTAAAACTTTTCAGAAGAGGGGTTTATAAGAAGAACACAGGGAATGATTTGTAATTGGAGTGTTGTTTTTAAGAGTAATTTTAAAACGACAAATAGTTCGTTGGTAAAGCTTTACTTTTAACTCAAATTTAAGACAAGTGACTACCAAGCAGTTTGACTCGGTTTTTCTTTACATTGTCACCCCTTGCTATCCCGATATAAAGCATACATTCTTTTATTATTAACAAACGTTTATGGTCAGTGTTTTAAATTTTCCCCACTTATACCCACAGACTCTATCTGATGCCCAAAGCAACGAGGGCCAATCCACCACATTATCATGCACCCTCAAGGGACAACCCCAACCCAGTGTCAACTGGTTCCGAGAGGGAGCTAAGATTGAGCCCAGCCTGGACTTTGAGATGAGTTACAGCAATGGTGTTGCCACGCTGACCATACCTGAAATCTTCACCGATGACGCCGGGACGTATACTTGCACCGCTACCAACCCAGCCGGGAGCAAGTCTACAACCTGCAAGCTGACGGTCAAAGGTAGCATTTAAGCATACCAAGTACAATTTATAACGGCAAATCAATTCAATTCAATTCAATTCATCAACATTTATTTCCACCAAAGAAAATCACTAGAAAAAATCAAAACAATTGATACAATAAAACTAATACGTGGAGGCATTACACAGGAAGCCGAAGCTTATAAACAGAATGCCTTAAACACAAACAAAAAACACACTTAAATAAACAATATTGAACAAGGAAGACAAAATACAAAACAATACATAACGAAACAATGAAACAAAAACAGACAAACAAACGGAGTGGACTTAAACAGTAGTAGACATCAGACGGATATACGCAGCATTATACTAGTGATACAACGACACAGTTAATAAAAGAGATGATGCAAGCAAAATAAAAGCACAATTAAAGCGAATGCATACAATACAGATAACAAGAATATAACAAGACAATCCTGAAAACTCTCTCACTGCAATATTGAGTTGTTTCCTATCTAGCCTTTTCTGACAAAACCCGCCCAATAAAACTCCATCCCACGGTACTTCCAAACCATCCAAGGTGATTTTCTATAGTTAAGGGATCTTTTCAAAGCTAGTGTAACTTTCCTCTGGTATGTTTTCAAGCTGCCATGGTAAACATGTCTTAAGTATATTTTAGGACTCATAGTTCAAACGTAGACTAACGTAGACTTAAATACTGATTGTCGAAGCACCTTGAGTGTCACTGAGTGACGGATATGAGCGCTATATAAGAAGCTGCCATTACTTTTATTGTTATTTTCCGCCATGCCAAATTTGAAATCCTACAACCTCGATGGTCTTTCAGGATCCGGGAAACCACAAACTAATGCCCAAAACGGCGCCCCATCATCTGACGGCAAGATGACAGTGGGCGATACCAAACCAGAGTTCACCAGAGAGATACAGCCTGTGAGATTCAACGAAGGGATGAGTGCCCGCTTTGAGTGTGTCGTCACCGGCAGACCATTCCCTGAAATCGTATGGTTGAGGAACGGTGCCCCAATTGCTGGGTACAGGTACGTGTGTTCTACAGAATGTGCAAGTTTTAGGCATATTCGAATGTTGGGATTTGTAAAGTAAGAGTTTGTGCATTAAAGCAATGTACGTAGGACCATTTTTGATTGTATGCAAAACTTGTGTTGTCACCGGCAGACCATTCCCTGAAATCGTATGGTTGAGGAACTGTGCCCCAATTGCTGGGTACAGGTACGTGTGTTCTTGTAGAATGTGCAAGTATCAGGCATACATGTATTCGAATGTTGGGATTTGTAAAGTAAGAGTTTGTGCATTAAAGCAATGTACGTCGGACCATTTTTTATTGAGTGCAAAATTTGCGTCGTCACCTGCAGACCATTCCCTGAAATCGTATGGGTGAGGAACGGTGCCCCAATTGCTGGGTACAGGTACGTGTGTTCTTGTAGAATGTGCAAGTTTCAGGCAGATTTGAACACTGGGACATGTTAAAGTACATGTTTGTTTCCTTTGTGTATTAAAGCAACGTATGCGGGACAATGTTTGAATATGTGCGAGACTTGCTTGGTCTATTGCTAAGCAGATATGGAGTAAAACCCACCCTTTCTGATATTAAAAGAGTAATCATAGTATCAGCTCAAACTATTTTCAGTACAAGGCGTATCCATGCATATTGAACAACTGTTTGGGTGGTTTCAGGTTATCAGAGAAAAGGTTAGAAACATTGGAAAAACCTGACGGTAGATTGAAATTCTTGTAACATACTGCTATAGACCTTAATCACACTGCAGCCATCTTTAATTTCTCCCGTTGGTATTAATGTTACCAAACTGAGGCTGGAAGAACAAAATAGTCTGGTTCCTAATTGCAAAATGATCATTAGCATTCATTTTTGTTATTCGATACGAGGAACATTACCAAGATGGAGGCAGCATGATAAAGGTCTATAAGGCTAACTGCCAACGATTCCATAAGTTTCCTCACAACCTGCTATTCTCACTTGGGAATTTTTGTACATTTTCCCTAATTCCTCAATCACCTCTTTCCTCCATGAAAGTCTAAATAATTGTTGGTTTCTGATGTAGATTCATCCCAAGACAAGACATGAAGACAGGATTTGTGTCGTTGGAGATAACGATGCTTCTAGATGACGATATCGGAGAGTATACGTGTATCGCTAAGAACGCTACCGGACAGGCTGTCTGTCAAGCCCTCATCATGAAAGACGGTAAGAATTTTTGTTTTCTCTTTGGCAAAGATGCGCTTGCTTCCAAATTTCAAGTCATGAACCATTACTAATTTACAGTTGAACAAAGAAAAAGACCAGGATCTGAACATTGGATCTCAGGATATATATTTGGTTTGCGGTTACACCATGTGTGTATCTACTTGCCAGGTAGAGTTTGTTCTTAGAGAACTGTCTTGCTTATTTCTACTTCCGCAGAGTAGATTGTTCGGGTGTTTGGGAGACTTCTCAGTTCTAAAAAAAACTGTCCTGCTTATTAACTATTACCTGGCGGATGGTAAAGAAATAGGCTGGGACTACTACTTAGCTTGTAGGATCGTAATTAACTGTACTACCGCGGAGTCAGTTCTTGGGTTGGTCTCAACGTTTTGACTAGCTTGCTCTAGTCATCGTCAGTCTCCTGTTTTAAACTGTATGGTCACAGTCAACAAGATCGTATAATAATTTAGGAACTTATTGCTAACACAATTTTCAGAAAAAAGCCCCATTAGTAGAACTTCGTGCGATCACAGCAAAGGTGAAGATTTGAATCTTGAGAGTGGGTGACACTGAAAAAGAAGAAGAAACCTATATGGGATTTGGGGCATTGCATGCTGAGGTATCAATATATATGAACAAAATAATCAAAATTCATGTTCTTTATCCTTGATGCAATTTTGGCATATAATATTTATTTGGTTTGCGGTAACACCATGTGTGTATCTACTTGCCATGTCGATTATGTTCTGTTGAGAACTTAACTTGCTTACATGTATATTATACTACCGCGGAGTAGATTTTTGGAATTTGGGAGACTTCTCAGTTCTGAAAAGAAGGAAAAAAAACTTGTGTTTCATATCTTCCTCTGTTTATTTGAACAGGTGACTACAACCGTTGGGCAAGGCAGAGGTACAACGAGGATGTCCGTTCCCGACCAAACGAACAGAGAGTGAATGTCAACCGCTCCATGAGTGACGGAGATGGACCCTTAAGGGACCACCCTCACGGGAGCAGTACCGATGTGGACGGCAATGTCTACCATGATGCTGATCACGAGGTAATAGTTCTAATACTCATTTGTACTCACTTAATCAAAGACCTTTTAGATAGATGTTTGACTCTTCAGGGGTTCGATTTCACAGAACACTAAGACTCATCTTTAGATGGGTTGTCAGTATTGCCATAGTAATTTGTACTGTGACATCACACTTCGCTTAGTAATAAAGATTGTAACAGTTCATGAGGTAATAAAAACAGCCATTCAGATGTTCTAATATTGGTTTAGACCCTCTAATTCAAAGACCTTTTTACATAGATGTTTGACTCTTCAGGGGTCAAAATATATTTGGGTTGTGGTAACACCATATGTGTATCTGTACTTGCTGGCTAGATGTTAGTCTTGCTTTATACTTTACTACTGTGGAGTAGATTTTTCGGAATTTGGGAGACTTTTCAGTTCTGAAAAGAACTGTCCTGCTTGAGGAGGATGAGATGGTTTTGAGAATATTTGATAATGATGTCCAGTATAGGAAAATACTAAAGTATTTGAGTTTGCCAAGAGGGTTTTCTCTACTATTATTGCAGTCACAAATGAAGTTTTTTCATACAAAACCAAGAGATAATTTGTACAGAATTCTGAAAAGCAGTACATTTGTCAAAGTGTTGATGAAGCAATTATTTCAATGTGTCTCTGAAGCCTTTATAATCGCTCGATGTTTATTACTATTAAAGTGGATTTTACAGGTCAGATAAAGTTAGAAAACATTGTCCTATCAGCTTCAAATAACACAAATATAACATTATTATACTTCAATACTCTCCTTTAAAAGTGGTGTGATCATTTAACAATGCATTTTGCCTCTCAGTATCGGTATGAAACCAACATTGAACCCTTTCCCCTAATTCCTCCATCCAAACCAATCCCCATGATGTGCCCCTACCATAATAATTACCTCTTTTTATTTTCAAACCTCCCCTCTACCCGTTTTGAAAACTATCGTAAAATGACAACGGAGTGCATGGTTTTTCTCTCCTTCTCTCCCCACCCCTTCTTTCCGAATGCGTTTTCTTATCCCTTAGGAGCTCAAAATATCCCCCTTTGAGAAGCGACTTTTACAGGAGGTTGCCTTTAGGGAGAGGTCCCTCCCCAGTTGGTCCGTCGGCAGGGACCCCCGCGACAGAAACAGACATTCCACTGAGGTATACAGTTGCTATGACAACCATCTGTTGCTATGCGCACATTCAGTTGCCATGCCGACATCCCGTTGTTGCATGATTCAGATCATCGGCTGGCATTTAGCAATCACGAGACTAAATTCTTGTTTAGAACAGTGTCGTACGTAACTACTAACAAGATAGCTTGTTCAGAAAAAAATCTTGTTTTTTGTTTGGTAGTCGTTCATATTGAATTGCTAAATTGTAGTTTTGTCATCTAAGTTGAGTTCATTTCAAATAGTTTTCTAACTACATGTAATACTAGAAATTGTAGTTACTTTTTTTCCCCGATGAAACTAACACATTATCCTTTGCTCCCCTTTAACGGATATTAACACCTTAAGTTGATCGCAATTTGTTTCTGTATTTTCCTACCACAGACTGTTGTTATTTAAGGGATGTTGGATTTACACATGTATTCATACCATAACTCAAGTTACTTAAGAGTTATACCACAATTGTATTTTTAGAAGTTGGTGTTTTTAGTTACTTGAGACAGAGTTATGTCTCCTGCTGTGAATTTGTTTCTTATGAATTCTTTTCCCTGTTCTTAATACTTTGTTGAGTTCTTTTTCAGGTCATAGGAGTTTCTGTTTGATGTTAATCAACAGACCAAAGTTGTCAATTAACTTGTAGTTGTTGTCACATGAAGATTTCTGTGGCCCTTTTCGAATCCACGGCTTCGGCTTTGGATTCGGCTTCAGGCTCTGCCTCTCGTCTGAAGCCCGGAGCGGGTAGGCAAAGCTGCACAAATTTTCAAAACAACTGCCGGGCCAAGCTAGCCCGAGTCGAATCTGGAGCCGAAGCTGTGGTTTCGAAAAGGGCCTCTAATGACAGGAACTCGCCCCCGTACACTCCATAGATTTGATGTGATTTCTCATATTGAAAACCACTGTTTAGTTATACCTGTTCCTTTTTCACCAATTTTCAAAGCACAGCATTATTTATGAGCTTGGGAAGTTTGATTTCGGAAAACTCGCAGGTTGGAGATAACCAGGGCCCAATTTCATTGCTCTGCTTACCGCCAAACTATTTGCATACGATCCCAATTCTTCGCTTAAAAGCTGTGCAAGCGCCGATTATCAGCTGTAGCTATGTATTAAGTGAAGCATGCCGTAGTAGCGTGAATGTGAAGTACGCACGCGCACGAGCAAAAATTCCCTGTTAACCCATGGAATATGTTTGATGTTTACGCCGAATTCTCTGCTTCCGAATCCAAATTGTTAGCTGCTTTACCGTCCCATACAAGTTTCCCTCATTTGGACACAGACAGCAACAAATTGCTAACAGTAAGCCTAGCCATGAAATTGGCCCAGAAAGCTTCATTGGTGTTTACTGTCACTTTCATCATGTGTTTTAAACATTGTTAAATGTGTCACCCCGTTATCATCTTCCTGTTTCACTCATCAGGAGTTTAAAGTGTCACCGTTTGAGAGACGCTTATTGAAAGAAGTCCAGTTGAGGGAAAGGTCTTCTGACCCGTCCCCTCCTCGACCCGCTGATCAGGTAGAAACAGTTGATTGGATTGAGCATGGTGTGCTGAATGCATTTCTATAGACCCATTGCAAAACGCACAGCTTACTTGCACACACCTCTGCTGTCTCCATTTTGGGTGTCAAAAACGCGCACAAAAGGATGGTACACGTGTTTACGCACCTCCGAACAATGTGCATCTACCATTTCTGCCTGTTTTTGTGGGAGTCCATTTCGTTTGTGCACGTTTTGACACCACAAATGGAGATGCCCGTGTATGTGCGCTGAGCGTTGTGCATAGGGTCTTTTGAGAAATTTGGGAAAAATTCACTGAAAATCATATTGTTTACTGTATGAATTGGCCTTTACTCTGGGAATCCTTTAAAGACACTGGGCACCTTTGGTAATTGTCAAAGACCAGTCTTCTCACTTGGTGTGTCTCAACATATGCATAAAATAACAAACCTGTGAAAATTTGAGCTCAATTGGTCATCGAAGTTGCGAGATAATAATGAAAAAAAAAAAAAAAAACCTTGTCACACGAAGTTGTGTGCTTTCAGATGCTTGATTTTGAGACCTCAAATTCTAAATCTGAGGTCTTGAAATCAAATTCACGGAAAATTACTTCTTTCTCGAAAACTACGTCTGTACAATGTTTTATACTACCAACCTCTCCCCATGATTCGTTGCCAAGTAAGGTTTTAATGCTAACAATTATTTTGAGTAATTACCAATAGTGTCCACTGCCTTCAAGCAGTTTTTTAATATGGTCTTAAGTGTCCAAAGTGATACAAAATGCATGGGTGGATCCTACCTTCATCAAGTTCATTGATGCAGATTTTGTTTGCAATGGCTTTCAGGACTATTCCTGTTGACCACAACCACAATGCTTTTAGGCATTTAAAAAAAAAATTTAATCCACTGTGACACAACTTACTCTGTTTTTGCAAAAACAAGTTTTTCTTTAAAAACGGTGCATGTAATGTGCAATAATTACAAGATTTCATCTTAAAAAAAAAAAAAGGGAAAATACTTTGGGGGAATTTATTTTGGAAAAGAGAGAGAAAAATAATGTAATATTTTCCCATAGACGAACCAAAGTAATAAATAATCCTGTATGCTAAAAAGTGTTGACAGCTCCTGCTGCATTGCATTTCACAACTGTACCCTCCAGCAGAACGATCATCTAGCTACTCCAGTGACTCTTGGTGAATAACTTAAAACTGTCTAAAACCCACAGGTGTATAAACCGTCGCCATTTGAGACCAGACTACAGAAGGAAATCAAACTGAGAGATCGTCGAACGTCAGAAGATCAGCCTGATATGCCTTCTCTAGGGGTGTGTAGAGAAACTTAATCTTGGCATGGTGTGAATCTGGGGGTCTCTCTCTCTCTCTCCAGAGATTAATATCAACATTGGATATGTTTTTGTAATCCTCCTAAAGATTGATTATTTAATAGTCTTCAAGCGGTGTTCGTACCATAATATGAAAATGATGCTGGGCTTGCACACAGTGTAAAACATCTGAAGCCATGCACAGTACATGTCTAGTGCATATTTGAGATTTTCTTCACGAACCTCTGCTTCCTACATGTACATACATGTACATGTACATACATGTATACTTTAACTTGTGAAGAAAAAATTGTGGACTTAAAAACAGGTCCAAAAGGTTGATTTTGTTGAAATGTTTAGTTCATCTGAATACAAAGCTGCAATTCAGCGTGCATCTTCATGATATCATTTCTTGGTATAAGCTGCATGTGTTTTGACTGAGTAAGGCAAGCACACATTCCCAGCCTACAGTTTGAATACATAATAATAATAATAATAATAATAATAATAATAATAATAATAATAATAATAATAATAATAATAATAATAATAATAATAATAATAATAATAATAATAATAATAATAATAATAATAATAATAATAATAATAATAATAATAATAATAATAATAATAATAATAATAGTAATAGTAATAGTAATAGTAATAGTAATAGTAATAGTAATAGTAATAGTAATAGTAATAGTAATAGTAATAGTAATAGTAATAGTAATAGTAATAGTAATAGTAATAGTAATAGTAATAGTAATAGTAATAGTAATAGTAATAGTAATAGTAATAGTAATAGTAATAGTAATAGTAATAGTAATAGTAATAGTAATAGTAATAGTAATAGTAATAGTAATAGTAATAGTAATAGTAATAGTAATAGTAATAGTAATAGTAATAGTAATAGTAATAGTAATAGTAATAGTAATAGTAATAGTAATAATAATAATAATAATAATAATAATAATAATAATAATAATAATAATAATAATAATAATAATAATAATAATAATAGTAGTAATAATAATAGTAATAATAATAATAATAATAATAATAATAATAATAATAATAATGATAATAATAATAATAATAATAATAATAATAATAATAATAATAATAATAATAATAATAATAATAATAATAATAATAATAATAATAATAATAATAATAATAATAATAATAATAATAATAATAAACAACTACAGAAAACCTGGGAAGACAAGGTAATGCACGGGAAGTATCCAAAAAGGACGAAAGAAGCAGATGTTGACCAACTGAAGACACACCAATGGCTTAAAAACACCGGGCTGAAAGCAGAGACGGAGGGCCTTATCATTGCCGCCCAAGACCAGAGTCTCGCCACCAGGTCATTTCACCATCGCATCATCAAAGATGGAATAGACCCACAATGTAGGATATGCGGAAAATATGAAGAAACCGTAGACCATATTATCTCTGGATGTCCAGAGCTGGCGAAGACGGAGTATATTCATCGACACAATAAGACAGCGGCGTACCTTCACTGGAAAATTTGCAGGCATTACAACATAGAGACGACAGGGGAGTGGTACAAACATCAGCCGACAACGGTCACAGAGAATGATGTAGTCACCATCCTCTGGGACATGCCAATCCATACTGACAAAGAGATTAAAGCCAACAGACCCGACATCATCATCAAGGACAAGAAAGACCAGAGGTGTATACTAATTGATGTGTCAATACCTTCCGAACGAAACACCTCAATTAAAGTTGCCGAGAAGCTGTCTAAATACAAAGACCTTGAGATCGAGATTAGCAGAATGTGGAGTATGAAGACCGAGACAATCCCAGTGGTCATCGGAGCTCTGGGACTAGTAAAGAAAGGACTGGAGAAATTCATTGAACGTATCCCTGGCAGCATAAGCATCAACTTAGTCCAGAAGATTGCACTCCTCGGCACAGCTCACATACTACGTAGAATTCTGTCCATTAAATAACATCACCCCTTTAGCGCCTCAGATCCATAGTCTGGATCCGGCTCTGTAGGATGTATCGTAGATAGCATAAAATAAACTTCTTCATAATAATAATAATAATAATAATAATAATAATAAAAATACAAAGCATTTATACGGCGCTATACAAAGAACAGAGCGCCTAACATTACCAAAGGGAGGGCAACATGAGAACAAAAGCAAAACCAGACATCTGAACTTAACACAGTTCAGCTTGCGAACAGTTGTTCTCTCATTCCACCAATGGGGAGCTGCATTAAAGAATCAGTCAACAGAACTTTCAGGAGGGTTAAAAGAAAAGAGTGTGTTGATGACGTGTGTTTGAAACGGTTTTTGCCAAGAGTGTGTGTACTAATGTAACTGTTACTTTGTGATTTGGAGGAAGCTTTGCCGACCTGCAGAAGTACGACTTGGAATTACAGCATCCAATACCAGAAGCAGTTAATTGTAAAAAAATAATCTTTGCATGGAGTGTGTGTGTTATTTTGACTTGCAGTTAATTTTAACCTATCAAACCCTTTTTCTACAGTTGACAGCTAAAGAGGTTAATGTCTTTACCATCTACAGATGCCCCATTTTGGGGAACAATATTTCTTAGTTATGTGCATGATTTTCAAGCTTTGTGTTCATGGTCAGAGCAAACCCTTTCTTGACACCAAAATGGTGGACAGGGTAACTGTGTGATGTGGTAACCGGAGTTACCACAAGTATAAGACATAACTATTTATATTCTGGGATGAGCTTATTGTTTACTGATGTATGATGAAGCATGATAATTTTGTGAATAGCATGAATTTGATTTGCTGCTCTTATGATAAAAAAGTTAGACTTTATCTTTATTCTTGTCTGTAACTCGTAGCGTAGGTTTGTTCAGAATTGGAACCCTTTACTAACATTTTCCTCCATTGCTATCATGAATCTAGCGTCATTAAATCTGTAGAAAAAAACAACATTTGAAGACTATACACCATGGAAATCTATTCATATTCATATTATAATCTTATCGTAACATGAATATGTAGAGTTTAACCTCTCAGGTTCAACTTAATTATGTTGTGTACTTTGAAGATAGAATAACATCAATGCCAACAGAGGGAGGTTCGAATTTTACACACTTTTTGGGGCAAGGAATGATTCAATTTGCTAGCAAAATCCCATTTCTGGCTCTCATTTGTGTGAAGTTGCATGATACTTGGACAGATTGTGTAAAGTTTGGCTTGCAATGCAGTCCATTATTCAGCTTTGCCCTACCATGGCTCCGCATATAAAGTCATTTTCACTTATAATTATTCCCCTCTTGTTTTAGGAGCAAAAGTCTGTTCGCTATGCCACATAAACCTTCTCACTACTGATTACTTATCTATAGCCACCAGACAATCACTGTGAGAGAACAATGCATGTTCTTTTGAACAATTTGGTTTCTAACCTTTTGCTGTAACGATCTCTTTGCAGACATTTAGCGTTCCCAATTTTGAGGCAAAACTCCTCCAGGATCCCAACCTACCGGGACTGGTTACCGAGACGGAGACTGAGACCGAAATGGAATCCGGCATGGACACAGACACTGAACGGTCTGGCGCTCCTTGTTTCATCAAAGATTTGAAGAACTTTAAAGTGCTAGAGGGGAGCCCAGTTACCTTCAGCTGTAGAGTTCAAGGGTCACCCAAACCGACAGTGAGTTGAACAGCTTGATATTTGTTTTCTTGTCATTTAAAGAATAATAATCAGTGTGTATATGATGCTTTGCACGCCTGAAGGGCGTCTTAAAGTGCTTCCAACATTATTACCTATGAATTTGTGAAATCCCTTTTTTTATAACATGTCAATTTTGCCAGAGGTTCTTGAGCAGTTGCTCCATCAAACCTGCCCAAATTTGGAGAAAATTTGACAGCAGTCAAGTCTGAGTTTAACTTCTACAATAACTAAAAAGAACGTGGAACTCTACATGTCTTTACATTTTAGCAAATGAAACAATACTGTTCAGGAGTAAGCGTTATGTGCATAATCACTATTTTGTTCGCAGACTGTGTTAACTGTATTATTTGTCTTGATTCCGTATTAGGAACAACTAAGAAAACAAAATCCACCTTTTTCCTGACATACAGATTCAGTGGTACAAGAACGGACAGCCGGTCATACGATCAACACGCTTGGACGTCAAGACCACTGAAGGTTTCTGTTCACTGCGTATTGAGATGGTCCTGCCCGAAGACAAAGGAGCCTACACCATCTTTGCCTCCAGTCCGAAGGGCCGGGCTGTCTGTACAGGGAGACTCTACGTGGAGCGAGTTGACGATAACGATATGCCACAACACATGAAGGGTGTCTTGGCGCACAGAGTCAGAGAGTACGTATTGACTTAGTAATAATTTGTAAAAAAGATCTAAATTGGCACCTAAGGCGCTTCACACAAGCATTAAACTAGTAAGAAGTTAACAATGCACAATGCATTTAAAAAAAACTTTACTGTAAAAATAAACATTACTTAAAAAGTAAAGTAGTATGTAAACTACAAGCAATGACAAGGGATACTATCAAGAGGTTACTTCATTAAACTACAGAAGAACTAAATGTTACTTAAAAAGTGCAGTGAAATGTAAAATGCAAGCACTGACAGGAGAAAATTATCAAGATGTAGCTTTTTACTTTTTGTAAGTATCACATGATTTTGCTTGATTACTATTTTTGATTCCCCAAAGTTGGCAGATATATTTTGATCTCATCGTCACACTCCTCTCCTCTTCTTGCTATCCAGAGAAACACAAGAGTATCAGATCCCCGAGCGCGGTGCTCCGGACAGCCAGGTGAATGAAAGACACTACAAGCCAAACTTCAAGGAGATTCCCAGCGACTTGATTGTCAAGGAAGGGAAGATTGCCCGCTTCAACTGCCGCGTTAAGGGTAGACCTCCACCAGATCTCATCTGGTTCAGGGACGACGAACGTGTGTACAGCGATCCCAACCACAGGGTGTGTATAATTAAAGAAAGTTTGAGAAAACCTTGTTTCAACATATTTCTCAAGATGTAGAGGAGAAACAAAAATTCTTCAGAAATTTGTTTGGTTTTCGATCAGCAAATTTGTAAGCTATAGAGCATTAAAAGGTTCTTCTGAAATTTGTTTGAACTTTGGTCAGCAAATTTGTTTGGAGCAATTGTTCAGCAAAAGTTTTTTTTTTTTAGCTATGTCAGATCATGCCTCAATGATAAAGATGTAAATTAAACTTTTAAAGAAAAAAAGAAAAAAATGAAAATCCATAACCCATGCACACAAAACTGCCCCTTCCGCCACAAACTTACATAATATTCTTCCTACTGTAGTCTGATTTCCGATGTTTTTTTGCACTTCAGTAATTTTGCACTTCGTAAATCAGACAAATTAAGTATTAAAGCCTACACCATGTGTTCACGTAGTTCAATTTTACCCAATGAAATGTTCCTGCTCTTTTCAATGGAACAAATATCATGCCTTAAAATATCAGCCCAACCATTAAGAAACCTTGAAACCTGATCACTTATTTTCAGATGATTGTGAATGAGGGTGGAGTCCATTCTCTACTCATTGCCTACGCTAGACCCGAAGACAGCGGCCTCTATCGCTGTGAAGCCAAGAACAGAGCTGGACAGGCAAAGTTCACTGTCGGCCTCTCTGTAGAAGGTAAGACTCTAATAGTCAGGATTATCTGAAAGAATGGATCTTGTTTGATTTTATGAAGTATTGTGAAGGTTAAAGACACTTGACACCTTCGGTAATTGTCAAAGACCAGTCTTCTCACTTGGTGTATCTCAACATATGCATTAAATAACAAACCTGTGAAAGTTTGAACTCAATTGATCGTCGTAGTTGCGAGATAATAATAGAAGAAAAACACCCTTGTCACACGCAGTTGTGTGCTTTGAGATGCTTGATATCTGGACCTCAAAATGTAATTCTGAGGTCTCGAAATCAAATTCAAATATTTGAGTGGAAAATCACTTCTTTCTCGAAACTATGTTACTTCAGAGAGAGCCCTTTCTCACAATGTTTTATACTATTAACATCTCTCCATTACTCGTTACTTAGTAAGTTTTTATGCTTAAAATTATTTTGAGTACATGTAATTACCACAAGTGTCCAGTGCCTTTAAGATGAGGGTGTGCATAATTAAAGAGACTATGAGAAAGCCTAAACTGGGTTTGTGAAGGTATAGATTAGGGGAAAGACATTTTTTTTTTTCAGAAATTTGTTCGGTGTTTGGTCAGAAAATTTGTTTGGGGCAATTCTTCAGGATTGTCTGAAAGTATGTAAAGAATGGATCTTGTCTGATCAAGTTTTGTAAAGGTAAAGATAAGGTTTCAAAAATGTTAACGATTTTTCATTGAAAAACAACTGATTTTTTTTCTATTCGGAATAATCAATTGACTATCGATTTTAAGTAATTTTCCTCTGGTGAGTGGAGCTATCAAACACCTCAACCAATTTTTCGCAACTGTTTCGGGACCGGATTGAAAAATAAATAAATAATGAAATCTTTTTGACTGATAAACAATTAATTGTTCTTTCCCCAAACAGCCAAGCAGCACCTTGTTGCCCCGTCCTTCATCGATCGTATCGAGAACGTGTCTGTGATGGAAGGCGAACCAATCTCTCTAGGTTGCAAGGTCAACGGGTCACCCTCGCCACAGGTCAACTGGCAGAAAGATGGTCATCATATCACAAGGGGATTCAAAAACTTCAAGTCAGTATTAGTTCAACAGTTTTTATTTGAAAATAATTCCTAGTGGTTTAGACCTTCCTGTAGAGTTTGGTTGTTTTAAATTTTTACTGTAGACTGCGGAAAGCACTGATTCTACAAGTCTTGATTATGAATTGTTAAAGGGCGAAAACTTGAACTAAAGCCAAGTTCATTTTTTATGCGAATGCGATATGAATTTTGGCATCACTGGGCTGTTTTCGCAGGGAATGTTTTGCAGGAGTTGAACACAGTTTAAGTGTTGCGAATTATTCGTTGCGAATTTGTAATGTCAAAATTTGTATTGCATTTGAGGAAGTATGAACCGGGCTCAATTCAGTTTTGGTTGAAACTTTTTTATTTAAAAGTTATTAGGTATCAGCTGTAAAAGTTAAAGGGTTGTAGTTCATGCAAGATTTTTCTTTTCCCATTTCTTCAGGATTGAGATGCTGAAGGGTGAGTGTAGCCTGTCAATAGAGAGGACCAATCGCTCTGATAGTGGCTGGTATACATGCACTGCATTCAACTCGGCTGGCCGTGTCTCCTGCAGATGTAAAGTACAAGTATCATGTGAGTCAAATCTCTAGTATTATTTGTCAGGATTTTTTCTTATTTTCGAAATTGTTTCACGGCTTGCTCATTGCCTTCAGACTTTTCTCAAGGGATGTCAAGTTACCACTAAATGAAGAAAGAAAAAGACTCACATATTTCATTTGTTGAGAGTGAAGAGTCTGTAAATTTTCTATAATGTGCCACAATTAAAGTTCACAGGTATCATATGTAGACCAAGATAAGACCAATCACTTTTTCAGGGTTAAACTTTTTATTTGTTTTTTTAATTTTTGCTACAGCATCCATATTGTTTATTCAATTCTTAAGTCTGTCTTTACCAATATTATAAACTGAAAAACATTTCTGGTAATAAAAACAGGCAGGAACGATCAAGATGGAATGCCATCGGTGTGGTTTGTTGGCCTGAAGAACCACACCTTGTTTTGTCTTAGAGTTGAGCAGTCAGTCATTAGTGGTTAGTTGATGTTTAAAATTTGTTAATGCAGTTCATGGAATGCAATACCAAGAGAGGAGAGGAAATTAAACATTGTTAGTTTTTTGCACTTCTTTTTCCCATTATAGATCAACCACCTGTCGGTAGGATGGCCGGTACCCCACAACCACTGGTGAAGAAGAAGTCTTCCAATCAGTAAGTACACATTTCTGTTTTTGTTTAAGAGATGCTGTACATTCCATTTTTCAGTTAACTCTGATACTGAAAATTTTTATGAGTGAAAACTGGGCCCAGATTATTCTGCTTGACAAATTTCTTTGCTCAGCAAAAACTGAATGGGGCACCAGTCACATCAATGTAAACTTAATTTATTTTTGGCTGGTAAGCAATGCTTCTGTTAAGCAATACTTTTCTGTGCTTACAATAGCTTATTGTTCTGTCACAGCCTTTATTTCAATTCAATTCAAAATTGGTTTATTAGAAAAATACATCTCCAAATAAAAAGTCACAGACTAAAAGAATTTGGTTTACAATAAAATTACATTAAAAATATATGTAGAAACTATATGAAATTTTGCCAAGATCTTTACAAGAAACATCTTGGAATCTCTCTTCCTCTAGACAAAGTAGAGCTCCAGCAGCTGACTCCCCGTCCGCTGGTTCCATCTTTACAAGACCCGATCAGTACCCTGACGATGAAGCCTTCCCCAAGACACCCGAGCCTCGCTTCACCGTACCCCTGAATGATGTCCATAAGAAGGAAGGTGAAGATGCGCGCTTCGGATGTCGTCTTGAACCTGCCAACGATGAGACGATGAGAGTGGAATGGCTGAAGAACGGAATGCCACTCTTTGCTGGTAAGACGTTTATTCAATTCAATTTAACTAAATAAAAATGGGTGAATGGATGAAACACAAATACTATTCTTGATGCCTGATGCAAATTGAACATCTGTTAATTGTAGAAATTTGTCGTCTGAATAAACGGAACAAACCCCATACCTTGGGGGAATGGTTACAACAATAACAAAATTCAAAGCTTACAAAGACAAACCTCTTTACTCAATCAAAATTATCATGCTACAAACTTTTTTCATATCAAGCAATACATCATGTATTCCCCAACACAGCACCTGGCTATTTATCCTCTTGCCTGTCTCTCCATCGGCCTGGCCGCTCAAGTCTAAGCTCAGCATGCTACACTACTGGCCTCATGGAACCAATTTCAATTTTGCAATACGCAGATTCAAGATGTGTATCAAACATTATCTATACCCAGCCTAATGCGCTGCGTTCTTGACGTAGTGGCGCTTTACAAATGCCTTATAATTAAGTATTTTGTGTGTGTATGTATGTACGTATGTCCCTGCAGCTGGTTTGCCTGTAGGACTTGCAGTATTTGTCAAAAATACTTAGTCTTTGTATCAACTTTCTGGTTTCCCCCATACAGGCTCAAGGATCAAGACGAGCAATGAGTTTGGAATCTGCATGTTGGAGATTAAGGGAATCTACCCTGAAGACTCTGGAATTATCACCTGCAGAGCAGCCAACGCTAGCGGACATAACGAGACATCAGGAAGACTATCATGCCAAAGTATGTTTGCAACATTTATTTAAGTTATAAATTGATCAAATAATTGGACACATAATTTTGTTTATTTTTTAAATGGCAACCCCCACCAAAAGACAACCAAATCTCAATAAAACCCTCAAGAGTCTTTCCCGTTCTGAAAACTGTGTGGTTGTGCGATCTTTATTTCTCGATTTACAGCGATTTTTCTGAAGGTATTTAAACCGGTTGTTAGCGATCCTGTTTCCTAGGAAACTGTTCACTTTTTTCACAATTTTCACAATTGACTTGTTTATTGCCAAAACATGTTGGCTTTATTAAAATGAAAAATAGTATTTCTGAACTAAATTGTTTGATGAGTAAAATGTCAAATCTTCAATCTATTTTTTGAGATTCTAACTAATCATTGTGATGTCCAACTCTTTTACTCTACAGTCAAGGGAGCTGTCATCTCTGATAGCCAACTGCCAGAGGAGATGCAAGGTATCCAGAAGACACTGCAGTATGATGAATACCTCAGAGGGTAGGTACCAGACTAAACATTTGTCAAGCGTAATAGGTATCTTTTATTTCTGATACAGTAAGTAAGACTGTGAGGATGAAATCAATAGAATGTTCCTTTTGGGCTAAGGAAATTTTTACAGTAATGTTCTGTTTTCAAATTTGCTTTAAATAAAAACCTACTCGCAAAGATTTACCGATTGGCAGCAAACATTTTGAAAGATAAACAAAAACACATTTGTTTGTGGTCGTTTTTATAAAATCCTGAAATGGTTTCACCACCTCACTATAAACGTCATCAGCAAAGATGGGAGGAAAAAGAAAGGAATAAATAAACTTGTCAAGTATTAATCAAAGTGCTCTTTTTGAAATACAGACTTAAGTATGAAACAAGTTACAACATAAATGAATTTTTGTATTGTTTATAAAGGTCTGATGACGGACTAGCCAGAGAACACCCTAGCGGTTACGGGACTCACATCCAAGAGGCCCAAAGAGCACCCCCACCAAACTTTGTCATCCCACCCCGGGATGTTAAGAAACATGAGGGCAAAGATGCACGATTTGCCTGCAAGATTGAACCCATGGGAGATGGCTCCATGAAGGTGGACTGGCTGAAGAACGGCCGTCCGCTGGTGTCAAGTAAGTAGCTGAAACTTCTTTTGATAACTCTTGCACAGATAAATTCATTGGAGGGCATTTTTGTGTACACTTTAAAGAGTGTAGGTTAAAGTTGGATCATGGCCACAATTGCTCAAAATGCGCGGATGTCAGACATACATTCCACCACCCAAACGATCACCCCACCGGCACACCGGACTGCAGTAATAGGACAGTCGGTGCATGTGTGTAAACATAAAGATTGGTCCAGTAGGTGCGGCTACAGAAGTGAACTTTGACATGTTGTCTGAGATCCTTGTACTGAGCTCTTAGCATTAATGCTGTTTTCTTAGCTGTTCAGCCCCAAAACCAATACAAATCTTGAATAGTAGAAATCAACTAACCACCCAAAATGTTGTATGGTTATCGGTCCACATGAATCTTATCATTTCAAACTCTATGCTTCCCCCTAGGCTCCAGGATCAAGACCACGTTTGAGTTTGGCATTGCCAGTCTCGATATCAAGGGTGTCTATGCAGAGGACGCTGGTGTCGTTACCTGTCGTGCAGTCAATGAGAGTGGAAAGAACGAAGTCTCTTGCAAACTCATCGTACACAGTAAGTAGATTATTGCATTTTGGGGTCCCCCTCATGGATGTTGCTGTGTGGGTTTTGAGAGCATGGTACATTGTTTGAAGGAATTGGTTTTACAGGTTTTTACTTATATGTTCAATCACACCCCAATTTCTCTGTTGCATTTGGTACTCGATACAGTACATGTATATCGCATGCAGAGCTGCCAACTGTACCTGATTTTGCAGAAAGTTCACTGAAAATATACCAATATTTCCATGTCTTGATGAAAAAATCTCCCTGAATACCTTTATCCTTACTATGTTGAAAGTAATTCTAAATATCTCCCTGGTTGTCGTACAAAATCTTCCTGATTGCAAGATGTTAGTTGCAAGGTGATTGCAAGGTGTTGGCAGCTCTGGGCATGGTGTACCCCCCCCTATTTTGTATTCATTGTGTGCTAGGAATGTCAGGAATTCTTCTGAGGATTTTAGTGGGAAAATAGTTGTTCATGTATTGGAACCTTCTGCCCCATATGAGGCATGGTATACTCAATAGACCCTTCCCTTGAAATATGTAAATTACACATAGCGCGTGCGCACTAACATTTTTGTTGGCAAAATGAGGGAACATCGCGCTGTTTTGTACACGGCTAATTGGTGCGTCTGCTTAGTGCACAACTCTATGCCAACCAACAGGGTCTGTACGCATGCGTGAATGTAGTTGGCATATTTCATGGGAAGGGTCCATTGCTTCTCAGCAAGATTAATCATTCATGCCTCAAATGATTGTTAACAATTCTTGTGGACTTGGTTTTTCCTCACAGCCAAAGACAGCCTAGTTACTGAAAGCCAGCTACCAGACAGCATGAGAGAAGGCATTGCGAAAACACTGGAATATGATCGTTCTATCAGTGATGAGTAAGTCTTCTTTCTTAATGTTTTTTTTTCTTTTTTGGCCATCAGCTGCTTGAGATGTTGACCTGGTTGAGTTACTTCCGTAATAAATGTAGACCAGTTCAAAGACAAATTGCAGGATCAGTAATTATACAAAACTCTATTGTTAACTTTTAATCTGTAAAAGGTCTGAAAAGACCTGAACCTGCGACCTCTCGATTACGTGGCAGCGGTCTACCAACTGAGCTGTTTAGCTCTAATGTTAGCCTTCTCCCAATTGTTGTCAATATCTTTGTTGGGGAATGGTTGTTCTGACTTGCATCCCTTAACAAAGATGCTTACAACGTAGGGAGACCATCAATATAGGGTTAGATAGCTCAGTTGGTAGAGCGCTGGCTCGAAGGTCGTTGGTTCAAGTCCCTCTCTCTCACAATCTCTCTTTTTTTAACCAAAAATGATTTAAAAATTTAACCAGTTGGATTTTTATTTGAATAATATAAAGTGCGTACCAGTAACTATCCTTCAGATAAATGGGTTTGTCTGAAAAACCATCTAAGTTTAGGAAATACCATTTGACATCCAATAAGTCCTATTCCTTTTTCTCTAACCAGTGGTATTGTGAAGGATGGCAGACCGTCACGACCTGAGCATGGTACGTTCCATGAGCCAGCAAAGGCTGCTGCACCTCGCATTCTCGTTCCCGTCAGCCCACTGCAAAGACCAGAGGGGCAGAGGGCACACTTTGCTTGCCGTATCGAGCCAGCTAACGACCCCACAATGACGGTAGAATGGTTGCAGGATGGACGACCACTTGCCACTGGTAAGTGCCACCATCTTTGACATGATCTCTGTGTGCTTATAGCTCTAATGAAAACTGAACCAAAACTATTTGGTCCTTATAGTTTTTGGTTTGTACGGTGGTTTAGGCCATTTCCAAATTCGAGTATTTGATTATCATGATCACTTTGCTATTCCATTCGTGATGATGCTGTGGCTAAACCGCAGCCGTCACCTCCAATTTAGAAATCGCTTCATATTTAAGGAAATCATTAGGGCTGCACCATGATAAAGGTCTATTCAGGAAGGTAGTTGAAGTTGCATAAAATACATTTCGGTATCGGATTTAACTTGGGGAACCTCAAATGAAAAAAAAATGTAAAAAAGTAAACTTTAAAAAAATAATTTGCTCGTAAAATGTTTGCATGAAAAGATATAGTTCACAACTGCTAACCTGGTGTTTTTTTTTCTTCAAAAACCTGACATACTACTTTGGCAACAGCAATAATTGGGATACAGCCTAAGGCTTAGTCTAAATAAATGACTGCAGCAATAGCTAATAGACAGAATGACAAAAAGTCCTATTCAACATTGTCAGTGCAGCTTGTACTTGGGCCACAGCCATGCTTGGTACTTAGCCATTGTATTGTTTTGAAAAGTACCTGTTACTGTTAATTATCAAAGTCTGTTCTTGGGTACAGGTTCTCGCATTCGGAGTGTGTTTGAGTTTGGCATTGCCAGTCTAGACTACAAGGACGTCACTGCAGAGGACTCTGGGACGATCACCTGCGTTGTCACCAACGAGAGCGGGAGGACCGAGAGTGCAGCGAGATTGGTTTGCCGAGCCCAGGGTAGCCTTATCATGAAGAGCCAACTCCCAGAGGAGATGCAGGCCGGGATTGAAAAGACACTGGAGTACGATCGTTCTCTCAGTGATGAGTAAGTCGAACAAACCATGTACTTCCTTTCAAATTCTTGCTTTCTAAATTTCCAGTTTCCAGTTTTTTTTGTGTACCTTTATTTATTTATTTGTTTAAATTTTATTACGCTGTTTTGGGGGTTACATTTTATTTTTTTGTCACAGTGAGGTTACCCTTATGATGTACTGGCAATGACAAACAATCAATGCAAAAGTCAATTAAAAAAATACTACTACTTATCTACAGAATTCAAAGAAGGCCTCTGATGGCAAGTTCAATGGTTTAGGTCTGCTCAGAATACTGGATCATAAGTTTGAATCCAAGTTGTGTGTGGGTCTTTTTCTGATCATGCATAGTTAGTCAACCCATACAGGGAATCACAAGCCCAAATCCAATAACAGCTTCACTCTTTACTCGGCCTTTGTATTCTTTAAAACCCCTCAAGTTCTGGCCAGCGCTTCCACACTGGCGAGATCGTAGAACCAGCTAAAGCACGGCCGCCCAAGTTTGTCATCCCCTTGAACAATGTCATGAAGAAGGAAGGAGAAACGGCACACTTTGCCTGCAAGCTGGAACCAGCAAGTGACAACACGATGAGGGTAGACTGGCTCCAGAACAACAGACCAGTCATCACAGGTAAGTCTCTGAAATTCCTGGGGCTTTTTTTTTTTTACGACTAAATTGTTTTTAATACTTCATGATGTAAACGCAAGGTTGATAATTTTTCTGGAAATCACTCTTTATAAATCTCTTATTATAATTATTAATATGTTTGCAAGCATACTTACCAGGTTTCTTGGCGGAAAATGTTTCTGTATGTCTGCCACCACCTCATTGATGCTATAGTGCATTAATGAAAACTTCATCATAACCAAGACTTACTTGTGTTCCCATTTCGGTTGCAACCGCTAAATGATGAGATGATTTCCTGAGTGTGAGACTTTTGAAGATGCTAGCTTGCAGCTAATTCCATCGTTCTTGGTGGGAATCTTGCAATCTCTCAGAACTTAGTTAACTTTGAAAAGTGACTTATAATGGCTGGCGCCATCTCATTGATGCTTTAATGCATTAATGAAACTTCACCCAAATCTCATTTTGGTGGTATTTCTCTTTCTTTTCTCAGGATCCCGCGTGAAAGCAAAGCATGAGTTTGGTCTGTGCTCTCTGGACATGAAAGGTGTCTATCCTGAGGATTCAGGAACGATCATCTGCAGGGCCCAGAATGAGAGCGGACGAGCGGAAACATCTGGAAAACTTGTCTGCAAAGGTGAGGGCTTGTGTCATAACAGTTTGTTTGTTTGTTTTTATTTCCAAATATCACAATAGCTCTATTTTTCATGAATTGGGGTTGAACAAAGAAAAATTGACTAGAGGTGGGACTTGAATCAATCACCTTCGGATTAACGAACGGATGCTCTACCAACTGAGCTATCTAGACCTATGTTGGCGGTGTCCCTATTTTGTCAATATCTTTGTTCGGGGTGCCAGTTAGCAGCTAAACAAGCTTGTCAAAGATAGTTAATGGCCTGACTTTTCGACCTTGGCAGAGTCTTTCTCAACAAAATTTGCATTTATGCAATGGGTCCTCTTGGTTGGTAAGCAGTTTGCAAAAGCTAATTCTATTTTCCCACCTAATTTAAAAATGTTCTATTTAACAGCCCAACAAGCCCTCATTACGGAAACGCAACTTCCAGAGGATATGAGAGGAATCGAGAAGACACTTGAATATGAAGAGTTCCTCAAGTCAGAGTGAGTGTCGCTACATGATTGCAGCATTTCAATGTTTCAATATTTCATCTTAATTTTGATTTTACTATGTTATATCTATATTATTGGTCTAGTTCAATCGAAAAAAATTAAACCAGAAAGTCCTAAAAGTTATTCAGCCATTGTAATTATACCTCATTTTTATTGAAATATTTGTTGCACACAATGGGTTAAATGAGACATTGGGACCCTCTCCGCATGTAATGCTTCATTGAAAAGTTTAGTATTTACAGATGGAAATCTATACAGCTGACACTTCAAACATTTTTTATAAACCTATTCTTCTGTGGTCTTCAAATGCATAGGTGCACAGACACAATCATAGTGTCTTTATGTCCATTTTACGAACACTAATTTGAAAACCACTGATGTAGCAGTTATCCCAATGTTATTTATGTATCAATTAACAATCCCTGTGTCAATGATGAATTGCATGAGTTTGTTGAGTACAAGATCTGCAAAGAGTTGCTCAATATGTATGTTATTCAGTTGGTGTCTATGTAGAAAGAAAATGTACCAATGATTGTGGCTGTGCATTTAGTAAGTTACACTACCAGAAATGTGAATAAATCACACACGATTAATTGTTTTCCTTAGGGGAGGGCCAGTGGAAGGTATTGAGCAGACCGAAGGACCCTCGCCACCGCAGTTTGTGACCACACCTGAATCGTGTGAAGCCGTCGAGGGTGATCTTGCTAGATTCACAGTCAGACTGATCGGCAATCCTATACCAAGGGTCATCTGGTACAAGGATAACATCATGCAAGCTGATGTGAGTTTATTTCATCAAGACCATTAAACTCCCTGGGCGCAATTTCCTAGAGCTGCTTAAACACAAACATTAGCTAAGCGCAACAAAATTATGCTTACCGGAATTAGGTTACCAGCCAATCTACAATGTTCATGCACAGTTTGTAACTGGTGTCTTGCTCTTTCCTGCTTAGCAGAAAATGGTAATGCAATGTTTTCTGCTCAAGCAGCTCTATGAAATTGGGACCTGGTGTCCTAGCCAAACGCTGCTCAAAATGTGTCCATTAGTTCTACTCAGTTGTACTTTAAATAATAATAAACCATGTTGACATGCTCTAGGGCGCTGAACATGGCAGTGGTAATGAACAAATTTTATCATCGGGAGTAGAAACTCTTTAAAAAATTCAACCTGTTAGTAAACATGAAATCCGATAAATAGAATTTCACCAATTTCTTTTGGAGTGTTCAGTATTTTTATAATGATAATAATATTGAGCCTTTGTAGTGTCCCATGTCTGTCAATGATGACACTCCTGGCGCAACCCCCCCCCCCCCACACAAAATCTGCTAGTACAGAAGACAACCCAAAGTTCAAAAGCTATGGTTTTCAAAATAGCAGCGAATGAGATCTTTTTGACCTGTGTTTACTAATAGGGTTCTCGCATGAAGATCTGGTTTGACGGACTCCACTACCTGGACATCCCTAAGGCCAGGCCGTCCGACAGCGGCATCTACAAGGTGGTAGGCAGGAACAAGTTTGGCATGATCTCACATGAGACGAGGCTCCACGTCTTCAGGAAGAACGATCCTGGAGTACAGCTCAGAGTAACTGGCAGAGGTAAGTCTTTTCTATTTTGGCAGAAAGGTGAAAACGATTTTAATTAATTTAACTATTAAGAAACCTTTTTTACATTCGTAGAATATTTTTCACAAAGACGTCCAGGGAACAGTGTTTGCATCGGGACATTTGCCAGTGACCAAGAACAAGTATGAGGCTGACTTGCATTTAGAAGGCATTGTTTATTATGTATGACGCAAAGAAAAGGAACAATTGTTTTTTATATGCATCTGGCAAGTACCCTGCTCGGAAACTAATGCCTGTAAAAAGATGGTCTTGCATGAGCAAATAGAAACACTGCGAGCTATGTAATCGAGAAATGCAATGTTGGTGGATTCTCTGTTGGTGAAGAACGCTTTTACAGCTGATTAAAGCTGGTATTTGTGAAAAGCAATCTGAGAAACTGATCTCAAAGTAACTGAATCACAGCGAATATGATTTAAGAAAATTAAAAAAATGTTAGTTTGAAAGTGGAAATTTTTCATACATTAGTAAGCTAATATGAAATCAATTAAAAAAAAAAAAAAAATTCAATAAATTGCCAACACTTTTTTAGAGTCTTGTTGTGAAACTCTTGTGACTAGAAACGACTGAGTAAATCCAAAGATTTGACAGTTTTCAACAAATTGTGAACACTTCTTTGGAAACACTTTATCACTTTTTCTGAAATAGATCATGAATTCATGTGAATAGAAACAACCGAGCCACCAATGTTGCACTTCTTTTGTAATCTTGAGCTGTAATCCTTGAACTGCGAGAATGTTTTTTTTTGTCTTGTTTTTTTTTGTGCTTGACCAAAACCCATATCTGGCTCTTTGTTTGCCATTCCCAATCGAAGACTTGAAATCAGGTGTTGTGATGAACAAGGAGCTCAAACATGAAGAGGTTTCGCCGGAACTTCAGGAAGCTCTACAGAAGAGAAAGGGGTATAAGCCTGTATCAGTGGGCCTTAAGACTGACGCAAGTAGGTTCCTGATTTCTCTCTATCTTCGTAAACCTCTCTTTTCCTGCGTAGACAGTTTTTCTTTAAGAGCCTACCATCCATTCATTTCTTTCTCTGAGCATTGTCAATTGCCGAGCATGAATAATTGATGTCTTTTGTTGCAGTTAATTTTTACTTGATGTTCAACATTCGTTTTTCAGTTTACGTATGTGTTATTTTGAAATTTATTCCTTGAGGAGTAGGTCTGCGAGTTATACCCAAGATTTTATGAGTGACAAAAGTCAGTCAGTAATACCAATAAATGTTAAATGTATTGCATGATGACCACTTGACCCCCATCACTAACCAAGTTGTTATGTGTAATACTTCTTCATTTTGTGTTTAGCTGAAGTGGCGAAGCCAACGAGTGAACTTGAGGCAAGATTTGCCAAATTGCATGACAAAAACCAATCGTCGATTACCCTTAAACCCAAAACCAAAGTTCCCCCTCCTGTTGCCAAGAAACCTACCAGTAAGAGTAGCGAGGAAGCTCCAATTCAAGCTCAACGGGTACAGCCTGCCCAGATGGATGTGAAACTCTTTGACAAAGAGGAAGTCAAACCTCAATCGGTCAAAAAGGAATACGCAAGCATTCCTTGTACGTTTGACAGCACTTTACCCTTCAGTTCCGAGTCTGAATCAGAAGATGAGACAGATCCACCAGTAGAGGAAAATGTGACTGCGACGACTAAAGAAAGTCGCAAGACTGTAATACTGGAAAAAGTTCTTGCTGCTGAACCTCGCCGGGAGAGCAGTTCCGATTCTTCATCAGATGAGGATTTATACCATGTCTATGAAACAAGCATCACTCCAGGGCCTCCTGAGGACAGTCATTTAGCCCAGGCGATCCAAACCAACGTGGCTGATCTTCTTCTTTCATCAGACGAAGAGGAGCAAGAACAGAAAAAAGCAAGATCTTCATCTGAGTCTTCATCTGATGGTGATTATTATGAAGAGCTTCATTCTGAGCCAAGAGGCAAGGAACGGGCTTCCTCAGTGGCGCCCTCAGAGGACGGATATTTGACTCCTGACGAAGTGAAAAGGAATACAGAGGAAGACCACGAGAATAGTTTGAGTCCCAAAGAACCAAGAGACGAGGAAAGGGTTCCCTCAGTGGCCTCCTCAGAGGATGGATATTTGACTCCTGACGAAGTTAAAAGGAAAACGAAAGAAGACCATGAGAAGAATTTGCTTCCCAAAGAGATCAATGAGGATTCCGATAAATCACGCTCATCGAGTTTTTCCAGCTCTTCAAGTTCATTCAGTGAGGAAGATGAGAAAGAGAACGGAGAAGTCGCGTCCAATAAAAGAGCCGCTCCTGTACGTGGAGTAAAACCTATCGCTCCTAAGATCCTCGTTCCGCTTGAAGACCTCACCTGCAAAGATGGCGATGATGTCTTCTTCGAGGTAGAATTTGTCGCCTCTCCCAAGCCAGAGGTACTCTGGTACCTGGACGGCAGCCTCATCCGCCACTCTGAAGATTTTGAGGTCCTAATTGACAGCACGTCAAGTTCACTCTTCATTCAAGAAGCCTTCCCCGATGACTCTGGGAATCTAACTGTGACCGTTAAGAACAGCGAGGGTCAGGCCAGCTGCTCTGCATGTTTAACAATCGAAGGTAGAGTGTGTGTGTCATTTTGACTGATCGGCTGCTTTTTCCTTCATAACATGGGTAGCACTCATAACACTAACATTGGTCTCGTCCCACTCATTGTAAAGGCTTTATCTGAGTTATAACTTCTACACGGCTTTTTATCTTTGTGTGCTTTCTTTCATCAACTTTTCATCAGGTGTGGTTTCTCTGTGGAGATTTCATAAATATCCATGTTTTGACGTTTTTCTGCTTTCTTTGACTGTTAGTTTATTCGTGAAGTATCCAGCAGATATCCATGTTTTGACATTTTTCTGCTTTCTTTCACTGTTAATTTATTCATGAAGTATCCCGCAGATATGGTAAACTAACAGTGGTTTTTAATACAGAGTTACTTCGGGCACTGGGAGTATGGGACTCTTTCTTTTCTACTTTTTCTACTTTTTCTGTGCACCTCTCTATTTTATAAAAGAGAAAAAAATAGGAGTAGCTGTTGCAAACTGCTTACCAAGCAAAATGACCTATAATTTAAATGCAAAGTATAGCTACATGTAATGACCCTTTCTCGAAAGCTAAATTGATTAGTAAAGATTAATTAATTGGAGACTGCTTTACATGTAACTCTCTTGCAAGGTTTAACTATGAACAGTAGTGACTATAACTGACTTGCATCAAATGCACATACATGTAGCATCAGCAAATGTTCGCAGCCTTTTACAAAGCCTGTTCAGATAAACACAGACTATCTTGAAGGAACCAACAATTTACCAGTAAACATAACACCATTTCCAAATCAATGAAACAAAATTATGTAACCAATTTAGCCTTGCCTGAGAAGTTAAAAAGAAATATAAACAAAGAGAACAGTATGGTATTGTAAATCCACTTACTGAAAATTTCAGTAATTAATTCCTTACTAGCTACTTCTCAAGCCACTTTAAGATTTTAGGGAAGATAAGTTTTCTATAGAGCACAGTACAATCTCTTTCCTACTTCTTGAATGGGAACTTTACTTCATTACTTTCCTTTCTGATATGAAACAGTGGACTATTTTTATTTGTGGATCTAAATAATGTGTATATCTCCTTATCATGGTGTGGTCATCTCGTTATTCCACCATACAATTATATAGACCTTTCTTTTGTAACATCGCAGCCGTGAATTTTGCCTTCACTGATAAAAGAAGCAGTGATTTAATGTTCTAAATTTACCCAAAGCACTGATAAATTGAACACGGTACCAATAACCCAAACCACAAATATTCTTCATTAAAGTAACATTAAAAAGCCTTTTTTTAAATGGGCAGTTTTAAGTGATGCAGCTAGCAGTATTTCGCTTTTTAGTTGGTCATAAATTTAAGCGTTCTTTCTTCATGCTTTAAAAAAATACTTAATCATGAAAGCCAAATGCAGTCACTTTATTTCACTTTATTTTTTCTTTCTTCACATTTTGCCCAGTTTTTTTCATATGATCATTTTCCATATATGCAGACGCTTGCACACTATAGAAATCACTTTGTTTCAAAATGTGTATTATTGTACTGAACAAAGATATTGACAACATGGGGAGACCGCTAACATAGGATGCGTTCGTTTAGCTTCCCTTGGTCGACCCCGGTGTGTGGCGTTTTTTTTTTTCAGGATGAACGTGTGCAGATAATTACCCACGTTCGTCCTGCGAAAAAAAACACACCACAGACCTGGGTCGACCCAGGGGAGCTAAACGAACGTACCCATATAGGGCTAGATAGCTCAGTTGGTAGAGCACCTGCAGGTTAAACCGGAGGTCTTTGGTTCAAATCTCACTCATGTCAATTATTCTTTGCTCGACCCCAAACTATCTTCCTATCTTTGTACTATTGGGACAATTTTAAAGTTTTAAAGGTTCGTTTAGCAGTTTAGAGACCAGTAACAGGAACAACTTGCATTCATGGCAATCCCCCCCCCCCCAAAAAAAATATTTCCAAACTAAAATCATCTGCCATTGCCGTGAATTTAAGACTGGTAAATCAAGACTGTTTTATTATTATTTCCTTATCATAAATCATAATTGAAGTAAACGCCATAACAATTTTGTTTCTTCTTTTTATACTTTTGCACATACATCGGTGTAGGGTAAAACTAATGCAATAATTACTCAACAACATAGATTTATAGTCGTATATGCATCTGACATGTATCAAAAGTTGTAAGCATGAATCAAACTAAATTACCTTCTGCTTTTGATCTAGATATGCCAGCGAGCCGACCTGTAACTCAAGGTCAGGCCCCTGAGTTCTTGATGCCCCCACAGAAGACCGTAACTGCAGCCGGTGAACCAGCTAGGTTTATTGTCAGAGTGGCTGGTACACCAACCCCTCGTGTGGACTGGTCTAGGGTAGGTTTCACAGCAGAGAATATCCATCAACACCACTGATTGACTCTTGTTTTATTACAGTTTTTTTTAGTCTTTCAGCTAAAGAGGACAACCTATTTTCCTGGCACTCTTAGTGTCGTGATCAGGAATGATATTATTCTTACTTTAGTCTGATATCCTTTTTTTTTTTGCCCTTGGGAAAAATTGAAAAAATTATGATAAAATAGCCTGAAATTCTTCGCAAGCATTAACATGTATGTCAGTACTCATTAAAAATGTCCTACTTTTTTTCCAAGGATCCTATATCATGCCTGCCTTATAAATTTGTTGAATTATTTGACTCTTGTTCTGACAAGTTTAAATAAGACTTTAAACATTTGACATTTCTTGGATATTTCATTGCCCCTTGGACAATGAAGCCAAAAACTCAAGAGTTACTCTTGTACTTCAGTTGCTTATCAATCAAACCGCTATATGTAGTACAATATTGGCCATCAGAGAGAGGGGGGGGGGGGAATGTAGTGAAGTTGTTAATACTAATATTCAATACCTTTTGCAAGTGATGTTTGAAACATTTGCATCTTTGCTCCCAACAAATTCTTAAAATCTACCTCCCTTGGTTTGGTCACTATTCTTAGGCTGGCCAGAAGTTATCCAGCAACCCTCGCTTCAAGATGCTACAAGACGAAGACACTCATACCCTGTTGGTTCTCGAGAGTAGACCTGAAGACTCGGGGATGTACCGATGTGAAGTCGTCAACTCTGCTGGCTCCGTCAGCCACACAGCCCCTTTAGTTGTGGAAGGTAAAGTTTCCCGTTCGATATGGCTCTTCTGGTTATTTCTTGGTAGTTTGTTTTTCTTTAGAGAACAAACTTTATCCCAACTTCTCATTCAGACAGATTGTTGTGCCGGCTAATATTCAGATGTGACCAGAGTAGTGCTTATTTTTTCCTAATAACTGCAGCTAAGTTACAAATGACCGGCCCTAAATATGACTGTTGTCTTGTGTATGAAGTTATACTCTTGGTTACAAAAATACCAGTCTACTTTACTCCACATACCCATAAAGCCACTACTAATGCAATTTTTCTCTAACCGCTAGGTCTACTTCAGTAAGAGTGTAATGCGCTGTAACTCCCTTTATAGTCATGTCCTTTCATGGATTTCTTTTCCTTCTTTTTTAATCAAAAGAACGAATGAAAACCAATCCCAACCAGACAATTCCCCAAACTGTGAAACATTTTTGTCTGTATCTAGGCATGGATAATTCTTAAAATTGTCTCCCTTACAGGTTTTTACACAGACTTTTTATTTTCTTCTCTCAATGTTCAGGTGGCGACATGCCATTAGATGAGAGAGTACCAGGGAGTGGCGTAGCACCAGTTATCCACACACCAACCAGAAGTGTGGAAGTGTCTGAAGGAAGCCCTGTAGAATTTGCTTGTCAGGTCTCGGGAACTCCCGGTAAACAAAATATTGTATTCTCAAAATCTACCATAATTTTTTTTAATTTTTGTTTTATTATTTTATTTCTTTAAACAGGAAACAGTAGATAAGAAAGAAGATATATTGATAATTGGGGGCCACGGGTATACATTTTGGCATGCTTTTGAAATATTTATTTTAATATTTAACTATTTCCCATTATTGCAATTTCTTTTCATTTCAGCTCCGACAATCACCTGGTATCTGAAAGATGCAGTCATCAAGCCTTCCCGCTACTTCCGTATGTTCTACCAAGACGGCGTTGCACGCCTCCAGATCAACGAGGTCTTCCCTGAAGACGCTGGCACCTACACGTGTGAGGCGCGCAACGGCCTCGGCACGGCCTCCTGCAGCGCACAGCTGCTTGTCGCAGGTGAGTCGTCAGGGGAAGATTTGTAAAAAATGCGTCTGGCGCTGTTTTTGTTTTTTTACGCTCATTTTCCTTCATTGATAGAGTGACTTTACAGCATTGGTAATGTTGGCATAACTGCAAACCTCAGTGTGCTTCCTTGCTTGGAAACAAGTTGTCGTTAAAATGACTTAGTGACAAAGAATTTGTATCCTCAAGTTTTGCAGAAGTCTTGGAAGAAAACATGTTTTTGATAGAAAGTGGGGGTTTTGCCACTGAACGAAAAAAGTCGCTGAAGAGGATAACTGAAACTCCTACTTCTGTAAAATTGTCAGAATTTGATGAGTTCAACATTTGTGGATAATATTACCAATGTTGTATGTACACCTTGCCTTTAATGAAGTAAGCACGTTGAGGGAGAGTTTACGTTGGGCTTGACAGCGCAGCGTAATTTTGTTTGTGCTGCATGCTCTCTTTTAGCCTTTTGCCTTAAAATAAACATGAATTGTACTGATTTAAGAAAAATACCTTTAATACCAAATTGTAAAAAAAAATTATGTCTGATTTTGGACAATGTCATTTGTGTGCAGTACTAGTCTTAGTTAATAATAAGACAAAAATTGTTTTTAAGTTGGTAATTTCATCAGAAGACTGGTTCAAGTCTGTGTTGATTTATGCAGTGAGTGTAATTGAGAGTACAGTAGGCAATAAGATTGTGAAAAGTTTATGTTAAGAATATCGTTTCATTTATAGAAAGAAAGATGAACCCGAATATTTAATAGGATTTTTGAGTCAAGCTAGACAAAAAGAAGCCTTTTTTCAAATGCACTTGTTACAAAGTAAATTATGCAAGTTGAATATTTTGTTTGAAGATTATAAGGGAAGTTTACTTTTACATAGTCCTGTAGTACCATGACTTTTATGGCTGGTTTGTTGACTGTCACACTTACTAGTAGAAAAATAATATTTTTGTCCAGCCTGTCTGGGACTAGCCAAAAAGGCTCAGGATTGTTGCTTATATACGGACCGGATTGAACTGGGAGATGTTTTCACAATTTTTTTAAAACAATTTTAACTTGAATTTTATTGGAAAGTTTTCACAAAAGCTCCTAGCCATGTCCGGTCCTGAATGAGTCATATATCTACAACAGGTTTCTATTTAAAAAAAAAAGTCTGCTGCAAAGACACTATTGTGGTGTTCTAAATGAATTCCATCAGAGTCTACTGATGTTTATGGTGTTTTTTTTTGAGGTGCTTAGTTTAGGGACTTCTGTTTTAAACGTTGGTGCTTAGCCTGGTATTGAGCCATTTTAATATGGTACAGATTGTTCCTTTCAACACATGGTGCTTCATAATGCTATGTATTGCCTTCGGAGGATGAAGCCATTTACAGTCGCAATCTGATTAACACGGTTTAACATCACCATTGTAATTTTCATGTCAGTGTGTCGGACTCAGTCCGATGAGGAGAAAATCATTTACAAATAATTTGGCATCGCAACGGGAAACCTGCAGTTGCAGTTAATTTTACAAGTGAAACTTCAGCAGCCCGCTGTTGTTTCTTGAATCCTGCCATTGGTGGTTTTTCTTATTAACTTGACTAACGGATGTTGTGTAGATTAAAGTGTGAAAAAATTATGCAGTAATTATGATTAGTCGTACCACCTTAAACACTAAAACATACTGCCTTTTTAGTGATTATTGCCCCTACTTTACCAGAAAAAGTTTCCAAAATTATGCAATGCCCAAATTTAGCACACGTATAACTAACTGGTTTTATAAGTATTTGCAGTGTTCAAATTGTTCTATAACACAAAGAGTAAACAAACAAGGTTAACCATTATTCCTCAAATCTAAAGCTACCTCAGTTCATCCAAACACAGTAAAAGTAAAACCCTTTTTTTTTAAAGTTCCAAATGCCGACATTTTCTTGTCTAAAATCTGACTCATTTTTACTTGGTTTGAAATTTCACATAAAAAAGTGTCGTCCTTTGTGTTATTTTGTTAACTTTCATGAAAACTCCCTGAACCCTGATTTATTTTTGTATGCTAAATTTATCATGTTTGAAATAAATTGTTACGCTCCTGACAATCAGTTATATGCAATGTTTCCCCAGAACTTCTAACAATTTTGTAGAATTCTAGGTTATCTTGAGTTCCAAACTGCATTTATATTTTAGTTGATAGAAACTATGCAGATTTTTTGTTGTTCCTTGCACTGAAGTAGAGTTTAGAAACTGGGTTTTCAATCGAAAATAAAATTAGGTATGCAAAATTATGCAAGGTTTTTTTTTTTTTTTTTTTTTAGATACATCCTTTCTCTTATTTGAATATGCAAAAAAAGGGCACCTTCTCAAGAAAAGGATTGATTCAACCACGTTTTAAAAAAAGCGAACATTATGCTACATCTTACCTAATTTAAATGAGATGTGTTAAGTTTGAAATTTGCACACAGGCATTTATAGAAAGAAGCAAGATTTACTTTTGAAAAGAGAATAGCTTTTTAGAGCGTAAGCAACGCAAACTTTGATAGTTTATTTTTACGATTGTACCATGCAATATTTAAGAGATGTTTTTATTATTTTTTGCACTTTAACTTAGATCTGAAATGCACTTTCTTAGCCACTTGAGCACTGAAGTTTTGTTTGTATAGTATTAGTATAAGCTTTTGAAGTTTCCTTAGCCAAAGATATCTAGTAAAACTTTATAGGCAGACACAAATCAAGCTCCGGTAATTTAGGTTTTATACTCGAGCAATGTAGACATTAATTTTTAAAAAATGAAGAAAATAAAACACTTGTTTATGTCACTTGACATGCTTGAGGTTAAAGAGCAATAAGAGTCATTTTGATTAGCCATGCTCAGTTTATATTCAAAAGTATATTGCAAATCAAAGTATCTACCAGCAGTCTGTGTATTTTTTGTTTGTGGTTTGGGCATTGATTTGGTTTGGTTTAGTTTAGTTTTAAGACTTTTTATGTGTGATTTTGGTTTTGATTTGATGAATATTGCTTCCGTAGTCTTTCATTTCTTAATTTATATTTTTGATTTTCAGGCAATCATTTTGTTGTTTTTGTTGAACCAATTTGGACGGAGTTGTTATTTTTTGTCGCTCACGAATCAAAGTGAAAATTATATGTTTCCTTTTTAATGGAAGTTATGCAGTAATGTGAAAATGTTTAGTCGCTAGAAAGGAGTTTAGCATAAACAATTTAAAAGTATTCGCAGTTTAGGTAAATTGACTAAGCGTGTAAACAAACATATTTAAGCATGCGGTTTGAACTGGTATTTTTGTACTTTTGTTTTTTTCGGACGTAGCTCTAAGAAACTTGAAAACAACGTTTCTCTGAGGAGAGTTTCTAAAAGAAAATCACTGCCATTTGAGTCTTTTACACATACTGCTGCAATAGAGCTTCATGCTGCCTTCATGTTAGTGAGGTTCCCTGTGTCTGAAAGCAATCCTGAATTACGATTCCAGCTATTCACGAAAGGGGCCAGACTATCGAGTGCCTCTTGCCTCGATTTGGCAGCAGGTTTTTCTACATACTTGTCGGAGAAAGCAAAATGGATGATACGATTTATAGGAAGGTCGCCACATGTAGTTTGATAAGAAAAAGTGTTGCAAGCAGAACTGGTCATATTTTTATGTGTAATTGTGTGTGTATTTTAATGTCCAATGCCTTTTAATATCTCTGTGTAATTCAACTGACTGGTTTTAACTTTCTGACATTTTGGAAAATGTTGTGAGGTCAGTTTTGCTCAATGAACATGTAGTTGGAGTTTGTAAAGGTCTGGTCAGTTGTTTTTTGACATCAACTATCTGTTGAAAATGCACACTACTGTATGAACACATTGAAGCTTGCCAAGAGTGCCTCTTCTATTGAATATGTGTTATTAATTCAAGCTGAAAACTGAAACCATGTCTTGGAACAAAGCCAAAGTCTTAATAAATAAAAATTAAATACATATCAAGACTTGTCTTACTGCCCAGAAACACAAATGCAGTGCATTGGTTCATTAACACATGACAAATGTTATCTTGTATGTAATTACATACATCTTGCTCTGCATTGGTGTTTCCCATACAGTAAGGACTGGATTGGTTTTTAGTCAAAATGTTGTAGCTTTTTCCACTAAGATGTCAACGGCTTATTGTGTTTTTCGCCTCTCTTATTACGCATGACCAAAGTGTGAAGTATTTTAGTATGGTGAAATGGTCCTGTTAACAATACACTCAATTCATTTTTTATTTATTAATGAATGAAGGGACAGCTGTACAATAAAATGCTGTAGTAACAGTGGGTTTGCAACTGCACAAATGGTGTTCTCTTTTGTACTCAATAAGCCTCAGCGTTTAGTCCTGAAGAATAAGGGAATGCAAAGTTCTGTTAGAAGTCAAACCAACTGGAAAAAAGTGGTAGAAATACACCCAAAATTTCATCAGAAAGATTGATGAATTTGTCAGCAAATTCAAGAATGTTTTTATTTTATTTAAAGACTTCAGTGTTGGGTTACAGACATGCATTCCTTTATTAGAGCGAGGCTGTATTGGGCACATATACTACAGTGCTAAAATGTTAACAAGATGGTGCCGGTTAAAATTAATCAATGCTCGGGTTGTCAAAATCTAATCAACAAAACAAAGAAAAGTCACATTTCAAGGGGGTAATGTTTTGATGTGAATTCCAAATATTTTACAAGTTAAGAAGAATAATTGTAAAGAAGAATCTTGTGTGAAGTAGATCCATGTATTCATCAATGAAAAATGTCAGAAATTGATGTTTCTGGAAGCTCTATGGTTTTGACATCTGCTCCGAGGCTGTGGGTTCCACTCCCATCCGAGTTTCCTGTGAATCTTTCTACGGACCTCCAATGAACCAATAATGGCCTGCTTGTCAACGTTTGACGGGGGACAGAATTGTAGGCAAAAGCTTCAAAAACTGCTTACTCTGGAAACGTTTTATACAAATTTGCACGATTTATATTAGTGGTAGAAACAAGTATATGGAATTCACATCAAGCATGATAACTGTAAACTTTTCATGGGGAGGGGAAGTTCAAAAATATACATGCTATTTAATGAAACTAACTTGTAGTTGAGAAATGTTTACTAAAAATCACAATTTTGTAACCTTGAGTACGAATAGGATGAGATCCTACCTTTTAACCATGATCTTGCACCAAACACTTAGCATTGTATGAATATGTCTCAAGCCAGCACTGCACAGCTTTTTACACTAAAGGGACAGGCATGGCCGCACGCTTGCATAATTTCTTCAATTGAAGTGGGATGCAACCCATGAAGATCCTCAAAAACGAGGACAAACTCCCTTCACAAACCACACACCCAATCCCTATTCCCTCTATCAAAAAGAAACCTCACTGAATCCAGTATAGACCGGATCAATCCAGTATAGACAGGATCAAACTGGTTTTGGCTGAACTAATTTTGAAGTGGTCTTGTGATAGACCAACAAGCATGTGTCTTTCCCGAAAAGCTGTTGCAATGTGCAGTTGCTTGGTTGTAATCCAACTTAAGTTATAAACAAAATAACGGTTGATTCACACCATATGTCAACAACCATCCCGGCAGTTTGATTAAAAATAAATTGCAAACCCACTGTGAAAAAAAATTGTTTGTATCAAAATCATCTAATCCGGACCAAATATGTAACGTTTTTTTACACTAATTCAACAAACACAATCCCACCATCTCACTATTCTGTCTATTTGTGTCCTACCTTTTTCAGTTGAAGAAATTCAATCGGCGGCCGTGCCCCCTAAGTTTGTAAAGAAGATTCAAAAGGTCGAGGTCACCGAGGGTCACCCGGCCAGGTTTGACTGCAAGGTCACAGGCAGTCCCCGGCCTGAAATAAAATGGTATCTGGAAGGGAAGGAGATTGCCAGTTCACCGTACATGAGAATAACGGACTCACCTGATGGAACCAGTTCATTGGTCATCCAGGAGGTGTTTGCTGACGACTCTGGCCGGTTCACGGTCAAGGCATCAAACCCCGCTGGTGAGGTCACCTGTAGCACCCTGCTTGTCGTAGAAGGTAAGTTCAGTAAGTTTGTAGAGCTGCTAAATTTTCCAGTCAAAGCATTTTGTTTGGTGGATGAGAGCTGATTTTACCTGCTGGAAGTTTGACAAGAACACTCATAAAAAACCTCCAATAGGGATGTACCAGGCCGGTATGCTCTGTTTTTGGAAGGGTAAGGGCACCGAAGCATTTTCTCCTTGATAAAGGAGGAAATTGTCAATTGCTACTGTACATTTCAAGGGCACCAATTCAATGACCAGGGGGCATGGAGGCAATCGTATCGGGCTGGCATGTACTCTGTTGGCACTGACTGTGATCACAGTATACAAAATACATGCCCTCTACTTTATCATCTCTACTTAAAATCACCCAGCCTACCTAAATCCTCCAAATGATGGATTAGGTACTGCATAACAGAATAAACCACTCACCAAAGCTTTCAAAACACTATGGTAACGTTTCCATAGAGTGAAGCATTTTTGATGAATCTACGACATCATATGTTCAGAACACATTTGGAAGGTGTTTATTCTTTTAGAATACATTTCCTGCTGAGCAACATTACAACAGAGTTGATGTCTGTGTCACAGTTTGAGAGATTGACACGAGAATATTTCTAAATCATTAGTGTTGACGTTTCAATCAGCCTTCCCCATGAACTGTGAAGGGATAATTTGTGCACAGTCTAAAAAGAGAAAAAATACACTAACAGCACCATTCTCTTTTGAAAAAATGACTGCTTTCCAAGAATCAATCAAAAGAGATTATTATCTGTCAGTGATTAATGTGAGGGAGGGAGAAAGAGAGAGAAAGAGATGAGGAGAAGATAATAATGAGTTTGAGCTGAGATATAATTTGAAATGTACCGCGAGTAGTTGGAAATTCAAACCTTGAGACAGTTTTGTGCATAACAGTGTTAATGTACATGTATACCAGTGAGTTTTTATGTGTACGCATGGTTTTGTGTCGATTGGTGGCAGCAGACCAGTAATGAGCCCTTTCTGGGTTAGACTTGATGACAAGTCGTAAGGCTCTGCCTATTTGTTACTAACACACATTCTGCCATTCATGCAACATTCACAGTGCGATTATACACATGCAACAGTCGTAGGTACATTAGCGCGTGGCAGCTCTAAGATGAGTGTACCGTCCCCGTAGCTCTACACCGTGTTTAACAATTACTGACTTGTTTTCAAGACTACTTTCTGGGTTGGTTTTAAATGATGCCTGGAACAATAAATTAGGTTACTGCTTAAATTTGAATACCTTGGGCTATAGAGACAGTTGTTTCATGTATGTCTTAGGGCAAGCTTTTTTTTAATAACAATAGTAAAAATAAAACATAATTATGAAGCACATTATGTAGAGTCTCAAAGGGCTTTACAAAAACATGAAGTAAAGTAGCCAACATGGCAAAAAATTAATACAAACTAAGAAAACAAATAAAAGTGAGCTCCAGATGGGCAAAACCAGGTACCATTGTGCCATTCACTTTCATTCAGAATTTTGTCGGGTCGTCGTCGCCTTTTACGTAACTTTGCAAAAGTTAATATGTCTCTACAGTCTGAGGAATTTTAATTGAAGTTGCAACAGATGACTTAGCAAGTTTTTATACCATACATTATTCATTTGTAACTCAGAAAACGCTTTTTCTCAATCGTTTACTAGTTCAGAGCATGTGTACATTTTCAAATATGTGACTTAGGACTGTCCACTTCATCAATCCCATTTCAAAATGAATTCTTCCTCTTTTCTTTTCCCCTCTACTCTTCGACACACATACAAAACACTATTAAAGTTAAAGTATAATGTTGACATTTCCATACTTTCACTCACTTCTTTCATACTTTCAATAAAGTACAAGAATCAGCCATTACAGATTTGTCTTGTCAGTTGCCTGCTTTTGTTTGTAGAGTTGTTTTTATTAATTTTCTGTTTATAGTATTTTATAACCATTAGTGTGTTTATGCCTGTGAATGTGTTTTTGCTTTTGGATTGCACGCTGTAATTAAATCTTTTTTTTACAGTTATTTTTTAACTGTGTTTTGTCAGTGTGTGTTCATTTGTAATTGCAGTTTTTATTGTAACAAATAAGAGAGTGTTCAACTGATTGCTATCTATGTGACACATAATAAAAACCATATTTGCATGTTTGATGTCAATTTTTCTTTTTGTCCAATGTCTTATAATGAAAAAAAAAAAAGCAATGTCGCTATGATTTTGTAAACTTTGATGTCATTCGAGATAAATAAAGTTGACATGATTTGTGGTGTGTTAATGTTGTCTATTGTTGTTGCCAGCACTCTTAGAAAACGAAAAGAAAAAAAAGCATGCGCCTGAATTCGTAGACTCCAAGTGTTTACCTGCATGATGTAACAGTTTTGGTCTTCAGTGTTTAATGTTATCCTGTTTGCTCAAATATGCTAACGGCTTCCGATTTCCCCCTCCTGCTTGTTCTCACTACACAAAGGATAATAAGCATGTAAGTATGCATTAATATGTTTGGGTTTGTTATCTGTAACTATATTTGCGATAATGTGGGAATACAAATAAAGCTGGTGCAATTACTTGATCAACAATCCTTTTCTAAAGTGTTGCGTAGTTCCACTGTAAGCCATGCCAACCTCACAGAAACTGGCTCCATTGATAACCGGAAACCCATAGGAGTTATATTGTTTATCTCAGACAAATTATCCAAGAATTGTTTCATGATTGGACTTTTACATACACTCTTCAAAGACTAAGCTCTTCTTAGAATTGATGGTTTCTGTTAAAATAAATGGTATTGAAGGATGAAATGGGTAAAGTTAAATACAAACTTGTGCGCCAGAATTGGGGCCAGAAGTAGCAAAAATTGTTGGGCATGTACATGTATATGTGAGATGCAAAAGACTATGCATGTCTTGAGAGTGTTCAAATGATGAAATCTGTTGAAGTGCTCAAGTTTGTTTCCTTCTCGGAAAATGCCCAAATTCACTCAAGACTTGCATGGCCTATGATTTACCTACCGGATAGGCTCTTTTTAGAACTTCCGCCAATACTTCCCATTAGATAATATTACACGATGCATCTTCAAAAGATAAGAAATGTGTCTCAAATAATTTAGAACAAATCTAAGAAAATTATAAATGCGGCGTTTATGAAAAAAAATACATAGAACTTGATTTCAACAACAAACATTAATTATCTTAATATGTAGATGAACCATGCATGTAACTACTAAAACAGTGTGCTTTTGCTTGTAATATTGATTAATAACTGTAAGGAAAAAAGACAAGAATTTACAAGCGTTACATCAATACATAAGGAAAAGAACAGCGTTTAACCATTTGAAGAAAACAAAAAAGGGGGCACTCATTCACACTTTTTGCATGGGAGTCCTAACTTGACCAGAGCTATCATTTGTTTTTGTATTAAACACAATCATACATCCCAATACGCAAAATAACACAGTAGTTTTTTTTTTTAAGTGTTTTGAATTGAAACATGTCAATCATTTTATTCGATTCCACCTGTTTCAGCTGGTGCCCCGGAAGGACCAGGCATTGGACCCCTTAGCTTCAGTGAATCCTACGGGGGTGACGTTAGCGGTGCCTACAGTGCAGAACAGGGTCTTGATACCTCGGAAGACACAGACGAAGATATTGATGAGCTTCTTCCGTATGATGGAACTATCGCCTTTGCGTTGCCACTCAAACGAGAGACCAGGAAACCTCACGTGCATGCTGTACCGGTCTTACAGAGGCTACCAGTAGAGAAAGATAAGATAACAACTGATGGACATGTGCATAGTGGGACATCAACTCACGAGTCGTCTCCATCGCAACCCTCAGAACCTTCACAACCTTCACAACCACTGCAGGTAGGATCCGAATGATATAAATTTCTTGTTATTTCTTCCTTCGTTTGAATGAATGTTTTAAAAACATACTACATAAAGATGCAAGGTTTGATTTATGGCAGATCTGATCAGAAAATTAAGGGTTAAATTCAAAAAAGCTATTTTCATAGATTCAAGTACTTTAAGGTATTGCAAGAAAAACTGTGCCAGTGTTAACTGCAAGTTCTGTAAATTTTAAAAATGAATTATTTTGGGGAAGGCAATTTTATATCCTGTCCATCGTCCATGTACCAACAATAATTGTGTGCACTGTGCATGGCATATATAAACAAAATCAAATGTCTAGTTTTTTTGTCATTTTGAAACAGAATCACGTGTTCATAGAAAACAAACATTTCAGTAAAAATTGGGTCATGCAAGTTTATTGCCCAATCCCAGTCCTTTTAAAGATCTACATTTGGGATTAAATGTTCAAACATTCTTGTTGTCGGAGGAAAAACCATTCTTAATTGCATTTTAAATAGTTTAGTACAAATTATGCAAAATGACAATGGAAACATCACATCTTTTCAAGATGCAAGAGTTTTTTTCCAATTATCTTTGAGACTGATAAGGTTAAATGATTGTTCATCTGTCTTCAAGGTTTATTGAGAGTACATAAACTATAGTACTAAGTCCAGTGATACACATGTAATTAATTCTTTTGTAGCCATTTAATGGCCACAGAACTGCACAACTTACTGTATGCTTTTCACGTATTTCAGGGTACATCAGCAGCTGCTGATAAGCCTGTCGTTGCCACATTTGAGGCGAGGGAAGAAGCAAAACCATTTGCCGGTCGCTCTTTCAAGAAGACAACAACCAAGACAACCACAACATCAAAAACTCCCGAGATCTCCCGAACTCATCAAACCCAATTGCACCAGACGTCGACGCCTATGGCATTAGCCCACCCGCCACCTGTCACAAGAATCATGGAAGCGCGAATCCCTCCTACCTTCACTAAGTTCATCAGCCACTGCCGTTCTCCTGAAGGAACCACGGCAAGGTTCGATGTCACTGTGATTGGTACACCAACACCAGAGATCTGGTGGTACCGAAATGGAGAGGAATTGCACGATTCACCCACTGTGAGGATTGCAGTGCGCCCGGATGGGACAAGCACACTGATCTTTCCGAGAGTGAAGCCAGGCGACCATGGAAAAATAACATGCAAGGCGGAGAATGCTGCTGGATTGGCGTCGTGTACTGCTAAACTCATTGTGGAAGGTAAGCTCACAACAATAGATTTCTAATTTTTTTTTTTTTTTTGTGGTTTGTTTTCATCAGCTGCATTAAAAAATCAGTCTGGCTTAATTGATCTTATTTGTTTAAATTGTTTTTTATTCTTGTTGATTTGTTCTCAATAAATAAGCTACTATAATATAAGGTAAATAAATATTTTGTAAACCTTCCATATATCAAGAATATTTTTTCAATTCACAAGCTACAAAGATTAAGGTATGTTAATAGTAAATTAAGGAAAACTGACAAACCTTCAGTTTGTGTAATCTAAAAAAATGTAACTGATTAACTTCACAGCTCCAAGAAGAGCTGTCCAGAGTGACACCGAGCAGCAGTCGCTTCGTTCATCCTTCACAATGGCACCAGAGGGCTACGCCTCTGACTTTGAGATCCAAATCCACCCAAGGAGTAAACGAGTTGTTCGCTCGATTCCTCCGACCTTCAATTCTCGTCTTAGCAGCCAGGAGGTACATGAAGGCAACATCGCTCGATTTGAATGCCATGTTTCTGGCCACCCTAGACCTGCTGTCAGATGGTACAAGGTAAATGAACTATTATCAATTCGTTAACCCTGTTTAAACTGTTCATTGTCGATACATTCTTGTTTATTTAGCCCTCCAAATATTGTAAAATTTGTTTGTGAGTTTACCAACAATTTTTCTTCAGTCAACTGCATATATGTTGTGTATGTGGCATAACTGTGCACAGAACTTGCTGAACTCAAGTTAACTACACTCGCCCACAATGATTGTTTTATCTTTCATTGTTTTGTATTCTGTTGGGGATTGATTGTTCGAACCAAAAACAAGAACGCTAGATCGTGGCAAAATACATGTATCTGTTCATGTTTTCTGGACAGTTTCACTTATATTTACTCACACTACACACAATCATCCTTTTGCCTCAACACTTTAATAACACCCAAACTGTTCAGACTGCGCCATGATCTCTTTTCAATATTGTTCCTGTCAGTAAGCTGACACCTATTTTTATGTTAATAACTAAACAGTAATTTGTTTGCAATCATTATTTTGACAGAGTGGCAAAGAATTGCGATCTGGAAACCGCATTACAATCAGAGTATCTGAGAATGGTCGATGCATTCTTGAGATTCGTAACGTGAGACCCAATGATGAAGGTGACTATGTGGTTAAAGCGTCAAATCCTGCTGGAGAGTCAACATGCATTGCATCACTCACTGTCAGAGGTAAAAAATAATAATCAATAACAGAGTTACACCTTCAAAAATAGATTCTTTAATCAAAAGTTTATACCTGAAGTTTAAGATGTTGAAATTTCTGTTATCTAATGTCTAAAATTTCAGTTATATAAACGCTGTATAAATACTAAGTAAATTTCAACAATAAAAGTCAAAAGTAAGATTTTTGTTTACAATCCTATGAATTTTGTTTTTTAACAGTTATATAAACGGTGTTCAAATCTAGGTAATGATTTTGTATTTCTTCCTCAAACAGTTGACTCTGCACTTGACAGTGACATTAGTGAAGGTCGTCGTGAAATGCGCATCTGCATTGGGGTCGATAAGGCTCCTGGTGGAATAAGCATCGGAGAGCAGAGTCCTCGTATTTCTCGCTCAAGGCGACCTATCAATGTGAATTTACTCAGTGATGATGAAGATGAGGAATTGCGATCCATCACACGTAAAACAACCACCACTACACGAACAGTAACAGAAACTGTGACTGACGATGGGTCAGAGAGCATGAGGTACATGGACATAAAACCAATGATTATACAATCTACACGGCAGCCGATGGTCACAATGGAACCAGAATCTCGACGGCGGTATATGGTCGAACCTGGAATGTATCCGGTTCAGCCAATTAATATCACACTGTCCATTGGGGGATTCGGTGGGTCACAGGAGACAGCTCCTGAGGCACCTCACTTCAGACGGCTCCTCGACGATGTCGCTGTCCGTGAAGGAGGAACGATCCAGATTGAGTGCATTATCACTGGACACCCATTCCCGACCATCACATGGTTCAAAGATGACCAGGTAATCCCTGATTCTCAAGAGTCACAGTATCTCATCAATGGGAACAGAGTCTCTCTTGTCATCTCACATGCTCTTCCTCAAGACACTGGAGAGTATACATGCCGGGCAGAAAATCCACTAGGAACTTCTGCGTGCACTTGCAGAATAACTGTCAGTGGTAAGTAAAGATTCTTTGTGTGAATGAAATTAGTACATGTTGGAATTCAGTAGCCGCATCTATGTTTACTTCGCTACAATTTTCAAAATAAATATTTTAATAAATATTTTTTATTATTTTATTTAACAGGGCTACCAACAGCAGAGGATGAAACTGCTTCACAGTCTGAGATCATCCGACGTGTCAAGAAAACCACAACAACTACAACCACCACCGTCGTGGAGAGTGACACAGAAGCACCATCAGACGTGTCCTTTTCTGAGAGGTCTGATCGGATCATCAGAACCCGCCGACCTCCACGCTTCATGAATGAGTTACTGGACATTGAGGTGCTGGAGGGAAGCACTGCTAAGTTTGATGCTCGTGTTACTGGCAGGCCCATGCCTCGCATTCGCTGGTTTAGTGATGGAATTGAAGTCCATCCAGGCGAGAAGTACACTCTGCATTATGATGACCTTGGTCATTGCTCATTAACAATTCACAGTGTCAAAAGGGATGATACCGCTGAAATTGAGTGCAGGGCTGTCAACCCAGAAGGAGCGGAAATTTCTAGTTTCGCTGATCTGATTGTCAAACCCATACCTCGTAGCGAGCGCAGGCATAGACGCAGGCGAGAGACACAAATATTATTTGAGCATGGTGAAAAGCCACGTTTTGTGCAACCTTGTAGACCACAGGAAATTCTTGAGGGTTACACTGCTCGGTTTACATGCAGGGTATCTGGCAGGCCAACGCCAACTGTTACTTGGTTCAAGGATGGAAGGCCCATACCTTCTGATGAACGGTTTGAGATTACCTATGAAGAGGATGGTACGTGTACACTGACAATTCTTGAGGTTACAATTGATGATGATGCGGAATACATGTGTAAAGCTGTTAACCAGCTCGGAAAGGCAATAACCTATTCTGATCTTACTGTACAGTTTGATTCTCCAGATAGGAGCAGAGATGTTAGTCTCATTACAACAACTATTCATGAGGAACCTGAAGAAGAGGGCAGTTGGACTGAAAGAAGTGTCAATAAGCGTTTTGAAGATGGCCAAGAAATTGTGGAAACTGTCACTACTAAAACAACAAAAACCACTACAGTAAAAACAGTGATGTCTGATCATGAGAGTGGAACAGAGAGTGTGACAGTGGAGTTGCCTACAAGAGGTCCTCGACCCAGGCAACCTTCTTTCCAACGGCCAGTTGAGCAACACACTCAAGAGGTTGTTATCACTACAGGTGACTGGCAAGAAAGGCAGCGAGAGCGTATCGAGACAGAGATATCACATCAACCAGCTCCTCCACCACCATCAAGGTCTACATTGGTTATTCAACCTGAAGAACCATTTGTACCTGTTTCAGAGATGCATCCACCCCCGTTTGTTCGTGAACATGAGATAATGCCTGAGATGATACCTAAGCCCAGAGAGTTTTCTTTAGAACCACTGGAAAAAATGGCAGTGCCTCAGAAACCAGCAACAGTGCATGAGCCTGAGATTAAACCAAAGGTATTACAAAAGCCAAAAGGTTTTGATAGTCTTGACAAACTTCGAGAGCCAATTGAGCCTCCAGAAGTACATGAGCCTCTCCTTGAGCCACAAGAACTTGTTCAGCCACAGAGGCTTATGAATTTTTCTGACTTTCCTGAGCCTGAGTATGCCGAGATTGTTGATGAAACAATACGTCATGAGAGGATCTATGAAGAGCATAGAACACATCAGTTTCCTGTATCTGAACCACAAGAACCAAGCAGGCCACATCAAGATAGAAAGCCTAAACCAGAATTGGCAGTTCGACCACTTGGGGCACCATCCTATGCTCCAGCACCTAAGACACCATATGTTATACAAGGGCTTAGGGATATAAGGGTAACTGTTGGTCAGGAGGCTAGGCTGGAATGCATTATTGATGGATACCCAACTCCAAGAATTACATGGCTACGAGAAGGAAGACCACTCGAGGACAACAGATTCCTTTCCATTCAAGAACAGGATGGTACATGCACTCTTGTAATCACTCTAGTGTTTGAAGAGGATGTAGGTGAATACGAGTGTCGCGCTACTAATCAGCTTGGCACAGCATCAAGTTTTGCCTCCCTCATAATTCATATTGGTGATACAACTCAGCGCCACAGTCCAGAGTCAACAACTGTGACAATTGATCGCAGACGGCCTCCTCAACCAATCGAGTTACAAATTGGTATTGACAGAGAGTCTGATGTTGAGTCTGTTACAAGTACCCGAGTACATGAAACTGTTCAACAAACTTTACACCGTGAAAGACAAGAACCTCAACGGACACAGCTTTCCTTGCAGCCATCAAAGAAGCAGCCAGATGAGGTAGAATTTGTTATACAGCCAACTGTACCTCAACCAAGACCAAGTACTGTGACCAGAAGGGATATTCAAGTCGACCAGTCTCCTAAAGTTACAAGGAAAATAACAACTTCAGATGAAGTTTTTCCACAAGTACAAAGGAGAACTGAGGTGGGTATCAGACCTGAATATGTCCCACCTGAAGAAGTTGAATTTATTCTTGAGCCACATCAGCAACGGCCTCAGCCAAGGAGGCAAACCTCTGAGGTAACATCCAGAGTAGTTGACAGTGGAGAAGAATATGAAACAGTTACAAAGAAGACTACTACAACAACCACAGAAACAGTGACCACAACTGTTGAAGAGGTTGAAACAGAGTCTGAGGTGGAAGATTTCCCAAGGAGACCAGAAATAGTTGAACTGAGACAACCTGTCTCTCGTCACACTACGTCAACCACTGTCCAGAGAAAAACAACTCCATATTCAGATCATGAGGAATCAGTTCCTCCTTTGAAAATGAACTTTCCACCTAGAGAAGCTCCACAACCAATTGAGCCAATGCCTGAGTATATTTATCCAAAGGAAGCATCACCACCATTGGAATTCACATTCGCTCCACCAGAAAGAACAGAGCACCAGCTGGGTCCTGAGGTGATACAGCCAAAATCCCCATTAGAGATCCAGTTTCAAAAGCCTGTTCCTTTTCAGCGCAAACCAGAACCTGAAGGGCTCTTGCCAGAAAAAAAGTTACCAGTTAGTGATGCACCAGTCCCATTGGAGTTGACATTTCCCCAGCCAGTTGTACATAAGCTTACCCCGGCCGATGAGCACATTCAAGAAGTCCCTCAACATGAACAGATCGTTCATCCAGGAGCCCCAGATGATTCTGTGCCAGTTGCTAAGAAGCTTCAACCTGTCTTTCCATTAACGAGACACCCTTCACCAGACCAGCGAGAAGAAACACAAGTTGTTATTGAACGAAGGGAGGAGCCACTCATGCCGGTTGAGCTTATTATGAATGTTCCAAGGCATGAAGAAGAAACAAGAAGAACCATCACTGAAACTGTTGAGGAGATTGTTGAAGTTACACCTGAACGACGCGAAACAACAGAGGTGACTATCGAAAGGCATAAGCAGCCATTACAACCTGTGGAGTTAACTATTGGAGTGAAAGAAGAAAGACAAAAATTACAAAAGCCAACTCCAAAACCAGTTGTTCCAAAGCAGCCCAAGCCAGAGTATGAACAGATTATAATGCCTCCATCTAGAGAAGAACCAATGGAACAAACATCAGCGGAGCCAAAGACACAAAAACCAGAATTGATAAAGCCAAAGAAACCCAAGCCAGAAGAACCTGTAAAGGTCCCTGAAGAGGTTAAAAAGCCTGAACGGCCAACTGTGGTTAAACCAGTCCAGAATACAGATGTTACCATTGGGCATGAGGCTCGCCTTGAATGCAAGGTAGTAGGTGAGAAACCACTTACTGTGAAATGGTTCAGAGATGACATCCCAGCTGAGGGTGATCGATACACTTCCTTTGTTGAGAGAGATGGAACGCAAGTCCTTTTGATTAATCCAGTCACTGAGGATGATGACACTGATTTTAAATGTGTTGTCACTAATCCCGGTGGGTCAGTGTTCTCCAAAGCTGAATTGTATGTTATGGAGATACCATCTGAAATCTCAGAAGTGCAAATGCCCAAAGAAACAAGACCAATTGAGGTTGAGCTAGTTATCAGTGAAAGTGAGGGAAAGCCAGAGAAACGAGAGAGAACAGACATTCTTATTGAAAAAGAAACTCAGCCTTTGCAGCCAGTAGAATTTGTTGTCGATGTTGGAGACAAACCGAAAGAACGGCAACCTGAATATGCTGAGTTGGTGCAGCCAGTGCTACCTAAACCTAAATCTCATCGAATGAAACCTGTGATTGCCCCTCAGCCTGCTCCAGAGTATGAACACATCATTATGCCTGTTGCTACAAAGAAGCCAGCTCCAGCTGTAACTGAAACACCAGAACAGATTTCGCCAGTTGACGTTGTACCTGCACAAGCTACTCCTAGTAAAGTTCAAGAAGAAGAAGTTGTGACCAAGATCAAGCGTCCACAGGTCCTGGAGCAATTGAAAAATGTTGATGTTCCCATCGGAGGTGAAGCACGTCTGGAGTGTAAGGTGTCTGGTCATCCTCCTGTCACTGTTGAGTGGTTTAGGGATGGACTTCCTATTGCAGGGGATCGCTACACAACAGTGGTAGAGAGAGATGGCACCTGTGTGCTTGTAATCAATCCTGTCGATGATGATGATGATACTGAGTTTGAATGTCGTGTTACCAACCCTGGGGGCACTGTAACTTCAATTGCAGAAGTCTATGTGATAGACCGCCCATCTGAGATCTCACATGCAGAGCTTCTCAGAAGGCGACCTTTTGAGGAGGTTGAGTTGATCATTAGTGAGAGTGAGGATGTTTCAGAAAGAACAGACGTCTTCATTGAAAAACATCCCCAGCCTCTCCAGCCTGTTGAATTTGTGGTAGACATTGGAGAAAAGCCACAGGAAACAGTTACAGAGGTTGTAAAAACAGTGACAGAAACTGTGACCACAGTTGTGGAAACAGAAGATGAAGCACCTAAGATAACAGAATCGAGGGAGGTAACAGTTGAAAGGACAGTGCAACCAGAGTATGCAGAAATTGTTGCGCCAGAAGAGCAGGAATATCAACCAGAGTTTGAGGTTATAGTAATGCCTGAAGAGGTATCTGAAGATGAAGTTTCTGAGCGAACTAGCATCACAATAGAGAAGAAACCGGAGCGTCGCCAACCGGTTGAATTGCTCATTGAAACCAGGAAGGAGCCAATAGAAACTCAAACGGAAATTGTAAGGACCGTCACTGAAACTGTTACCACTGTAGTGGAGCATGAAGAAGAAGAGATTCCAGAAACAAGGGAAACAATGGAGTTTTCTATTGAAAGACAAACTGTACCACAGCAGCCTGTTGAGTTCACATTGGATGTTCATCGAAGAGGTCCTGCTGAATCACAGCCAGAATATGCAGAGTTGGTGATGCCAGAGGAAGATGAATACCAACCTGAGTTTGAGGTTATAGTGATGCCTGAAGAGGTCTCTGAAGATGAGGTTTCTGAGCGAACTAGCATCACAATAGAGAAGAAACCTGAGCGTCGCCAACCGGTTGAATTGGTCATTGAAACAAGGAAGGAGCCAACAGAAACTCAAACAGAAGTTGTAAGGACAATTACTGAAACGGTTACCACTGTAGTGGAGCATGAGGAAGAAGAAATTCCTGAAAGAAGAGAAACAATGGAGGTTTCAATTGAAAGACAAACTATACCACAGCAGCCTGTTGAGTTCACATTGGATGTTCATCGAAGAGGTCCTGTTGAATCACAGCCAGAATATTCAGAGTTGGTGATGCCAGAGGAAGAGGAATACCAACCTGAGTTTGAGGTTATAGTTATGCCTGAAGAGGTCTCTGAAGATGAGGTTTCAGAGCAGACAAGCATAACAATTGAAAGGAAACCAGAGCAACGTAGACCAATTGAGTTCATCATTGACACAAGGAAAGAACCTGAAGAATCACAAACAGAAGTAACTAAGACTGTGACTGAAACAGTTACAACTGAAACTGAAACTGTCACAACTGTTGTTACTGAAGAGGAGTCTGATGAAGAGTTTCCTGAATATGAAGTAATCGTTATGCCTGGCGAAAAACCAGAAGAAGCCATTGTTGAAACAATTGAAAGAATCACTGAAACTGTGACCAAGGTTACAGAACTTGCTCCAGATGAGGAAGTGTCTGAATCGGTTGAAGTAGTGATTGCACCAGTTGCTGAAATCCCATCATCTTCCGAGGAAGAACTGGAATATGAAAAGCCGGAATTGCAAAGACCACTACAGGAACTTTATCCAGAAGATATCTCTGAAGCACCGGAAGACATTTCACCTCATAGAATTTTGCCAGAACATGCAGCTCCGAAAGAAGTACCTGAAGAAGAGACGGTTGTTAAATTATTGCCTCCAGAGGTTTTAAAAGAATTGACCAATGTAGAAGTTTCTGTTGGCGAAGAGGTCCATCTGGAATGTCAAATAGTTGGGCAACCACGACCCACAGTAGAGTGGCTTTGTGATGGCAGTCCAGTGCAAGGACGGCGTTTTGTTTCTGTAAGTGAGAAAGATGGTACCAACTTGTTGATGATTAGCCCTGTCTTGGAAAGTGACGATGCTGAATTTGAATGCCGTGCTACAAATCCAGAGGGCACTATTTCTTCCACTGCTGATGTTTTTGTTGGAGACAGGTCAAGGAAAGAAGTTGAAGTAACTAAGAAAACTCCAAGATTTGCCCCTGTCGAGTTAGAGGTGGCTCCAGATGACAAACCCATAGAAGAAGTAAGTGAAAGAACAGAAGTAACAATCGACAAGATGCCACAAGAACTACCAGAAATCAGCATGGAAATTTACAAAGCACCGCAAGAAACATTCACTGAAGTAACTGAAACTGTTACAAAAACTGTCACTACTGTAAAGACAGAAGAAGTTACAGAAAAGCCAGTCTATGAAGAAATATTTGAAGAGTTCCCTGAGGAATTTGCAGACTATGAGGTTGTTGTCATGCCTCAAGAAGCTCCTGATATAGAGGATGAAGAATCATTTGAAGAAATCTCTGAGCGTACAAGTGTCACCATTGAAAAGAAACCTCAGCCTCTCCAACCAGTTGAACTTCTGGTAGAAGTTGAAGAACTACCTCAAAGAACAGTCACTGAGGAAGTTGAAACAGTGACAGAGACAGTGACCACAGTTGTTGAGGAAGAGGACATTCCAGATTCACGAGACACAGTAGAAGTTGTAATAGAACATGAGCAAACTTCCTTAAGGCCAGTAGAGGTAGCAGTATTATATCCAGAGGAAGCAGATGTCGCACCTTTAACTGGGGTGACTGATAGCCTCATACCCGAAGAGAGAAAACCAGAGGAGGCAACTCCACTTCAAGTTCCAATTGAAGAAACTGTGAGTGAAGTCACTCAACCAGTTATTCTGAAAGACTTGAATGATGTTGAAGTGCCTGTGGGAAGTGAAGCTCGCTTGGAATGCCAGATTATTGCCCAGCCCACATCTAAAGTGGAATGGTTGCGTGGGGGAAAACCAGTTCAAGGTGAAAGATTCATATCTGTTTGTGAACTAGATGGAACCAACATTCTAGTCATTAATCCTATTGAGGAAGATGATGATGCTGAATTTGAGTGTCGTGTAACAACTACAGAAGGCACAGTTTCCTCATATGCAGATGTGTATGTGTCTGAGACTGAAACCATACGAAAACCAGAACAAGTTGCACCTGTTGAATTTGAGATCAGCCCTACTGAAGAAGTGAGTGAGAGGACAGAAGTTTTCATTGAAAAGGCACCACAGCCTCTTCAACCAATAGAACTTGTTGTAGATGTCGGAGAAGCCCCTCGAGAAGAGACAATAACTGAAGTAACTCGAACTGTAACAGAAACTGTCACCACTACGGTAGAAGAAGTCGAGGAACAACCAGAGGTTCATGAAGTGACAGAAGTAGTCATTCATAAACAGGAACCAGTTTTTGAAGAAAAGGAAGTAGTTATTGAATATGAAGAGGAGAGACAACCAGAATTTGAGGAAATAATTATGCCCGAAGAAATTTATCCTGATGAAGAGCTTCCTGAAGAACTGGCTGAATATGAAGTTGTTGTCATGCCAGAGGATGTTCCAGATGAAGAGGAAGAATCATTTGAAGAAATTTCTGAGAGGACAAGTGTAACAATTGAAAGGCAACCTCAACCTCTCCAGCCTGTTGAACTTTTTGTGGAAGTTGAGGAATTGCCCAAAGAAACTGTCATGGAGGAAGTTGAAACAGTGACAGAAACAGTGACAACAGTAGTTGAGGAAGAAAAGATCCTGGAATCACATGACACAGTTGAGGTAGTTATTGAGCAAGAGAAAACCCCCTTCCAGTCAGTTGAACTGGTGGTTGATGTACAGGAGCAACCAAAAGGTCCAGAAAAAGTTCTGCCTCAAGAGGTTCCTGTTGAGAAATTGCAAAGACCAACTTTCAAGAAGCCTGATTTAGTTGAAAAGAAACCTGAAGTAGAGATGTTTTATCCAGATGAAGCAGATGTCACACACTTAACTGAAGTTCCTGATAGCCTCACGCATGAAGAGAGAAAACCAGAGGAGGCAACTCCACTTCAAGTTCCAATTGAAGAAACTGTGAGTGAAGTCACTCAACCAGTTATTCTGAAAGACTTGAATGATGTTGAAGTGCCTGTGGGAAGTGAAGCTCGCTTGGAATGCCAGATAATTGCCCAGCCCACATCTAAAGTGGAATGGTTGCGTGGCGGAAAACCAGTTCAAGGTGAAAGATTCATATCTGTTTGTGAACTAGATGGAACAAACATTCTAGTCATCAACCCTATTGAGGAAGATGATGATGCTGAATTTGAGTGCCGTGTAACAACTACAGAAGGAACAGTTTCCTCGTATGCAGATGTGTATGTATCTGAGATTGAAACCATACAAAAACCAGAACAATTTGCACCTGTTGAATTTGAGATCAGCCCTACTGAAGAAGTGAGTGAGAGGACAGAAGTTGTCATTGAAAAGGCACCACAGCCCCTTCAACCAATTGAGCTTGTTGTTGATGTTGGAGAAGCCCCTCAAGAAGAGACAATAACTGAAGTCACTCGGACTGTAACAGAAACTGTCACAACTACAGTAGAAGAAGTTGAGGAACAACCGGAGGTTCATGAAGTTACAGAAGTAGTCATTCAGAAAGAGATACTACCAGAAGAGGAGTCTGACGAAGATATTTCTGAAGTGTCAGAGAGAACTGAGGTTACCATTGAAAGAAAACATGAACCCCGTGAAGTTGAACTTGTCTTGGCTGTTGAAGAGAGACCAAAGACAGTGACAGAAAGTGTAACCACTTTTATTGAGAGAAAGGAGGCTCCAGAAACCCAAGAAACAACTGTGGTTACCATCGAAAGAGAAAAGACCCCAACACAGCCAGCAGAGGTTGTGCTCGAGGTCAGTCAGCTCCCAAGAGGACCAGCAGATGCACCACTTGAAGAATTTGAAATTGTTCTGCCCGAATATGAAGAAATTATAATGCCCGAAGGAGAAATTCCGGAGGAGGAGCTCGCTGAAATTTTGACTGAAACAACTGAAGTCACAACAACAGTTACCAGTGTTGTCGAAGAACACCTTCCTGAAACTAGACAAGTAACTGAGGTTGTAATTGACAAAACAACTGAGGAGAGTCCAGAGTATGTGACAGAAATCACACTACAGAAAGACGACACGCCTGACACAAGGGAGATTACAGAGGTTACTATTGATAGGAAACCAGATGTTGAAGAGAAAGAAATAACTGATATTTCAATTGAAAGGCCAGGAGAACTACATCCCGTTGAATTCATAGTTGAAGTTGAAAAAGCACCAACTCAACAGACAACCCTTCTTCAACAAAGGTTCACTGAGGTTGGATTTGAAATCAAACCTGAGGAAGAGATAGAACGGCGGGAAACAACAACAGTTCATATTTCTCGGGAAGAAGAAACTCTTCAGCCAATTGAAATGGTCATTGATGTTTCCCAAGAGGAAACTGAGGAAAGAGTAACAATAGAAATTATCAGACACCTGACCGACATTGAGACTAGCGTGGGAGAGGAAGTCCGGTTTGTCTGTAACATTATTGGCTATCCTCGACCAAGCATTACCTGGCTTATCAACAGACAACCTGTTAGAAGTGACCGGTTCATTACAATGTATGAACTTGATGGTACTTGTACACTGATTATCAAAGAGGTGATTGAAGAAGACGAAACGGTGTATGAGTGTGTCGCTGAAAATCAAGCAGGAGTTGTATCAACACAAGCTGAACTCATCATCTTCTCTGAAGGTAAGTTTCATGAAAGATTATGTTAATGTGTTTTTGATCATCATTAGCATGATAATTCATAACTGTTATAATTCATCGTAATTTTCAAGGAGTCACTTTCTTGCAATTCTGTTTTTACGATTTAATGTATTATTTCATGTCGTTACATTTGTTGTTCTAAATCATTTATTAATTATTCATCATTGAGTGACAAGTGTTGTACTATTTTACGTGTAAGTTTGAAAGATGTGCAAATTTGTGCTTTATAAGCAAGTTATTTTGCATTACATCTTTAGCATTTTGTGCAATTCTCTGTGTAAGTATGAATCAATGCACAGTGAGTTCACTTAAAGCGCGTAAATAACATGTGAAAAAATACAAAGACTTGGAGTGCTTCACGATGTCTGGTAATGTAAGAATTAATTTTATAATTTGTTAAAGTATTACTCTCTTCAGATACTGGGGTTCATTAGACAGTGGAAATCTTTCCAGAATTTTAGCAGGTATTATTAAGTAACGGCCAAAAGTTGCAAGACAACTTTAGTTTTACTTTTAAGAACAACACATTATTAATTTCTTCTTGAACTTCTGCAGAGATTGACCTCGGGCCAACCCCAACAAAGGAAGTAACTACCTTTGAAGTCATTGAACAAGAGATACCTGATGAAATGGGTTATGTCAAGAAGGTAACTCGGAGAACAACAACAACAGTAACCCAGACCACAGAGGTTCAAGAGGTTACTGTAGAAGAAGAAGAAGAGTCTTCAGAAGAAGAGAGAGATCTTGGCCTGCCACATGAAAACATTTTGCATAAATTCATGCAATCTCTTCCAGAGAAAGGCCATCAGGAGGAGCAACTAGTGTCTTGGGACACTACTCCATCTGACCTGCCCATCCAGCAAACTTATGCTGTGGAGGAAATCTCATCAGTTCCTCTCGAGGCACCCCAGCAGGAGTACACCATGCAGTGGGACAAGCCTGAAGAAGAAGAGAAGCCAGAAGATGTGCCAGAGCATGCAGAGGCTGTTGCTCCTGAAGCTGTTAAAGTGCCTCAAAGGCAAGCCCCCATCTCCTGGGTAAAACCTGAAGACATGCCAGATGAAGCTCATGCTGCTTCTGGGGATAAACTTCCCTCTGGTCCCATGAGAACCCCTGGTAGGCAGGAAGAGATTCCTTGGGATGCACCTGAAGACGTAGCTGATGTCAAACCAGAGACAGGAGAAAGGAGGCCATCAATCATGATAGAAACAGCAACTGTTGAAGACAAGGTCGTTTGGGATACCTCAAGAGAAATTCAACCTCAATCTACGTCACTTACAACTGAACGACGTCCTTCCTTAATTGTTCAAGTACCAGAGAAGTCAGATACCGTTTCCTGGGAATCGTCAGAAGCAACAGTTTCTCCTGAGAAAAAGGCCCTCTCTGGCACAAAACTACCATCTGCACCAATGGAAGCCCCAGAAAAATCTGATAATGTCCACTGGGATAAACCAGAAGATATTGTTAGCCTAGAGGTTCAAGCAGTGCCAAGTTCTAGACGACGCTCTATTACTGTTGAGGTCACACAACAAGCTGACAACGTGACTTGGCAAAAGTCAGAAGATGTCTCAAAACTGGAACAAAAGGCTTTGGAAGGGACAAAACTGCCGTCTGCACCTATGGAGATTCCTAAAAAGGATGAGGTTGTTCAGTGGAATGTCAGTGAAGAAATTGTTTCTCAGGAGGAAAGAGCTGTCAAAAGTGACCGTCGTCCATCTGTTGCAGTTGAAGCCTCTGGAATTGGAGAAAACATCATGTGGGCTGTAACTGAAGATATCTCTACTGTTGAGCAAGTGGCCACAGCAGGTGATCATATACAAGCATCAATGGAAATCCCAGAAACCTTTGAAACATTTGAGTGGGACTTTTCTGAAGATGTAGAGTATTTGGATATAAAGCCTGTGTCAGTTGAAAGACGTCCATCTTTGATGCTTGAGGCATCTGGACAATCTGACAATATTTCATGGCAGCAAAGCCAAGACATATTCCCAGACAAAGCACAGCTCGGCAAATCATTTCCTTCTGCTCCAGTGGAAGTTACAGGGATTATGGATGCCATCACTTGGCAAAAACCAGAGGAGTGGGAGCTTGAAGAATTACGTGAAAATGCTCTTGAAATTCCTGCTGATATTCTATCTACATCTGAAAAAGTTGTAGAGGTTTCTTGGGAAACATTAGTAGATGAGGCTCCACGTGAAAGTGAGGTTGCTGAGGAAATTACTGATGTGGCTGTAGTTGCCCCATCGAAAACAGAAAGTCAACCATGGACAAAATCAAATGAAGTTGTTGAAGTTGCAATAACTCCTGATGTGGCTACAGAAGATATCATTGAAACACTAAGTGTCACTGGACAGAAAACAGAGACAGAATGGGACAAAGGAGTAGATATTGTAGTCGCAGAGGAAAACGAACAAGCTGTTGATCTACCTGATATTACTGTAAATATACCATCTAAAAAGGAAGAAACGTCTTGGCAGTTTCCAGAAAAAGCCGAGGAGGAGACTGCACCAGAAACAGCTGGTATTTTAACATCACAGCCAGTTTCTAGTTTATCTAAACGTGGCCCAGTTGAGTGGGAGCAATATGAAGATGTACCAGTAGAGACAAATTATGAAAACGTTGAGGAACTATCAACATCAGCAATTGAGGCACCACAGAAGGAAGAAACAACACAGTGGGACAAACCAGAGCAAATAACCACAGAAGATGTCACTGAGGAAATAACTGTTGTGACTTCTGAAGCTGTTTCAGTTCCAGAGAAGAATCTGCCTGCATCATGGGAACACACCCTTGAGGTTGTTGTGCCCACCGACAAAGAAGAAGTTGTTGAAGAGCTAACAACTCTCCTCTCAGAAACGTCAAAGAAGCAAGAGCAGATAACATGGGAGATCTCTGAGAAAGTCCAGCCTACAGAAGAACAAGTTGAAGAGGCTGTCACAGTGCCAGTAGAGGCTGTTGTTGCTCCTCAGACAAAGACGACAACACAGTGGGACAAACCAGAGCAAACAACCACAGACGATGTCACAGAGGAAATAACTGTTGTGACTTCTGAAGCTGTTTCAGTTCCAGAGAAGAATCTGCCTGCATCATGGGAACACACCCTTGAGGTTGTTGTGCCCACCGACAAAGAAGAAGTTGTTGAAGAGCTAACAACTCTCCTCTCAGAAACTTCAAAGAAGCAAGAACAGATAACATGGGAGATTTCTGAGAAAGTCCAGCCTACAGAAGAACAAGTTGAAGAAGTTGTTACAGTGCCAGTAGAAGCTGTTATTGCTCCTCAGACAAAGACGACAACACAGTGGGACAAACCAGAGCAAATAACCACAGAAGATGTCACTGAGGAAATAACTGTTGTGACTTCTGAAGCTGTTTCTGTTCCAGAGAAGAATCTGCCTGCCTCATGGGAACACACCCTTGAGGTTGTTGTGCCCACCGACAAAGAAGAAGTTGTTGAAGAGCTAGCAACTCTCCTCTCAGAAACGTCAAAGAAGCAGGAGCAGATAACATGGGAGATCTCTGAGAAAGTCCAGCCATCAGAAGAACAAGTTGAAGAAGTTGTTACAGTTCCAGTAGAAGCTGTTATTGCTCCTCAGACAAAGACGACAACACAGTGGGACAAACCAGAGCAGATAACCACTGAAGATGTCACTGAGGAAATAACTGTTGTGACTTCTGAAGCTGTTTCTGTTCCAGAAAAGAAACTTCCAGCAGAATGGGAACATACCCTTGAGGTTGTTGTACCCACCGACAAAGAAGAAGTTGTTGAAGAGCTAGCAACTCTCCTCTCAGAAACGTCAAAGAAGCAGGAGCAGATAACATGGGAGATCTCTGAGAAAGTCCAGCCATCAGAAGAACAAGTTGAAGAAGTTGTTACAGTTCCAGTAGAAGCTGTTATTGCTCCTCAGACAAAGACGACAACACAGTGGGACAAACCAGAGCAGATAACCACAGAAGATGTCACTGAGGAAATAACTGTTGTGACTTCTGAAGCTGTTTCTGTTCCAGAAAAGAAACTTCCAGCAGAATGGGAACATACCCTTGAGGTTGTTGTACCCACCGACAAAGAAGAAGTTGTTGAGGAGCTTGCAACTCTTCTCTCAGAAACTTCAAAGAAGCAGGAGCAGATAACTTGGGAGATTTCTGAGAAAGTCCAGCCATCAGAAGAACAAGTTGAAGAAGTTGTTACAGTGCCAGTAGAAGCTGTTATTGCTCCTCAGACAAAGACGACAACACAGTGGGACAAACCAGAGCAGATAACCACAGAAGATGTCACAGAGGAAATAACTGTTGTGACTTCTGAAGCTGTTTCTGTTCCAGAGAAGAATCTGCCTGCCTCATGGGAACACACCCTTGAGGTTGTTGTGCCCATCGACAAAGAAGAAGTTGTTGAAGAGCTAGCAACTCTCCTCTCAGAAACGTCAAAGAAGCAAGAGCAGATAACATGGGAGATCTCTGAGAAAGTCCAGCCTACAGAAGAACAAGTTGAAGAGGCTGTCACAGTGCCAGTAGAGGCTGTTATTGCTCCTCAGACAAAGACGACAACACAGTGGGACAAACCAGAGCAAATAACGTCAGAAGATGTCACAGAGGAAATAACTGTTGTGACTTCTGAAGCTGTTTCTGTTCCAGAGAAGAATCTGCCTGCATCATGGGAACACACCCTTGAGGTTGTTGTGCCCACCGACAAAGAAGAAGTTGTTGAAGAGCTAGCAACTCTCCTCTCAGAAACGTCAAAGAAGCAGGAGCAGATAACATGGGAGATCTCTGAGAAAGTCCAGCCTACAGAAGAACAAGTTGAAGAAGTTGTTACAGTGCCAGTAGAGGCTGTTATTGCTCCACAGACAAAGACGACAACACAGTGGGACAAGCCAGAGCAGATAACCACTGAAGATGTCACTGAGGAAATAACTGTTGTGACTTCTGAAGCTGTTTCTGTTCCAGAGAAGAATCTGCCTGCATCATGGGAACACACCCTTGAGGTTGTTGTGCCCACCGACAAAGAAGAAGTTGTTGAAGAGCTAACAACTCTCCTCTCAGAAACGTCAAAGAAGCAAGAGCAGATAACATGGGAGATCTCTGAGAAAGTCCAGCCATCAGAAGAACAAGTTGAAGAAGTTGTTACAGTTCCAGTAGAAGCTGTTATTGCTCCTCAGACAAAGACGACAACACAGTGGGACAAACCAGAGCAGATAACCACTGAAGATGTCACTGAGGAAATAACTGTTGTGACTTCTGAAGCTGTTTCTGTTCCAGAGAAGAATCTGCCTGCATCATGGGAACACACCCTTGAGGTTGTTGTGCCCACCGACAAAGAAGAAGTTGTTGAAGAGCTAACAACTCTCCTCTCAGAAACGTCAAAGAAGCAAGAGCAGATAACATGGGAGATCTCTGAGAAAGTCCAGCCTACAGAAGAACAAGTTGAAGAAGTTGTTACAGTGCCAGTAGAGGCTGTTATTGCTCCTCAGACAAAGACGACAACACAGTGGGACAAACCACAGCAGATAACCACTGAAGATGTCACTGAGGAAATAACTGTTGTGACTTCTGAAGCTGTTTCTGTTCCAGAGAAGAATCTGCCTGCATCATGGGAACACACCCTTGAGGTTGTTGTGCCCACCGACAAAGAAGAAGTTGTTGAAGAGCTAACAACTCTCCTCTCAGAAACGTCAAAGAAGCAGGAGCAGATAACATGGGATATCTCTGAGAAAGTCCAGCCTACAGAAGAACAAGTTGAAGAAGTTGTTACAGTGCCAGTAGAGGCTGTTATTGCTCCTCAGACAAAGACGACAACACAGTGGGACAAACCAGAGCAAATAACCACAGAAGATGTCACTGAGGAAATAACTGTTGTGACTTCTGAAGCTGTTTCAGTTCCAGAAAAGAAACTTCCAGCAGAATGGGAACATACCATAGAGGTTGTTGTACCCGTCGACAAAGAAGAAGTTGTTGAGGAGCTAGCAACTCTTCTATCAGAAACTTCAAAGAAGCAGGAACAGATAACATGGGAGATCTCTGAGAAAGTCCAGCCTACAGAAGAACAAGTTGAAGAGGCTGTCACAGTGCCAGTAGAGGCTGTTATTGCTCCTCAGACAAAGACGACAACACAGTGGGACAAACCAGAGCAAATAACCACAGAAGATGTCACTGAGGAAATAACTGTCGTGACTTCTGAAGCCGTTTCTGTTCCACAGAAGAAACTGCCTGCAGAATGGGAGCACACCATAGAGGTTGTTGTACCCATCAACAAAGAAGAAGTTGTTGAGGAGCTTGCAACTCTTCTCTCAGAAACTTCAAAGAAGCAAGAACAGATAACATGGGAGATCTCTGAGAAAGTCCAGCCTACAGAACAACAAATTGAAGAAGTTGTCACAGTGCCAGTAGAGGCTGTCATTGCTCCACAGACAAAGACGACAACACAGTGGGACAAACCAGAGCAAATAACCACAGAAGATGTCACAGAGGAAATAACTGTTGTGACTTCTGAAGCTGTTTCTGTTCCAGAGAAGAATCTGCCTGCAGAATGGGAACACACCATTGAGGTTGTTGTGCCCACCGACAAAGAAGAAGTTGTTGAGGAGCTTGCAACTCTTCTCTCAGAAACTTCAAAGAAGCAAGAACAGATAACATGGGAGATCTCTGAGAAAGTCCAGCCTACAGAACAACAAATTGAAGAAGTTGTCACAGTGCCAGTAGAGGCTGTCATTGCTCCACAGACAAAGACGACAACACAGTGGGACAAACCAGAGCAAATAACCACAGAAGATGTCACAGAGGAAATAACTGTTGTGACTTCTGAAGCTGTTTCTGTTCCAGAGAAGAATCTGCCTGCAGAATGGGAACACACCATTGAGGTTGTTGTGCCCACCGACAAAGAAGAAGTTGTTGAAGAGCTTGCAACTCTCCTCTCAGAAACTTCAAAGAAGCAAGAGCAGATAACTTGGGAGATCCCTGAGAAAGTCCAGCCATCAGAAGAACAAATTGAAGAAGTTGTTACAGTGCCAGTAGAGGCTGTTATTGCTCCTCAGACAAAGACGACAACACAGTGGGACAAGCCAGAGCAGATAACCACTGAGGATGTCACTGAGGAAATAACTGTTGTGACTTCTGAAGCTGTTTCAGTTCCAGAAAAGAACCTTCCAGCAGAATGGGAAAATACTCAAGAAGTCAATGTTTCCACTGACAAAACAGAAGTTGTTGAAGAGCTTGCAACTCTATTGTCAGAAACTTCAAGGAAACAAGAGCAAATTTCTTGGGAAGTATCTGAGAATGTACTGCCTACAGATGAACAAGTGGAAGTAACAACAGCAATTTCGGTTGAAGCGATCATTGCCCCTGAGACAAAGACGACCACACAGTGGGACAAGCCAGTACATATCACAACAGAAGATGTAACTGAAGAAGTAACAGTGGTATCTTCTGAAGCGGTATCGGCACCAGAAAGGAAAGATGAAATCCCATGGCATGGTGCAGTTGAAGTGGCTCCATTGAAATCAGACAAAGTTTCAGCCATTCCGTCAGATGCGGTTGAGAGTGTTGTGAAGCGTACACCATTGTCTTGGGAAAGTTCATCTGATGTACCAACAGAAGATAATAGAGAGACTGTCAAGGAAGTAGAAAGTAAACCCTTGGAGGTACCAGGTACCAGTGAGATCCATCCATGGGAAAAGCCTAAGGACATTGAAGTACTTGAAGAATCTGCCACAGTTTCTGAAAAGCAGTTAGCTCCTCTGCAAACTAGTGAAACAACAAAGCAAACTACTTGGGAAGGCCAGTCAGAGGTTGTTACCACCCAGAGGGTAAGCCATGAAGCTGAAGAGGTCCAGACTTCACCCCTTTCTGCACCAACTCAGCAAGAAGTGACTGTTACTCTGAAACCTTCTGAATTAGAACATGAGAGAACTTCAGATGTAACTGTTGCTCCTAAAACAGAAGATGCTGAGGTGACTGTACAGGTAGCAGGTAAACCAGACATTACATCTCATGCAGAAATACAACCAGTGAGAAAAGAACGCTCTGAGTTTGAAATAGCCCCACAGGTTGTGCAAGAACTTGTTGACCTTGAAGTGCACTTAGGCCAGCCAGCTGAGCTGGTCTGTGAAGTAGAAGGATCACCACAACCAACTGTTCAGTGGTTCAGAAATGGAGTTGAAGTAACCCCAAGTCAGCAGTACACCATCATGACTGATTTCGAGAAGGGAAGAAGTACTCTTATGATTGCTAGTGTTACTGAGGAAGATGATACAGAGTTTGAATGCCGAGCAACAAACATCCAAGGTGTAGTTTCTTCATTTGCTGAGCTCATTGTTGATGGTAAGTTTACTTTATAACAACCCCTCTAGTTCTTTTTCTCCAAAATATGTAACTATTAATCAAACTTAAGTATTGAAGTAATAAAATAAATTCATTGACAATTTTTATTTTTTAAACCATCTTTCTTTTCTTTTCCTTTTTAAGCTCCACTGGAAGAAGTTGAACAAACTGAGGTTGAAACTTTGAAAATGGATACTGAAGAAGTCGAGGTGATCCAAGTTGCAACAATAAAACCTTTGGAGACAGAGACAACTGATGTTGAGATCTCAATAAAACCTAGAACGGAAGTCTCTGAAGTAGTGATTGAGAGAGAGGCACCAGAGCAGCTACAAGAGGTGCAGTTTGTTGTGGAGAAGCCTGAAGAGACCACTGAAGTGACACTAAAGAAGCAACCAAAGAAGACTGAGGTCATCACAACAGAAATTGTGCAGCAACCAGAGGAAGTCTATGTCAAGGAAATAACACAAGAGGTGTCAGTTACTGAGGTCATAAGAGATATTCCACAAGAGCTGCAAGAAGTTCAAATTGTCATGGAAAAACCTGAGGAGACATCAGAGGTTGAAATCACAATGAAAGAAAGGAGGGAAATCTCTACAATTGATATAGAAAGAGATCAGCCTCAAGATTTCCAAGAGATACAATTCAAGGTGGAGAAACCTGAAGAAACATCTGAAGTCAGCTTATCTCTTCAACCACGCAAAACTGAAATCATGCGCACAGAGGTTCAACGGGATATTACTCAGGACTTGGGTGAAATAGAAATAGTTCTTGATAGACCTGAAGAGGTTGCTACTTCTGAGGTGACAATTACGAAGAGAGAAGAAATGCCCCAAGAAATTGAATTCACAGTAGAAAAACCGCAAGATGAAATGCAAGAAGTTGAAATCAGACGAAAGACGACAACGACTGTCCACACAGAGGTGGATAGCAGAATTGAAACCCCAAGCCAGTTTGAGTTTGAGATACCAAACTTTGCTGCTGAGGTGACAGCTGACAAGATCAGCCGTGAAATTATAAAGGAGGTCACCACTGAGGACATTTCAGGTGGGGTAAGCCGGGAAATCACGCGTGAAGTCACTACTGAGATGTACGAAGAAGGCCCAACCCAGTTTGAGTTTGAGGTCCCAAATCTCGCTGCTGAGGTTACAGCTGACAAGATCAGCCATGAAATTATAAAGGAGATCACTACTGAGGTCATTTCAGACGGTACAATTCAGGAAACCACACATGAAGTCACTACTGAGGTTTACAGAGAAGGCCCAGTGTTCATCCGGGAGGTAACAACAGTTGAGACGACCCTCACCGAGGAAGTACGGTTTGAGTGCCAGGTGACTGGTGTGCCCGCTCCAACTCTTAAATGGTATCATAATGGAGATGTACTCCGTGGGGAAAGGTACATTGTCATTAATTACAATGATGGTGTGAGTGAGTTGTTCATCACTGAGGTTACTGAGGATGATGTTGGGACGTTCATGTGCGAGGCAGTGAACCCTCTCGGGCGAGCAACAACAGTGGCTCAACTCATCATCACAACTGGTATTGTATTCCGTTTTTATAATCAGTAATGCATGCAGATATTAGCAGGGCCGCCTGTTTTTGCAAGGTACTGATGCACGTGTGTTGTGAAATACTTATTACTTTGATATTCATATACTTTAAACTGTGTTTCCTCATTTTAAAAGTGAAATGAATCAAATTACCAAAGGAGTGTGAATCATTGTTGCTTGCTACATTAATTGCCTGCACATTTTAAAGTTATAAATCGATTTTGTACTTGTTCTTTTGTTTCGTGATTGCCATTGTATAAATTAACAGTATGTTTATCATAAACTGTAGTACCACTGATTTAGTTTTGCATGTTGTCATACCTGGTTCACTGTATTAGTAAGCTGATTTAGAAAGTAATGTGTGTCCCAGCATGAGTGTTTTTGTGAAAGTCTGTGATTGTGAATGTATTCATTGTGTGAGAGACTGACAAACTCTAGTGGAACCAAACAAAACTTACTGCAAATTATTATAATAATGAAGTGTTGTGTGCATTACCCATCAATATACTTTTTTTTAAATTGGAAAACAGCAGAACGACGCTAATCTACCAAGCTACTCAGTGCTAAGCAACAAATGAGCTGAACCAAATTACCTATAAATCTTTATGCTCAGCAGTGCACTTAAATGCTAAAATAATGCAATTACACTGTCTTTGCAGTATGCATGAAGCAATTGGTTGGCACATCTATTGAAAGTGAGATTCGATAACACTAAATGGAATTCCAAATGATTTTTTGAACCACTTTGGGTCGGTTTTGTCTGATGGAATTACTTAACTTTGAAACCCTGACATGACAAAAAGAAAAAATGGTTATGGAATGTGCTGTATTGTATTAAGCAAACTTATACGTAGGAGCCCACTGTGAATTGCAAAACCTTGGCCGTAAGCCACTGCCCATTATCTGCTATGGCACATTGGAATCTCATAACTCTTGGTCTTACAGCCCATAAAGCTGAATACAGTGTTAAACAATAGTGGCAGCCTCGGGGGAATTACCGGTATGATTTCCAGAATCTCTGTTACTGTTTGTATGGGTGTAATGGAGCATACATGTAACACGTTAGATACATGCCTGTGCATGCTACCAAATGGAATGTACGGGTGGATTTTTTTCACATCAGCTGTCAAACTGATGGCAACAATTTAAGGGGGCTGTAAAGTTGTAAAAAAAAAACATCTGTGGTAGGCCAGGCCAGAAAAAATTGGCGTGTTTACTTGTCATCCGATGGGTAGTGGTTAATTGTACCTAAATTGGGCAATTTCTAAGAAATTACAGAATTTATTTTTGCAGAAATTTATACATGCTCCAATTAAGATGACACAATGCAAAGCATTGAAAAGATATTAAATCCTTCTAAACAGTCTACACCAACTAAACAAGAATTTAAAGTGAAGTTACGTTTCGCCTTAAAAGTCACCTGTATCTAAAGGCTGTCTGTTCTTTTAATCTTCAAGGAGACACCAAAACTGTGGTTGAGATTGAGGAAATCACTGTTGAGAAAGAGAGCGAAGAGACGGTGGAGGTGGAGGTGATCATGCCTGTAGAGAAACAACCTGAAGATGTAGAGATTGAAATCACCTTGATGCCCCCAGAGTTTGTAGAACCCATCTTGAGCCTCGAGGTCGTGGAAGGCGATAAGGCGGTGTTTGAGGCCCATGTGATTGGATCGCAACCCATTGAGATAACATGGTACCACTCCAAAGAACTTCTACAGGTAGGAAATATAGTGGGTTTTTTCGTTGAGTGAATATTTGTCTCTGTCAGAAGTACATTTTGTGACTCAAATAAAACCTGCATCAGTGAAAACAAAATAATAACAGATCTTTTGATGAAACTACATGAACAAATAAAAAAAGAAAGGTCTTCTTTTTTCATATGATTTCATAAGTAAAATAAACAATAACATCATCAACTGTGGTTATTTAACTCGGCAGCAATTGTGGAGAATTATTGTGAAGTCCCAATCAAGTTTCAAAGTGAGATCTCTCTGCAAGTCAAAACTTAAATGTAACCTTTCTTTATTTTCAGGACGCTCCTGAGTTTGCAATTGTCTTTGATGGCAAGATTTGCACCTTGGAGATCTCGGAGGTGTTCCCTGAAGACTCTGGTGAATATATATGCAAGGCATCCAATCCAGTGGGTGTTACAACCTGTCTAGCAACTCTCAATGTATCAGGTATGTTGCTCAGTTCTTTGAGTGTTTTAACACCGTATTATCACAAACCCCTATTTTGTTTGGTTGTCAGGAATTCTAACTGGTGTTGGTAACAACATTGTACCATTTCTCAAGTTACTGTTTATTTTAATAAATAGTCAACAACTTGTGTTTTAGGTAATGTTTAATCCACATTTATCATAATAGCCTCCTACACCGATTTGACACAGATACCTGTAGAGTTTATTCATGGTGTTAATGCACATAAAAGTACAACACAACTTGTGTATATTGCAGCCGCCCACACTGTTATATAAAGGTTGGTAAGTGTGTGCATGCATCAGCAGGAGTGTGTGGATAGTAAATGCCTTTCCAAATTAGAGTCACAAAATACAGTAAAAAAAAATACCTGGTAAGCCTAAATTTCAAACATCCTATAATGGAACATGCTACAAGTTGTTGACATTTTCGATAAAGCAATTCTCATCTTCACGAACAGGCAAACCATAGTTGCTAAGAAGGAGCACTGAGTCAAAAGCTTAGTCAATACTCTTTAAACAAAATTGTTTTATGGAACTTGAATGCCCTTTTCTAAGTTGAATGAAGTTGAAATTTTAATCAAAATATAAGGCTTGTTTGGTCAGATGAGGTATTTCAGCAGGAACTGGGACATCAATTTTCATTAAAGAGTATACTCATTGATACTCAATATTTTGAATCGTTTTCATTGGCACTGTTATTGGGTGGTGGGATATATTAGGAGTTTTAAATGGTGGAGTTCACCAGGACGTCATGACTAACTCATCGAGTAATCTTAGATTTAGCTAACACATTCATCCGTAATGACCTAAGCACTAACACCATTAATATCCCTCACTCTAACCCACTTTAACTCCACAGAAGGGGCTGAAATAACCAAAAGCAAACTTACAGAGGTTTCAGCAACCCATGTGATTCCCAGCGCTCCTGACTCTGAAAAGCTCTTGAGTAAGCAGCAACCCTCTTCTAAAACTGTCAAATCGGTGCCTGAACTGAAACAGGTTTTCCCAGATATCAGAAGTGGAGGAAAGGGTGATATTCCAACACCACAACCCTCTGTTCAGACCTCCTCTGATGTTGTTGACAAAGTGTGCCCTATGAAAGTGGACAAATTAACCTGCGAACCAAAACTAACCAGAGATTTCAATGTTGACGAGCCGTCAAACCAATCACATTCTGACAAATTTGGAAGAGATTCTCCCTTAGATGAAACAAAAAGTGCCCTGAATGCTTCCACACCGTTCAAACCCAAAAATGATGGCATTATTGACACGGAAGAATCTCAAGCACCGACCCATTTCAGAAAAACCAAGTCTCTGAAAGCACTGTCTCTCATGTATGCTGTTGAGGAGGATGAGTTTTGTGCACAATCCACTAACGCACCTTATGCTAGTTCCATAACTGCACAGTCCCCTGCACCACAGACACAATCCCCTCCTGTTAAGAAGTCGACCCTAAGAAGTTCACTGAAGTCACTTTCATCTTATTATTCAGCGGATGAGTTTAGCAGCAACTCCCCAGAACAAGTACAGGTTGGCCCTGGCAATTTGGCAAATGATATTTTGACGGATGACGTTTCAAGCATTGAAACACTTGAAGCTGATTTAGAGAAGGAAGATATTAAGAGCAAGAATGAAGAGGTTGCGGTTGTGGTTGATTTGAAAGGAGTTGGGTCTCCATCTGGAAAAAGTAATGGGACTTTGATGAACAGGGAAGAAGAAAGGGTAGATGTTGGCTCAGAAGAAGATCAATCTGAGGGTGATGAATCTGACGAGTCAAGTGATATAGAAGATAATTCAGTGTGGGATGAGGCTGATGGTGAAGAAAATAAGTCTTGTAGCGACAAAGATTCAGGTGAGTTGGCTAAAGGGGAAGGTGAGAAGTCAAGTATTGAAGCCTCTGATGATGATGAAAACTCTAAATCTGGTATTGATTTACCACAGGAGGATGCAGTTACTGCTCTCAAAACATGTGATGTTTATGTGTCGGTTCCTGATGATGACGAAGTCACTACAGAGAAAAGACCAAAGCTAAAACTCAAATGTTCAGATAGTTTGGATGTTGATGATGGTGTAGAAATACCACCAATGATCACTGTCACTTCTCCCGGTGGTACTTGGCGAGAACACATCTCCTCCTCAGAAGATCTTATCTCATCTCTAGAATATGAAAGCACTGACAATGAAGAAGATGGCGACAATCAGTTATCAGTTTCATCAGATGATGAAGGTCAGATTGGAATCAAGGTTGAATCAAAAGATCCTGAAGAGGGGCTGCTTGAGGATGTCTGTAGCAAGAGTTCAACTCCAGTTAAGGTATTTGTGTATGAAATTGAAGAATGTGAAGAGCCAGATATTGTCAAACCTCCACAGGACTGTAGGGCGATAGTGAATGGTGTTGCATGCTTTGAGGTAAAAGTCACTGGAAATCCACCACCAAATGTAACATGGTTTAAAGATGAAAAAGGGGTCAACGACCCGAGGATGAACAGTGTCGCCAGCACCGGTTGCAGTTATTCTTTAATTATTACTGATGTTACGAAGGGGGATGAAGGAATATACACGTGCACTGCAAAGAGCATTTTGGGACTGGATAGTGCAACGGCTGAACTGATTGTTGAAGGTTGGCTAACACACTAATATTCAATCATCTCTCTCATTAGATTGTAGTGTCACAATAGAAAACTAGAAAGGAAAGACACATTGTGTCTGTGTTTGTTATGCACCATGAGAGTAATGACAAAACCCCACTTTTGACAAAACACTGTTTCGTATGTACCAGTTCATATCTGATGTGAGGCACATTTTGGCTGAGGTTATTGGCTTTCTTTGGTTATGGCTTTGGCTCAGGGCAGATATGTAATGAGACAAAGCCAGAATGCTTTAAATCTACCTATCCAATAGAACCCAGAGGTGGCTTCTAACAGTATGTGATGTGTCTTTACTACTCACAAACTCTCCCTATTAACTTGTTGCTTTCTGAAACATCACTGTGAAATATGTGATAGAAAAGTGAAAAAGGGGAAATTCTTTTTTTTAATTCCTCATGTGAAAGTGCAGAGACAAACTTCAACAAACATAGTTATTCATGTACCTTAGGGTAGAACGTACAAACATTACACATAGTTTGACCACTTTTATAACATTCATAATTCTTCTACTTATGGTTTTAGGGATGAGAGTAATCAAACTCTAACTCAATTCTAACCAAAAATGTTTTTTAATATTATTTAAAAAACGAAAGCATTACATTTCCCCAATAATAATATTATTAACTAAATAATAATTCAATTACAGCACATTAGGAACTTAAATATTTTGGTAAAATTGATTTATTTTTCGTTGTCCTAACTATACTTTATTATGCCAAAATGTTAACACATTTATCAGTCAGATAACTTAAATTTGATTCAGATTAGCGTACTCACCATTAACATCATTTTAAAATGCTCTATACTGATGATTTATTTCAATTTAACCGATTAGTATTTTTGTTGGATGAAGCATTCTTTCTAATTTAACAGTTTGCATGTTTCGAAAACACATTTCAGTTTGATAACCTGAGCATTATTATTAAACAACATTTTCTTAATTATATTTGTTATTTTATCAAAGCCTTGACTGCAGGTCTAAGAATTAGTTTTGCATGTTGTTTACCAATTTAACTTACCATTTTGATTTATTGCATGCCTTTGTTTTTGTATTTTTCTTTGCACTAAATTTCCTTCCTGCAGAGGAGGAAGTTAAACCAAAGCGTTTGTCATCTCCCCTGAAAAAACCCTTCATCTATGATGAGTTAGAAGAATGGAAACCACCAAAGCGCTCACTCGACTCTGTCTCCAAAGTCAAACAGGAGGAAGTTGAAATGGAAGAAAAGATCGAGGCAGAAAGTGTTCAGATGGAGATGAGAAGGCCATCATTGGGAAAATCAAGTTCATCTTCATCACATGGGTCTGATGAAGAGATAAAGGTAGATGATCGAGATGATAATAACGACAGAGGCGGAAGTGTTAGGTCCAGGTCGACCTCCTCCTCTTCATCATCTTCTTCCTCCTCCTCCTCCTCCTCCTCCTCCAGTACAACTGAAAATGAGTACATTCTCCCCGACAATCCTGTATCTTCTGGAAGCATCTCGCTGCCAAAGATACAGCAAGACAGCAGCTCTGATTCAGGGGCAACAAGTGACATTGAAGTCAATGCTGCAATGCAGAAACCTGTTGAGGAGCTACCACCGGATAATGGGTCTGATTCAAAATCAGAAGTATCTGATCATGAAGTCAATAACGATGGTCATTGTCAATCTAGAGAAAGAAGATCATCAGACTCAAATGCTGAAGATGCCGATGAAAAGATTGGTGAGGATAAAGCAGATGCAAAGAGGTCTGGAGTTTCTTCAGATGAGAATTCTGAGGATGATCCCGCTGCAGCTCCTTATATCACAGAAGTCTATCTAGAAAAGAGCAAAAGTTACTCATTGTCATCTGGAGGCTCAAAGACGGAAAGTGACACTGATACAGATCTTAGAAAAGATCCTTTAAGCCCTCAGGTTTCATCTGATGATGGAGAGAACTTGGATGTGAACCAGGACAGTGAATCTCCATCGATATCTAGTCCAACTGCTTCAAGCGATGACGAGCACTCGTCTGATGAACCAAGAGGTGAATTCACAAACGGGAAAGAATTTAGCTCTGCATCCTCCCATGAGAATGAAGAGGGTACTCCTACGGTCATACAGACGTATCTGGAATGGGTTGGTCCTAGGTACCCAGAACAAAATATTAATATTCACTTGAAAGGAGGGAAAAGGGCAGATTCTTTCGATAATGAAGACAGAAATATTGATCACTCTGAAGACTCCCCAACAAGTTCTTCATCTTCTGAGGATGAAAGTGATAAGAAAACAGAAGAATACATACATGAAACTCTTTCAAGTACTCAGAAAGAATTGCCCGAAGTATTCCACAAATTTCTAGAGGCTGAACCAAAGACAGCAGAACCAACTTCCTCTGAATTTGAGGTTATTTCTTACAAAGAAGTCCACATCAGATCTTCTGACTCTGATTCAGACTTATCATCAGGAAGTAACAAGCCTATTGCGGTCTATGAAACATCGGTATTCCAGCAGACGATTGAGAAGGTCTCAGTTAAACAGGTTTTGACTCAAGAAGTAACATCTGTTGAATCTGAGGAGATTGTCTTTCATATCAAAACCAGGAGGGAGACTTCATCTGGAAGTAGCTCATCTTCTGAAGATAGCGACGGAAAAATTGACAACGATATCAGAAGTTTCCGATTACCCGGTGAAGTTGGACAGAGCTACATTCCGCTACACATCAAACTCAATGTACCCACATCATCACATGAAAATGACCATAAGACCAGCTCTTTGACACTTAATGTAAATACAGAATCTCCAAATCCAAGACTGGTGGAGGTATTCCTAGAGTGTGCCCCTAGAAATGCCCTGCAGTCAGTGACGTCACCAGAGAGAAGACGACAAATAAGGATTTCACAACCAGGCACTGGTATTGAACCTGTCACTTTGTTCCCGTCCACTAGTGATGGTAGTGATGTGGAATCACCAGCTATTGGGCAAGAGGACATCACTGTTGACGCTATAAATGATTCAGTTGTAGTCAAAGTCAGTCAGACTACTGAAGAGGAGCCTTGTTTGGAAGTCGTAGTCGCTGAGCCTGATCAGAAACATGAGCAAGCACAGGAAATATCATCAAGCAGCAGTGAGGAGGGAGAGTATGAATCTATGGATTCTCCTGAAAGAATAATCCCTGATGTTAGTCAGACTACTGATGATGAGGAGCCTTGTTTGGAAGTCATAGTCCCTGAACCTGATCAGAAACATGTGCAAACACGGGAAGTATTATCAAGCAGCAGTGAGGAGGGAGATTATGAATCTATGGTTTCTCCTGAAAGAGTAATCCCTGATGTTAAAGAACCTAAACCTGATGTGGAACTCACTAACTTATTACCAGTAAGTGATTTCAGTGATCAAGGATCTCTAGTCCATGAAGAACGCCTACCTTCATTTTGGTCTCCAACAAAGGCAGCTTTAATAAATGATTTAGAACCCTCTCTGTGTGCTCCTTGTTTCACCAAGGAGCTTCAAGACATCACTGTTCTTGAGGGTGATGCCGCAATGCTACAGTGTTACGCCAAGGGTAACCCATCCCCCAATTTTGTGTGGTTTAAGGATGGTAAAGAGATTGATGAAGATGATGAGGTTTATGACATCAACACTATGATTTATGAGGACTGCTACACAGAGCTGGTCATCCATGAAGTGACTCCTGAAGATGAAGGGGAGTACAGAGTGGAGGCCAGAAGTGCGCAAGGAGAGAAACTCTGCAAGGCGTATCTTAGTGTTGAGGTCTTGGATGAAGAAGGGGAAACTGGGACATCTGGTGAAAGTGGTTCATCTGATAGAAGTGATTCATCTGATAAAAATTCAGATTCTAAAGATTCAAGTGACAGTGAGTCTGATTCTCAAAAAACAGATTCCAAGGACAACAGCAGAAAGGACCCAACACCACCTGAGAAAAAAAGGGACGAGGCAGTTGACATGATCGATTCTATCTCAGTTATATCAGACTCTGACTCTAACATTGAAGCTGATCAAGTCCAGGTTGACCAAGAATCACCACTGGAATCAACTCCAATTAATCCCGGGTCAAGTTACGCCAGCGCTGATGATCCTAAGTGGAACTCCTGTTTTGTTACCGAAGATGGAAAGCAACAGCTGGTGTACGCCAAGTATGAAGATGCTCCCCAGTCAATGGTGTTTGAAAGTAAACTGTGCACCATAGGCCAGGCTCTTGTTGAACCTCCAACAGACCTACTTCTGCCGACAGAACCTTTAGAAAAAATTTCTGTCTCTCCTGAAGATAACAAGATAAGCTTTGAAGACAAACAGAATAAAGAAAACAACAACCAGAATGAGCTCTTACCAGATGTCTTGGAGCAGGTTGCTTGGGAGTCAGGCAATCTCCCTCCTAACCAAACAACAGAAGAAGACCAGGCTGCAGTCGAACCAGATTTGTGTTTAGCTGGAACCACTGAGGACCGCTTCCTGACAGAGAATCCAGAGTCGGAGCATGTTCCTCATTCCTCAGATGTCTTGCCTGTGTCCGGATCATTGCATGCCACCAATGAAGGTTTGACGTGATGAGTTTTGTTAGTTTGCTAACAGAATGTAGTAACTAACATTATAGCTGTGAATGTTGTTCAAAGAAATCATGCTTCTCATTAATGACCCAGTCCATGTGTGAATGTTTTTTGTTTTTCTAATCTTTTCTCATTTACCATTGCTATGCTTCATTAGTTTTATTAGGTAGTTCTAGTGAAATAAAAGCAGCTAATTAGCTGAATATTTGCCTTGCAATAAACAGTTTCAATGTAAAGTCTTAGCTACTTCCACTGTTTTAATCAGCATCTGTTAAATTCAGTGAAAAGCAGAACAGTTAAATGTGATGAGGCTGTACACATTTTAGTTCGTTGCGAGTAGTGTGGTATTTCATGGGCGATGCTTAATTCTGAGATACTTTTAGTAAACCAGTTACTGATTGTTGAAGCCTTTACAGATGGGAAGAAAAAAAAATACAAACTTTCACGTCTGTTTGTACCTCTTTTGGAGTTAGAATGTACAGCATCACGTATTTTCGGCGGCATCAAGACTAATGAAATATAGAAACCTTTTTAGTTTGTTCACAGTGCAAAGTCTTAGAATTCTACTCGCATTGGTACTGCTTACTGACTTCAAACTATAAAAGTCATTCATGCTGCCTTACTTATTACCACAGATTGAAGTATTATTTAAAAGTTCTTTCTTATCATCTGTTGTCCTTTACAGAACTTAACACATTTTGTTTGTTTGTTTAATTTTGTTTCACTCAATTAAACCATATTGAACATCTTTATGAACTATGCTACTCCAGTCTGAACCATTCTAATTTCAGTTTAGTAAAGGGAGACAATTTGTTGGATTTTTTGCGGATTTGTGTTTCACTTATCTACTATTCATTGAAGCTGGTTGTCTACTTTATGTTAACATAAAATATAATGTAAAAGAACTTGTAAGCCAGGAGAAACAATAATTCAAAACGCTGAAGTGTAAAGTTTGCACATCAAATATTTTAAAGTTTTCTTCTTTTATGCCAAATTTTTTTCCTTTGTAAAAAGGTATTTAAAAAAGAAACAAAAACATGTCAGAGAAGTCATGTAAATACCTGGTGTCATTTGGTCTTGAGGTCTAGATGATTGATTCTTCTTTGACCAAGGTCATCGCATATCTCTTTGAATAACCATATTTTGGTGGGTGACATATCCTCAGCTCTCACAAACTGCACAACGCTACATCTGCAATGAAGCTCCACACTGCCTGTAAATGATGCGACTTATACAAATCTTGTCTACGATTCTCTCTTGATCAACTATTAACATTTCATTTCATTCAGCATTTGCTGTATCTCCACAATGTCTCATTGAAAGCTGTACATTAAAATACAGTTATTTCCACACTGGTGTCATTTCAAAAAGCTTTGTCAAAGCCATATAGTTGTTTGTTTTCTTATTTGAAATCAATTTCCACAACCGTATTGAGAGCCATTTGTAAGCAATAAACTTGAAGCTTACATCAGTGGGATCTTAATCTCTTGTTTTGTAACAAGTTTGATTTTATTTGGCAAAAAAGGGTGCATAAATGGCTTTTAAGACCATGCATTTGACTGCTTTTATAACTGACACTCTCTGATAATCCCTTTCTCTATTGTGGTTTTGGTAAAAGTTCTCTAACAACTATCCACTGCTAACATCGTCCACAAATAATAACATCGTATTAAAACTTTTATAAAAATTTAGATTTGCCCGCTTCGCCTAAGGAGAAGATCGACGAAGAGAAGCCTGTCAAGGAAGTGCCCCAACCGGAGGTTCTTCTGGCTGATCAGAAGCCCCTCCCAGAGCAAGAGGAATCCAACATCATCCCTGTTGAGATCCTTCCAGAGAAGACTCCTAAGGAGATCCTGTTGGCGGCGGATTACCAAGAGCTTCCCAAGGAGGAGCTTGCGGATCTCATCCCCCCACGCTTCACCAAGACGATCGATACCCTGAGCGTGGCTGATGGAGATATGGCACGCTTCACCGCTGTTGTCTTTGCCAAGCCAATGCCAGAAGTGAAATGGTACATAGATGGGTCTGAGATCAAGGATGAGCCAGAGTATGAGGTGACCTCTACTGATGATGGTGTTTGCACTCTGACCTTACCAGAGGTCATTCCTGAGGATGAAGGAGAATACATGTGCAAGGCTGTCAACACTGGAGGGGAAGATACATGCACGGCAATGCTCTTTGTGGAAGGTAAGCTTGATTGCATTGTTTATAACAATTCCATTGTTACTCTCACTATCATTTGTTTAATAATAATGTTCAAATTGTTCATTTTTTCTTGTTATTTTATCTTCATTTTTTATATTAATTTGTTATCTTTATTCTCTTGGATGTGTATTATCACATGATATTTGATCTTTCTCAGTATTGTTCTTTATTGCAAAAAGTTAGACTTGGTTTCCTCTTGTGCATTCTTGGGGTAACAAATAAAAACTGATGGAGATTAATATTAATATAACAGAGATCAAAAAGCAACCAGAAGAACAAGTCCTCGAGAAATCTGAGATTGAACTTCAGAGGGAAGCCCCAAAACCAGAACTAATACAGCTTGAGATAGACACTAAGAAGCCTCAAAAGCCAACTGTAGAGAAGTCCTCCATCACAATGGAGGCAAAACCTCGCCCAGAAACACGGGAAACAACGACGCTGGGTCTGGATGTGAAGGATACACGTCCTCTACAGGAGCTTGAGCTGGCACTTCAGGTCGATAAAAACGCACCGGAGGAACTTGTGCCGCCATCCTTCATCCAACCAATTGTGACAATAATTGTGAAGGATGGAGACAGTGCGCGGTTCACAGCGGTCATCAAGGGTGTCCCCACACCGGAAATAACATGGCTGAGGGACGGGGTTAACCTTCGGGAGGCCCCCGAATTCAAGATCACCATCGAAGGCAACATCTGTGAGCTGGTCTTGGAGGAATGTTTCCCCGAAGATGGGGGCAAAATTACATGCAAGGCTTCAAATCCTGCCGGCGTGGCTACCTGTTCAGCTAAACTTATCGTCAGAGGTTGGATTATTTTTGAAATTCTACCTCCAGCATGATAGCATGGATATTTGTAACAAGTTGCATGTCTTGCAGTCAAAATCTAAAACACAATCAAACTTGAGGTGCTATCTCGTACGATCTTTGTACTTATCATGAATAGTTCAATACATAGTGTTTCTAAAGCCGGGGTCCTACTTCACTTGCAAAGCAAATTCAGAGTGCAGTAGCGTAAGCAGAGGTGTGCCGGGGGTAAGAGTCTCCTCTCAGAACCCTTGTCCCCAGCCCCCTCTTGAACCAAATAAGATTGAAGAAAGTCCACAAATGAATGCTTTGTTGCATTATAGGTCGGTTCCCCCCCCCCCAGAAAACGAATGTGTGGTTACGCCCTATGAAGTGAACTTTGCCCTGTGCCCTCCATTTGTCATGCATGGGATAAAAATTGCTACATTCTCCCACTTCAACTGAAGTATGGATTAGGCTTGATACATACAACCTTTAAAACAATTATATTAATAATGCCAAAGTCTTGTATAGCATACGTTCTTACCAATAAGTTACTCAAGGCGCTTGAACAAAGAGGAACATTTGAAACAGATTCTGCGGAATAAATAGTAAGCTTTGGAAGTGCTTCTTGTAATGCCCTTTTAAAGGAATGTTTTCCCCAGCTGTTTTATCCCTAGTCACATGTGAATCAAAGACTCAGAATTTGACATATCAAAACTTCAGTAAGATGTCTGTTTAAGTTCCTCAACATAAATAGTACTGTACTAGGTTCAGCTCGAAATTATTCCAGATGGATTTGTAACAAATAATAGAATTCAATAAAGTACAGTATAAGAACTGAAATTGAAGCTACTCTCATACCCTCGGTCCTACACTGTAGTTTCAACTCCTCCAATATAGAATGATGTTTGCATATCAATAAAAGAGTGTAGTTTTTCAGGAATCCTTTTGTTGATAAATTAAATTAAGGTTGCAAATCATGTGGACTAATTAAAAGGACTGTCACAATGGTTGCTGTGTACATGTACATTTTCGTTAATATGTTTTCACATTGTAATTGTTTTAACAGTAATCCTGTTTTATTTAAATTTGTTAACACTGATGTTTTTCCCTTGTTTTCAATTCGCATGACCCTGCTGAAGTTTTCCCTGTAGCTTTGTATTGTATTGAAATACCTGAATAACTCAAGTTTCTGTCTCCATTTGCTGATAACAACCAATCCAGCTGGGTGAAATCATAGTACAATGTGCCACAAAGAATTTGTGTTTAAATTATTTCAAATGTTTGGTTAACAAAATGTACTTCAGATATAACAAAGGAGATTGGTAAGGCTTAAGGAACACTTTCCCCAAAAGTTGGATAAGCAGATTTCGGTCCCAAACTTAGCAATAGGGGACTTTCGGACGCTTGGTGGCAGCAGACTTACCAGGTAAAATCCATTGTTCTTGGCAATGCCCATGCTCAGAACTACGTAAACAATGAACATTTACCTGGTAAGTCTGCTGCCACCTAGTGTTTAAAAGTCTCTTATTGTCCAGTTTTTGTCTTGTGTATAATCCTAGATTTTGGTGACCATTTTAAGGGGATTACCTTCACATGGATCTTGGCATCTCACGCCAGAAAATAAGACAGCAAAGATGAGGCATCTTTTTGAACAGAATATATTACAAATGGTTGTTGCTCTTTTAAGCGATTTTCTTCTAAAGCGTAGTTCATCATAAAAATGTGAAAAACAATTTCAAAAGTTTAGCACAAAAACTTGCTAAACACAGGATAGTATTTTTAGCAAAATCAAGTTACCGGCCCTAATTAAATTAAGTTTGCATTGTTGGGCTGGTGTCCAACTCAAGTTTTGCTTAGAAAAGAAACATGTCGAGGTCAGGTGGTCAGTTGATGTGAATGAGTGTTGTCAAGTTGGATTTGTATTTTGTGTCAGTATTGAACATTGCTTTCTACAAAATTGTCTCAAATGAAATTTTAAATCTTCAACATGTCCACATTTAATTAACCTTGCATGATGTAGCTATTTTTATGCTGTGTTATCAGCGTTAATTTTGCTGTTTCAAATTACTGTTTTTCTAAAAAATTGTTTCAGGTCAGATAGTATCACTAAGACCAAGTGCCCAATACTGCATGTATATTGCTCTCAAACAAGAAAAAATACTATTTAATATATAGTATTTGTATGGTAAAGGTTTGCGGTAACACCATGTAATGATAATCTCTAAATGAATTGGGGTGGTTCTGAAGAGAACTGTTGGTTTTAACTCCCATGTCTAACTCCCATTCAAAACCACCCCAACTCATTTAGTCCGTAGAAGATATCATTACATGATGTTACTGCAAACCTTTACTATATCCTATTTCCACCATGCAAAGCTTTAAATCCTACTTACTCGGTAATTATTGTAAATTAAAGTTTTGAATTTTTGTTTTTCATTGCAGAGGAAGACTCCACTGAAGTCGACACCGAAGTTGAGGTGTTAACCACTCGCAAGACAGTCACCATGACCACAGAGTTCATCCAAGATGAGGAGGTTCTTCCTGTAGAGTTTGAAATCATGCCGCAGGAGGAAACCCCAGTGGAAGAGAAGCCAGTCCAACCCACCGTCTCCGAGGAGGTGAAAGAGGCTCCTAAGATTGAGGAGCTACCCAAGGAGGATGTGGAGGTTCCAGAGAAACCTGAGACAGTTACAGTTGTGCCCGTGGTTGAAGAAGCCCCAGAAGTGGTAGGTGTACTAGTACTGGTGCTAAGTCACCGGAGTGTGGGTTCGAATCCCGGTCGGGACACTTGTGTCCTTGAGCAAGATACTTTACTATAATTGCTTCTCTTCACCCAGGGTATAAATGGGTACCTGCGAGGGTAGAGGTTGATATTGTGAATGAAAAAGCTTTCGGAGCGCCACGGCAGCTCGGGGCTGTATACTCCTTAATGGGAGCTGAGAAAGATTAAAGGGATGTTTATTGGCCCAATGACCAGGGGACTAATGTAAAGCGCATTGATACGGTTTATTGTGAAATGCGCTATATAAGAATTTGTTATTATTATTTGTTATTATTACTATATTGGTACACTTGTAACGTTTTATTACTGACAACAAGGCGGGACTGATTCTTACAAGGGTACTGGGGAGTACTTCACAGGAGGTTTGAAGAAACATCTGTTTTTTTGAGAAGCACAAACATCATTGCCCACTCTTTTTAATAAATAGAAAATAAATGTTTTAATTACATCACTTACTGTTAGCAAACTTGACAGAAGCGCTTCTGAAAAAAATTCCCTCTGCAAATCTGCCCTTTTAAGAACATTATATTAGGGAGACTGCCAACCAAGGGCTAGATAGCTCAGTTGGCACGGCGCCGGTAACTAATCCAGCGGTCGCTGGTTCAAATTCTGCTCTAGTTAGTTATTTCCTTTTTTTTTCAACCCAAAATCATTATGACGGTATTATCAAACTTTGTTTTTACATTGTTTATTTGTTAATTAGTGTATGTATAAACTTGGACAGAATCCGCAGCAAATCATTATCTGGAGTTTTCTTAAAAACATTTCCATATGGTTTATACGTTGAGTTAAAAAACAAAAACATTTTACAAGTGTATGTGTAGGTAGGAATGAATCTACTCCATAGAAACAACGAAATGCTTTTTATCTTCAATTATTATGATTTTTTTTCTGCAGACTGAAGAAGCTGTTCCCGTTCCAGAGGAAGAGAAACCTGAAGTGGTTGAAGTGACTGAAACTACTGAAACAGTTGTCGTCACAAAGAAGGTGAATATTCATCGCTATAATGTAGTCATGGTATCAATTATAACATGAGATATACTGTACAGTACTCCATGAGGGGTCTGTGGTACAAAGCCTCTGTTTAGCGCTAGTAAATGCTCAATTTAAATACTTCTTAAAAGGTGTATGTAACTTTTGTAGGACAAAAAACACAATGTCCACAGATTTACACTTAACTTACACAGTTTGAAGATAATGATAGTAGAAAGCTTCCCTGAAAATATTACATGCTGAGGTGCTGTAGTTTTTGGGAAATGAGTAAAACAATGTCATGAAAATAATTTTCGTCTCATGAAGCGAAAATTATTTTAAGCATTTACATGTACAAACGTATTTTCATGACATTGTTTTACTCATTTCTCAAAAACTACAGCACCTCAGTAAGTAATATTTGAAGGGAAGCTTTCCACTATCATTATCTTCAAACCCTGTACGTTTAATGTAAATCTATGGACATTTTGAAAAAGTACACAAATCCTTTAATAAATCCAGTCTTGATTTGGCCCTTGATTAATAATTTTTCTTATAAACCTCCAGATCAGCAAAGACTAGTTTCCTTGCGCCAAGTAGTTCAATGTAAATTTTACATGTAATTGTGCAAAAGCTTGGCAACCAATCCATTATTCGGAAGAATTGACATAGAATTTACAACTAGAAACTTAGCACGGATTTGTATAAGACAACATTCGAACTGAGCTCACCAAATGGATATTTGAATCATTTTGAATTCTCTTCAATTCTGATCGTCAAATTTGTAGCAGAATCTTATTTGTTTTACTTAAATCTACTTTGCTATTTTTGCACACCTGATATTTTATCCTAGCAATCGGTTTTATTTACAGTGACTTTTTATCTCCCAAACTAATTGATAAGCACAAATCCAAAAGTGTATATCTTTAAACCAATAATGTTTGGGGGTTTTTCTTAATAGGAAAAATTCTAAATAAATGTTCTGCGAATGTTTATGTTTATAAATGATTCTTTATAATAGCAGGGTTTTTTTTCTTTCCACAAAATGCGTTTGTATATTTCAAAAAATATTCCTGTTTGTGTTGCAGACTACTGAAACAATTGAAGTGGAAGTAACAAGACCAACTGGTAAGAGAAAAGCAAAGAAGCTAGGCTGTGTCTGAATTGGTGGCTACAGAGCTACGTCTATGTCTTGATTACTGACTGCATCATCATGCGTTGACATCTCCTTAGCAATACCCCTAGCAACCTTCATAGCCTTAGCCGTAGCCACTTATTCAGGCTTTGCCTTATTCTTATACTCGTGTTGTTTTAAATAAACATATTTTTCTCAAGTCCAGAGAGCATATATTTAAAATAAAGTTGATACCATTCAAAGGTGCTACATGTTTACGTGTACTACATGTAGGTCCATTCCAAACATAACTCTGCGTGCTTCAGGACACCCTTGGTGTTATAAAGAGTTTATCAGAACTGCTTGTTATTAGTTAAATATTGCCTAGCTCGTTGCTTTATGTTTTTCAAGTAGATTACAATATTTCCGGTGAGAGTAACATTCAAATTGCAGACTTACCAGGTTTTGCTTGATTTTCATCTACCATTGGCTTGAGATTGCAAGCCCAACTCAATTACGGACTTTAATAGTACAACAGCAAATTTCGCAAAAATTTCAGAAACCACAGAGAACATTTTCGTCGCTATGGGCAACTACCTTGCTGAGTCGGAAGAGGTTATGTCCCTCCGTGAGGGAGACAAACTGACCGTTCTTGATGAGGGTACTGGGGATTGGTGCCTGGCTCGGAGTGAGATGACACAAGAGGAGGGCTGGGTACCGAGAGCTTACCTGGCGACCGAGGAACAGTATGATGAACGCCTTGAGGAACAGTTACAGGAGAATATCAGCATGTTGCCCACTACAGGTTTGTGCAGTCTTGTGTGAATTTGTCTGCTTTTGTTCAGCTGTAACGCCAAATCCTTTATTATCGTAAAGGCACTGGACACCTTTGGTAATTGTCATCGACCAGTCTTCTCACTTGGTGTATCCCAACATATTCATAAAATTAAAAAAAGTCTGTGAAAATTTGGACTCAATTGGTCATTGAAGTTGCAAGAGAATAATGAAAGAAAAAAAACACTATTGTTGCACAATAATTTGTGTGCTTTCAGATGCCTAACAAGGCTTCAGGCCTGAAATATTCGAGTGAGAAATTACTAAAATTACTTTAGAGCGAGCCTTATCTCACAATGTTTTATACTATCAACAGCTCTCCTCTGCTCGTTACCAAACGGATTTGTTATACTAACAATTATTTTGAGTAATTACCAATAGTGTCCAGTGCCTTAAAACTGAGTCCTACATGTACGGATCCAAATACTTTTAAGTAATGCTTATTTAGTCTTTGTAATTGTTTTTGGCTGTCCAAAACTGAACCCAACAATTTCAAGCAAAAGTGGTGAGATCGATTTGGGTGGGGAATGGAAATGCACCAAGGAATGTTTGCGAAAGTGTACACACTATTTAAAGACGGATAGAGGACAAGTTAATCAGAGTAATAGGAGAAGTTGTGATACTTGTTTGATCACTTTATATCTTTTCTCAAGCACTTAAAAACGGGTACAAGTCTGTTGTATATTAAATTTATTTCTCTTTTTTTGTTTAGATTTGTGTCTTGAAATTAAATATATTTATGTTTGTTTCTTCCTATTTGTCCTTCGTCTGGTTTTCCTTTCTTGCTTTGGGCATTTCGCTGATTGCACCATTTCATGTTTTCTATCCATTTTGTGTTTTTTCTGTCTCATAAATTGGTGTTTTGCTCTATTTTCTTGTTTGATTTCATGTGGTTTTTTTTTTACGTGGAACCGATATATTCTCTTTTTGTTTTCTGAACAAATCATCTCATCTGCTCTTATGTTGTTATGTCCTCCTAAAAAATCTGCTTATTTTTTCCTCCTTTCAATTTTTGAATATCACTTATTACGAATTGTGTTGTGCGATCGCACTGTGGTAAACGGTTGGTTGTGGCCTTCTACAAACTCTCTCTTCATGCTACATGCAAAATGCATTTCAACATACTAAAACCTGAAAACACTGCCACTCCCCTCCATTTCATGACTTGGTTATTTTTTCTCTCCTCACAAAAAAACGCCCCAAATCGCCCAAATCTTGCTTTGCGCTGCCGCTCTTTCAACACCTTAGCCACTTTTTCTGGCACAGAGGAAATGCTGGATGGTGAAGCCGAGGCACCTGTCTTCATCGAGCCTCTAGACACAAGCAAGTGCAAAGACGGTCAACCAGTGACCCTGAGATGCCAAGTAGAGGGTAACCCCATGCCGACCATCGCCTGGTATCGACAGAGCACCCAGATTCCTCTCTCGGAGGACTTTGAGATGGAGTACGACGGCAGCATAGCAACATTGATGATCCGGGAAGTCTTCCCTGAAGATTCCGGGAAGTATACTTGCGTTGCTAAGAACATTGCCGGGATGGCTTCAACCAGTGCAGAACTACTTGTTGAAGGTACCCTAAACCCTTTTTTGTCTGGTTTATCAAAAAACAAATTCTGTATTTTGCTAAAGATGAGTGTCAAATAATAATAATAATAGTAATAATGTTGAATATTTCTAGTGCACCATGTCTGTCAATGATGACCTTCCTGATGCAAAAAAACAAGAACTCTGCTAATACACAATACAACAAAAAGTTTGTGGTTTCCGCCGAAATAGATATGTTTTGAGATGTGTTTTGATTTGGAAAAGAAATTGGATTAATTTTCTTTGACAACATAATTTGGTTTTCTTCACTCAACAGTCAATTGGTTTATAAACAATTTTCTGTATCTTGCTAAAGGATGAATTGTCCAATGGAAAGAATTGGTATTGAATTTTTTTGACAACATTCTTTTTTTTCTTTTTTTTAATATTTTATTAACAATTTTCTGTATCTTGTTAAATAAGATTTGTCGAATGGCAAGAAAATATTTTGATTTTCCTTACCGACATACTTTTGTTTTTCTTCAATCAATAGTCAACTTGTCCGATGCTGAGAGCTTTGAAGGAAGCCACACACCAGTATCAAGGAAGAGTCTTTCAAGGTATGTGTTGTTTGGACTGTTTGGATCTTTGATGTTTCTTTAAATTTACTTGTTTTCTTGTAAGTTCTTTAGCATTTATCGACTCCCAGCATGACATGCTAAGGGCTGACAAAGAAAAACCATGTGCATCACATGTTATAGACAAGCAAATCCAATCTAATAATAATAATAATAATAATTTATCCTCTGATCACTTTTATCTCTATCATAAAGCCCTCTTTTCATTCTTCCAGTCTTGTAGGTAAGACACTGCTCTATAGTTGTAAAGGTCATGGGTTCAAATCCCACCCGAAGTTACGCATGTGTTTTTTTTTTTCCGACAAAGTACTCGGAAAAGTACTGAGTATACAGTACTAACACACATTGGTGTTTAAGGTTAAAACCAACATTTTTAATGTTTAACATCTATCAAACTCTTCCTCTTCTGCTACTTCAGGGAATCCACTGTCGATGAACCAGAGGGCATCAAGCCTGCCTTCATGTCCAAGGCCAAAGCCAGACGTGTCGACGAGGGTAACAACAAGGTGATCTTTGAGTTCCGTCTCATCGCCGCACCCCGCCCGACCATCTGCTGGTTCCACAACGACCAGCCTATCGAGGAGACATCTAGGAGAAGGATGAGCATGTACGCCGACGTTCATCTGTACATTCTCACGCTGGAGTTGAGTGACATCAATCCAGAAGATGATGGGGTCTACCGCATTGAAGCCAGAAACAAAGAGGGAGTCGCATCTGCAACTGTGGTCCTGGAAGTCAATCGTAAGTTGTCACCAGCCATAGAGTTTATGAGCATTTTACTCAAATTTGTCTGTGGTTTGATGTGGGGTTTAATTGGATTAGCTTCTTATTCAAATTGATTGAATATGAAGAGATTATTGTACTCTTTACTCATATTTGTTAGTAACCTATAGTTGATTTTCATATTATGAAAAAAAACAGCTTTACTCTTTGAAAATGTTTGAAGATGAATTTGTTTTTGTTTTCTACTTGATGTTTCAAATATTAACTTGAATTTTGCACACTGGATCTAGATCTGCACTTGCTATGGTATGAACTTAACTTTTACTGCAATGCCTACTGATTACAGCATGAATGACAGCATTCAGAAATTATGTACAGAGCATGTTTGTCATTCGCTCTTTGTATTCATAGAAACTGCATTCCGGAAGCTGTCCATTCAATACATTTTGTAGCTAGATTGTGAAACATGAACATGTACATCATTATCTATCCTTGTAGTTGTATAATATTTTTATACTTTGTTACATCATTGTTAATGTAATTCTATGCTGAAAAATCCCCCAAAATGTACAGAAATAAGCCAGCTCAAAGTTTCCAACTCCGTTACAAATCTATCAATCTGTTGTTTAATCATGCTGTTTCACTCCACCTCTCACGTACTACTATGATTTTGACCGAACAGTCTTCCCCATTCTTTGTGTGCCTTTTTGTAAACAACTGTGCTTTTGTTTACTCATGTATGTTATTACTTTCCGTTCATAGACAGCAACAGTAATTTTTTCCATGTGCATGTTGCATGTTCCATGTGCATGTTGTGCAATCAACCAATACATTTCAATACGTTTTTGGCATATGTAGTTAACAATATAATGTACATAATATAATGTATTGTAGCATAATGTATTGTAGCATAATAGGTCTAACAACATTTTGCACAGTGATGTAGAACCTTAATCATACAAAAACCATGTAAGTGATATCACCTGATCAAGTCGATGAGAAGTAGTAGTTTCATAAAATTCACCACATATCATATGCCACTTCTCACAAACTAACCCTCTAACCATGTTAGCATACACCTCTACCATACCATCTCCATTACTGCTTCATCTACTGCATGTTTAGGACTCTTAACCAAGCCAAGTCCGTTACCAGCCATGCATGTCCAGGAATGTTCAACATCGTCTGAGATAGCCCTCTGCTCTTCGTCTTTGCATGATTCTTCTAACATACTTGATAGCTCCAACCAAGAATGGGTTATGTCTGAAACTTGTGATGTCCAAAGCTCAGTGATCACAGGTGATTTTTTTTTTTGCGATGTAAAACGTTTCTTTATTTTGTTGAAAAATCTTTTATAAACAGAATCAATTGGTGTATTTCTTATTTCATTGTTTCTATGGCCCCTAAAAAAGTAACAGTCAATGTTATGCCTGATTCATACTTCCTGGGAATGGCGAATGCACTTCGAAATTATTACCTCACAAATTCGCAACAGCTGAACTACGATTAACTCCTGCGAAACATTTGCTGCGAAAACAGCCTTGATCAGGCTTTAGACAAAATGAAAGTATTTTGATTTCTGTTGCATGTAAATGTGCATCTGTAAAATAAAATGTATATATTTAAAAAAAAATGTGAAGTTGTTTTTATAACATGTGAATAGTTACTTAATATTTATTCATTCACAACTAAACCATTTTGTTGTAGTTGTCATGCATGATTAATAACAATAACTCATACATACCCTATAACAATAGTTTGTCCATTTAGGGGACTTTTTTTTCTGAACAAACTTTGCATTTTTTCTCATCAGGTGAAGAGCCAGAGCCTCCTCGATTTGAGGAGCCTCTCGTCTCCATAACGATTAAAGAAGGGGACGAAGCTAAGTTTGAGTGTCGCATCAGCGGCAATCCAAAACCAGAGGTCAATTGGTTCCGAGACAACGTCATGCTGAATAAGACCGACGTGTCTGAGATAGGTCATGACAAAACCGACAAATACTGGGTCACAATGAAGGAGACGGTTGTCGGCGACTCGGGAACCTTTACCTGTTTGGCTGAGAACATTGCCGGGCGGACTATTAGTGGAGCGGAACTCATTGTACAGACAGGTATGTTGAAAAGTTTTTGGGGAGGGGTTTACCTGCCTTCCATCCCATCTGTTTTCCGATTTTTGGGAGCCTTGGAAAAATCTTAAAAACTGTGATTGAATAGCCTGAATTGTGTATTATAGTCTTAACCTTGTACTTGAATATTCCTGTGTTCTTCCAAGAACAAATTGTCATGCCTGTTACAAGCACTCTTGGAATTGAGGTGAAAATGGCACAAAGTTGTTTTATTACTACAGAATGATAACAATTATTTGATTTTTCTTTTTAACAAACAGAAACAGAAACTACTACTGTCGTGACAACAGAGGAGACCATCACCGAGGTCACTGAGGTCGTCAAACAGGTTGAAGAGCATGTCGAAGAAGAGTTGCCAGCAGAGGTGGAAGGTCAACCCCCTAAGTTCCTGAAGCAGCCTGAAGATGTTGAGGCTCAGCCTGGTCAACGGGCCGTACTTACTGTCCTGGTCTCAGGATCACCATTACCAGAAGTCACGTGGTACCGAGATGGCAAGGTAAGTTAGTTTCTTCTTCTTTTTTTAACTTAGTGTTAGATATAAGGCATTATGTTCTTCCTACTTTTGTCTAATTACCAATTTTGTTTGCCCTTTGCAAAATCAGAAAAAATTCTGATTAATTAGACTGAAAAGTCTTCATAAGCTTTCACCATGTGTACACACCTGGCTAGGTCTGCCCTTGTATTTGATAAAAAATTCCTACTTTTTTTCAAGGAACAAATATCATCATGCCTAGCGAATACTGGCGTGAACTTGCACAATCCTAACTCCAAAGGCAACTTTACTTCTGTAGGAACATTTCTATTTGACTGTGGTGTGTTTGGTACTGCTGAGAAGTGCTGACACAGTTCAAATTAGGCAGAACCATGTGCTAACTTTATCCATCTGTTTATGGTCTCAAATTCGGTGAACAAAATTTAAAACAGAAAATTTTTTTAACAGAAAATTTTGTTCAGCAGAAAATGTGTACTAGCTTAAATAGCATGTATATTTCTCGTTCCCTGCAAGTTTTTTTGTAAAAGTAGTTGTTGTTGTACGGTACGTAGCTTTAATTTATAAATGTAATTGGTCCTGGGTCAAAAGCAGGTTGAACTGACGGGGCCTAATTTCGTAAAGCTGTTTAGCTGATAATTATGCTTAACAAATTCCTTTGCTAGGCAAGAAATGAGGGGGGTACCAGTCACAGCAATGTTCAATGGCCGGTAACCTATTATTGCTAAGCAAGACTTTCTTTGCTCAGCAGGTTTATGTACTTACAGGCTTAATGGAATTGGGCCCAGCTAGCTTCTCTTTAGATGAAGCATTCATCACTTATCTTTTTTGTCCTTTTTCATGAAGGTGATAGAGCCCAGCAGGCATCACAACATGATCGCTGATAATGAAGGCAACGCTTCCTTTGTAATCGCTGAGGCAAAACCAGAAGATGATGCCGAGTATCTGTGCAAGGCTCAGAACAAGTTTGGCATGGCAACATGTCGTGCAGACATCATTGTTGAGGACGGTAAGAAGCTAAACAAAAAATTTGAAAAAGTTTTCTTTATTTTTGAAGGCATTTACACATTTTTGATTTGCATGTATTATCACATCCAATTTACAATGAGTGATGCCCTGTCTATGATGATTGTTTCCATAACCTACCGTTTTTTTGTTCTTCTTTTTAGAATTTAGCGTCAAGAAAGACACACCAAAGGTTGTTGTTCAGCCAGATCATCTAGACCAACCAAGCCGAGACACAGAGCAGATCAGCACGAGTGAAGCTCCCTCTATATCTGAGGAGGAGTTTGATCTTGACGACCAGAGTTTTAGTGCAGTCATGATGCGGTCTCCCCTCCACAGTGTAGGGTTAAGCCTGCAAGAGGTCATGCCAGAGTTTGAGGAGTTCTCAACTGAGTCAGAGATTGAGATCAGGGTTTCAACGGAGGACATCTCCAAGGAGAAACCAGAGGAGGAAGTATCTGAGGAGATGTCGATGGAGATCATAGACGGAGTTGAAGTGATGATCCCACTCAAGAAGAAGAAGCCGGAAAAGAAACCATCAATGACCGAAGAGGAAGCAGCATTTGAACTGAAACCTCAACGAGAGTCCCAAGATGTGGCTGCTGGATTTAGGATACCAAGACCTGGAGAGGACAAAGAAGCTAAGGTGACCCTAGAGACACCATCTGAGAAACCAGAGAAAGAGGTCCCAACTGAGGTAGCCCCTAAGGAGTTCAAGGAGATGCAGTTCAAGATACCTGTACCTGAAGACAAGACTGCACCCGTTACAGATGAAGTAGTTCTTGCTGTAACAGTTGCTCCTGAAGAAGAACAACCTACAGAAGCTGCTCCTGATAAGCCTGTAGAGAAGCCAACCTTCATCAAGCCTCTTAAGCCACAAGAGATTGTCGCTCACTCAGAGTCCATGCTCACCTGCCAGGTGATTGGAAACCCGATGCCAACTGTCTCCTGGTTCCTGGACGAGGCAGAGATCAGGCCAGATGATGAGCGATACAGGATGGAGCAGCAGCCAAACGGAGTTTGCACTCTGACGATTCGAGATGTCCTCGCTGAAGATGAAGGGGATTACACAGTAAAGGCAATCAACACAGTCGGGAGCGATACAACAGAGGCTGAGATGGTTGTTGCACAAGAAAGTATGTATTTTGTTTCTGTTTTTATATTAAAAGTATATATTCCCATCAATTAAATAAACTTTCATCTTGCTCAAGTGTATCTGCCTATGTAACAAATTCACTGCTTCAATAACTTCACAAATAACTTGCTTTCATTATATTCAGACAATCTATAATTTGGGTATAACCACTTGTTAACCAGCTGGTTTAACATCTTGCGTTTTTATCTTAGTCAGGACAGTGCTAAAGTTTTATAAAAATTGCCTCTGTCCTGTCTCTGGATGAAGTGAAGGTTACTTTAACTTGAAATGGTATAAGGGATCTTATCTCTGCTTCCTCCACCCCCAAAGTAATCTTCAAATTGGTGGTAGGCAAGCTTTTATATATGTATATATATAAATCCACGGCACTAACAAAATGGCAGAGGTTTAAAAGCACTACTGGTAATGCACAAAAAACTGACTCATTACTAACATTAACCCACTACTTTGCCCTTCGTCAGAAAAACCTACAGAAAAATCCCCAGTTGAGGAGGAAGTTACTGAGGCCCCTAAATTTGTCGAGGATATGGTGGACATGGAGATTATCACTGGGCATCCTGCCCAGTTTGATGTCCAGGTGAGTGGGATCCCAATGCCCACTCTAAGCTGGTATCGCGATCGAAAGGAGATTCTACCCAACGAGCATTTCGCGATCGAGTTCACCGAAGAGGACGGGTTCGGTTCCCTCATCATCAAGGAGGTCCTCAGCGATGATGATGCTGAATACACCTGCAAGGCCACTAATAAGGCTGGCCAGGCAATCTCCAAGGCGGACCTCTTCTTACAACCAGCTCACAAGAAGGAGCCGGACGAACATCCACCCCTGTTCATAACTACTCTTCAGAAGACAACATGCATTGAAGGCGACAGCGTAAACTTTGTCTGTAAGGTCTTTGGGACTCCAGAGCCCGACGTAACATGGTACAGAAACAGCGTTGAGATTAAGCTAGGCCCTAAGGTCTCAATGGATTACGATGAGTCTGGCATGTGCACCCTTCTCATCAGGACAGTAAGCATGGAGGATGTTGCCACATATTCCTGCAAGGCGACCAATGTAGCTGGAGAGGCATCCACAAAAGGAGAACTCATCGTTGAAGGTAAATCCGCAATGGTCATCCTTAGGAACCAACTTAACGCACTGTGTTTTTCTGTTGCCTTCTCTGGTGATGAGGACTAATTAAAGCTAACAGCATGCATTTTTGTTTCTGTTCTTTTCTTTGTGGTTTTGGTGTGATGGTGTTAGGTTTCTTAATCTAATTTGCTGTTATTTTAAGCTACTTTCTGTCGTCTGTCATAACAAAATGATTGTGTGTACTATAAAATTAACACAGAGATAAATGTCATTGAGGGATGTTTACATTTACGTGTAAGTATAACAAAAAGTTGTGAAAGAGTTTGTTCATGGATATATTTGCATGTTTCAAATTGAAAGCATGACTTGGGTTAACCTGTTGGTTTTGGGAATGGTAAATTTCAGCTGTATTAATTAACATTGGTTAATTTTTTGTTTCCTTCAAAAATATTTATGTTAAAGTATTGTCATAACATTAAGAAGGTTTTATGCACAGTAACAACCTCTGTCTCACCAACATGTGTGTAAACTTATTGTTTTTTCACTTGAAGTTGTTTTTTCTAACGCATTTTACAGGCCTGGAATGTCATCTTGGAGAGGGCAAGGGCATTTTCATTTTAGAAAGCGCATTTTCATTGAAAGTCTATGGGAAACTTTTGAAGGGGGTCACCAAGGCCAAGACCAGGGGCAACAAAGGCTGTGGACCTATTGTAATTCCAGGCCTGATTTTTTTTATTCCATTTTTCTTGTAAACAAAATCAGGGTTCCAGTATTTTCTGACCAAGTTACACTCAGTATTTTACTAGTATCAGATGTGTACAATACATTATTTATTTATTTGCAACAGTAATTGTATTTTATTGTTTTGTTTCCACAGCATTATGGTGAATGCACTTGTTTAGATAAATGAAATTAATATATATATATCATATGTGAATTGGTTATTTGTGTTGTTTACCCATGTTTTGTTACTTTACAGGGTTTTTTCTGTTTCTCATTTTATCAGTCCATCCGTATCATTTCAAACACGCAAGAAATATCATCTCTAATAAATCAATAAAAAACACATGCTGCACCTCTACTCTAACTCTGATTGCCGCTTGTCATTGCTGCTTTTAGATCTTCAGAAAAAAAGCACCACTGTTTCCTTTCAACAATTATGCTTTATTAAAAAACATCAGAGAAAACAGCATTTTGCTAACAAGCTACCATTACAACAATTTGCCGGAATAATTTTGTACTAGTTTTTGCAATTTTATACTTGTTTTTAAATTTTGATTTCATAAAAGCAGAGTCTACAAATAAGCATTGATTTTTTTTTCTGTAACATGCATTGGTTTGAATCAAGTGACTCATAATCACAGCAAGATGTTTTGATTGATTTTTTTTGTGAGTGCAGCATCCAATGTCCCGAGACTCAATATTGATGTTCTTTTCTTCATTCCTCTTTACTCCCTATTCTCTTTGCCTGTTTCCTTTCCTTCATCCCCCTCGTTCCTTCCTTCATCTCCAGGTGATGTCGTGTATATTGAAAGAATTGACCCTGATAACAGTTACATGTTGGTGTTCTTGTGACGCTGTGTCAACCTTAATACCCCTCCTCATCACGCATGTCAGTTGCATGGTGTGGTCCCACGTAAAAGTGTTTCAGAATAGAGATATGTTAATACATGTAGTTTCTCCTTTCTTTTTTTCTTTTTAGTGTTCAGTAGTTCAGTTTTTAGGTAAGAAGTAATAAACTTCGTCTTAACCATGGGGACAAAAACAGTACTAAAATGTTCTATATAATAGGGATTTCATAAAATAGGAGTCTTTGTTGATGCAATTAGACATCATTAAACAAACAATTGTTTTCTGCTCTCAACTAAACACTCATTCAAATCGTTTTATAATGAAAGGGTTCTCGGTTTTATACAGCTAAGCAATTCACACAAAAATAATGTTTACAACTGATCAAATGTCACACTTAATTTGTTCAACAATTTGTACAACTGCCGTAAAATGCAGAATTTGAATCCCACCTGGGGCCCGTATGGGTTTGTATTCCTGTGGGATGAAAAAACCTCAAATCAGAGTGCCTTGTAAACATGTAACTACGTAAAGTTAAAAAAAATTAAAAATTAAATATTCCTAATTCCTAACTCAAGATTCAATTTCTTAGAGTACAATTTGTAAATACGATATTCAGATATTCAATCATCCAGATATTGTCTGTATAAGAATCATAATACAGTGCAACTACAAGTAATTCAAACACACATGGTTCATTTCACTTTTACTTTTTTTTTTTTTTAACCTATGTATTAGTAAACCCTTATTTGATTCGGTTTTTTTTTCCATTGTTTTTCTTTTTTAGATTTAGTGTTACATTATAAAACTATAATCATGAATTAGTCTGACACTTAATACTTTTTTTCAGGTTATTTAAAAAACTTTTTAGATGGCTCAGTGCCAAATTTTAGTAGATATTGTTAAAGTGAAAAAAACAGGAAAGGTCTGACCGGACTAACTGAAACAAATTTATATCAAATAAGTTTTTGATCAATTGAATTATGACAACCTCATTTTGCATGATTATAATCCAGGCTTTCTGGAACAGGGGGGGGGGGTGCTGCAGCTCCCCCTACTTGTTGGATGGAGGTGCTGAAAAACATCCAATTGCACCCCTATTTTTCAAACATTATAAATGCACATACTATCATGAGAATAATTTTTATCTAATAAGATCCAAAGTCGGAAAACGACTGGTACATTTTGAAGAGGTCTTAAACAGATCCTCAGCCCAGCTGCATTCAAACTAGATTGTGTTGTCTCAAAGTGTGTTTCAAAGATTTTAGATTTTTATGTACATAATTTTGTAGGTTTTCTTTGTATAGTTGAAAATAGTTATTCCGTATTTACCTCCATATTACCCACCGAAATATTACTCACAGTACAATTATAACTAGATTTAGTTTTGTTTTTTTGATAACTTTTGTCTTTAATGGGATGTTTTTGGAGCAGCTTAATTGATATTTATTTCAGATTAGGGTAGTGAACAATTTGTCAAGAAATATACTTGATGGTATGCGGGTTATTATTGATATGAAAATATAGCAATATGAATATATCTAGCATGTTCTGCTATGTAAATTTGAAACCGTAATTTTTTTAATTTTTTGATATCTTCTGATTGTATTTTTTATGTATTAAAATTGTATGATATCGCATGTTCCATATAATATCATTTTGATAAGTTTAAATGCATTATTTTTTACCAATATTGAAATATTTCCAATAAAAGCATCACCTTGTGTTGATGAAACACATGTAGAAATATATTAATTGCATGATACCTTGACTCGGCTTTGGACCTTGAAGTGTTGTATGTCAGTGAACCAGACTAATGAAGTTAAGATACAATTTGGTTGTATGTTGGTGACATCAAAAACTCAGATTTTGGACAAATGGAAGTTTTTTTCTAAGAAGTCCGTTTTAATGTCACATGTCACACTTAGCATTTTGAATTAGCCATTTGTGAGTTAGATTTTATAACGTCTGGTGCAATGACTTGCTTAGTCACAATGTACCGCTTACATTTGAATTGCTCAAACTAGAGACATTTGCTATGTCAAATGGTTGGAGGCAAGCCTTTGCATAGCAACCTCCAGATGAGCAAACCCTGGTACCATCGTGCCATACACATTAATTCAGAATTGTGTATGGGTGTTCACAGTCTCGTACGTAACTACACAAAAGCTTGCCCCAAATCATTTGACATAGCAACTGTCTCGATAGTCTGAGGAATTAAAGTTTAAGAGGTCAATTGTAATCAAGCACGTCATTGTACCAGACAGTATTAAAATCTGGAAAATGGCTTCTTGTTTTACTGTATTTATCAATGAACATTTGATGTTGTATGTACATGTAAAATCGTTGCATGTGGACTGTAAATGATTTTTTAAAAAAGCATGGCAAGACCAAGAACAATGTCATGTGGAAGATGTCAGCTTGTTTGTGAGTATCTTATTGGCATGTTATTGATTCATGTTAATTATAATGAGCACAATTAACACATATTACCATTTTAGACTGAATGCTTTTTGTAGTTGACACACTTTTAGTATAGCATGTGCACGATTCTCATATTTTAATACTTTTGTTTTATTTTATTTTATTTACAATATATACTTGCATTTTTTTTTTCTGACCTTAAGTGCGTGCAATAACCATAACACTTGACAAGAAGGGTTTGCATGAGGAAATGTTTTGTGTTTCTGACAAAGTTATTGGAATTTGTGACTCGGTAGAATCCTTGCTTTCTTCGGGTATTTTGTTTTCGCAAGTCCATTGTTCCAGATGTTTGTAAATACCATCATGCAAAATAGTTTATGGTGTTTTCTATCAATTGTCGGATAATTCTTAAACCAATTTGTTTAACACAATTGGAGAGAATTAAATAATCTTCAACACAACCTAATATGAAACCCCCAAAAAGTTATTGCTTAATAATGTCAGAAACACTTTGAACATTTGCATGTATTGGTGTTGCTTGAAAATACTTGTTTTTGTTTTGAAGACTTATCTATAAATTGCATTAGGTTCGTTTCTTTAGAAGAAAATGTAAATAATTCTATCTCTGGTGATGTGCACCAATTTTGCTATATGTTTTTCAAGTTGCAATCAGTACATCATTCAAAATTGTTTTTTATTCAAATTTATCAACTGGTTGTTCAGGATATGTGGTATTTTGCTACTGTTTCACATTAGAAGATAACGTTCATCTTCGAGCACTTAGTTGTAGTAATATATTTCTCCATGTAGAAACATTGACATCTCTAGATGAATCAAATCCTCCTCGAATCATTTGATTGTTTTTTTTTTAACATTACAAATTTCAAAATTCTCAAAGACAAGTACATGTAGCCCATTTTTTGATCAAAAATTATTTCAACTTTGAAATATTCTTTACACATTGAAGTGTCACAAACCAAAAAGGAAAAAAATGTTTGTAGATGTAACGATTGCATCAGGGACCAAGAACAGTATGTGGTTTTTCCCAAAAAAACTCAGAAAGTTTTATTAAACGGTGCTTATCACTCATTTGTATATGCAGGAAAATACACATATATCAAGTGAACACAGAATTTCTGGTTCTAATATAAGTCATAATTTATTGAAAATTACTGCTCTTTTAACACTTTGTTTGGCTTTTATTTGCAAACCAAGAATACTAACCATTTAGCACACACATTCTAGCTAACATATTTCCTAACCCATTGTCTATGTTTTCTGTTTGGTGTTGTTCAATGTTTTCCTCTTCACTTAGGCCCATGACTTTGCTTTGTCTTTTTATTTATGTATTAATTTGAGTTTTGGTTTTAAAGAAATGTTGCTAGTATATTGATTGCTGTAATTTTTTTAATACTACATAACACATAAAATAAATAAAAATCAGAATATACATGTATCTTTTTTATCATTTTCATAACAAAAACCACAGTTAGTAATAATCAATCAATGTAATTCTTTTTTTTGTTGCTATAAAAACATTGTTAAAGTAGAGTAATCAAAAATATCCATTTTTATCTTCAAGCAGGCTTGAATATTCGATTCATTCGATTGGTCAATCCATAGCAATGAGGAGTGTGATATATAAACTTATATAGCACTGCCGATCATCAGACCCTGCATATTGTGTGTTCTAACTCAGCACATTGCGCTTAAGCTATACGCAAAACGTACAGCTTATCAGAATTTAATGTAAATTCGAAAATAGGGTGTTTGCGTCCAATGCTGATCATCACATCCATCTTTACTGCACCTCAAGTTTGCTTGAAGATAAGTTCGTTACCACATGTGCGCTCATGCAATATGGAAAAATATAGTGCGTTTCCATCCCGTATCCAACTCTGCCTTCGGCCTCATTGGATATTGGATGCAGAAGCGTGTGATAACTTATAATAGTTAATCTCACCCAACTGTTTTTCTGTTCCCAACCTTAGTTGCTGCCAGCATCCTGGAAGGACCCGAGAGTTTGACCGTGAGACGTGGTGCCCCAGCAACACTGACCTGTAAGATTGGTGGGCTTCCAAAACCAAAGATCCGCTGGACCCACAATGGCAAGGTCGTAAAGCACACCAAGAGAGTGTACACTGAGAGGACTGAGTCTAGGACGACACTGGTTATCAAGGAGACGGAGGTAGAGGACCATGGAAAGTACAATGTTTCTGTGGAAAACTCAGCGGGCACGGATGAGAGATATGTCACACTGGCTGTCATTGGTGAGTTTGAATTTCGTCTGAATTGAATTACTGCACTCATTTTTAATTGAAGAGACATCTATTAACTGTGGAGATGAATAGTCGTTCATTATGAAATATTGCATTTTTGGACCCCCTTGTTACCTGAGTTATAAAGAGTATGTGCAAATGATAAAGATTATTTTGCTTCCTTTTTGTACCTCTACTTCGTTGGTTTTTGTTTACAAAAGTGTTTATAGTAACATTGACAAGAAACATTTGACCAAACGAGATTTGCAGGAAATACTTGGTTTTGTTCATTTGGATGACACAAATATGCACGCCAACTTGCTGACGTCATACCTGCCACTAATCGGTATTTTCCCATACTTAAACAAAACTCTTGAAAAGAAAAGAATGTGCCTCTTTATATTGTTCTTGTGTTCTCCCTAAGAAGTAGCATGAAACAGACAAAATGCAACCGTTGTGATCTTTTTTTTGTATCCTCCTAGATGTACCAGACTCCCCCAGTAAACCAGAAGTTGCAGACGTCTCCCACACCTCCATCACTCTGAGCTGGACCAAACCACTGTTTGACGGGGGTATCTTCATTACCAGCTACATGGTGGAGATGATGGACATTGCCAAGCAGACTTGGTTGACTGTTGCCACCGAGCTCCAGACACCGACCTACACTGCTGCTGATCTGACCCCGGGAACTGAGTATATGTTCCGAGTGATTGCCATTAACGATGAAGGCATGAGCAAACCTAGCCAGACATCAGTCTTCGTCACATTAGGGAAAGGTAGGTCAAATTGGCCCAATTTCATTACTCCGCTTACCACCGAATTCTGTGCTGACAATCACCATTCTCTGTTTGCACGGCAAGCGCCAAATTTCTAGAAGAATACCTAGTAACGTGGAGTACGCATGCGCACAAGCCAAAACTCCCTGCAAACCCCTGAAATACACTTGGTGGAAGCACACAATTCCCTGCTTCTGCAAGTACTGATTCTTTGCTTAAGGTAAGAAGAGCAATGAAATTGGGGTTGGTGCAATTCAAAAATTTGAAAGAGACGGTTGTGTTTTTCTCCTTTAAATGTATATATTTGTGAGACCATTAAACAAATTTCAGAAACGTCAATAGAATGTTCTTTGGTTCTTTTTTAAAGATTTTGAAGTTGTGACATTAAAGCCATCCTGATTGTGAATTTTGAAATAGTTAGTCTACCTACTATCAGCTCTTTAATTGATTTTCTTATAACATTTGACGCAGTATTTGTCTCAAGTTGTCTTCTATTTCTATGGCTATTTATTTCAGGCCATCTTCTATCGTCCATCGTCAGTCCAAAGTATTTGTATGTGTATGCAAGTGTTTTTTGTCTTTCACTATCGTAACTTTTGTACTGGTGACCACCCTGGGCCCAATTTAATGCTGTTTAAGCAGAAAATATTGCTTAAACAGTTTCTGCTAAGCAACAATAAGCAGGGTACCAGTCTCGGATACTACATGTGAAATGGTATTTTAGCTGGTAACTTTTTTTCTGGTAAGCATACTTTTGTTGTGCTGAGTTAGTTTTTTGTGCTTAAACAGCTCTATGGGCCTAATTTCATAGAGCTGCTTAAGCATAAAGAGAAGCTAAACACATCAAAATTATGCTTACCAGATAAAGGTTACCAGCCAAAGTACCATGTCACATGGAAACATGTTGTGACTGTATCCTGCTTATTTTTGCTTTAGCAGAAAGGTGTTAAGCATAATTGTCTGCTTAAGCAGCTCGTCGCAATTTGGCCCTGATCTGGTATCTTTTTATCGTCATACCTTTGACAATTTTTATTTAACTTTTTGTATTGTCAGATGAGAAGTACAAACCAAGACCAGTGGAGGAGAGTGTAGACCAGCCGTCCTTGAAGGCCCAGTTACTCACCCAGGAAGGTATGCTTACCATGGCCTCTTTCCTGGAATGGGATGTTGCTGCTTTCCTTGCATTCTTCGTTTCAATTTGTTACGTCTTCGTGTTTTTGATGCTTTAGACATCTGCATGGTTTTATTTTTTAAGAGAATTGGGTGTGCTCATTTCACAAACGGGAGTTTTTCATTTCTTAAAATTGCTCACAACTACCTGGATTATTATTGTATTACTGTCTTCATTCCAAACATATTTTTTAACTGGTTGTTGAGGTTCAATTGAATAACTCCTGCATAAATGAAATGAACACCACCCAAACAATCGGATTGCTAAGTTTTAAAAACTACTAACAAGATTATGTTTTATTAACATTGTTGAAGAATCAATCATATTTTTTTTTTTTTTACAAAAGCAAATAAACAAAAGTGAAGCTTGAAGAAATTGCATTGGAAAAAAATAAATACAACATCCAATCTCTAAAAAAAATATTTTTTAAATTGTAAAGTGTGGACCAAAGTGTATAATCATTCCAAAATAATAATTTGATCCACAAGAAAAATATTCTTAGAACCAATTGAATAACTTTTTTACTCTGACTTGTAATTATTTTAAAAGTTTACTTTTTTAACTTAAGAACTTTATATATTTTGTACTTGTAACCTGTCATACTTTCGTTTTCATTTTTCTTTTTTAAGTTCAAACAATTTGTTCATAAATAACCAAGTTATGAATAGTTAATAATAGCTCATTGTTATTTCAATGTTGTCATTTTAGCACATTTTTAACACACACCAACTTCACTTCATTATATTTTAAAAGAATAGTATTTTCAGTTTTTATATTAAATGAAATGGTCATTTTAACAAAGTATTTAAAGTTAATGCCTTCACTTTACTCAGTGCTCAGATTTAGTCGGAGGAAAAAAGGAATTTCTGTTTTATTTTCAATCCTTTCATTGACATTTTGATCAACATCTTAAAGTTTAAGTTTGCCTCATCATTTTATCCCAGTGCGTTAAGTATATTGTGTCTAATAAAATGTATAAGTAACACAAAATGCAATGTACAGTACATCACCAAAAGTATAGATTAATTAATAACAAAAATGGTACAATCATTTTAGGGAAAACTCAGGAATGGTTTATCTGCTTGAGCATGCAATTATGTTTTATTACTGACCATTTTTAGCATGAACAGAGTTGCACATTATTTTTTGTTTTGTTATGTTTGTAGTTTGTTTTAAAAGGATGCATACACTAATTGGTAATTTTCATTCAAAAGTGATAATAGAAATTTGACGAATAAGTCAGTACCTAGACTTTTGTTAATAAGATATTTACACATTACTTTAAATGCATAAAACGTACTTGCTTTCAAAATGCTTTTAGCTATTTCAAAATCTTGTCCAATAAATAGTTGACTATTAAGTCAATCCTTCTGCTGAAGGTTTTTGAAAAAGAAGTACAAAGAACGTAACAAAATTTGTTTTCCCCTTATTTCAAGCAATGTACTGAAAGCAAAGTAAAATAGAAAACTTTTGGTTACTGAAAATTTCTGTTAATTTATATTACCATCACATGTATGCTGCCTTTTAAATAAATAAAAACATGGTACACTTTTGGTTAACAAATGTTACAAGCATGATTAAATTTTTACTAACAGTGTACCAGGAATAATGTATTGTATAAAACGTGTAAATAATATGATTTGAAAACACGGGATAGAGGGCCAAATCCAAAGTATTTTTATTTCGTTTTTCAAAAATATGAGTTTCTCAATAGTAAAAATTCTGGGATTAGATTGGCAAAATATTGGAAATAGTTTTTGAGTGAAGTCTCTGTCAGTGTTGATTTGATTTCAGTTTATTGGGAATAAGTAAAGTTAAAAAAAATAATCTGCACCAAAACTACAAAGTATTAAATCCAGAACTCTAAGTAGGCCTTTTCCCAAAACTTGGCTTAGGCTTCAGTTCCATCATCAATTTTGGAGCAGTGTACAATTAAGCCGATCTTACTTCCTGCGAATGCGTATGCGATACACATTTTTAAGTCACAAATTTGCAATGAATAGTTTGCCATGTGAGAGTCAGAATTTGTATTGCATATGCATTCGCAGAAAGTAAGAATCAGGCTTTTGTATGGTATTTCCATAAGGATTGGCAAAAGCCTTAAGAGTGCTGGCATTCTTATGGACTTCACTATTCTTTTTGAACTTGCCACAATGTCATTAATTCTGTAGACATTGACTTTCTGGCACAGTGGGTCTTAAAAAGTCATGTATTGAATCTATGTCTTGCACTGCACTTGCATGTTTTTTTTTGTCCAAGTGTTATTAGTCTTTTTGAGATAGGGTGGACACAATAGGAGTGTTCTGTTGGGTTTGGGTATATACAGACATACAAAATGTACTTACCCAAACCTTATAGTGGCATAGTATTGTGTCCACCATATCTCAAAATGGCTTATACACTCGGGATCAATTGTAGTTTATCACGGTACGCATACCTTTTTGTTATAAATACTACTATTATGTACTTTGTACAGTTTGTAACGGTTTCTTATTAACCATGTTGTTTATATGAGTTATGGTTGCAATAATATGCATTTTAAAGCTGGATTTTGTTTGTCATTGGTTGTGTTTGTTTGTCCTGTTCATTTTATTTTTGAGACAATTTTAAATTGTTTGGTTTTTATAATGGATTGTGTTCAAGTTACAGTTGTCATAAACAATAATTTAGCTACTGATGGCTTAAAGGCAGTGGACACTATTGGTAATTGTTAAAGACTAGCCTTCACAGTTGGTGTATCTCAACATATGCATAAAATAATACACCAGTGAAAATTTGAGCTTAATCGGTCATCGAACTTGCGGGATAATAATGAAAGAAAAAAAATAGTCTTGTCGCACAAAGTTGTGTGCGTTTGGATGGTTGATTTCGAGACCTCAAGTTCTGAATCTGAGGTCTCGAAATCAAATTCGTGGAAAATTACTTCTTTCTCGTAAACTATGGCACTTCAGAGGGAGCCGTTTCTCACAATGTTTTATACCATCAACCTCTCCCCATTATACGTCTGCAAGAAAGGTTTTATGCCAATCATTTTTTTGAGTAATTACCAATAGTGTCCACTGCCTTTAACTGATATAAAATTCTCCTTTCTTTATGAGATGGCTTCCAATTGATGTGGAAAATTTTTCAAGAAATTATTAAGTTTAAACTTAGCTTCGGCACAATCTTTTTATACAAAACCACATGTTGTGGAACAGAACGATATGATCATCAAGAAGAATCACATATACCATAAGATTAATAAGAATCTCTGAACCTCATGAATGAGTGCATCCCATAACCACAGCTACCTGCTTGCTAGTAATTACTTTTGTTAGTCGGCAGTGCTGCATTAAAACCCCTGCAAATAATGTCCTCACTTACACCATTTTGGATGTCAAATTTCCATGATGTGATGTTAGTTTACTAGTGAGCTTTTGCTCAATGTATTTCCCACTTGCGTCTGTGGTTGAAACCTGTCAAATTACAGGGTATGCTACATTTACAGACTCCTCGTTTTTAATCATACTTGATGTTCAAAATGGTGGACAGGATCTGCAAAATGATTTAGAGAAATATCTGAATTCATAAGGCCATATACTTTCCACCACATCTTGGTCTAATGGGCAATAGCGTGTTGCTGGATAATGACGTTTACACCACACAGAGTTGTTAACCATCGGTTCTTTTCAGAACCAACAGATATTCACATGGTGTTATCACAAACTAGTTTTCCTTCACCATGCAAAGTTTCAAATCATACCACACATGTATAAATGATGCAGTTTGACTGCAGAAAACATTTTGAAGTCCATCAACCAATCTCGCTGTGTAGACTCATGTCTTCTACCAGGTAGATGATATTATCTGGCTGCAAGCCATTGATAATGGTTGCTATTAAAAAGTCAGCAAGGTTCGTTTAAAACCTTGAAAGCATATTTACTTGTTATACAAAGGGTTCTTTCACAACCACCATGAAACATTACAAATATTATGACATGGTGTTAGCACAAGCCTTAGTTTCAAAGTTGTTTTCCCACCATACAAAATTTCAAACCCTACCTCGGACCACATAACTTGCTATAACAATAGTACCTCAAACAATCCACGCGTACATTACGACAAAGTGAACCCCCCTGCAGATTGTCAGTAATGGGACTTAATTAGAGAAAGCAAATGCTTGCAGATAGCATGCATCAATTTTGTTTCACTGTGTACCTCAGTCAGGTTCAAAATTCTGTCTATGATTTATTCTACTCACCATGGCCCAATTTCATTAAGCTGTTTAGCAGAAAATTCTGCTAGGCAAAATTCTTTGCTAAGCAAGAATTGAGTGGGGTACCGATCACATCAATGGTAAATGTACGGTATTTTGGCTGGTAACCCATTTTTGCTAAGCAGGAGTTTTCTGTGCTTAGCAAGTTTTTGTGCTTACAGGGTTTATGAAATTGGGCCCATATGGTGATACAGGTAAGGAAAACAATTATGGGTACCATTAGTACTCATAAGTAGCAAGCAAAGTAGTAAGAATCATGACAGATCAATTTTGAGGCCAGATTGAAGGTACACACGTACATACCAGCTTGATGCATGAATGCAGGAATATTGCTGAAACATGACCATTGTTTTTATTTTTAGGACTTGCCCGTTCTTCATATTGAAATGCTTATGTTTGCTAATGATAAATACATATAACAAAAAAGCAGCAACAAGCGAGGCATGAGATTAAGTAATAATCCTCTTTCTTGCCCCACCCGACCGCATTCCTTAAGTGTGTCTCACATGGGTTCTATTCCCTCATTACCCAGCGAAGAAGATTGTTGAGACTCGGACACATCCCCTACCTCCCTGCCCCGCCCCAAGACGGTTCTTCCTCTTAAGGCATGGTACCTTTGAAGACAAGAAAGTAATAAGGGCAAAATATTACTATAACAAATGAAACTGTCCTGATTGCTATTTAGGAAAATAGTGACAGGAAAAAAAGCATCCAAAAAGGGAACAAAATTTAAAAACAAACTTTCAACTGTCTTCAAGGAACATGTTGCCTTGGTTCGGACGAGTTGGTCTATAAAAAGCGTTTGTAACCGTTTGTTATCAAGTGGATATGGTTAGAAAGATGTTTTAAAAGTAGAACACTATGATCCACACAAATTTGCCTCGAAATCGGGTGGTTTTCCTTATACTTTTAACATAAATGGCCGACCGTGTTAGTCGACGAGCTAAAAGGAAAACCGTGCAATTTCGAGGCATGTTTGTGTGGATCATTGTATTTTACTTTTATCCATATGCATTTTATTACAACGATTACAAACGCTTTTTGAAGACCAGCTCGACCGATCCAAGGCAACGTGTTCCTTTAAATGATGCAACAAATATTTAGTGGCCTAACGTTTCCACCCTTGTAGAGTCTTTCTCAAAGGCAAGAATGTTTTAAATGATCTTGTCCTTTTAATTGTCACACAAAGTGTACCATGTCTAAAAGAAAATGTGACCAGATCTTGAATGCCTGAGCTGCATATTTATCAAATAAAAAGCATACTAAAAAGGTCGATGACCCTGTCAAAAGGATCTGACCGAATCATAACTAAAATTAACATGCATTATACAGAGGATATCCATTTAGTGCATATTCTTTGTATGAGTTATTAATAAGCCTGCTTTGCATCGCAAATGTAGCTCGTTTTCCATTGATACAAATCATGAGGATTGATGACATACTTTAAGGTTTGCAAGCAATCATAGAAATGCAAATAATTGTGTGAAGCATAACAGAGCTGTCAGCCTTGTGTGGGAGCAGAAGGAAAATGCAAGAGAACAACAGCATGACGCATGGAGAAAGGCTGGTGTAAGCACCCTGAAACCTCCACAATGCCCATAAATCTTACTGTCTGGATTATTCCAATAGAAGCTCAAGCCGAAATAGAGCAACCAGCAGAAGTTACTGTTGAGGTGATGCAAAGTGAGCAATCTGTGGACATTGACCTGGGAACCACAACTCAAAAGGAAGCAGTTTCAATCGAAATTGTACAGGAAGATGTTATCTCAGTTGAGGGCCTACCATCTGAAGACAAGGCAACTGTTGTGATCCGTAGTCTACCATCACAACCCGAAACTGCTGAAGAAACTCCTGACAAACTTGTTTCTCTACCAGAAGAGGAGTTCGAAACAGCAGCTACTCTCAGAATTGCTCCTGTAAAGGAGTTGGAAACAGAAGAGCTGGAAGTGTATGAAGACTCTCGCCAGACTCCAAGACGGAAACCAGGCACAGAAGCTGTCACAGTGGAAATTGGTAAAACACCCTCTGTTATTAGAGTTGACTCGGTTGAAAGAGCACCTCTACCAGTCAGAGATCGTCTAGAAACTTATCCGGAGGAGGAGCTGTCTGACGCATCTGTTGTAAAATTGCTTCCAGAAAGAGAACATGAAGTTGAGGAGCTGCCAGAGGAATTAGTTGATAAGACAGCAGTACAGAAGATCAAAGATGCCCCTGTTGACAAAGCTACAAAGAAAGCAGTAACCACAAGAGAAGCACCTGAGGAGGTCTCATTAGTCCAGCCCAGGAAGCCCCTTGAATCAATGACAGAGGAAGAATTAAAAGAAGCTGTATCCATTCAACTTGCTCCGGAAGATGTTTTCGAGGCTGAAGAGATTGCAGGGAAACAACCAGAAAAACTTCGTCCACAAAAGTCTATAGAAGAAGAAGTTGTTTTAGATCAGGTAGATACAGTGAGAACATCTGTTGTCAGAGGACCAGCTGAAATGGCTATTGCACCCTCTCTTCCTTCAATAGATAGACTTGGGCTTGTTACCGAGGAAGAACTTGTTGAAGCAACAACAAAGGAATACATCCCAGAGGATGTTGAAGAGGCAGCAGAACTACCTGAGGAGGTCACTGTTGATGTAACTGCTGAAGAAATCCCAGAGGTATCTGTCACAGTTGGTAAAGTGTCAGAGGAAAAGCCTACCACAATTGAAGCCTTACGGCAACAAACGGAACTAACCATAGCACCAGGTCCTGATATTGATGTAGTTTATGAACGCACAGAGTACTTGGATAAGGTAGAAGAGGAAGATTTAAAAGAAGCAGCTACCCGCAAACTGAAACCTGAAAGGGAAGGGGAGGCTGAAGAATTCGTTGTTGGTGAAATTCCCAAAGTTAAGCCTGAGGAGGTTCCAGGGGAAGATTTACCTTTGGACCGGGTGTCAAAGCAAAAACCATTGCCAGTCAGAGATGCACCAGAAGTTCAAATTGCACAAACAAGACCAAAACTAGATTCTTATGAAGAAGAAGAGTTCCAGGAAGCATCAGTTATGATTGTTGCTCCAGAAGTTACTGAAGAGTATGAGGTCCTTACAACAGAAGAAACTGAGGAATACTCTCCTGATAAAGCTACAGCTGTTGTTGATAGAGCTTCCACAAAGGAGGTGCCTTTGAGAGATGCACCAGAAGAGGTCAGAATTGAAAGGATCAAAGCTCGCATGGAATCTGTTGATGAAGAAGATCTCAAAGAGGCTGTTTCCATCAGTGTAGCCCCTCAGAGAGAAGAAGAAGTTGAAGTTTTAACTGGACTACAAAGACCTGAAGAAGTAACATCTGAGGAGGTTCCATCTGTCGATGTCTCTGAGGAGGTGTCCATGAAACCCACATTTGTCAGAGAAGCACCAGATCAAGTTCAGACGAGAAGACTTCTTGCTAAAATGGATTCTGTCGAGGAAGAGGAACTCGGAGAAGCTGTAACAGTTCGGGTTGCTCCTCGACGAGAAAGAGAGGTAGATGATTGGCCAGAAGAAATAAGCCAAGAAGAAATCGCACAACCTGAAGATACAACAGACACAGTTTATCAGAGAGAACCTGTTGTCATTTCACATCCATATGAACCAGAGCCAGAGTACATGCAAACACGGCAGATGCTTGACGTCCTCCCAGAGGAACAACTTGAAACAGCTCTGACTGCAAGACTTGTCCCGCGGGATGAATTTAAAGCGGACACTCTACCTACTGAAGAGGTCTCACCATTTGAAGCAACATCTAAAAAGACACCAGTTGAAGTTACCCTTGGTGTTGAGGGAAAACCCCTTGTCCGCAGTATGCCTGGTAAAGAAAAGGGCCCTGAGTTATTGGAAGAGATGGAAGGAATTGTGCTGGAAGATTTGGAGGAACAGACCGCTGTACAACTTGTTATTGAGAAGGAAGAGACAGTTGTGGAGCGCCCTGTGGCACCAGTCATTGTGGACAAGATTACAAATAAGGTAAATATATATCCACATTTTTATTAGCAATAACTGTTCTGACCTTTAGTGAATTTATTTGACAAAAAAAAAACTGTTTAGTTAACAATGTAATATCAACAATTCTGATGTTCTTTGAGAACCCTAATTCAATTAAGTTCAATTAAATGTGTTATAAACATTTGGTTAAAAAACAAAAAATTGTTTTCGAGTGTGCATTTTACAATAAAAAACAAAAGACAAATTTTTTAAATAGAAAGGAAGAACCATAAAAAGATAAGCGGGACAGATATTTACAACCATCCTACGAATGCTACGGTGACGACCAACAAAATAAAACCCACAGAACCTAAAAAAGTGTTTCAATTAACAAAGTTAAAACAGCAATTCAGGTAATCTTTGAGAATCCTAATAATTATATTAAAAATGATGTTTTTGTTTTAGAATGTGAAGTCTGGCAAACCTGTTAAATTCACGTGTACTGTGACTGGCACGCCAACGCCTAAAATACAATGGTTTCAGTAAGTATACTTCTTGCATTAGATTTATATATAAGTTGAAGAAGTATTTTTTTTTGTATGCTATAAAAAGGACTGAAAAAATTTGTTTTTGAATTTAACTCTATATGTTCAAATTTTTGAAACAGGTCCGCTTGAAAACAAACAAGTTGTACCTCGTTCAATATGCAAATTAGACAACTGTCAGGTTTTATGTGAAAATTACCTTGGCGCAATTTCATATGAAGATAATGAATGTGTTTGTTTTGGGTTTGTTTTGGGTTTTTTTTTTGGGGGGGGGGGGAGGGGTGGCAATATTTCTTGGCAATTAAGGAGGATTTTTGACTAAATCGTTTACCACAAAAACTTTGTTGGCTTATTTTATATAGCATCAAGGTGGTGTTTTCTTATTAAACAACTGGCCAGGTGAGATGTATTCCACTTTAAACTTTAAAACTTTTGAACGTTAAAAATTTTCTCACCTTTGTTTCTTGCAGTGACAAGGAGCTCCTAGAGTCCTCCGTCAGGTTTGTACAGACCTTTGAGGAGGATGTAGCTACCCTTGAGATCCAACAACCAAAGGCCAGAGACACTGGAGAATATAAGTGTGTGGTGATCAACACTGCTGGGGAAGACATCTGCACTGCTAAGCTTTCTGTTACAGGTAAAGAACTTTGGATTCTGCGGAAGAAGTTTTCCCCTGTGAAAACTGCTTTCGTAAACTATTTGAATTCTGACTGAATTAACATAATCTGATACTGTTGAATCGGGCATGATAATCTTCCTACTTTAGTCTGATTTTCCAATTTTTGTTTGCCTGAAATTTAGGATCAAACAGGATCAAATAGCCTACATTATGTGCAGATGATGGTCAGCCCTTGTATTAAAATATATAATTTTCTTACTTTTACATTTTCTTGGGTAACATTTTTGTTCCACATCAAATGAGGTACATTTCTTTTTCAACATCTGAAAAGTTGTTCAACCTGTGTTTTTATTTAAAACTTTGTATACTATTGCATCAAAAGACACTTGATTTTTTTTCTTCTGATTAGTGACAATGATTGCAGAAAGCTGTATTCCGGTCAAAATGGCTTGTTGTAACTGTTTATTTACTTATTTTTTACCGCAGAAGTGAAACGAGCTCCTACGTTCGTTCAGAAGCCTGAAGTTGCCGAGACCCCAGAAAGTAAGTCTCCTTGTTACTTTCCTTTTCTTAGAAAAAAACAGCCAACGTTCAAAATTCTGACTTACATTTGCAACTCAAAAATAAATAAATAAATAAATAAAATAAAATGAATTAATAAAATACTTTTTCACTCAACAGCGACAGATGCAGTTTTCAAGTGCAAGGTTGATGGTTTCCCGCAGCCTACCATCACCTGGAACAAGGGTTGGAAACAAGTAAAAACTGGAGGGCGCTTTACTGTGTCTTATGACGAAGCAACAGAAGAGAGTGTCCTCACCATCAAAGATTCCACACAAGCTGATGCTGGCAAGTATACATGTTTCCTCAAGAGCCCTCTAGGTGAAGAAAATGCCGCAGTGAGTCTTAAAATTGCACCTAAGCCCAAAGAAAAACCCAAGGAGGAGGTTGCAGAACAAGCCACAGTCGAGAAGTTGGAAGAGGTTGAAGTTCTCACTGAGGTCACAAAGCCTGAAGAGGCCAGACCAGAAGTTGTTCCAGTTGAAGGTCCAGAGGAAACCATTCCTGAAAAGAAACCCTCTGTTAAAGAGGCGCCAGAGGAGGTGACGAAAGTACTTAAGCCACAGGTGTCTCTCGAAGCTGTTTCTGAAGAACAACTAGAAAAAGCAGCCCTTGCTAAGGTGGTGCCTGAGACAGAAGAGCAAGTTGAAGTTCTTATTGAGACTACACAACCAGAGGAGGTGGAAGTTGTAACAGTTGAGGGGGTGCTCGAAAAAGTTATCCCTGAGAAGAAGCCAGCTTTGATTGCTGCCCCTGAAGAGCAAGTGACGTTAGAAGTGAAGACACAAGTAGCAATGGAAGCCGTCACAGAAGAGCAACTTGAGACAGCAACAGTGTCAAAGGTCACTCCTCAGAAGGAGGAAGAAGTTGAGGTTCTTGCTGAGATTGAGAAGCCAGAAGAAGTCACTCCGGCTGTTGTTTCTGTTGAAGAAGCTCCAGAGGAGGTCTTGCCCAAGAAGAAGCCAACTCTCATCACTATGGATGTTGAAGAAGCAGTTACTAAAGTTCCAAAAGCTCAGGTGTCAATGGAAGCAGTTACAGAGGAAAAGCTTGAAACTGCGGTTACAGCAAAAGTCAAACCTCGTGCAGAAGAGCATGTTGAAGTCTTGGCTCAGTTCAAGAAACCAGCTGAAATTGTGGAAATGCCAATCGAAGAGGCTCCACAGGAAACCATCGCAGAAAAGAAACCTTCTGTAATATCTGCTGAAGACATAGTCACCATCGCACCAGTAGTTCAAGAAGTATTGGAATCCCTTCCAGAGGAGCAGCTGGAGGTGGCTGTTACTAAAGTCGCTCCACAGCCTGAAGACGAGGCAGATGTACTCCTGGTTGGAGAGAAGATCACTCCAGTCGAAGCCAAACCTGAACAAGGTCCCAGTGAAGTCATTCTAGATGTGTCGGAGCAGAAAGCAGTCACCATCAGAGGTATTTCTGGAAAAGACATCGTCACAACAGTGATGGAGGAAATGCAGGAGATTCCTGAAGAACAGATTGAAAGACTAACAGCTGCCGAGGTTGTGTTGGAGGTAGAAGAAACAGTGGAAGAGGTTCCCTTGGCACCTGTGTTTACTGCCACCATCAAGAATAAGGTAACACTTGTTTTTTTGTTTACAATTAAAATAAATTGTAGTTGCACTGTTTGATACCTTAATTAAACATAACAATATTTACTTTTAACTGCTTGAGGTTGGTGATCAGGACCCAATTTAATGGAGCTCCTTTATAACAAAATTATGTATACAAGCTTAAGGTTACCAGCCAAACTACCATGTCACTCTCACAATTTGTGACTGGTATCCTGAAAATTTCTGCTCAGCACAACATCTTGAAACATATTTTTTCTGCTTTAAAAACAGTTCTCTGCATTAATTGTTATACATAAATAAGGAAGTGTTCCATCTGGTTATATCTTAATTTTCTTTTGTACTTTTTGTATTTCACAGAATGTGAAAGAAGGTAAACCTGTGACATTCACATGCTCTGTAACAGGAACACCAAAGCCAGAAGTCAAGTGGTTCCGGTAAGTTAGTTTGTATAATGTGTAGTTTAGTAAATTGTTAGTTTGGATTCACAACTGTGAATTTGATTACCCTCGGAACCGAAAATCTTCAAATGTTTGCCAACATTTTGTTTTCCTTTCAAGTGTGTGTGTGTTTCAACAACTTCTAACATTTCATCATTCATTTGGTTCAAAGATTATCTTGAGTGAAAATACTATAGGAATACCAACTTTGAAACAAAACAACTTGAAAGTATATCAATTTTGGTTTTTCACCCTTACACTTACCGGTATACATGTGTATACTTAGTACTTTCTCGGTTTCTGTGAGAAAAATTACAGGCATATCACTCTGGTGGGATTCGAACCCACAACCTTTGCATCTCTAGCGCAGTGTCTTACTAACTAAACCACAGAGATTACCCTGTAACTAGATGCAGTTTGAATCCTATAACTTTAAAGTAACCTCATGGTTATTTTTTGTTTTCAATCCACAGCAATGAAGTAGAGCTACACACTTCTAAGAATATTGTAGAAACTTTTGCCGATGATGTCGCCACACTTGAGATACTTCACCCCAAGCCCAAAGACACTGGGGAATACACATGCGTTGTGATCAACCAAGCTGGTAAAGATGTCTGTAAGGCCAAACTAACCGTGACAGGTGAGACTAACCATATTGTGTCTTTTATAGGAAAACTCAATGACTACTGATTTGGTACCATTTCATATTTTACGGAGAATTAAATTCTGATGTGATTTGTGTTGTTCAATGAATGTTATCTTCTACTTTACTACTCGGCAAAGTCCCATGATGGGATATCACGCCAGGATTGTTATTGAAGATATGAAATTCTCAATCAGACAAATGTCAAAGGATTCTTGTCACTCATTGGACAATTTTATTCCAAACAGCAGAAAAAACTTATTTTAGATAAAGTGTCGCCAATTTGAGATGAAAAATTAGCATGACATTTAGCTACTTTCCCCAATAGACTTTATGAATTGGCGTCACCCCACTGCCATGTGAGAGGTAAAACGATTATAAAACAATGGACAAACGCAATTTTAGTGAAATCCTAAAACCAATGCTTTGCATACTCATACAATTTTAAAATGTTTTTTTCTCCAGAGGTGAAAAGAGCCCCAACTTTCACAGAAAAACCAGATGTACCAGATACCCCAGAAGGTGAGACTTATTGATAATGTGTGAAGATGTTTTTCAATTTTATGAATGGATTTGTTTGTATGCACATTAAGTAGAATTTTTTTTCAGTTAATTAAAAAATAGTTTAAATGGAAAGTGGTAATTTGCTGGAGAAACACAATAACACAATTTATAAAAAATGGCATCCCTCAATTTAATAATTGAGTTTATTTGTGCAGATAAATTTTGAAAAACATGAAGTGCCACTAACAATGAAATATTATAATTTGTTTTCTTATTAAGGTACTGAAGCTGTTTTCCGTGCTAAAGTCGAGGGCTTTCCCAAGCCTACAATTACTTGGAACAAAGGCTGGAAACAGATTACAAAGGGAGGACGCTTCACAATTACGTATGATGAAGACACAGAGGAAAGTGTTCTTACCGTCAAAGACGTTACAGCCTCAGATGCTGGCAAGTACACATGCTACCTCAAGAACCCTCTTGGTCAAGAAAGTTCAACTGTCAGCTTAAAGGTAACACCTAAGCCAAAAGAGGAAGTTGCTATTGAAGTGCCAATGGAGAAACTTGAGGAAGTTGAAGTTCTTTCAGAGATCTCTAAACCAGAAGAGGAGAAACCAAAAGTGGTCCCTGTTGAAGTTCCTGAGGAAGCTGCTCCAGAAAAGAAGCCAACGGTGATTGAGGCTCCTGAAGAAGTTGTCCAAGCTCCTAAGAAATTAGTTGCTTTAGAAGGAGTAACGGAAGAGCAGCTTGAGACTGCAGAAGTCACTGAGTATGTGCCTGTCCAAGAAGAGGAGGTAGAAGTTCTTTCTGAAATCACACAGCCTGAAGAAGTCACTCCTGAAGTGGCTCCTCTTGAAGAGCTTCCAGAAGAGATCACTTTGAAGAAGAAACCAGCTTTCATCATGGCTACAGAAGAAGAAGTCACTCTTGTACCAAAAGCTAAAGTATCACTCAAGGATGTAACAGAGGAACAACTCGAAACAGCTGTGACAGCCAAAGTACAACCACGGCCAGAAGAGCAAGTTGAAGTGCTTGCTGCAATCAAGAAACCACAAGAAGCAGTACCTGAAGTGGAAGAAGTTCTTGAGGAAGCTGCTCCAGTAAAGAAGCCAACTGTGATTGAGGCTCTTGAAGAAGTTGCGCTAGCTCCCAAAACACTGGTTCCTCTAGAAGGCGTAACCGAAGAGCAGCTTGAGATTGCTGAGGTCACGGAGTATGTCCCAGTCCCAGAAGAGGAGGTACAAGTTCTTTCTGAAATCACTAAGCCTGAAGAAGTCACTCCTGAAGAGGCTCCGCTTGAAGAATTTCCAGAAGAGATCACTTTGAAGAAGAAACCAGCTTTCATAATGGCTACAGAAGAAGAAGTCACTCTTGTACCAAAAGCTAAAGTAGCACTCAAGGATGTAACAGAGGAACAGCTTGAAACAGCTGTGACAGCAAAAGTGCAACCAAGACCAGAAGAGCAAGTTGAAGTGCTTGCTGCAATCAAGAAACCACAAGAAGCAGTACCTGAAGTGGAAGAAGTTCTTGAGGAAGCTGCTCCAGTAAAGAAGCCAACTGTGATTGAGGCTCTTGAAGAAGTTGCGCTAGCTCCAAAAACACTGGTTCCTCTAGAAGGCGTAACCGAAGAGCAGCTTGAGATTGCTGAGGTCACGGAGTATGTCTCAGTCCCAGAAGAGGAGGTACAAGTTCTTTCTGAAATCACTAAGCCTGAAGAAGTCACTCCTGAAGAGGCTCCTCTTGAAGAATTTCCAGAAGAGATTACTTTGAAAAAGAAACCAGCTTTCATAATGGCTACAGAAGAAGAAGTCACTCTTGTACCAAAAGCTAAAGTAGCACTCAAGGATGTAACAGAGGAACAGCTTGAAACAGCTGTGACAGCAAAAGTGCAACCAAGACCAGAAGAGCAAGTTGAAGTGCTTGCTTCAATCAAGAAACCAAGAGAAGCAGTACCTCATGTAGCAGAAGCTCTTGAGGAAGTCAAACCAGAGCAGAAACCTTCTGTAGTTTTTGCCACGGAGGAAGTGGTTGCTGAAATACCTTTGGCCAAAGAGGCAATGGAGATAGTTCCTGAAGAAGAGTTTGAAACTGCGATCACTAAAGTAGCCCCACAGCCAGAAGATGAAGCAGATGTCCTTCTCACTGTGGAGAAAATCTCGCCAGTGGAAGCTACACCATCTGAAGTGGTTCTTGATGTATCTGAGGTGAAGCCAGTGACAATAAGAGGCATGCCTGAGAAGGAAGACTTGGAACTTCTTGAGGCAGAAACTCTCCCTGAGGAGGAGGTTAAAAAAGTAGAAGCAGTCGAGGTGGTTGTGGAAGAAGAGCAAATGGTAGAGGAGATACCAATTGCACCGGTTATCACAGATAAATTCAAAAACAAGGTGAGATTGTGTAATTATCTTGGCTGCTGTTCTTTTATGATTTATTTAAATACTATTTATTCAATAAAATGTCACTGGTTAACCCTAAAGAGTTTTACTTATCATAACAAAAATTGTTTTTACAAACTATTTAACTTAGATTACCAATGAGTTTTTTGTTTTTAATTTCTGTGATATTGCAACACATTTATTTTACTTTTTGTAGAGCACCAAAGAGGGCAAACCAGTCAAGTTTACCTGCACAGTGTCTGGAACTCCAAAGCCAGAGGTTAAATGGTTCTTGTAAGTATATTTTTTTATTTCTCGAGTTTATCATTTGTATACAGAGTAATTATTGTATTTGTCTCAATGGCGTGTATTGAACTGATTTTGTAACATTGTTAGCAGTTGGCCTTTTTAAGGGAATGTTTTCATCATCATTTCTTATCCCAGTGAGTGATTGTTTAAACTATGATTATTTTAAAAGTTCTTCAGCTTCTTAAATTGAGTAGCTGGGGTAGAACCTCCACCAATGGGTATGCAGTTCATGAACAATGTTGTTATAAAATGATCACAAAAGTACCTTCTTATTGTTGTTACCAACTGGGCCCAATTTTATATAGCTGCTTAACCAGAAAATAGACCTACTGCTTAAAAATCCTTGCTTAGCAATAATGAGCAGGATATCAGTCACAAATCGTTCATGTGGCATGGTATTTGGCTTGTAACCTTATTCTGGTAAGCATAATATTGTTTTGCTTGGCTTAAGCAGCTCTATAAAATTGGGCCCTGGTTGATGGATCATTTATAAGACGTATAACTGATGGATATGCAACTTGTATTAAAAATCTTTTTACCGCAACTAATCTTTGTGCCACTGAATGCAACTTAGAGAAGAGAGACAGTGTATAAACCTATAGCTTTTTGATGGTGTTGATGTACAGCGTCTGCAAAATTCCTCAAAATACAACACCAAGGCTGTTGGTAGCTTCACATTCCAGACTTAGAGGAGACCCGTGTCTTTATACTAAATCACACCTATATGCAAATTTAATTCTACCATCAGAAACAAAGAATTACTGGAAGCCTCCACCCATTACATCCAGACAGTGGAAGAAGACACTGCCACTCTAGTTATTGAGCGGCCGAAACCTAAAGACACTGGGGAGTATAAGTGTGTGGTCATTAACACGGCTGGTGAAGATATCTGTACCGCTAAGTTAACAGTGCAAGGTAACAATTCAGATTCAATAAGCTTGGGAATTTCAATTTGTAAACTCGGCTGATATCTATGTAATGTTTGACTTCCGATTTTTATGCTCTTGGAAAAATCTGAAAATTTGTGATTTCATAGCCTGAAATGTCTATTAGAGCTAGCCTACACCATGTGTACATGTAGGTCAGCCCTGGTTCTCAATATTGTATTCCTACTTTTTGTAAGGGACCAAATGTCATTCCTGGTGTAAAGAAAGTCTCTTTAACACTATACATTGGAAAATAGATTGTAGTATAGTATAGATTTTATAGTGTATTTCTTAATATAATTTTGTTTAGGATATTTTGTAGTTGCAGTGTTAGGTGAGAAACAGTGGAATCATGTTTTACAAATTATACCCATATTCTTAAACCAACATCATTTGATGAAGTATTCCACAACATTCAACAAGTTTGAAGTAAACATGTTTAATTGTGAAACTTTATTTGAATCAGTCATGATTTATGGAAGTTACCTGGATCAAAGTTAGTATCTTTTAAAGCAAGTTCATTCCTCTCAAATGAAACACACTCGCCTAAAACCTTTACAATTTTCTTGTTTTCTTTTACTATTTATGAATAACATTTCAAAGATAATATCAAGTGTTACTTGTAACAATCTTTCAGTAAATGTCAAATCATTGTTAAACACAAATTGTAAAAAATGTATTGTAGCTTCACTAAAAAAAATGTATTGTAGGTTAACGGTTTAATAAATTACAATTTTTGCATAACCCAGCATGAGTAAAATTTGTATCACCTTCCCCTAAAAATGTCTCTCAACTTTCTTGTCTTAGTAAGACAAACCAACACCTTCCTACATCATCTGGTTGTTCTTCTCAAGTCAATCTGTATTGATTGGATGTGTCCGCTTGGGGCATCCAGTTTATCTTAATGCTTACAATGTTAAAATAAGTTACTGCTTTAAATATATACATCATTATGTATGTATTCATAAGTAAAAAACAAAATTCTGGAATGGTCGAACGCAAATTTACCATACTCGGGTATGGTAAAGATGATAATAACCGAAACATAACTAGATAATGGCACATGAAGTGTTACTGCAAGCTGATTTTAATGGACTAAACTACATGTATTTCAACAATGAACCGAGAAGTGATTTTTGAAAAGTGCATAGCATTTTTCTGATTGTTCTGAAACATGTTGTGGTGAAATCATTGTCTTTGTGGTGTTTGAACCAGGTGCTGTCCTTGTCTCCATTTGTAACTAGTGTGTTTTGAGTTTGTAAAATGGAACGGCATAAAGAAAATAGTTTCAAAGGAGTAAAGGCAATAACAATCACTGGTTTGAAGCAGTTAGTCAAAAGTTCATCTGACACTGTGAGGCTGAATAAATCAAATAAATTAAAGGAAATTGACAAATAAACAACCAGTTTATACAAAATGAATTGTTATTGTATAATTGAAATCTGGACTAGGTTCTTAACACCAGTAGAACCTTCAAGTCAGAATGATTTTGATCCTCATACAACACTAAAATTTAATCAACAAACATTCAAAACATACACTATGGAAATGGTCATGTACGTTGCTTGCAATTATTTGTATGTTTGTATTCATATGAAGGAGAATTTATCATCGCAACCACTTGACTTTAAATTTAACTCTTTCACACAATACAGAGGTCAAAAGAGCACCCTCTTTCATTGAAAAACCAGAAGTGGAGGAAACACCAGAAGGTAATGAGAAAATGTTTCTATGCTTTGTACTTTTAGGCAGCAACAATCTCAAATATCAAGCAGCAGTACATTTTGAAAAAGTATTCTTTTATCCTTGGCAGCCAAGAAATTTTATTCACAAAGTACCAAATTGTATTATTTTTTTTTTTACTTTAAAAAGGAACTGAGGCCACATTCCGCTCGAAGGTGGATGGGTTCCCCAAGCCCACTATTACCTGGAACAAGGGATGGAAGCAGATCAAACCTGAAGGGAGATTCACCATCAGCTATGACGAAGACACCGAAGAGAGCGTCCTGACAATTAAAGACACCACGCCTACAGATGCTGGAAAGTATACCTGCTACATCAAGAACCCTCTTGGAGAGCAAAGTTCTTCAGTGAGTCTTAAAGTGACAGAGAGGCCGATAGAAATGCCTGAGGAAGAAGCACCAGCTGAGGAGTTGGAAGAGGTACGCCCAGAAATCTTACAACCGGAAGAAACCACTCCAGAAGTTATCTCTGTTGAGGAAGTTAAACCTGAAGAAGTCACCCCTGAGTTTGTCCCAGAGGAGGAGGTATCTGAGAAGAAGCCTGCTTTCACTGTGAGCTCTGAAGAGGAAGTCACTAAATTGTTGAAAGCACGTGTATCAGTAAAAGGAGTGACTGAAGAAGAAGTTGACACAGCAGTTACTGCCAAGTTCAAACCTCGATCAGAAGAGGAGGTTGAAGTACAAGCTAAGTTCAGGAAGCCAAGAGATGAAGCTGTTGAGGAAGAGGAGATTGAATATGTTATCCAGTCAGCTCCAGAGAAGTTGGAAACTCTTGAAGAGGAGCAGTTGGAGACAGCTGTCACAAAGATTGTCCCTCACCCAGGAGATGAAGCTGACGTACTTACAACCCAAGAGGTTACTCCAGTGGAAGCAATTCCAAAACTCGAGGAGGTCTTGGATGTCTCAAAGAAGAAGCCAGAGAAAGTCCGAGGAATGGCTGAGAAGGAAGTTGTCCCTGAGAAATTGGAAGACACTGAAGAGATTCCTGAAATCATTACTGAGAAGCTTGAAGCTGTCAAGACTGTTGTGGAAAAAGAGGAGAAGGCTGAAGAACTCCCTGTCGCACCAGTCATCACTCACAAACTCAAGGACAAGGTATGATGACACCAAATTAATTTGATTTCGCTGCAGTTTAAAAGCCACAGTATTAGTCAGTGACTCATAAAGGAAGGATTCAGATCACTGACTTAAAAAGAGAGGGCTGTATTTTTGGACAACTATAATTTTGTTCTCTTATTTATAAAATCAAATTATTCATTTTTTTTTCTTAATTGTTTTCATAATGCAGAATGTCAAGGAAGGATCCCCCTTGAAACTCACATGTACTGTGACTGGTCAACCAAAGCCAGATGTACAATGGTTCCGGTAAGTTGTTTTGTTTTCTTCACAGTTTCACAAGAAAGCATAGCAAGACAAATTGGTGAAACACTGAGTCTATCGGTTCTTCTCAGAACTGCCAATCACTCAAAAGAGATCTAACTTTATGGTGTTACCGCAAATTTCTTAAGTTTCTTTTGTTCTTCTTCATAATAGGATCTGAAGAGAATATCTTGTAGTTCTTGAAACATCAAGTCAAAAGTGTCTAAAAAAAATAGCAATTTCCATTATTTATGTGGAAGGTTATGAGAAAATTAATGGATTTTTGGTAAAGATATACAGTTAATAACATCACAAAACGACGTATTAGAAATACTATTTAGTAACACCTTTTAAGTGCTTTTGCAAGATTATACTTGAGATTATGGCATGGCCGATGACAACCAAACTAGCACCCTCACCAAAAGTGATGTCATTTACCTGTATTTACTTATAAAAAAAACACTCAAGTTTACAGCATCCTTGTTGTCACTCTAAAAACTTAGGGATGAGAAACTCTTGAGGCCTTCAAGTGACGTCATTCAGACATTTGAAGCGGACACAGCCGTCCTGTCCTTGCCTAAACCCAAACCACGGGATGCTGGGGAGTACAAGTGTGTCGTCATCAACCCAACTGGAGAAGACTTCTGCACAGCCAAAATCACCGTTCAAGGTTTGCTTTAAAATCATTGGAACCAATTGACTTTAGATTCTGCAAACTAATTTTATTACTTACTTAATAGAGACAATACCAATTGCAATGCAAAATGTTCAGTGCCCCACCCCGGGTATTCCTTTATTTGTGAATTGGAGAGACAAATAAGTAAAATTCTATTACTCTTCCATTAATTTGTATTTTATGGTCTGCTGCCCTATAAAGCCTTGCTATTTTGTAAATCATCAATTAACATTTTCCATCCCCCTTTGATAAGAGGTAGTTCTTTTTGCACAGTAGATATTTGCATACTTTTGTACATATTTTCATTTAACACATTTGAAATTTCTTTGTACAGAAGTAAAGAAAGCTCCAAGATTTGAAGAGAAACCAACAGTACCCAGCACTCCTGAAGGTAAGCTATTACAAGGCTTTCTCAAGGAATCACCACAAGTTTGAAAAATAAGTTTCTATTTGTTCGCAATTTTCAAGAAGCATTTATGAACACAATGAGATGAATACATTGATTTCAGAAAGAAAGAAGTAAATTCACTGTTTGTAATTCCCTTACCAACCACTCTGTTTGAAATTACCTTACCGACCACTTATTGAGGTTTCACCAGCATTCGCTTTCTTATCGATGCTAATTATTCTGCATATTTGTTATACAGGTACAGATGCTGTCTTCCGCTGCAAGGTCGAAGGTTTCCCCAAGCCCGATGTCTCCTGGAGCAAGGGCTGGAAGCAGATCACGCCCGGAGCTAAGATCTCGGTCAGCTTCGATGAAAGCACAGAGGAGAGTGTCCTAACTATCAAGGATGTCAAACCCAACGATGCTGGCAAGTACACTTGCAAGCTGAAGAGCCCCATGGGTGAGGATAAGGCAGATGTGAGTCTGGTTGTATCCCCGAAACCTAAAGAGGAAGCACCAACTCCTGAGAAGGCTCCTGAGAAGGCAGAGGTGAAGGTGGAGAAGATGCCGGAAGAAAAAGCCAAACCAATGGTAAGATATCATTCTTTTTTCTTTAATAGAGCTACCTGCCTCTAGCTACCGGGCAATCTTGGTGGTCTAGTTGTTAAGACACATTTCTAGAATGGCAAAAGCCGTTGGCGCAAAACCCACCAGAGTAATGTGCCTATGGTATTTTTTCTCGGGGAAAGTACTGAATATACAGTGCTATCACAGATCAGTGTAAGGGTAAAACCAAAATTAATATATCATTCCTTGGTTTTTTTTTTTCTGGAGGAAATTTAACAATTTTTGTGGAGTACTTTTAGTCAATAACTGTTAGTTTTTATCTGTGAAATTTTGAACTGTTTATTTAGTATTTAGGGGGCAGACTGGCACCAAATGTGCAACAATTTTCTAGGAAGCACATCTGTCAGAGTTTTTATTTGCCTCATTCTAAAACAAGCTCCTTTTTAGCACTCTGTAAAAAAAATGTATTGTCTTCCCGAAATTGAAAACAGTTTTAAAAACATTGAAATAATTAATATTTTATTTGTATTTTCTTGCATCAGCCTGTTGAAGAGGTTAAACCTGAATTTACAGAAGTTACTCCAGAGAAGATAGTTCCTGTCACCAAGCCCAAGGAGGAAGCTGCACCAGTTGTAGAAGGTATTTAAACAACAATCTTTATATCTATCAATCTTTTTGCAACAAAATTCCCATTAGTTTTCAAAAGAAAATTGTAAAATGAGCAGTACATGTACATGTATTATAAATGAAAAGGACCACATAGGATTCAGTGTGATCACCCACTTTTGAACTCTTTTCAGCAGTTAAGTTGTCATAGTGACCATTTTACAGCATGCAGTTTACTGACACGCAATTATCCTGGCCTGTTCTTTCAATCTGAAAGGACTTGACTCCCAAAATGGCTGAAATTTCACTAGAAGATATCAGCCAGTGCTTATGTCGTTAGACAGTATACAGCTAGAGTAAGCATCCAGCACCAGCAACAAAGTCCAGCTTACTTAAAAGTACTGCCTTGTTGGAAAATAACTGGTGGTATGCACTTGTTGAGCATGAATATCTTAGTTGCATATTTCTTTCCTTACTCCAGGGCCAGCCAAGTTTGTTGTAAAACCGGGAGCATTTGTAGAGTCCATTGAAAACGAGGAAGCCCTCATCCTATATGAGGTCTCTGATGATGTCACTGATGTCAAATGGCTAAGAGATGGCAAGGAGATTGAAGAAGGCGATAAGTTTGTCTTCAAGAAAGATGGCCGACGTCGCTCGTTGCTGATCAAAGACACTGGCCTTGAAGACAAAGCAAAGTACGAGTGTTTGCTTCCAGATGACAAGGCATCAACGAAACTCTTCGTGAAAGGTAAGTCTGAATCAAAATAGCATTACAGATTCGTGCGTAAAATTTCTCTTTGTCGGATTCAGGGTAGCTGACTACTCATTCAAAATTTGACAATTGTTTTTGAATGTTAGCAAATTTGCAAAACTACAAAATCATGCATATAATTTGTCTCTGCAAAAAAATGGTTAATGACCTGACGTTTTGACCCCAGCTCTGAAACGACAGACCATTAACTATTTTTTTGCAAGCAGTTTGCAACAGCTAATTCTATTTTCTCATAGTTTTTCTCTGTCAGATAAAACATGTTATCATTCAAAATGTAACAATTGTTTTTGAATGTTGGCAAACTTGTGTTTGAAATTTATTTATACCTTGTAATAAGAAAATAATGGACAAAAGTATTTGTGTCAAAACTTTAAGGCAGTGGACACTATTGGTAATAACTCAAAATAATTATTAGCATAAAACCTTTCTTGGTGACAAGTAATAGGGAGAGGTTGATGGTATAAGACATTGTGAGAAACGGCACCCTCTGAAGTGCCATAGTTTCCGAGAAAGAAGTAATTTTCCACGAATTTGATTTCGAGACCTCAGATTTAGAACTTGAGGTCTCGAAATCAACCATCCAAACGCACACACCTTCGTGTGACAAGGGTGTTTTTTCTTTCATTCATATCTCGCAAGTTCGATGACCGATTGAGCTCAAATTTTCACAGGTTTGTTATTTTATGTATATGTTGAGATACACCAGCTGTGAAGACTAGTCTTTGACAATTACCAATAGTGTCCACTGCCTTTAAAGCCATTGGACCCTTTCGGTTCAAAAAAAAAAAAGTTCACAGATTTACAAATAACTTACAGGGTTTACAGAAGGCAATGGTGAAAGACTTCTCTTGAAATATTATTCCATGAAATGCTTTACTTTTTGAGAAAACAGCAAAACAATATAAATTCTCGTTAACGAGAATTACAGATTTATTTTAAACACATGTCATGACACGGCGAAACGCGCGGAAACAAGGGTGGGTTTTTCCGTTGTTTTCTCCCGACTCCGATGACCGATTAATCCTAAATTTTCACTGGTTTGTTATTTGATATAGAAGTTGTGGTACACAAAGTGTGGGCCTTGGACAACACTGCTTACCGAAAGGGTCCAATGGCTTTAAGTGCAAGTTTTTTTCCTAACATATCCTAGAGAAATTTAAAGAATCAACAACTTTCCAAATTTAACATCTATTACATAACTTTCCATTGATTGCTTAAAGGGAAGGTACACGTTTGGTAATTACTCAAAACAAATATTAACTTAAAAACTGACTTGGTAACGAGCATCGGAGAGCTGTTGATAGTATGAAACATTGTGGGAAACGACTCCCTCTGAAGTAACATGGTTTTTGAGAAAGAGGTAATTTCTCACTAAAATAATAAAAGACTTCTAGCCAGAAGTCTTTTATTCCTATCTGAAAGCACACAAATTCGTCCAACAAAAGTGTTTTTCTCTCATCATTTTTTCGCAACTTCGATGACCAATTGAGCCCAAATTTTCACAGGTTTGTTATTTTATGCGTATGTTTAGATACACCAAGTGAGAAGACTGGTCTTTGACAATTATTACCAAACGTGTACCTTGCCTTTAGATGTTGTATATTCAAACAATTAATTTTTAATTTTATAGAAACTGTTCACATCGTGGAAATCCCAGAGGAGTCCACCATCAAGGAATCCGAGACCAGCACCCTAGAGGTCAAATTCGACAAAGATGTCTCTCGCAAGAAGGTGGTCTGGTTCCACAACGGCAAGGAACTGAAGTCAAGCAAGAAATACAAGATCATACGCAAGGGTTTCAGCGCCCTTCTGACTATCAATGATGTGAAGCCTCAGGATGCTGGAGACTACACGGTGAAGGTGGAAGAGGCAACGGGATTGATTCCACTAGTGGTGGAGGAGAAGCCCAAGCCTAACCCACCCATCTTTGTACAGGTGCCAAAGGCTCTGGATGTAACGGAAGGTAAAATTAAAATAAATATGACGGCTATAATCCCAACTCAATAAAAACAGAACTTTTTAAAGTTTAACAACATTTTCCTCATTGAATGCGAAAATAAGTCGTCTTGTGAAAAACACTCAGCAATTACGATGTTGATCCTTTGAAAATGTTATCCTGTTTTCAAGAGAAGGTCCATAAACTATGCAACACCCTTTTTCCCGCATAGTGACATCACAGAATGTTTGTTTGTTTTTTGTTAGAGTCAGTCGTCATGCTCTTAATGTAAACTAAATTTTATGCATGCATTTTGTAAATCGCCTTTTATTAATTCTTCTAATAACATTGTGGGTGTCATTTACCTAGTTTTTTCTGTGAGATTTTTTGTTGTTAAAATATTCATCTTTGTCAACCTATTGTCAGATATATTGGTTTCTGTTTTCAGAAATAACTTCAAAGGATGTCCAACTTAGGTCTCATAATTCAAAGGTAGTCCCACATCTTGCAGGAAATACTGTATGTTACAGCGCCAGGAGCGGCACTGAGTGACTGACATGTTCGCTATATAAGAAGCCACAATTATTATTACTCTTATACAATTGCATAAAAATGAACGCCAGCTTGGAGCCATAACTAGGACAAAAATTGCACTGTCAGAAGTTTTTTGTAAACAATCCTGTTCCACACCAATCCTGATTACAGGCGAAACAGCCACATTCCGCTTCAAGGCAACCGGCACCCCCTACCCAACAATACAGTGGTTCAAGGGATGGCGTGAGGTCACATCAAGCGATGAGTTCACCATTGATTACGACAAAGAGACGGATGAGCACACCTTTACCATTCACAATGTGGGCAGCAAGGATGCGGGCAAGTACCACGTCCAGCTTACCAGCGATACCGGCAAGAATAAATACGGCGTCTCGCTTATGGTTCAGGAAAGACCAGCGGATGAGGTTCCATTTAGTGTGCCACTGAAAAGGTTAGACTGTGCAATGCTTTTAAAAATAAATAATTTGTTGAGGTGTTTAAAAATAATTTAACAAAAGGTGTGAATTCAACAAATTAAGTTTGTTCAATTAATAACAATTCTTTTTGATGTTAATTTTTTTTAGATATCCAATGAAAGGAAAAGCCTCCACTCTTTTACAGTAACCTTGGGTTTTTGTTTTCATTTAAAGTACAAGGTCCTGATTGCAAAAATGTTTTTCTACATGTATAAGAATATTAATTACTAATTTTTGTTGTTGGGTATCCACATCCTCAATTATAGCGGTATACCTTAAAAGGAATGGTTTGTACTTCCTACATGTAAATTATGAAAGCCAAGTAAATTTGCTACAAGCCATTTTGTGTATGTTTCCCTTTTTTCTGACGACCATCCTAAAAGACAAACAAATTTTCCTAAAAGCAATTTTGATTGTTGTTTTTTCTTTCTCTCAGACGACCATCCCAAATATTAAGAGAGGCTGAAGAAATCGATATCATGGCACTTCTCACAGGTGCGGAACCCAAAGATTATGAGAAAATCTTGCGTGAAGCCGGTGTCTATGATTTCCGTGCCATCCTCAAACACTTGAAGATGATGCAAAAGCAGATGGAGATAGACGAGGAGCCAGAATTCTTGGTGAGTTTTTCTCAATTATTGTGCCATAATTTCTTGCGTATGAGGCCCGGGGGGGGGGGGGGGAGGATTTCACAAAGAGTTAAGACTAGTCTTATCTCTAACTCTAGCTTACTTACGTGTAGGAACCTGACTGGTCAAATTTTAAACAATTTTAGAATAGTTTACTATAGCCTTGAACGTGGGACTTCTTGATTAACATGCTGGCGCTCTACCAACTGAGCTTTCTAGCAATTATGTTGGCGGTCTCCCTATTGCGTCAATATCTTTGTTATGGGGTGCCAGCTAGAAGCCATTGGTAACAATTTGCTTTTATTTGCAGGAATTGGAGCATGAAGAAGTTGAGGAGATGGAAGCCATGAAGATTGACTCTCCAATGTTCACAGCTCAACCTACTGAGCAGACCGTCTTGAGTCGCACCTCTGAACCACCTAAAGGTACAGTCAACTCCCTGTGTCATTTGTTGAGATTACACATTTACAGATGCATCAATCAATGATCAATTCCACTAAACAGACAATGAAATTCCTTTTATTTGAGAAAAGTTGGTTTGTGTATCAGCTCAACATTGAGTCGGCACCCTGTGGACAATTTATTCAACATAAATGATAATTCAAAAGAAACTTAAAAACATTGCTGTTTTAAAAATGATTACTATTTTGTTACAATCAACCCATGTAAATAGAATTTGATTATTTTTACCTCCTAATCGTATATCAATTAAGGGGAAAACTTGACAATTTATTAATATTTTACATGCAAGAAATAAATCATTAAGATTTAAAAACTATATTGTAAATTGTATGGTGAGGTGAAAAGTTTTTTTTAACTGTTGACCCGCTTCTATCTATGTTGTTTTCTCAGTTTGCAGTGTGTGAAATTCGCTGAGTTAACAAGCTTCCTAAATAAAAACAACAACAACAACAATTATAATTTAATATAATCTTATACAACACATGTCCCAGTAACAAAATTGATGCAACATTGTCATCCTCGGTCATCATACTTAAAACTTTCCTAGAACTTTCTTTAAACTCTACTGATTGTATGTGTACCAGCAAAAAGGGGGTTTAATTCACAAAAGTATAATCAGTATCGAAGGCAGTGGACACTATTGGTAATTACTCAAAATAATTATAAGCATAAAACCTTACTAGGTGACGAGTCATGGGGAGAGGTTGATAGTATAAAACAATTGTGAGAAACGGCTCCCTCTGAAATGTTAGAATTTGACGACTCCAAATCAACCATCTAAAAGCACACAACTTTGTGCGACAAGGGTGTTTTTCTTTCATTATTATCTCGCAACTTAGATGACCAATTGTGCTCAAATTTTCACAGGTTTGTTATTTTATGCATATGTTGAGACACACCAAGTGAGAAGATTGGTCTTTGACAATTACCAATAGTGTCCAGTGTCTTTAAGAGTGCCAAATAAGAAGGGTAATCATGGACAAGTGTCTAACTCAAGAATACATGTATCATGACCAACCAGGCCTTTAAATACAAATCATTAACAAATTAGATTTGAGGTAAACATTTTTTTAGGTGTAATGCACTTAAAACAAACGGCACTATCACTTGAACCAGGCAGTTACGTCACCTGTTCACACACATTTTTTCGCACTTGCACACTCACTGCACAATATAGATTCACATTTAGTGATTTCCGCAGTTCACATTTTAAGAAATAATTGAGTGCATTAGCTTCCCAGTCTGTAGGGGAAAAAAGATGCTGGAAGGAAAGCAGGCATAACCATTTCTAACGTTTTAAACTTCTAGAATTAATAAAACAGCACAATGTATGTTAAGCACTTTATTATTAAAGTTTGCTTTTTGCCGTGAAACTGTTTGATGTGGCAGTCCTGTCAGTAGCTTAATATTCAACAAAGCACTGCTGTGATGAGCGAAATGACTCTGTATGTGATTCAGGCACTGTACGCATAACCACCTTGAACTGACACTGCTTGGCATAATGATGAACCCTGCTCCACCTAGCACCAGTTTGGCATTATGATGTAACAAGATTTATCCATCACCAACCACGCTTTGCCTAACGATGTACTCGGCTTCAGGTAGCACCTACTTCTGTTTGAAATAATGATGTGCTCGGCTTTCCTTCGCACCAACTGCTGTCTGACATAATGATGTACCTAGCTGTACCCAATACCTACATGTACTACCATTGGTTTACTGTTCGGCATGATGATGCACCCAGCTTTGCCCGTCACTCTCTACTGTTTGGCATATACTTCACCCAGTTCCACCCACCCCAGCACTACTCGTCATTAAAATGCTTTTGCCAAGCAGTTTTATCAATACCAAAGTGTCCGTTGATACCCAACAGAGGAGTTTGAATTTGTGGAGGAGTTGGCCCCAGTGAAAGTTTCACCCAGTGAGACCGCAGAGCTCATTTGCACCGTCTCCAGCGATGAGGCCAAGGTGAAGTGGTTCTGCGGAGACGAAGAGATTGTCGTTGATGATGAGAAGTACAAGATGAAGAAAGCACAGAGGAGACACTCCTTGATGATCACTGACATCACAGCGGAAGACGCAGGGGAATACAAGTGTGCTGTCGGAGAGAAATTAACCGCCACAATACTCACAGTAACTTCAGGTATTGAGGGGTGTGTCATCTGGCTTGAGATTGTCTCAGTATGCCGACGATTGCATTCTTGAATATCAACATTGCTTCATTATTTTCTTTCCACAGAGTAGCTTCTTAATACACTGGTTATCTTTTTACTATCCTGGTTTATTCTGGTCTCTACTTTTCTCATGCAAATAGATGTTTGTCAACCCTCCTGTATAAACACAGTTTTGTCCCATTTTTTAGACTCTGTTTTTTTATTGGCATCCACATTATTTGTAAGTAATACACGAAAGTGAAGCAAGGACATCTTGCTCTGTTGAAACACCTGTACACTCTGTGTACATTTGTTTGTTTGCGTGTACGTTCTAATGAAACTCAGCAAGCAACAGAGTAACTTTCTGGAAATCAACCTCTCAAGTAGCCCAAGATATGTTTTCATGCACGTCACATGGCCATTTTTTAAAGACAATGTTTCCCAGGAGTTGATTACGACTCAGTCGTTGAGAATAATTCGTTGTGAATTTGTGACATCAAAATTTGCTTCGCATTCACAGGAAGTATGTACCGGGCTTAAGGTTATTAACACCATACTGAATTCCTTTGATATTTTTCCCATTCAGAAATGCCAGATATCCTGACCGATCTGCAGAGCAAGAAAGTGGAAGAGGCTGAAGATGTAGAGTTTACCTGTGAGCTGACCGAAGATCTACCAGATGACCTCGAGGTCACCTGGTTCAAGGATGGAGAGGAGATCACACCGAGCGACAGGCTGGAAGTGAAGACTGAAGGGAGAAGATTGTCACTGGTTGTTCATGATTTGAAGGTGGAGGACCAGGCAGACTACACAGTGGTTGTTGGAGAGAGGCGATCTTCCGCAACACTTCAAGTAGAAGGTAATGACTATGTGGGAAGTTTTCCCATTTGAGATTGGACCATAGCTCTACCAATTGCAGACTAATTTTTAGCAATAAACTTTTTCAAGAACTTTTGGGCGGAACAAAGAAAATTTACTATGAAGGGACGTTTGAACCTATTACCTTAGGTTTATTTGTCATTGCATAGCTAAATTTGGCAGTATTTGGTCAAAATTTTTATTCCAGGGGTATCAAACAAAGATAAACTGTTAACAATTTATAAAAGCCTAAAGCTCCTTAAGTACCATGTCTAATATTAACAACCTGCAGGATGAATAAAACAATAGATGATCCGCCTAAATGTCAACCTTAAAGATTGTAATAAAATATTGAACTTTAAGCTTTGTCTTTTCGTTAGTTTGATGAGCATTAGCGCAATAAGTTAAACTTGAGAATCTGTATCAATGTTTAATCTTTCTTTTTTCAGCTTAAAAAGATGTTCTGCTTCTTTAAGATTTTAATTAAGGTTGAACTTCAACATTTTTAATTATATTTGTATGAGTATTTAATTGTTTTTAATTTTAGTTGGGGAACTTTATCAATTCATTTATTCATTCTTCATTCAGCTTTTGCCATCACTGCTCCCCTTAAAGACACCACAGCAACCGAATTCGATGACACCACCACCTTGGAGTTCACAGTCTCCAATGAGAAGGCCGTGGTGACGTGGCTCAAGGATGGTGAGAAGATCGAAGTCGGTCCAAAGTATGAGATCAAAGAGGACGGGACGAAGCGAGTGCTCGTCCTCCATGATATCTCACCCGACGATGAAGGGAACTTCAGCTGTGTGGTCGGCGACTCAGAGTCCGTGGCCACACTGAATGTTGAAGGTTGGTTTAGTTAGCTCTATCTTTTCAGCGTCTTGTTGATTTTTAAATTTTTTGTTTGGGGGGCGCAGAAGGTGAAAGTTGTGTTATGAAAAAATTCTATCCTTAAGTGACTCATAAAAAAACACGCATATTCTTCCTCATATTGAATTTTCAAATTCTGCTTTTCATTTATCGTGGAAAGTAAAATTTGCCTGCTCAAAGCTCACTTGCTTTCAAATTTGAAATTGTGGAAACATTTTACAGATTAATGAAATCTGTACAACTATACAAAATTTCTTTTGTAAAAATTTGTATAATGACCAGACATGTATACTTGTAAGATAAGAGTCGAGTCAAGTAGAATAAAGTGAAAAGAGAGAGGCAGAGATACATTTAATTATATATATATATATGCCTACATTTTTGTATCTACAATGGTGTGTAGATCCATATCCTTAGTTAATTTTCCTTCCAACTTCAAATTGTCTTTTGCAGCCACCAAATTTACCAAACCATTGACAGAAACAGAAGCCACACAAAAAGAGACAGTCACACTGACGTGTGAAATCTCACACGACAAGGGTGTCGTCAAGTGGCTGAAAGATGGTAAGGATCTCCCAGATAGTCCGAGATACAAGACGACCTCCGAGGGCAAGATTCGCTCTTTAGTGATTGAGGATGTCAAGTTGGATGAAGAGGGAGAGTATACGTGTGTGATTGGCGACAACAAATCTACGGCTGGACTCTTTGTCGAGCGTAAGTGGTGTCCATTATCTTTTGAAGCTACATGTATAGGATGTGAATGGAAAAGGCGTTTGCAAAAGTTGTGTACATATTGACTTCCTCAAACGAATTAGGCAAAATTGTGGTATAACGTTTGGTTTCAACCCTACTAAAAGTATGACATTTTTGTAAGGCGGATTTAAAATTAATAAGTTCTTCAACTCAATTCAATTTAATTAAATTTTTATTTTTCCATAAAATGGAGATTTGCTCTTAAATGGCAGAAAGTGTATTATCTCATTGATTAAAGTCAAAATAGTTTTTCAAATTTTAATAATGCATTGAAATTGAGATTTTTTGTTGTGTTTTCCTACAGCGCTACCAGTTGAGTTCCTTACTGAATTAAAACCACTCAAAGTGGCAGAAAAACAAACTGCCGAGTTCGTTTGTGAAATCTCGGACGAGAATGCCGAAGTGACCTGGATGCGTGACGGCCAGCCCATTGAGGAAAGCGACAAGTTCCTGATCGTCAAGCAAGGGCTGGAGCGTCGTCTCTCTGTCACAAATGCTGATGTTCCGGATGGGGCTACGTATTCTTGCATGGTTGGAGATCGAAGAACATCTGCTGACCTCCTTGTTGATGGTGAGTGTATTAAGAAATATATATTGATGATTATGTACAGAGATGCCAACTCTCCCTCATTCTGCAGAAAAATCCCTGAAAATAAATCAATCTATCCAGGTTCCAGTTAACCTGATTATGGAAATTGTTTCCCTATGATGTTGGATGTAATAATTCTAAATATCTTCCTGATTGTTGTACTAAATCTCCCTGATTTCAAAATGGAAACGTCGGCAGCTCTGTGTGTTAAGTTGACTTTGTGAAATGTTTTCACTTTGCGTAGTACAGGCATTCAATATTCCAACATCATTGTTACAAAATCAAACAATAAGAGAAAAACTTCAATTGGTTTTTTTATAGGTGAGATTTTGATTTCAGTGAACAAAAAACAGATGAACAAGCAAGTTGTGGATGACTTTAATTGACTTAAGCAAATATTGCAAAAGATAAATCTTAATATGGGTGAATTCCTTAATAAGCAAGACTGGATTATCTACTATATCGACATTAAGTTCTACAAAATTGTAATTCGTTAAATTTGTTTCAATGAATCAGAAGCGGAGCCAGAAATCACCGTCTCCATGCAAAATGTCAAGGTCACCGAGAACCAAGAGGCAGTCTTTGCCTGCGAGCTCGACAAGGACACACCTGACGTCTTTTGGCTTAAGAACGGCTTGAAGATCAATGAAGAAGATGACACAAAGTTTGAAGTCAAACGCCAGGGTCGCAAGCACTCGCTAATTGTCAAAGATATTGGCCTGGACGATGCTGCAGCATACACCTGTGTTGTTGGTCGGAGACAGAGCACTGCATCTCTGACTGTAGAGGGTAATAAAACCACTGCACTTACATACTGGTTCTCCTTGTGCCAAAAATTCTTAGTTTGTTTTAACAAAGTAACTCCTTTATAAAAATCAATGTTTATAAGGGCCTTACATAATGGAAAGCTTGATTAAGCGCACTTAACAAGAATGTTCTCATCAATTTTGAGAAAAAAGGAAGTACATAAGAGAAATATTTCACACATTTATAATAAAAATGAAAAGCAAACCTTGATTATAAACATAAGCCATCCAACGCTGTTTGCATGAGACAGGATTATCAAGAATGAAGTGCTTAAAATAATAAATTTTTAAAGTTTGTCACTATTATGGGCCTTGCTCTGTGTCATAGAAATGAAATGATGTATAACTTGTTGATCCTATAAGCTAAAGTAAAAGTCCCGTCCAATTTTCTACCTTCCACCAAGGTAGTAGTTAAAGAAAGGACAGTTAGAAATCCCCCCAAATATCTGAAAAATCTACTCCGTGGTAGTAGAATATATAGAAATTTTTTCTAAAGAACAAACTCTACCTGCCAAGTAGATATACACATGGTGTTACCGCAAACCAAATATATATTGTTATTTTTGGATTGAAAACAAAATACACCTTTGTTTTTCCACAGAAAAACCGGTGGAATTTGTCCAGCCTCTGGAGGAGATCCACTCTAGTCCTGGTGACACAGCGACCTTTGAGTGTGAACTCAACAAGGATAACGTCACCGTAGTCTGGCTGAGAAATGGTAAAGAGATCAAGCCAAGTAAACACTTTGAGATTAAGAAGGAGGGCGCTAAGCACCGAATGATCGTCAAGAGTGTTCAGTTTGATGATGATGCAGAGTACACAGTGAAAGTTAAGAATGAGGAGTCAACATCTCATCTCACTGTACAAGGTACATAATGAAAAATCTTAAGATATCACTTCATTCAATGGGATTGGAAGCTGTATGAAAGTCTATGTACCAACCAAATTGAGTTTACACTTGTCAATTTTTTGTTCAGGCTTCTTTGTTCGCACTTTTTTTCGTGACTTAGTTTTAAGTAGGAGTGCATGTTTATTGTAATGTGAAATGTCAGAGTCTTGAGCAATTTTGATTATCGTTAAGATTCAGAACACAATGATGGTATTCCCTCAACAACCTGACTCTGGTTTGTTGAACTTTGACAGATTTGTTGAGTCACAGAGAAGAAATGTGCTTCCAATAAAAGCCACATATGCCATATTTAGCAATAGTAAGGTTACCATTTTAGGCCGAATCTGTTGTACTTTACCAAGACAAAGAAATATTTGAAATGTTTTATTTTTTATCAATTTTTAGCTCCACCAAAGATTGAGATCGAAACCAAGTATTTGACAGTCACTGTCAAAGCTGGTAGCAAGATCACTGTAGAAGGCCTTGTCATCGGGTCACCGATAGCATCCACAACTTGGTCAAGAAACGACACAGAGCTTAAGCCAGACAAACGCATTACCATAACAACTGATAACAACATCAGGGCTAAGGTCAAACTAACCATTGATAAGTCAGAGAGGACAGACCTCGGCGAGTATACCATCATTGCAGTCAATGACTTTGGTTCAGATACAGTTATCGTCAAGGTGATCGTTCTTGGTGAGTAAAAGAAATTAACTTTAATTATTTGGTAATTGTGGCATCCAGTGTGACGATATGATTACAGTGGTAACTAATTACATTAATAACAAGTGGCAACTTATTCTTCCCAGGAGCTTAAGTTAAATGGTCTGTATAAGTTTGGGTAAAACCCTGAAAATAAATGTCAATAAAAACTTACATGATAAGAAGTACAGCAGCTTTGGGGTGTGTAATGCATTTTGAGAATCATTTCACTTTAAGTACTGCGGTTATGGAAAAATATATCACTTTTTATTCCAAAAAATGTATTAGTTACCATATATCAAGACTAAAATCTTATACGAACCCTGCTCCATATATATAAATTTCAAAACTGCAACTATAATTTGGTTATTATAAGACGTGAATTTTTTTTATTACTAACCAGAGTTCACGTTATTTCCCAGTTGAATCTTCCAACTTGAAGTGTAATGTAGAAAAGTTTGATGAAAGACAATGTTTTGTTCTGCAATGACCCGAATCAGATCTGTGTTTTCATTATCTGTTCTTATTTTTTCCCCAAACAGACAAGCCCCAGCCACCGACCAACCTAAGTGTAACCGCCATTACACCTGAGACAATCTCTCTCTCCTGGGGACCTCCAGAAGATGACGGCGGTAGCCCAATCACTCAGTACATCATCGAAAAGAGGGATATGAAACGAAACACGTGGTCTAAAGCGGGCACGACGAAGTCTGATCAGCTGGAGTTCACCGTCACTAAGCTTCTGGAAAAGAATGAGTATCTTTTCAGGGTCAGTGCAGTGAATAAGCACGGACAGAGTGAACCGAGAGAGATGGGGGCTCCTGTTGTTGCCAAGCATCAATTTGGTAAGATTTGTCTTATGTTCCCTTTCTGGATTTATTCCTTATATCTTTTCGAAGTTGATTGTGTTTTGATTATATTTTTATTTGGTTAAATTGTTTTGTTACCCCTTTCTCATAAAAGTGCATTTCATTTGAACTTGTTGAAACATTATTGTTGCCAATGAAGGTATACCATATACCAATCATACTCATAACAAAGCATGAATCTAATGAAATTTCAGTTTACATTATTTTTTTCTTAAAAGACCTCTATCAGCCTTCAACTGACACCAACAAGTATTCATTTATTTCTAAGTTGCAGAATCTTTACTTTATTTTCACTTCATCTCCTCTGACTTTATGAATTATTCTTTCATTCCTTGTTTATTTCTAGTTATAAATAATCTTCTTTCTCCAACTGGAGACTTTTGTCTTATAATAATGAATCCATTCTCATGTTAACTTCCTTAATAACAACTTTGAAAAATATTAGTTTATATTCATTCATCATTCCTGTCATCTTTTATCATATCATTGCTTGTCATCTTCACTCACACTTCCATTTCTAACAGACGTTCCCTACCCTCCCGCCAAGCCCAACATCTCTGATATCGACAGAACCCAAATGACCATCACCTGGTCTCCTCCCGAGTTTGACGGAGGTAGCAAGGTCACTGGTTATGTTCTGGAGAGATTGGAAGTTGGTCGTGATCGCTGGGTCAAAGTTCAGGAAAGCCCGCTGACTGATACATCTTTCACTTGTACTGACTTGATTGAGGGAAAGGAGTACACTTTCCGAGTTAGTGCGGAGAATAAAGCCGGTTTGAGTAAACCGAGTGAGCCATCAGACACTCACATGGCTAAGCCACCATATGGTGAGATCTTGTGTTATCAGGCATGATATCTTTCTACTTAAGTCTGTTTTCTGATTTTTTCCCCTTCAGAAACATCAGTAAAACTGTTATTCATAAATACCCCAGACAGTATCTCTACTCCTATTGGTGGAGAGCGCGTCACGTGGGGGTGTTTAAACCTTTGATAATGACCAACTGGAGCTGTTTATAACAAGCTGGCTTCCGCGTGTCGGGCGCGCAAGATTATCAGGCAGAACGCAATTCATAGCTATAGTAACAGCGCGTAATCTAAGCGTGCGCTTACACACAACCCATGCGCATCGAACAGATTTTTCACAAAGTTTTGGAAAAAAAATATTTAAATTGTTAAAGTGTCTATAACTGTATTTGTTAACGTTTTTAACAAAAGGGCATTTATGAATGGGAATAAGAGAGTAGTGACTCGTTCTTAAACGTCCATTTAAAACCTTGCAGGGTTGTTGCCGTGCGATAAAGGCTTTTGCCTTTGGCTCGGGCCTTTATCACACGGCCGCCAACCCTGCCGGCTTTAAACGTCGTTGAAGAACTCGTCGCTACCCCTTTATTCCCTTATTAATAACGCCTGAAAAGTCTATTCCAGCCTACACCATGTGCATAGTAGGTCAGCCCTTGTACTTGATAAAATCTTCCTACTTTTTTCCAAGGATCAAGTATAAAGCCTCTATTAAACTACACTTGGGGAAATCCTGAACTCTTTGAAAGGGTGGTAGCGATCCAATTACCTTGCAAACGGCTCTTTTCTTTTTTTTTTTTTTAAACAGTTCTGCTTTTTGTTTGTTTTATATTGTGTTTTTAGATGGAGAGGGCAGTTTTGGAAAGCAGACTCTCTAGATCTGAATCTGCTTTTGAAACTCTTAAGAAATATCTGGAAATCTTTGCCTTTAGAACTTTTAACTAAAAAGTTTATATCAAAAAATCTTGTAAATTTTGGCACATTTTCTTCACCTTTAATGTTGGGAAGACACTACATATAGTAGGGTTCGATTTTTATAGCGCAAAATAATTTATGTATAAATAGAGTACCGTATGCCAGATTCTAAATTTTAGTAGTTATATGGAAGGTGAATTGGATTTCGTGGACTTGAACAATTCATTTTAGGTTTTCATGGATTGAGCACCTTTTGAGTCCTGCTCACAGCTTATAACCTTTGTTTATAAATAACATGGTGACCATTTTTAAACTATAAACAGTGAAGGGAATCCTTTCTATTCTTGTTTTAGATGTACCAGGGGCGCCCAGTAAACCCATACCAGAGAATGTGGATGCTACAACTATCTCTATTACATGGAACCCGCCTGAATCTGATGGTGGCTCCCCTGTGACTGGATACATCATTGAAAGATGTGATGTCAGCCGTGGTCGCTGGGTCAGAGCCAATCGAGAAAAAGTGAGGAATTGGTCTTTAAATATAACTACATTTGCAAACAAAGACAACTTTCAAATTGCTCCCCAAAATAATCTTCTTAAAAAAGTACTTGATTTTTATGTTTTTTCAAAAATTAATATTCTTTATCCACGATGCAAATTTAACATCTATTATATAACTATTTTCCCATCAAATCATACTTTTTATTTTTTCTAGTGATTTGAAGTTTCTCTTTGTTCTTGATTATACTTCGAACTTAAGATCTTCAATATCGTATTGCAGTTCTTCAAAATGTCTTATATATTGGGTTGTACCTCATTTTTTGAGATGTTGATCGCGCTGCTAAAACATAGGATTCTAACTGCATCCGGGCAATCTTGGCGGTCTAGTTGGTATGACTCTACTTTAGAATTGCAAAGGTAATGGGTTCGAGTCCCACCTGAGTAATATGCCTGTGATTTTTTTTTCACAGAACTCTGGAAAGTACTGAGTATATATTGCCAACACACATCGGTGTACATGTATATGGGTTGAACCAAAATTAATAAACATTATTTTTGTTTCTTTTTTCTAGGTGACGGAGCTCACTTTCAAAGTCACCGATTTGATTGAAGGAAACAGCTTTCAGTTCAGGGTGTCTGCAGAGAATCTAGCTGGAGTGGGTAACCCCAGTGAACCCTCTGATACAATCGTTGCTAAGCTGCCATTTGGTAAGTACCCTTCATGTTACTTTGCAAGTTCATATCTTTTTCAGTAGATCATAGTGTTGACAAAACATAAACAAACAAACAGTATAACCAGGCTTTTGAGCTATAGTGTTATACTTGTGCTAATCCTGGCCATCACATTACATTTGTTTTGTAAATTTCTTGTGCCTTTATGGTTTGTTTTGCTTTTTATTTAGTTTTTTAGTTTTATATTCATTTTACTTACTTACCTTATGTGATTGTTTAATGGCCAAATAAAGAATAAGGAATAGGAAAACCTCTTCAATAGCCATGGTCTTATGTCTGTTCTGCCTATTTTTGTTTGGAAATGTTTGTTTAAAAAAAAAGAAAAACAGTGCATAAGGTTTACATTTCATTATTTTAAAACTTAATCTTTGTTAAAAGGGGTTATCTAATTTCTTATTATTAATTTTTGTCATGTAATTGCTTTAAAATCTGTTATTTCTTGCGAGTAAAAACCAAGAATACCTCAAATAGAGATTTGAATCAATTTCAGCATTTAGGATTCAGTAAGCAGAGATGCTGGCTATGGTAAAAAAGTACTGTCAGTTTCTACATGTCAATGATTTAAACCCTCTCTCTTTAGATGTTCCTGGACCACCAGAAAGACCTTCCACTAGTGACATAGACAGCACTCGCATCACGGTCACCTGGTCACCACCAAGTGTTGATGGTGGCAGTCCAGTCACTGGCTACATTCTCGAACGCAAGGAGAAGACTTCCACGAAATGGACAAAAGTAAACAAGGAACCTGTATCAGAGACAACACTGAAAGTGAAAGACCTGATTGAAGGCAATGAGTATGAATTCCATGTGGCTGCTGTCAACAAGGCTGGGACAGGCCCATTCAGTGAACCATCTGAGCCAAGGATCACCAAGCCTCCATATGGTAAGTCTACCAAGTATGAGTGGTCTTGTTTTCATAACAAAAATATAGAGAAAGGCACTTTTTGTTATGGTCGTAGATTTTGTGCATGTCGTGGGCAAATTTCAATCTAGAATTTAACCGATTGTTGAGTGACAACTTGCTCAGACAGAGCAGAATTTCATTTGAAAATATTTCTCAGAAAAAATTGTAGAACATCCGTGAAAATTTTGTATTCTGATTAATCCACTAGCCACAAAGTGAAGGTTAAACAAAACAGTTGTATGCAAACATTTTAAAACTAAATTGATCCAAAACATTTAACAATAAACAAATTAACATTTAATCAATTTGTGGAAAAAACACCATTCAAATTGAATTGAGTTTCTCAAAGTGTTAATCAAAATAAGGGGACATTAAATTCACTTCAAAAAATAAAATCAAAGTTGAATTCTCCTATTGATTTTTTGTTTGTACATATTTGTATTGTGTGAAGCTGGAACACTTTTGATTCTCAAAGTTACTCAACATGTTCCGTTCTTGACAAAAAATGTGACTTCCATTTTTTTAAATTTTTTTTGCAGACCTTCCAGGTGCCCCAGAGAAACCTACAGTCAGTGACATTGACAGCAGTAAAATGACTGTCACCTGGACAGAGCCATCTGATGATGGCGGAAGTCCAGTTACTGGCTACATCCTGGAACGTAAAGAGAAAACTGCCACTAGGTGGACAAAGGTCACTAAGCAGCCGATCTCTGAGACAACACTGATAGCGAGAGATCTGGTTGAAGGCAAGGAGTATGAGTTCCATGTGGCCGCAGTCAACAAGGCTGGGACGGGTCCATTTAGTGAGCCATCTGAACCTGCGAAAGCAAAGAGACCATATGGTAAGGTTTTTCAACCTTAAACTCTAGCTAGCACTCAGAGATAAAAACGTGTTATCTTATTTTGTTGAAGCGTGTAAAATTATAGTTGGAATTTTCATGCATTACAATTATATTTTCCTTTCCAGATGTTCCTGGGCCTCCAGATGCCCCAACAGTCAGCGACATTGACAGCACTCTCATGACAGTGACATGGACAACGCCCTCTGTTGATGGCGGTAGTCCAATCACAGGTTATATCCTTGAGCGCAAGGAGAAATCTGCAACCAGGTGGATAAAGGTGACCAAGGAACCCGTTACAGAGATGACACTGATTGTGAAAGATCTTGTTGAAGGCAACGAGTATGAATACCATGTTGCTGCTGTGAACAAAGCTGGAACGGGTCCATTCAGCAAGCCATCTGAACCAACTAAAGCCAAGCCTCCTTATGGTAATTTAATTCATTTAAAAAAATTCTTTTAAAAGGTTTTCTAATTCAAATTGGCTCATTTGGAATGAAGCACCATATACCCACGAGTATTTTTTTCTGAGAAATGTGAGGCTTTGTATGTAATGGCTTCATCTTTTGCCTTTTGTAATTAGATGTACCAGAAGCTCCGGGTAAACCGGAAGTCACATCAGTAGACAGTACACAGATCACTGTTTCCTGGACACCTCCAGAATCTGATGGTGGAAGTCCAATAACTGGCTATATCATTGAGAAGAAAGAAACTTCTTCCACAAGATGGACAAAGGCTGTTAGAGACTCAGTTTCTGACACAACACTTACAGTGAGAGATCTAATTGAAGGCAAAGAGTATGAGTTCCATGTAGCTGCAGTCAACAAGGCCGGGACGGGTCCATTCAGTGAACCATCTGAGCCTAGGATCACCAAACCTCCATATGGTAAGATGAACACCATTTAAACAAGAAAGAATTGAAATTTTTCAAACGCTCTTGTTACTGAACTTTTTGTCAACAATTATTTTCAGATGTTCCCGAAGCCCCAGGCCGGCCTGATGTCATGGCAGTTGATAGCAAACAAATAACCATTTCATGGACACCTCCTGAGTCTGATGGTGGAAGTCCAGTCACTGGCTACATCATTGAAAAGAAAGAGACAACCTCAACAAGATGGGTTAAGGCTGTAAGAGACACAGTTAGTGAGACTGAATTGATCGTGAAAGACCTGATTGAAGGCAAGGAGTATGAGTTCCGTGTGGCTGCAGTCAACAAGGCTGGGACAGGTCCATTCAGTGAACCATCTGAGCCAAGAATCACCAAACCTCCATATGGTAAGTTTATCATTTTTAAAGGCGTCTTCCTCACTTTTTGTTTGTATTTTCAAACCTTATTCTTTCAACGATTTGGTTTATTAAGTTAAGTTAAAACTGGTTATGTTCTTTAATGACTAGATGTACCTGAAGCCCCTGGTAAGCCTGACGTAACAGCTGTTGATAGCAAACAGATCACTCTATCCTGGTCACCTCCTAAGTCTGATGGTGGCAGTCCAATTACTGGCTACATCATTGAAAAGAAAGAGACCACCTCAACGAAATGGGCAAAAGCTTACAGAGACTCGGTTACAGAGACTTCTCTTGTTGTAAAGGATCTGATCGAGGGTAAAGAGTATGTGTTCCATGTGGCTGCAATCAACAAGGCAGGAACAGGTCCATTCAGTGAACCGTCTGAGCCCAAGATCACCAAGCCTCAATTTGGTGAGAATCATATTACATATACATAGTGTTGATCATTTAGCATTTGTGCTAAACCATTTGCTGATTTTGTTGTACTTCTCGCTCTCTTTAACGATCTATTCTTGTTCATTAGATGTTCCAGAGGCACCAAGCAAGCCTGAAGTCACAGCTGTTGACCGCACCCAGATAACCATATCGTGGTCACCTCCAAAATCTGATGGTGGTAGTCCAGTCACTGGCTACATCATTGAGAAGAAAGAAACTTCTTCCACAAGATGGACAAAAGCTGTTAGAGACTCAGTTAGTAAGACTGAACTGACCGTGAAAGATCTGATTGAAGGCAAGGAGTATGAGTTCCGTGTGGCTGCAGTCAACAAGGCTGGGACTGGTCCATTCAGTGAACCATCTGAACCAAGGATCACCAAGCCTCCTTATGGTAACTTATTGAAAAATATTCGTTACAAGGTCTTTTTATTTCATTAATTTAAAGTATTTTAAAACTATGGATCTTTTTGTTGATACTTATGCGTTAGGGAGTGTGTCTCATTTCTCTGTTTGTTCCCCTCTTAGATGTCCCAGAAGCACCCTCCAAGCCTGAGGTCACAGCCGTCGATCGCAAGCAGATTACCATCTCATGGTCACCCCCTGAATCAGACGGTGGAAGTCCAGTCACTGGCTACATCATTGAGAAGAAGGAGACATCTTCTACAAAATGGACAAAGGCTGTTAGAGACTTGGTCACTGAGACTACATTAACTGTGAGAGATCTGATTGAAGGCAAGGAGTATGAGTTCCGTGTAGCTGCTGTTAACAAGGCAGGAACAGGTCCATTCAGTGAACCATCTGAGCCACGAATCACAAAACCACCATATGGTAAATAAATCTCTCATAAATTTAAGTTCTATTTCCACCTGATTTCATTCGTATTGTTGAGTATTAAAATAGTTAAACTTGTGTTCAATTCAGATGTACCAGAAGCCCCTGGCAAGCCTGAAGTCACAGCTGTTGATAGCAAACAGATCACTATAACTTGGACACCTCCCAAGTCTGATGGTGGAAGTCCAATCACTGGCTACATCATTGAAAAGAAAGAGACTTCTTCCACAAGGTGGACAAAAGCTGTAAAAGACTCAGTTACAGAGACTACTTTTACTGTGAAGGATTTGATTGAGGGCAAAGAGTATGTATTCCTTGTTGCTGCTGTCAACAAGGCTGGAACAGGTCCATTCAGTGAACCATCTGAGCCCAAGATAACCAAGCCGCCATATGGTAAGATTCACATCTATGTTTTTGTTGATATTCTGTCCATTTTTTGTGTTCAACATTGGCTGAATTGTGTTAAAATATATTTATTTTTGTTCATTAGATGTGCCAGAGGCACCAAGCAAGCCTGAAGTCACAGCTGTTGATTGCACCAAGATAACCTTCTCTTGGTCACCTCCAAAATCCGACGGTGGCAGTCCGATAACTGGCTACATTATAGAGAAGAAGGAGACTTCTTCCACAAGATGGACAAAGGCTGTTAGAGACTCAGTTTCTGACACAACACTGACAGTAAAAGATCTGATCGAAGGCAAGGAGTATGAGTTCCATGTGGCTGCAGTCAACAAGGCTGGAACAGGTCCATTCAGTGAACCATCTGAGCCAAGAATAACTAAGCCACCTTATGGTAAATATTATCCAAGTGATGATTGTACAAGCCAATTTTCAAATAAGGATTTGTATTGGTTATTTTCAATACCCAAAAGAAGTATTCAAGGCTATTCAATGACACAAAGCAAGTTTGTATTGAATGTGTATTTTTTATTCACTGTCCCTCTAGATGTTCCTGAGGCACCAGGCAAGCCTGAGGTCACAGCAGTTGATAGCAAACAGATAACCATCTCCTGGTCACCTCCCAAATCAGACGGTGGCAGTCCAATCACTGGTTACATCATTGAGAAGAAAGAGACGTCTTCCACAAGATGGACAAAGGCTGTGAGAGACTCAGTTAGTGAAACATCACTGACTGTAAAGGATCTGATCGAGGGCAAGGAGTACGAGTTCCGTGTGGCTGCTGTAAACAAAGCTGGAACGGGTCCATTCAGTGAACCATCTGAGCCTAGGATCACAAAGCCTCCATATGGTGAGTAAATCCTTCAAGTTTTGTAAGTTTTTGATAATTAATTATTACAACTCCTTTGGAAAAAGTGTTCTTTTATGGGGAAGACCTTCTTAGAAACGCTTCTCCATCTTGAATGTTTTCTTTTTCCTCAAAGATGTTCCTGAAGCTCCTGGGAAGCCTGATGTTACAGCTGTTGATAGCAAACAGATCACTCTATCCTGGTCACCTCCTAAGTCTGATGGTGGCAGTCCAATTACTGGCTACATCATTGAGAAGAAAGAGACCACCTCAACGAAATGGGCAAAGGCTTACAGAGACTCGGTTACAGAGACTTCTCTTGTTGTAAAGGATCTGATCAAGGGTAAAGAGTATGTGTTCCATGTGGCTGCAATAAATAAGGCTGGAACAGGTCCATTCAGTGAACCGTCTGAGCCCAAGATCACCAAGCCTCCATATGGTGAGACTCACATCAATGATTTTGTTGATCTTCTTTCATTTTATTGTATACAATTTCATTCCATTGGCAGAATTTGTTGTTCTTGTTGCTCTCTATGACATTTATTTATTCTTGTTCATTAGATGTTCCAGAGGCACCAAGCAAGCCTGAAGTCACAGCTGTTGACCGCACCCAGATAACCATCTCATGGTCACCTCCAAAATCTGATGGTGGCAGTCCAATTACCGGCTACATCATTGAGAAGAAAGAAACTTCTTCCACAAGATGGACAAAGGCTGTAAGAGACTCAGTTACTGATACAACATTGACAGTGAAAGATCTGATTGAAGGCAAGGAATATGAGTTCCGTGTGGCTGCAGTCAACAAAGCTGGAACTGGTCCATTCAGTGAACCATCTGAGCCAAGAATTACTAAACCTCCTTATGGTAAATGTTTTTCCCCAGTGAAGATTTATAAGGAAATTTCCAAATAATTATTAATATAAGTTTTTTTTCAATAACCAAAAGATGTATTCAAGGTTATTTATATAACACAAAGCAAGTTTGTATTTAATGTGTATTTTTTTATTCACTGTCCCTCTAGATGTACCTGAGGCACCAGGCAAGCCTGAAGTCACAGCAGTTGATAGCAAACAGATAACAATTTCCTGGTCGCCTCCCAAATCAGACGGTGGCAGTCCAGTCACTGGCTACATCATTGAGAAGAAGGAAATTTCTTCCACTAGATGGACAAAGGCTGTTAGAGACTCAGTTAGTGAAACATCACTGACTGTAAAGGATCTGATTGAAGGCAAGGAGTATGAGTTCCGTGTGGCTGCAGTCAACAAGGCAGGAACAGGTCCATTCAGTGAACCATCTGAGCCAAGAATCACTAAACCACCATATGGTGAGTAAATCCTTCAAGTTTTGTAAGTTTTTGTAATTAATTATTACAACTCCTTTGGAATAAGTGTTCTTTTATGGGGAAGACCTTCTTAGAAACACTTCTCCATCTTGAATATTTTCTTTTTCCTCAAAGATGTTCCTGAAGCTCCTGGAAAGCCTGATGTCACAGCTGTTGATAGCAAACAGATCACTCTATCCTGGTCACCTCCTAAGTCTGATGGTGGCAGTCCAATTACTGGCTACATCATTGAGAAGAAAGAGACCACCTCAACGAAATGGGCAAAGGCTTACAGAGACTCGGTTACAGAGACTTCTCTTGTTGTAAAGGATCTGATCAAGGGTAAAGAGTATGTGTTCCATGTGGCTGCAATAAATAAGGCTGGAACAGGTCCATTCAGTGAACCGTCTGAGCCCAAGATCACCAAGCCTCCATATGGTGAGACTCACATCAATGATTTTGTTGATCTTCTTTCATTTTATTGTATACAATTTCATTCCATTGGCAGAATTTGTTGTTCTTGTTGCTCTCTATGACATTTATTTATTTTTGTTCATTAGATGTTCCAGAGGCACCAAGCAAGCCTGAAGTCACAGCTGTTGACCGCACCCAGATAACCATCTCATGGTCACCTCCAAAATCTGATGGTGGCAGTCCAATTACCGGCTACATCATTGAGAAGAAAGAAACTTCTTCCACAAGATGGACAAAGGCTGTAAGAGACTCAGTTACTGATACAACATTGACAGTGAAAGATCTGATTGAAGGCAAGGAATATGAGTTCCGTGTGGCTGCAGTCAACAAAGCTGGAACTGGTCCATTCAGTGAACCATCTGAGCCAAGAATTACTAAACCTCCTTATGGTAAATGTTTTTCCCCAGTGAAGATTTATCAGGAAATTTCCAAATAATTATTTATATAAGTTTTTTTTCAATAACCAAAAGATGTATTCAAGGTTATTTATATAACACAAAGCAAGTTTGTATTTAATGTGTATTTTTTTATTCATGTCCCTCTAGATGTACCTGAGGCACCAGGCAAGCCTGAAGTCACAGCAGTTGATAGCAAACAGATAACAATTTCCTGGTCGCCTCCCAAATCAGACGGTGGCAGTCCAGTCACTGGCTACATCATTGAGAAGAAGGAAACTTCTTCCACTAGATGGACAAAGGCTGTTAGAGACTCAGTTAGTGAAACATCACTGACTGTAAAGGATCTGATTGAAGGCAAGGAGTATGAGTTCCGTGTGGCTGCAGTCAACAAGGCAGGAACAGGTCCATTCAGTGAACCATCTGAGCCAAGAATCACTAAACCACCATATGGTGAGTAAATCCTTCAAGTTTTGTAAGTTTTTGTAATTAATTATTACAACTCCTTTGGAATAAATGTTCTTTTATGGGGAAGACCTTCTTAGAAACACTTCTCCAACTTGAATATTTTCTTTTTCCTCAAAGATGTTCCTGAAGCTCCTGGAAAGCCTGATGTCACAGCTGTTGATAGCAAACAGATCACTCTATCCTGGTCACCTCCTAAGTCTGATGGTGGCAGTCCAATTACTGGCTACATCATTGAGAAGAAAGAGACCACCTCAACGAAATGGGCAAAGGCTTACAGAGACTCGGTTACAGAGACTTCTCTTGTTGTAAAGGATCTGATCAAGGGTAAAGAGTATGTGTTCCATGTGGCTGCAATAAATAAGGCTGGAACAGGTCCATTCAGTGAACCGTCTGAGCCCAAGATCACCAAGCCTCCATATGGTGAGACTCACATCAATGATTTTGTTGATCTTCTTTCATTTTATTGTATACAATTTCATTCCATTTGCAGAATTTGTTGTTCTTGTTGCTCTCTATGACATTTATTTATTCTTGTTCATTAGATGTTCCAGAGGCACCAAGCAAGCCTGAAGTCACAGCTGTTGACCGCACCCAGATAACCATCTCATGGTCACCTCCAAAATCTGATGGTGGCAGTCCAATTACCGGCTACATCATTGAGAAGAAAGAAACTTCTTCCACAAGATGGACAAAGGCTGTAAGAGACTCAGTTACTGATACAACATTGACAGTGAAAGATCTGATTGAAGGCAAGGAATATGAGTTCCGTGTGGCTGCAGTCAACAAAGCTGGAACTGGTCCATTCAGTGAACCATCTGAGCCAAGAATTACTAAACCTCTTTATGGTAAATGTTTTTCCCCATTGAAGATTTATAAGGAAATTTCCAAATAATTATTTGTATAAGGTTTTTTTTCAATAACCAAAAGATGTATTCAAGGTTATTTATATAACACAAAGCAAGTTTGTATTTAATGTGTATTTTTTTTATTCACTGTCCCTCTAGATGTACCTGAGGCACCAGGCAAGCCTGAAGTCACAGCAGTTGATAGCAAACAGATAACAATTTCCTGGTCGCCTCCCAAATCAGACGGTGGCAGTCCAGTCACTGGCTACATCATTGAGAAGAAAGAAACTTCTTCCACAAGATGGACAAAGGCTGTTAGAGACTCAGTTAGTGAAACATCACTGACTGTAAAGGATCTGATTGAAGGCAAGGAGTATGAGTTCCGTGTGGCTGCAGTCAACAAGGCAGGAACAGGTCCATTCAGTGAACCATCTGAGCCAAGAATCACTAAACCACCATATGGTGAGCTAATCCTTTAAGTCTTGTATTTTTACAATTGTTGTAACTCCTTTGTAATGAGTGTTCTTTTATGGGGAAAGCCTTTGTAGATACACTTATCCATCTTGAATGTTCTTCTTTTTTCTTAAAGATGTTCCTGAAGCCCCAGGAAAGCCTGATGTGACAGCTGTTGATAGCAAACAGATCACCCTATCATGGTTACCTCCTGAGTCCGATGGTGGCAGTCCAATTACTGGCTACATCGTTGAAAAGAAAGAGACAACCACAACAAGATGGGCAAAGGCTCACAGGGACTCATGCACAGAGACTTCTCTTGTTGTGAAGGATTTGATTGAGGGCAAAGAGTATGTGTTCCATGTGGCTGCAATCAACAAGGCTGGAACAGGTCCATTCAGTGAACCATCTGAGCCAAGAATTGCCAAACCTCCATACGGTAATTGTTACACCTTATTTAATAGTGAATATCTGTTTAAAAGATTCTGATGGTCTTGGTTATTTATTTGTTAATGTGTTTATCTTAAAGCTTCTAAAAATTCAAAGTAAGGAATTTCATATTGTATCATGATTTTAAAAATAATTTTTATCCTTTAACTTCCAGATGTTCCTGAGGCACCAGGCAAACCAGAAGTCACAGCCGTCGATCGAACCCAGATCACTATCTCATGGACTCCACCTAAGTCCGATGGTGGCAGTCCAATTAAAGGCTACCTCATTGAAAAGAAAGAGACTACCTCAACAAGATGGACAAAAGCTGTCAAAGATTCAGTCAGTGAGACTACATTGACTGTGAGAGATCTGATCGAGGGCAGCAAGTATGAGTTCCGTGTAGCTGCTGTAAACAAAGCCGGAACAGGTCCATTCAGTGAACCATCTGAGCCTTCAATAACCAAACCTCCATATGGTGAGTTTAAATATGTTGCATATACATCTTAGAAATTGTTTTGTGGCGATTGACTATAATCATACTAATTGTTTTTAAAGATTTTTTCTAATTATTATACATTTTTTACTTAACTTAAACCAGATGTTCCCAAAGCACCAAGCAAGCCTGAAGTCACAGCTGTTGATAGTAAACAGATAACCATTTCATGGTCTCCCCCTGAGTCGGACGGTGGTAGTCCAGTAACTGGTTACATCATTGAGAAGAAAGAGACGTCTTCCACGAGATGGACAAAGGCAGTGAGAGACTCAGTTGCTGATACAACATTGACAGTGAAAGATCTGATTGAAGGCAAGAAGTATGAGTTCCGTGTGGCTGCAGTCAACAAGGCTGGGACAGGTCCATTCAGTGAACCATCTGAGCCTAGAATTACCAAACCTCCTTATGGTAAGTCCTTATGTGTAGTAACATCCTCTTTTCCTACCTGTAACATTCAATTATTACAGTCTTTTAATCATATGTTTAAACTTCAAGTTCAGTCACATTTCAACATCTTTTTGTAATTTCTAGATGTGCCTAACGCTCCTGGCAAGCCTGAAGTAACAGCTGTTGACAGAACCCAGATCACCATATCATGGTCAGCCCCAGAATCAGATGGAGGCAGTCCAATAAAGGGCTACATCATTGAGAAGAAAGAGACTACCTCAACAAGATGGGCAAAGGCTCACAGGGACTCGGTCACAGAGACTTCTCTTGTCGTCAACGATTTAATTGAAGGCAAAGAGTATGTGTTCCATGTGGCTGCAATCAACAAGGCTGGAACAGGTCCATTCGGTGAACCATCTGAACCTAGAGTCACCAAACCACCATATGGTTAGTGTTTTTTAAAGGTTTTTTTTTCACTTTTGCTATTTTGTTTGTATTATCTAATCAATTCTTCTCAAATGTTTTAATTTGAAAGACAATTTACACAAATTTTCTGTTTTGGCTTCCACTCTCAGATGTTCCTGGTGCCCCAGGTAAGCCTGATATCACAGGTGTCGACAGAACTCAAATTACAATCTCCTGGTCACCACCTGAATCTGATGGTGGAAATCCAGTATCAGGCTATGTTATTGAAAAGAAGGAAACCTCTTCAACGAGATGGACAAAGGCTATAAAAGATTCAGTCACTGAGACAACACTGACTGTGAGAGATCTGATTGAAGGCAAGGAGTATGAGTTCCGTGTGGCGGCAGTCAACAAGGCTGGGACTGGTCCATTCAGTGAACCATCTGAGCCAAAGATCACCAAACCTCCTTATGGTGAGTGTCTCTTTTTCACAAAATCAAAATGTCGTATCAGCAATATGCAATTATCTTTCGTATTCATTAACTTGAAGATCATTAATAGTCTTTGTGAAAAGAGTTACCCACCCCCCCCCCCACACACAAAAATAATAAAAAAAATAGTAGTGTGTTGATGCACTCAAAATCACTCCTGTTTCCCTGTTTCGCTGGTCAACACCACTGCCTACAATGTATGAATTACCCCAGACACTTTCTACTACCCAAATTGACAATGCAACTACTCTGATTTTGGTCATGACCAATTTAACAAAAATTTATTTGATATTTAAGACATACCTGAAGCGCCAAGCAAGCCTGAAGTCACAGCTGTTGACAGAACCCAGATTACCATCTCGTGGTCACCTCCAAAATCTGATGGTGGTAGTCCAGTCACTGGCTACATCATTGAAAGAAAAGAGACGTCTTCCACAAGATGGACAAAGGCTGTTAGAGACACAGTTAGTGAGACTGAACTGACCGTGAAAGACCTGATTGAAGGCAAGGAGTATGAGTTCCGTGTGGCTGCAGTCAACAAGGCTGGAAATAGTCCATTCAGTGAACCATCCGAGCCAAGGATTACTAAACCACCTTATGGTGAGTTCAAACTGTTTACCTTTGTGAAAAACTTTGTTTTTCATCCCCTTTAAAGTGTTTAAAGTTAATTGGAATGAATCTTCTTTTAGTACTACTTCTTTAAGCACACTGGTGTCACCTATTATAGGTGTCAAAATGTGCACAAAGGAATTGACCTCCAAAAAGGATGGAATTGATAGAGGGGCACTTTGCGTTGTTGACTTTTTTGACTGCAAGGGGTCACTAAACAAGACTTAGATTTTGCATACTTAAGTAACATCAGGCCAAAGAAGAGTTTCTACGTTTCAAATAGAGATGAGAAAGTCCAGACTTTAATCGGAATTCAGAGTTGACTCCTTAAATAGATTAAAATTTTGATCATAGTTTTAGACCTTCTGTCATCATTACTCTTTTCCCTAAATGAGTATATTTCTTATTTATAATTGTGTTAGACTAAACGTTCTTGATATTTAATGAAAATTTGTTAAAAAATTTCTTACAGATGTACCTGGGTCACCCAGTAAGCCAGAGATCATTGAAATTGACAGTACATCAATGACGCTAACCTGGTCAGCTCCATCATCAGACGGTGGCAGTCCCATCACAGGATACGTCATTGAGAAGAAAGATCGCTTCAGCTCCAGGTGGTTGAAGGTGAAGGAGACCTCAATCACTGAGACTGTGTACACAGTTGTTGACCTCAAGGAGGGAACAGAGTATGAGTTCAGAGTGTCTGCCGAGAACAAGGCTGGTGTTGGCAAGCCAAGTCCAGCCTCGGATAAGGCAGTTGCTAAACCACCATATGGTAAGTAAGATCGGGAGATTGAGCTGCAAGAGGGGGGTTGCTATGGGGGCTTGAGAATGAATAATTAATCTATTTTTGCATGCTTATGTGTGGAAAATATTAGGGTTATTTAGATACAACAAAGTTTAATATTTTGTTTTTGAGAAATACAAGTTAAAAATAACAAGTCCTATATACAATTCCAATGTGAAATGCTTATAGATTTCCTCTATTTCTTCAAGACTCCAGATAATTCTTCAAGACTCCAGAAGCAATTAGTGTAACATTGCTCCTTACATTTGAGTTCGGCAAAACTAAATTGTTCATTACATCATATACGATCAAATAACTTTGACCAATACCGTCAATGGTTACTTTTTTTTTACTGTAAAGAACAGGTAAATAAAATTACTTTACTATATTCTCCAACAGATGCTCCTGGCGCACCAGGTATCCCTGAGATATCAGACATTGACAGCACCCACATGACACTGACATGGACCGCACCAACAGACAATGGCGGAGCAGACATACTTGGCTACGTTGTTGAAAAATGTGAAGCAGACCGAAAACGTTGGGTCAAAGCCCACAAGGAAGATTTGATCACTGAAATGAGTTTCACCGTGCCCGACCTTGTGGAAGGAACCAGCTACATGTTCCGTGTAAGCGCTGAGAATATCGCTGGTGTGGGCGAGTCAAGTGAGGCTGCTGGGCCTCAGAAGGCAAAACCACCATATGGTAAGTATTAATGGCAATGGTGGTTCTTGTTGGGAGTTTACCACTCATCTTTTCTATATTGCCAACTAGTGACAACTTATAATGTATAATGCCACTCATGTACTTGGATTGAACATGATCAATATAAGCCAGGGAGTCATTGTCTCTTTCTTTTGAGTCTAAGTCGTTATGAACCCCATAGCATTTCTTACTGTCATTTCAAATAAACTGTATTGATTTAAAGTTGGTTGAAGTACTTTCTTGATGTGAAAACAATGTCAATTTTTTTCATTTTTAGAAACGCTACTACTAGGTTTTTGTTTTGTGTGGGTACTTAGTAGGATGCTTGGAAGAGATTTCACACACTTGTCATTATTAATAAATGATTTAAATTTTGATTTAAAATTCCAGATGTTCCCGAAGCTCCAAATAGCCCCGATGTTTCAAACATTGATAACACAACCATCAAGGTTACATGGAGCCCACCAGAGAATGACGGAGGAGCTGAGATCACTGGCTACATCGTAGAGAGAAGAGATGTCGGCAGAGACAGATGGGTAAAAGCACACAAGAAACCCCTGATGGATACCATCTTTACAGCTACTGATTTGATCGAAGGGAAAGAGTATGAGTTCAGAGTCAGCGCTGAGAACAAAGCTGGCGTTGGGGAACCCAGTGCACCGTCTGTTGTTATAAAGGCAAAGTTACCCTTTGGTAAGAATGCAGCTGGTTTTTTTTTAATATCATAGACCATGAAACCTGTAACATTACATGTTTGTCAAAAGGTCACAGAGCCTTGGCTTCCAGTAGGCATGTTTTGTGTACAGGTCAATGGAAAAAACACACAAAATGACACCATACTGTACATGAAATTACACCATACAATTTTTTATAACAATTCATATTATTCATAAATTTGCCTCTCTTTTCAATATAAAGATGAACCAGATAGCCCAAGCATCCCTACAATCTCCGATGTGACTGAATCATCCATGAAACTAACCTGGACGGCACCAAAATCCGACGGCGGGGATGATGTCACTGATTACATCATCGAGAAGAAAGATCGATTCAGTCCCCGTTGGACCAAGGTGACCCAGGTGTCTGCTTCAGAGACCTGTTGTGATTTGGACGGATTGAAAGAAGGGAACGAGTATCAATTCAGAGTGATTGGTGTCAATAAGGCAGGGCCAGGAACGCCAAGTGATTCCTCTAGACCAACAGTTGCTAAGTCGCCCTTCGGTAAGTACTTATGTAAAAACTTTTCATCCAAATAACTTTTGGCACTCCAAAAGGAGTCATTACAGGGAGTTGGAATAGGAACCTGTGTATGAGAACCAAAACATTGTTTTTGTAAATGAATGAAGTACAGCTGAACATGAACCACATCTGTCTCCCTCCTATAAGAGTTTAGTGTTTACATTAGTGTAAACCTTTGTTTATAATTTATTGTTTTCTGTTTAATGTTCCCCTTTTTATTTTTGTTCTATTCTGTGAATTCAATGTGATTTTGCCTTTGGCAGTCAAACTTGATGTTTTGAATAGACTAAAAAATAATAAGAATAAATAATCCCTGTTTTTGGATATCTATGAGACTTGTAATTTTAGTAATACATGTAATACTTTAAACAACCAGAGGACAGACTCTTAAAAAAAAAATGTATGGTATACCATGTCCTCTTGTCTTAACTGAACCCACTACTGAACAAATATGAAGATCATTAAAATAATCTTGCATTACAAATTAATTCCATATTGATGAAGTTGATAAGAAAGAATTATTCTTAATATAATAGATGTTATAGAGGTTATAACTTTGACGCTATTAAATTATCTTTCAAACGCCATCTCAGCAAATTGAATTTCTACCTTTTCAAATTTGGCTTAATTTTTCTTACAATAAATTTTGTTTAGCTTTTTTATAAAAAATTGTATCACTAACTCTTTATCAGATGTTCCCGGTTCTCCAAGCGCTCCTACTGTATCTGACACAACAGCCAGCTCCATGACCCTGTCCTGGTCTCCTCCCAAGTCAGATGGTGGCACTCCTATCACAGGCTACACCATCGAACGCAAGGACAAATTCAGCTCACGCTGGACCAAAGTCACCAAAGAGCCTGTTACAGAGACTACCTTTAAAGTGTCCAATTTGAAAGAAGGCGAGGACTACCAGTTTAGAGTTACTGCTGAGAATATACGGGGAACGGGTCAGCCAGGCGATGCTTGCTCCTTTGTGACTGCTAAGCATCCTTATGGTAAGTCGTCTAAATAATGTCCGTGGATCAGTTGGTAGATCCATAGCACGTTTCTGGTGGTAAAATCCAGCTTGAGTAATTTTGTCTTTACTCAACCAAACCTTAAATAATCTATGAAAGATAAAGTACAACTTTGGTAATATTTGAAGAAAAAAAACATTCATTTCATTCGGATAGCTCACTTATTAAGTCCGAGTCATCAATCTACCAATCCTTTAGTGAATTGTTTCCATTTTAAGAATGTCAAAATCAAGAAGCTAAAATGTGAAGACACACATAAACCACCCTTGCTGTTCAGATTGCTCTAATCTAACTAGCTCAATGTGAACATGCACAAAATTCCTCTTGAATCTTTAAGTGTTTTTTTTATTTTTTTTACCATAAAACTTGACCAACAACGTTAACATATTTTCTCAGTTAAGAGGAACTGACATTCAAAACAGTAACACAATTTGCCCAATCCCCTCCACAAACAAAATAAATCATGTTATTTTTTACATTTGAATAAACCACCCATCATACTTGATGTCTGTCATTAGATGTGCCTGAAAGACCATCAGCGCCCACAGTCACAGATGTCGATGTTAGTCACATGACAGTCACATGGTCACCCCCAGAATCTGACGGCGGCAGCCCAATCACAGGTTACATTCTTGAGATGAGAGACACCAGCTCAACTCGCTGGGTCAAGGTTTCCAGAGAAAGCATCACAGAAACCACCTTCAAGGTGAAGGACCTGAACGAAGGAACTCAGTACGAGTTTAGAGTCACCGCCGAGAACAAGGCTGGACTTGGGAAGCCAAGTGATGTCTCCAAAGCATGGGTCGCCAAATCTAAATATGGTGAGCAGACTAGAAAGAAAGAAACTTTGTTTTTAGTTTATTTAAATGTTTCTGAAAGTGTTTCAAAAGTCTGAGCTAAAACTTTCTTCAAGCGTTTTTGTACCAATCTGATAGAAGTCAATCCATTGAATTAGTGTTTTTCTTAATGCAGCTTTTCAAATTTGAAAACATTTTAAATTTGCATTATTGTAAAGGAGCCAACGTTGGTTAAAAAACTTGTTTTCTTCTGTTTTAAGATGGCACAGGAGGCCCAGAGATTGCAGCCGTTTTTTTGTATTGTTTTGGATAAAGAACTTTCTCATTTGTTTTATTATAAAGGAGCCAATATTCTTAACAAATCTTGTTTTCTTCTGTTTTAAGATGTCCCAGGAGCCCCAGAGCAGCCCACCATCTCTGACATCACAGCTGATTCTATGACCATATCCTGGTCTTCTCCGGAGTCGGATGGTGGTAGTCCTGTTACAGGTTACATTCTAGAGAAACGAGATGTCACAAGTAAACGCTGGGTCAAGACATCATCAGATGCCATCACTGAATTGACCTTCAGGGTCACTGGTTTGACCAGAGGGTCAAAGTATGAGTTCAGGGTCAGCGCTCAGAACAAGGCAGGGACAGGGAAACCAAGTACACCTACAGATGCTACTGAAGCTAAACCCCCATATGGTAATTAAGTTTTGCACCTTTTTTCCAAACAAATGCATATTCACATATAAGACAAACCGAGTATAAAATAAAGAACACCATTCCTCATTAAATATACGTTTTACAAAAGGGCATCATTCTTGTCAAATATAATTTTGTTTCCATCCTTTGATATAACTTAAAAGTTTTTTTTTTAACTAAACTTCATTTTTATCTTAATTTTTGTTTTGAAATTTTGCAATTTCAAAACGAAAATTAAGATAAAAATTAAGAAGGATGATAAATAATTGTACAATTAGATCAAAGGATGCAATTTATATCAAAACATTGTAGTGCCTATCATCATTGTGTTTGTGATAACAATGTACCAACAAAAATTCAATTTTCGAAACTTCTGTAGATGTTCCAGATGCACCAGGAAAACCAGAACCAACAAACATCTCAGGGACCTCTATCCTCCTCCAATGGACTCCTCCTCGATCAGATGGAGGCAGTGCCATCATCTCTTATGTCATTGAACAACGCGAGAGCTTTGCACGAACCTGGACAAGGGTCCTGGAAACCAAGATGGTAGAGGTTGAGAGCACTGTCACCGGTTTGAAGACAGGATCAGAGTATCAGTTCAGAGTCAGTGCTGAGAATTTGGCTGGCATTGGAAAACCATCGGAACCATCGATGCCTCTTACTGCCAAAGTGCCTTATGGTAAAACATGATTTGTAGTTTTGAAATTGAAATCCATTGAACCTGGGTTTGTTCTGACCTCAAGTGGATATATGAATGTGCTGTATTGCTTCTCTTTAATCTTTAAGCTTCAAGCGTTCACACGCTAGAACCTGAGATTTTGCACCTGTAATTATAAACATACAACTCAATTGTATTTATTTTGTTTTATTTGAACAGATGTTCCAGCACCACCTGAGGAAGTCAAACTTACTCAGCTTTCACCAACATCCATTGAGCTTACCTGGAGTGTACCATTTTCTGATGGTGGCTCGCCAATCATTGGCTATAATGTAAACCAAAAGGATGCCTTCTCACCCCGGTGGAACCAAATCACTTCTGAGCCCATCCAAGAGTTATCCTACAAAGTCAAGTCTCTCAAGGAAGGCGCCGAGCCTTCATTCCACATAACTGCTGTCAACAAGGCAGGCCCAAGCAAACCAAGCCAGACAGTGGCTCTGAAAATCCAACCACCAGGAGCGCCAGATGCTCCACTGGTGGAGAAGATCGACGATAAGGCTGCCTTTGTGACTTGGTCACCACCTGAAAGCACTGGTGGCAGTCCAATAATGGGATACATCTTGGAGAAGAGAGACACAGCAAAGGACCGTTGGGTGAAGGTGACTAGAGGAACCATCAAGGAGATGTCGTTCGATGTCAAGGATCTCACTAAGGATGTGGAGTATGAGTTCCGTGTTTCTGCTGAGAACAAAGCTGGTATTGGAGAACCGAGTCAGCCATCGAAGAGGGTTGTTGCTAAACTTCCTTATGGTCAGACATACATCTCTTCTTTTTCATTATGTCACTCAAAGTTAATGTTCATTTATTTGCTATCCTGTAAAGTTACAAATATTCACAATACCACTTACTTCATTTTCTTACAAAAAGCCCAGACAAGTTAACATTGCTGTTTATTTTTTGTTCAATCTTTCATATATTTTTCCATTTTCTTAACATTTCTTTTACTTGTTATATAACAGATGTACCTGATGCACCTAACAAGCCTAAAATAACTTCCGTTGACAAAACTGAAATGACACTATCTTGGTCTGCTCCTGACTTTGATGGAGGATCTCCAATAACAAACTACGTCTTGGAGAAGAAGGAACCATTCTCTTCTCGATGGTCAGAGGTCACCAAAACCTCCTCCTTGGAATACAAAGTAACCGGGTTGAAGGAGGGATCAGAGTATCAGTTTAGAGTCAGCGCTGAGAACAAAGCTGGTGTTGGAAAACCAAGTGAGCCAAGTGAATCTAAAGTAGCCAAGCTGCCGTATGGTAAGTCTACAGATACATGTTATTATAATATAGCATGTGAAATTTCTCAAGCTGTCCCAATTTCATAAAGTATATCATCATACAAACTTGGCACAGAAAAATCTTGCTCAGCAGAAACCAGCCAAAATTCCATGAAGTTGACATTGTTGCAACTGGTGCGAAGCTCATTTTATGCTTAGCAAACAAAGTTAGCTAAGCAGTGTTTTCTGATTTATGAAATTTGACCCAGGTCACTGCAATTGATTCATATCAACTGCAATTGTTTCTCATCAACAGAGTTTTTAAAAATGGTAAGGCTTATAGAAACTCAGGTTTATATTATAAGTTATCACACAAGCGCGAGTGGAATACGGAAAAATATAGCGCTTCTGCGTCCCATATCCAACGAGGCCAAAGGCCGAGTTGGATATGGGACGCAGACGCGCTATATTTTCCGTATTTCCACGAGCGCGCGTGTGATAACGTACTTATCTTCAAGCAAACTTGGCGTGTGACATAGAACACACAAGACGCATGGTAGTGATATTAGCCGTGCAATATAGGTTTTTATCACCACTCCATTCTGCCAATCTGATTGGAGGATTAGCGCGTACTTGAAGATAAAGTTTATTATAACTATTCAACATGGAGTATGTCTGAATCTTCAAATTGAAGAAGCTTATCATTTGATTACTGGTGTTATTTAAATAATTGACTGTTCGGTAAACTTTTATTTACAAACTTTTTTATCCCACTTACAGATGTGCCAGCATCTCCAACCAATCTAGCCATATCTGATGCCAAACCAACTACACTTTCCCTCTCATGGAATGTACCTGAAAGTGATGGTGGATCTCCAATCACAGGTTACATCATCGAGAAGAAAGATAGACTCAGCAATCGCTGGAGTAAGGTCACCATCTCCTCCATCCAAGAGACCACCTTCAAGGTTACTGGACTCCAGGAAGGTACAGATTATGAATTCCAAGTGTCGGCTGAAAACAAAGCTGGCATTGGTAAGCCAAGTGACTCTGTCACCTTGAAGATCCAACCACCAGGGGTGCCAGATGCTCCGGTGGTTGAGAAGATCGACGACAAGGCTGCGTTTGTGACTTGGTCACCTCCTGAGAGCACTGGTGGCAGTCCGATAACTGGATACATCTTGGAGAGGAGAGACACAGCAAAGGATCGTTGGGTGAAGGTTACTAGAGGAACCATAAAGGAGACGTCGTTCGAAGTCAAGGATCTCACTAAGGATGTTGAGTATGAGTTCCGTGTTTCAGCTGAGAACAAAGCTGGTATTGGAGAACCGAGTCAGCCATCCAAGAGGGCTGTTGCTAAACTTCCATATGGTGAGAGCATTAATCTCTTTTGTTTCATTATGGCACTTAAAGTGACTGGTCCTTTATTTCCGTTCCAGTAAAGTGACACATATATTCACAACATCTCTTACTTCATAGATTTTTCCTTTATATCTTTTACTTATTAATAACAGATGTACCTGATGCGCCTAACAAGCCTAAAATAACTTCAGTTGACAAAACTGAAATGACACTATCTTGGTCTGCTCCGTACTTTGATGGAGGATCTCCAATAACAAACTACGTTTTGGAGAAGAAGGAACCATTCTCCTCTCGGTGGTCAGAAGTCACCAAAACCTCCTCCTTGGAATACAAAGTAACCGGGTTGAAGGAGGGATCAGAGTACCAGTTTAGAGTCAGCGCTGAGAACAAAGCTGGTGTTGGAAAACCAAGTGAGCCAAGTGAATCTAAAGTAGCCAAGCTGCCGTATGGTAAGTGCATCATGTTAGCAAACAGATTCTAAAAACAAAAATAAATGGGATAACTCTTTCATGAGTGTAAGTGGTAATCAGGTTCACTTTTTACAACGTTTGTACCTCAAGATGTTCTTGTAATCTTAGAGAGACTTGGCATAAACAAGATTTGTATGCCTTGTAAAAACAAATAATGTTCAGTTTTCCAAGGTGCTTTTCTAAGTTACTGAACAATCTCATTGCAAATTTTTCAAATGCGATTATCAAATCTATTCTGATTGTGATAGTGAGCTTTAATGATTATATTTAATTTCTACTATCTTCAGATGTCCCAGATGCACCTGGAACTCCAGATATATCAGATACAAAACCGACATCATTGACCCTCACCTGGACACCTCCTGAGACTGATGGTGGATCTCCAATCACAGGTTATATCGTGGAGAAGAAAGACCAGTTCAGTTCTCGCTGGACAAAGGTCAACATCTCCTCGATAACAGACACAAGTTTCAATGTGACAAATCTCACAGAAGGTACCGAGTATGAGTTCAGAGTGAGCGCTGAGAACAAGGCAGGAGTAGGCAAACCAAGTAATCCAGCTTTGATCAAGATTAATCCACCAAGCGCCCCGGGTAAACCAGATGTCTCCAATGTCACCGACAAGTCATCAACGGTGAGCTGGAGTGTTCCTGAATCGGATGGTGGTAGTAAGATTCTGGGCTACATCATTGAGAAGTGTGACGTGTCGCGGGACAGATGGACCAGAGTGAACAGGAGCCTCGTAAAGGAGACTACACTTCGTGTTGAGGAGTTGACTGTGAAGTCAAGGTACCAGTTCAGAGTCAGCGCCGAGAACAAGGCTGGAACTGGGCCGACTAGTGAACCATCAGATGTAATAGAAGCTAAATTGCCCTATGGTATGTTTTGTATTACATTTTTTTTAAAGACTCTTTCAATGAAGAATTTGAAGTAGGAGATGGTCATTAAAAATAGTCCTCTGTAGGACTCTTTTAAAGTTTAATGGTAATTCACTAGACAACATTTTTGAATCATTTTCTTTATCTTAACCTTTAACATAAACTGTTCCCGCATTTTTTAAACAGAACTGTGAAATATACTATCCTAATTGTTCCCACAGATATTCCGCTATCACCAAGCAGACCCTCAATCAGTGACATCACAGCCTCTTCAATGACTCTAACTTGGAGTGCCCCGAGCTCTGACGGCGGCAGCTCAGTGACAGATTACATCATCGAGAAGAAAGAGCCATACGGTAAATGGTCTCAAGTTGCCAAGACTGATGACTCTTCTTACAAAGTGACCGGCCTTAAAGAAGGCCAGAAATATGAGTTCAGGGTGGCAGCAGAGAACAAAGCTGGGAGGGGTAGCTTCAGTGAGGCCACTGTGCCAACAGAAGCTAAAGAACCATATGGTGAGTGTAAATAAGAATTTACTATAGTTGATCTATTAAAGATTTACACAAATAATTAAGGTATATTTTGACCAACCATTTTATATCATTTTTAATGTCATTGGCTGAAAAAAACATACAAATCTAATTAATCAAAACAAAATTTAATATACATCAAATTGGACTAGTTGTGTTCTTTTAAAAACCTTGGGGAAAAAACAGAATAAATTGATCTATTAAAGATTTACAAAAATAATTAAGGTATATTTTGACCAACCATTTTACATCATTTTTAATGTCATTGGCTTAAAAGAGCATACAAGTCTAAATTAATCAAAACAAAATTTAATATACATCAAATTGGACTAGTTGTGTTCTTTTAAAAACCTTGGGGGAAAAAACCGAATAAGAAACTGAGATAATACACCAACCAAAACAGCGAACCCAAAACAAATTTAATAAAAAATTAATGACAGTATATTTTGAAACATTTTTTTTTGTGCAGTTGTTCCTGATGCCCCCGGCACACCTGAAATCTCCGATGTGAAGCCCTCGTCTGTGAAACTAACATGGGCGGCTTCTGCTAGCGATGGAGGATCTCCCATCACAGGGTACACCATCGAGAAGAAAGACAAGTTCAGCTCTCGATGGAGCAAAGTCAACGTCTCCACAATCCAAGAGACAACATTCACAGTCTCCGGGCTGCAAGAGGGAGAAGAGTATGAGTTTAGAGTAACAGCACAGAACAAAGCTGGACTGGGTAAACCTAGTAACCCGGCTTCTCTTAAGATCACTCCTCCAAGTGCGCCTGGGAAACCAGACTTGAGCGACATCACTGGTAAGGCCATCACCTTGAGCTGGAGCATCCCTGAGTCTGACGGTGGAAGCCGTATCCTCGGCTACTACATCGAGAAATGTGACACATCAACAGACAGATGGGTGAAGGTTAATAGAAGCGTTACCAAGGACACTACTTTCAGAGTTGAAGATCTAACTGCCAAGACTGAATACAAGTTTAGAGTCAGTGCTGAGAACAAGGCTGGGACGGGGCCAGCTAGCAAACCATCAGAGTCTGCTATTGCTAAACTACCCTATGGTAAGTTTAAATTCTTCTTGAGATAATTTTGTAATGCGTTCTTTTATGCTTTTGTAACCAATTTATTTTAACAGTTACTCAATTTAACTTTCGGTTGATTATATTTGTTTGTAACTTGTTTCAGTTTAATTAGTGATTAGATATTTAAAAAATAAGCTCTTCTTTGGAAAAACCACTAAAATAATCTCATACATTTGCCGAGATAATATCTTTCTCTTAAAAAAACCCTAATAAACATTTCATCAACTTCTTTTCTAATCAGATGTCCCCAAATCTCCAAGCACCCCAGTTGTCAGTGACATCACCTCAAAATCCATGACACTCTCTTGGGAGGCTCCAAGATCAGACGGTGGAAGCCCTGTTACGGAGTACATCATCGAGAAGAAAGAGCCCTTTGGCAAGTGGGTCCAAGTGGCGAAGACTTCAGACACTTCTTTCAAAGTGAAAGGTCTGAAAGAAGGTCAGGAGTATGAGTTCAGGGTTGCTGCTGAAAACAAGGCTGGCGTGGGTAGCTTCAGTGAGGCAACGTTACCAACAGTTGCCAAAGAGCCTTATGGTAAATGCTTTATAATTGCGTTATAGATAATCCTAAGAAAAATCTTTAATTGTTTCTAATTATGTTGACTGTGTAAGTCTCGCTCATATTCGAAAGTTTAGACTCCTTGCAGTGCGGGATTTGTTTTCTTCATGCACTTAATCAATATTCGTGTGAGCAAAGCGAAAAAATGTTTGAATATGCACGAGACTTGCACTTTTTGCTACAAGTGTTATTAAATATAACTAAAAACATTAACTGTGATATTTAGTGAGGGTATTTAACTTCGGTTTCAGTTGTGACAATTTTTGTATTTGCTTACAGTTCAGCTAGGTATTTTAGGTTTATACTGCATTTAATTCAAAGTTTATTTAAAACAATATTTGACTTCTATATTAGTAGTTAGACTTGTTGAAATCTATTGTAGACAATTTCATTTCTCAAGAATTAAAGTAAAATCTTTTTGAAATAAATCACAATTACAGATGTTCCAGACGTACCAGGAACTCCAGATATTTCCGACAGCAAGCCAACTTCTGTGACTCTCATATGGGCAGCTCCCAAGAGTGACGGTGGTGCACCTATCACAAACTACATCATTGAGAAGAAAGATAAGTTCAGCTCCCGCTGGGCCAAGGTCAACATCTCCTCAGTGCGGGAAACCAACTTTAAGGTCACAAGTCTCCAAGAGGGAACTGAATATGAGTTTAGAGTAACGGCAGAAAACAAGGCTGGACAGAGCAAGCCAAGCAACCCCGCCTACCTGAAGGTTTCACCACCTGAGGCTCCTGGTAAGCCAGACGTTTCAGATGTCACTGACAAATCTCTTGTACTGACCTGGAGAGCACCTTCATCTGATGGAGGAAGTAAGATCCTTGGTTACATCGTTGAGAAGTGTGATGTCTCAAAGGAACGTTGGGTGAAGGTGAATAGAATTGTTGTAAAGGAAACAACTTTCAAGGTTATGGAGTTGACAGCTAAGAGCACGTACAAGTTTAGAGTGAGTGCTGAAAACAAGGTGGGAACAGGTCCAGCCAGTGAACCATCAGATGTGGTTGTGGCTAAACTCCCATATGGTAAGTGAAAATATCTGTAGCATAGAATGTGTTTGTATAATTTTTTTCTGATATTTGTGTTACACTTGAGTAATCCTTATCTTTTGTTTCACTAAATACTGTAATGTCCCTTTCTCCATCACTTTGACAAAATGTTCCTTTTTTTTAAAACAGACACTCCTGAGTCACCCAGCAAGCCAACCATCAGTGACGTTACAGCCCGCTCCATGACCCTCTCTTGGACTCCTCCTGAAGAAGATGGAGGAGCTAAAATTAAGAGCTACATCATCGAGAAGAAAGAACCCTTCAGCTCCAAATGGACAGCTGTTGGCAGCACTGATGACACCTCCTTCACCGTGACAGGATTAAAAGAGGGTACCGAGTATGAGTTCAGAGTTGCAGCAGAGAACAAAGCAGGCGTGGGGAAATTCAGCCCAGCAACTCCACCAACTATCGCCAAGGAACCTTATGGTAACCATTATTATTCAGGGAACAGTTTTGTAAAAGGAGTCTTGACGTTTATAAGATGTGACTTATTTCTATATACTTTAATTAATAGGAAGAAACTATAAATATTTAGTAAACTTGCGGGTACAACCATGTGTAAATCCCTTTTGTGGGAGGGTTGGCTCTACCAAAATTTTAATGCTTCTTCCTATTTCTTATTTAATGTTTCTTCCTATTCATCCACACCATGCAAAGCTTCAAACAATACTTACTTGACTTAATATTTGCATTTACTTTAAACAGATGTTCCAGATGCCCCTGGCTCTCCCAAGACCTCGGATGTGTCTGAACGTTCCATCACTTTAACGTGGACCCCTCCTTCTTCGGACGGTGGAAGCAAACTCCTTGGCTACATCGTTGAACGCAAAGATGCATTCAGCACGAGATGGGTACGCATCACGAGAGATAGAATGACAGAGACTACACTGAAGGTTACCGATGTAAAGGAGAACTCGGAGTACCAGTTCAGAGTGATTGCAGAGAATAAGGCAGGACCTGGACAGCCCAGTGAGCCGTGTTCTCCTGTTGTTGCCAAACGCCCATATGGTAATAATTTTAGCTAAATATCTAGTTATTCCACGTGGGGAAATTAACAATAGGAAGATGTGGTGAGAAAACTTCAGGGTACTTGAGTTATGTTGTAACATTAAAAATAATTACCAAAGTAGGGACAATTTTTTGTCATACACTGTGAGCATCCCTTAAAAATTGATCAAAATCTTCCATCAATATAAAAATGTTGAATTAACAAGCCTCTGAAGTAAAGAGAATAGTTTGTGTTTCAATTTGGATAAAAATAAGGAAATATACTATTCCTTTTCCTTAGTTTGACTCAAAAGTAAAAGTAGATTTAATAGAATATCAAGTCCAGTGAGAAGCCACTTGACAGTTCTATTATTGACTTCATACGTTGTGGTATCCCTAAAATCCCCTAATACATGATTATTCTTGATATTCAGTCAACTTTCATTTATGAAACTTTCAAGTGGACTTGAGAAATCAAAAACCTTAACTTGAGGAATATTAAACTTCCTTTCATTCAGATGTTCCAAGTAGCCCAGGAGCTCCTACCGTCTCCGATATCACAGCTACCAGCGCAACTCTTTCCTGGACTCCTCCAGAGTCTGACAACGGCTCTCCAATCACATCTTACATCATTGAACGAAAGGAAAAGTTTGGTACTCGCTGGACAAGAGTCAACCCAACATCGTTGACCAACACAAGCTTCACCGTGGAAAATCTGAAAGAAGGCGATGAGTATGAGTTTAGAGTAACTGCTGAGAACAAAGCTGGAGCTGGTAAACCTAGTCTGTCATCCAGACCAATTGTTGCCAAACCTCCATATGGTAAGACTAAATAGAGTTTTTAAAAAATCATATTTTGTTGGACAAAATCTTGAGTTAAAGTTAAATGTATTTGATCATAATCTACAGACATTGTATACTTCGTTGCATTCCAATGAGTACGAGTTTAGATTAATGGAATAAACCTAGTCAGTCCTCTAGATCCATTGTTGCCAAACCTCCTTATGATAGAACTAAAGATAAACAAAAACAATTTCCATCGTTTCTTTACAAAAAGGTTCTAGATTTGATGTAATGCAGTCAATCTTTATCTCTTAACACTCAACATCAGATACTTTCATTCCAGTTTCAGCATTTCATTACCAAAAGGTTTCAAACTAATTGATGTGGCCCTGTGACCCTGATAAAAACATCACAAATTCAAATGAACTTAGTAGAGTTTAACACAAATACTATCCACTCTGTTAAACTGTTACTTGGAACTTGCAAAGAAAATGAGTTGTTTTTAGAGCCCAGCTATCAGCCTCCCTATTACCATTTAACATAAATATTCTCAATTAAGTTTTACATCGATGCATAAAAAGACCTGGGCCCAATTTCACCAAGCTGTTTAGCAAAAATACTGCTTAGTAAATATCTATGCTAAGCAAAAAATGGTATGGCACCAGTCACAATGATGTAAAATTTGTGGACTTTAGGCTGGTAACCAGTTTCTTCTATTAAGCAATATTTTGTCTGTGCTTATTAATTTGTGCCTCTAGGCTTTATGAAATTGGGCCCTGTTTAGTCCTTATTCTGCTGAGAAAAAATATTAATTAGCAGAAATTATTATTACCAAAAATATTTGGTTTATCTCTATAGATGTAAGCTTGCATGTAATTTGTTCATAGTTTACTTTTTGCTTGTAAAATACATGCTGGGTTACAACTGAAACCTATTTTACAAATCTTTATTTGTCTTTCCTAGATGTCCCTGATGCTCCAGGAAAGCCAAAGGTAAACAGTACCACAGCAAACTCTGCCAACCTCTCATGGTCTGCTCCACCATCTGATGGAGGCAGTCCGATCAAGACGTACCTCATCGAGAAGAAAGACAGATTCTCAATCCGGTGGACAGTGGTCAACCAAAAAGAGTCTGTAACTGAGACAAAGTATGTCGCGAGAGACCTGAAAGAGGGCGAGGAGTATCATTTCAGGGTTATTGCGGAGAACAAGGCAGGCGCTGGTCAGCCATCAGAACCTTCAGAGCCAAGGATCATAAAACCAGCCTATGGTAAGATAATTATACAGTTGACAGCGAAATAAATCAATTCAACAATTTTGAAACAACCAGTGACAGCCTTGAGGTTGCTTTTCCCCTTTAAAAGTTTTTTTAGAAAGAAAACAAAAATTATTTGAAATCCAGTCAGTTTCCCAAAGGCTTATTACTTGATATAAAAAATACACATAAAAAGTTCCCTGTATTTAAAATTGTGTGTGTTACAACACACTTTTATGTTTTGTTTTCTTATTTTGTAACACAACAAAAACCCTGCAATATTGACAAAAAACTTGTGATTATATTTTATAGTGAAACTCAGCGTTAACTTTTTATTTGGGTTTATTTGTTATTTTTTTTGTACAGATGTTCCAGATGCACCAGATGTCCCAACCCTCTCGGACATATCTAGCTCCTCAATGACTCTCGACTGGTCCCCACCAGACAACGATGGTGGCAGCCCGATTACTGGCTACACTGTGGAGAAACGCGACAAGTTCACCACAAAATGGACCAAGGTCAACAGATACGCAGTGACGGAAACCACCTTCAAGGTCAGCGACCTTCGAGAGGGGACGGAGTATGAATTCCATGTTGCCGCTGAGAACAAGGCAGGGCTTGGGAAGTTCAGCGAGCCATCTCAGAAGAAGGTTGCCAAGCAACCCTACGGTAAGTCTTGTAGTAAACAAATTATGTAAACGGTAAATAAAGGTGTGGCTTACAGATTATTTCATATTCGTTTTGTGTATATTGTCACCATGGATGTTGAGTATTCTTTAAGGTTATCGATATTTAAAGGCAGTGGACACTATTGGTAATTACTCAAAATGATTATTGGCATCAAACTTTTCTTGGTAACGAGTATTGGAGAGAGGTTGATATAAAAAACGATAGTATTCACGAATTTGAAATTAAGACCTCAGACATGTCAGATTTAGAATTTGAGGTCTCGAAATCAAGCATCTGAAAGCTCACAACTTCATGTTACAAGGGTGTTTTTTCGGTAATTATTATCTCGCAACTTCAACGACCAATTTGAGCTCAAATTTTCATAGGCTTTGATATTTAATTCAAATGTTGAGGTACACCAAGTGAGAAGACTGGTCTATGACAATTACCAATAGTGTCCAGTGTCTTTAATAAACTCTTGACTTTTTTATTCTTAAAAAAAAGTCTTCAATATCCTATTAGACAATAGCAATCTTTGTAAAAATGATGAAAGTGAAAGCAATTTCTTTGAAACCTCTCCTCACCAATTTGTCAAGCTGCACCCTTTTGTGTATGAGATTTAATGAAGATAAATTTAAGTAAATTAATTTTGGTTTTACCCTTACATCAATGTTGGTAAGCACTGTATATTCAGTACTTTCCTGAGTTCTGTAAAACCAAAATTAATATTCTTTATTTCAATGAAAATTTAACATCAAGAAGATATAAGTATTTGTACAAATTGTTTTCTCCATCCAGATGTTCCAGGCATTCCAGGAACTCCTGATGTCTCAGACATTACAGCCACATCCCTCACTCTCAGCTGGACAGCACCCTCTAGTGATGGTGGAAGTCCAGTCACAAACTACATCATCGAGAAGAAAGAGCAGTTTGCGAGCCGATGGAGTCAGGTCAATAGGGAGTCGGTCACCGATCTGATATACAAGGTATAACGTCAGTCTTTTAAATTTGGGAATATTTCTCTTCGTTTTCGAAACTACTTTTTAACAGAAAATAGTCAAATAAATGAAGGGAAAAGAAAACCATTGGAATTGAAAGGAGAGGGGTGGTCTGGGAAGGGTGGGCTAGGTTTTAAAATGCATTTTATTTTAAAATGCATTTATTCTTAAACTGCTGTTTCTTTTAGTTTTTGTATTTTCTTCTTGTTGTGCTTTTTTTATGTAAAAAAAACTTTCTTTATGTTAAAGCTGTGAAATTAGTCGTTATATTTTTGTTTGAGCTATATTTTTTATGAACTTTTTGTAGGTTACCAGCTTGACTGAAGGTAATGAGTACCAGTTCCGTGTATCAGCAGAGAACAAGGCAGGAGCTGGAAAGCCCAGCCTTCCTACAGCAACAGTCGTAGCGAAGCATCCCTATGGTAAGCCTTCCTCTCGAATCAGTAGTATATATCAATGTTTTCAAGATATCAAATCCCTCAAGACTACAAGTTGCAAAGACTATTGAATGGTGGATGAGCTGGGTGTGAGATCCTCAAACTAAACCCTATGCTTGTTTCCTATAAAATGCTAAAAATTTTAGCTCAAATGAGCTTTTAAAAAAATGGGCCTTCTGGAGAATCCTTAAAAAATTAAGGCCTTTTTTTGGCTTGAAAAAAGGTTTGCAATCATAGGTCATTCAACAACAAAAACTATGCGGGTTTGTTCAAATAACTTTTTTTAAATTTGTTTACGCATTTTTTTTTCTGTAGGCATTCCATCTGCCCCAGGTACACCATCTCTGTCCAACGTCAATGCAAATTCCATGACCCTAACATGGACTCCACCCGACTCAGACAACGGTAGTCCGATTACCGGTTACATCGTGGAGAGACGTGACAGAATGAGCACTCGTTGGACCAGGGTTACCAGGGAGACTGTTACCGAGCTGACCTACACTGTGACTGGCCTGACTGAAGGAAATGAATATGATTTCAGAGTGAGTGCTGAGAACAAGGCTGGGGTCGGTGAGCCAAGTCAGCCCTCCAAGACGACCATTGCCAAACTTCCATATGGTAAGGGAAGGTCAACCTCTGACCAAGTTGTAGTGAAAATCATAGCAATCAAACTTATTTATTGCCACTCCCCAAAATTGCTTTTTTTTTTTTACGTTTTGATTGTTAATTTTTGGTGTACGTGTTTGAAACAGTTCCAGAAATGACATTGTAAACATCAATGTTAGTTTTAGATGACCTATTTGATAGCGAAAATGCAACAAAATTTACCCTGAATTTTCTCTTGGTTTTTGATTATTTGTTTGAGTTGTGGGGATGTGCCAACATGTTTATTTAAGAATGTTGATTGTTTGTTTTACAACCTCGTCAAAGTAATGGTCCCACAAACCTTGCAGCAAAAATACTGATTGTTCAAGCAACAGATTTGAGTGCAATAGGAAATCACTGTTATTATTATTTATTATTAATTGGTGACGAAAATGCAACAAAATGCTTTCAAAATTTTTTGTTTTTTCAATGTTTTTGTTTGAGTCCCTGGGATGTGCCAACATTTTTTATTCAAGAATTTTTATTGTTAGTTTCACAATCTCATAAAATTGTTATCCTTATATCCACCAGACAAACCTGATGCACCAGGGCAACCATCCATCTCGAACATCACCTCTTCCTCGATGACTCTCAACTGGTCTGTGCCCTCTTCCGACGGAGGTAGTCCAGTTACCGGATACCTCATCGAGAAGAAAGACCGCTTCAGCTCTCGCTGGTCAAGAGTCAACGACTACAGCACCCAAGATGTGGAGTTTATCGTCAGCGGGTTGAAGCAAGGGTCTGAGTATGAGTTCAGGGTGGCCGCTGAGAACAAGGCTGGAGTTGGCAAGCCGAGCGAGTCCTCTGGATACAAAGTGGCCAAGCCACCATATGGTGAGTCAATTGTACACACATCGTTACGCAAATATCAGATGTTTCTTAATGGATTTTATTTATCTGAATCTGTTATCCATCACTTCTAAACCATGTAATTTATGTCACTACATGTTTACAAAAGTACCGTCCAGCTTTTGACTTTCTAAAGGCGCACATCTGTTGTTAGCTCACTAGAAGAAAACATGAAATCTTACATATTAATTTTGGTTTTAACCTTATTCACCAATGTGTGTTAGCTCTGTATATACAGAACTTTTATGAGTTCTGTGAAAAAATCACAGGTATATTACTGGGGTTGGATTCAAACCCTCGACAATTGCATATCTAGAGCAGTGTCTTTCCTACTCTCTTTCAGTACTTAACTGGTAGCTTTCAATAAGGGAATCAATGTTTGATTCCCATTCATAAATACCTTTTCGGTCAAAAAACATCAACACTTTTTGGTCAAAAAGTAAAGTAAATGCAAAAATTATATTGTTCAATGATTTCTTTCAACTCAACACCCCTCCAGCTATGAAATGGTAAGGCCCTCAGGTAAACAACTTCTTATAAGGAGATTGCTGTGGGTGTCGGGCGTATCGCGTGATGTGGCACAACTGTTCCAGCCGTTGCTCTCGACCAATAGGAATGAAGAAACTGTCTTATAAGCACAGGTGCAAGCTCGCGTGTCACTCCCGTGTTTCAACACTTTTTACTGGTGTTATATCATTCGTTCAAACAGCCCCTTGTGATGCCCTCTTGACCAATCAGAATTGATAAACTGTCTTAGGTATTTATGAATGTATGTTTAATCTACTCTTGTGTCTTTAGATGTATCTGAAGCACCAGGAACACCAGAAGTATCAGACATTAAACCAACATCAGTCAACCTCAGCTGGTCCGCTCCTGAATCAGACGGCGGAACGGACCTCCTAGGTTACATCATCGAGAAGAAGGATAAGTTTTCACCTCGCTGGAGCCGTGTCAACACAACCCTAGTCCAAGACACAAACTTCAACATCACTGGATTATCGGACGGCCAAGAGTGTGACTTCAGAATCCTTGCCGAGAACAAAGCCGGCCTCAGCAAACCCAGTAACATCTCGTCCTACCAGATCAAGGCACCGGATGCCCCGAGTTCGCCTGAAGTCACCAACATACGTGAGAACTCTGTAACTCTACACTGGTCTTCGCCACAGGTTGATGGAGGCAGCAAAGTCACCGGATATTACGTAGAGAAGAGAGATGTTAACAAGGATCGTTGGGTCAGAGTCAATAGAGCTGCTGTACGAGAGACTGTACTTGATGTGTCAGACTTGACGCTGAAGTCGCAGTATGAGTTTAGAGTCATTGCTGAGAATAAGGTTGGCCAAGGGAAACCAAGTGACCACACTAAACCAGTGCTGATCAAACCACCTTATGGTAAGTTCATATGTAGCGCATTTCACAATAACGTCTCAACGCACTTTACATTACCAAGTCAATGCCAAAAACAACCAACACATTTTACAATATCAAGGTTCATTTGTTTTCCACAGTATACAAAAAAAGCCATTATCCTTAAAGAGCGATCAGTTTAAAAACTTTACAGTGAGGATATATCAAGAACTTGGTGAAAACAAATATGACAATGCAGAGGGATCCATTTTAGAAACGGAGCTTGTAGGCAATGGTCCCTAAAGACATAATCCTTTTTGAGGTATGGCGGACGTGATACGCGCGCGTCACACGCCGCGACTGATGCCACGCTCACCATATCGGTGGTCATTAGGTTTACGTGTAAACGCCGCGTCGCCTAAAATGCGCACTTCACTGAATAACATACGTTCTATTTCTATGGTCAATACGCACAAATTTACCACAACTTTACAGTGTTGTAGCATTGTGTCCGCCATATTTCAAAAGGGCTTATGGGTTTGTATTGAGACAGAAAATAACAATTACAATCCGATGAGCCACAAGGTCCTTGGTCGAGATGAGAACAGTATGATCCAATCGACTGAGAGGTTCTTTTGAGGAGTAGGATTATTTTCAAGATATTTTAAAGGCTGAAACCGTAATGTCAGAAGGCATTCTTTTTTTTTCTCATAAAAGCCTGTGAGAAAGATTGATGGGCAGTTCTCATACATGTACCTTGTCAAAAGATGGTTGAATTGAGGTTAAGAAAGGTTTTTGAATTAAAAAAGAAATTTTGTGTTTGTTTCAAATACAAATATTGAGTCATTATGTTTTAAACTTTCAAATGTCTTTTATTGGAACACGTATGAATTTGATGTATTAGATATCTAAAGTATTTCATTTTACTATTTTATTTTTCAAATTTAAAGAAACCCCAGAGTCACCCAGCCCTCCAGAGGTATCCGATGTCACCAAGACATCAGCCATGCTCTCATGGCAGCCCCCAACATCAGATGGCGGAAGCAAGATCACCGGCTACATCCTAGAGATGAAAGAGCAGTTCTCCTCTCGTTGGAGCGTTGTTGCCAAGCCGCAAGACGTGGAGCACAAAGTCACCAAGCTCTCTGCAGGCAAGGAGTATGAGTTTAGAGTCCTGGCTGAGAATAAGGCTGGATTGAGCGAACCTAGCAGGCCATCCAAGAGCTTTGTTGCAAAGGATGCCTATGGTGAGATTCCTTGGTCTCGTTTTAGGGACAAATTTATTCAGTTAGGGGTGCAAATAAAACAAAAGGAATTAAACATTATTATTTATTTAATTTTTTGTACTTATATGCAAACAATACCCCTCAATCATATTTGCCTTTGCTCTATCTGCTATCCTTCCATTTTCCCCAACTGCCACACACTTTTATTACCCTCTTGACAAGTAACACAGAAATTAACACCCTTACAACCAGCACACACTATGTTTTCTACTACTACAAATGCACTGAAATTAATATTTTTCAAAATTTTACGAGCTGTAAACTCTCTATACCAATATGTTGCTTGTTATGTTTAAGTAATCAAAAACACACACATAATATCATCTTTTTTTAACATGGAGATTTTCCCATTACTTTTTATTTTCTTCAAAGATGTGCCTGATGCGCCTAGTAGGCCTACAGCAGACAACATTCAAGAGCACTCAGTGACATTGTCATGGAAACCACCTACCTCAGACGGAGGGGCCAAAATAATGGGCTACATCGTAGAGATGAAAGAGGAATTCAGTTCTAGGTGGACCCAGGTATGAATTCTCAAAGATCGGCTTACCTTTTGTCTGTCTAAGATTGGATTTTCCCTCTTCTCTGCCCCACTGGGTCTCACTTCTCTCGCCTCTACCCAACTGGGTTTCTTTTTCCCTATCCTCACCAGGTTTCCTCCCATGAACATGTCATCATTCCTTCCTAACTATAAAATGCATTCATCTTGTTTTTCCTTTAAGCATATTCGCAGGGCTAAGTCTGGAATAAAAAAGACTGGTCCTTTCCATCATTTGATACAATTACATGTAAGTTGTATTTGAAAACAGGTTATACAGGCTCAGAATGACCCTTTATTAGGTAAGTGTCTATGCCCATTACAGAAAATGGGAATGTTAAGTCTGATTAACCAAAAGAAAATATTCATGTTAAATAATTCATTTTTCTGACAACTGTAGTAAAAATAATGTATCATTTCTTTCTTGTCATTCTCAATCAGGTGACCAGAGAACGCATTTCAGACATGGAGTTTACTGCAACAAAACTGAGAGAGGGTACTGGATACGTGTTTAGAGTGGCAGCCGAAAACAAGGCAGGATTGGGTCAACCAAGTGAACCATCTTCAACGGTCACTCCCAAGAAACCATATGGTAAAAAAAAATTAACTTTTACCTGCTGCTAAAATGAATGTTATGTCTGTGCTCTTGGTAAAACAAAATTTATACAATTAAAATTTGTCTCATGTGGCGTCTTGTGGCTATGCTGTCTAGTTCACTGGTCTCAAGCTCTGGTGTTTGACGCAGCAGAGTGTGGGTTCCAATCCCAGTCATGACACTTGTGCCCTTGAGCAAGGCATTAACCCTAATAATTGCTTCATTAAAAGTTGGGAAGGTAGTGCATCCTGCTCTACCAGCAGGGCTCCTAGTATTGATACCCATGCCTACATCCTTACAAACTGTGAATCGGGTAACCCTGTTTCAACCCAGTAGTACATGGCAACATGCCCCTGGTGGCAGTTGATTTGGGTTGATAGCCAAAATCAGTTCAATGTAGCCCTCACCTTGAAGTGGCCGTCCTAGCCTTGTGATATTAGGCGATCGCTCGTACAAATTTCTCATACAAACTAATGTATCAGAGTCCAGCTTTCTCCTGAAGACCATCAAAGCACATACTGATCGAAATGTGAGTTGAAACCATTGGTCCTTTTCAGAACCACCCCTACTCATTTAGAGATAATCATTACATGGTGTTACCGCAAGCTTTTTATATGTATCGTATTTCCACCAAAGTTTCAAATCCTACAAACTAATGTGTTGCCAATTTGCTGTAGGAGTACCGGATGCCCCACGCAAACCAGACATTGCCAACTCGACGACCACATCTGCCTCCATTTCCTGGTCAGCTCCGTCTGACGGCGGGAGCCCAATCACCGGTTACATCATTGAGAAGCAAGAAGGTGGTATAGGCCGATGGTCCAAGTGCAATCAATATGAGGTCAGCGATACATCTTTCACTGTACGAGACTTGGCTGAAGGCAGGGAATATGGGTTCCGAGTCAGCGCCGTTAACAAGGCTGGAACTGGAGAGCCAAGTGTGCCTTCGGACGTTGTTGTTACAAAACCACCATATGGTATGTTGTAAGGGTGGAATCTGTTACAAAGTGTAGCCTCACAGCTTTTTAATTTGTATTGGTATTTCAATAACTTTAACAACAGATATTTGCACTCTATAGATGAAAACAAATTTTAAAAGGTGTCAGGCGAATGGAATTTGTGTCATCTTTTGAGCTCTAAACCTTGGATACTGAATTGTCAGAAATTAATTCTGATACATAGAAATCACCTTTTTTTCTGCTGAGCAGAGAACAAGTTCTTCACATAATTTGGAAAATATGGATAACAGTTCCTTTCTTTGACCATGGTGTTTTTATTGGTTTGAGAAACAACAAAAAATTCTCAAAATTATATCAGTACATTTATTTATTTTGGCATTTTCAAAGCTTAAACATTTTTTGTTGGTGTATCCATATGAACAAATTATTTCACATGTTTTTTATTTCCAATAGTTGCACCAGATGCACCAAGCGTCCCTGAAGTAACCGACCAGACAGCACGCTCTGTCAATCTCTCATGGAGCAAACCCAGAGACGATGGCGGAGATAAAATCACAAATTACATCATTGAGAAGAAAGAACCATTTAGCATTCGCTGGACCCAAGTGGGGCGTACTCCTGACACAAACTTCAATGTGACTGGACTGAAAGAAGGGGAGGAGCTACAGTTCAGAGTGACAGCTGAGAATAAGGCCGGGCTGGGGAAATCAAGTGACGCAACTGACAAAGTGGTTGTGAGACCACCCTATGGTAAGAATGAAATATTTTATACTGCCAATATTTATTTATTTTTGATTTTTTTATATCAGGCAATCATTGGCTAATGTACCTCTCTTTATCCAAACTCAATGCAGTCACTTTCAAATATGTCATTGGAAACTGTTTTTTATCTTCTAAGCAGTTTCTACATGTGGATGATATACATGTAGACTGTTTTATGTTTTAGGGCAACTATTGCAAAGATACAGTCGACTCTTGTTTTAACAAGATCGTTGAGACTTGCCAAAGTACCTCTTTAGAACAGAATTTTATAAGCGGACAGCAACACACAGAAATACAAAGCAGAAATGGGATCTGGGACTTCAGAATGTACTCTTTATATAAGCAGAACCTCTTATATCAGTGCTCTTTAAAACGAGAGCCGACTGTAATTTTTTTTATTTTTTGGTTTCAAGTTCTTGATTTTTTACTTGATCTTTCAATTCTACAGATGTGCCCGAAGCACCCGGTCAGCCCACTGCTGCCGACATCAATTCAACATCAATGACAATCGACTGGACTGCCCCTCGCTCTGATGGAGGAAGCCCCATCATCACTTACATCATTGAGACCAAGGAGCAATTCTCCACCTACTGGAGGAGAGTCAACTCTAAGGAGGTCACAGCGACGTCCTTCGAGGTTTCGTCACTGAAGGAGGGTAACACTTATGAGTTCAGAGTGAGTGCCGAGAACAAGGCTGGAGCGGGCAAACCAAGCCAGACATCCCAGGCGTACACTGCAAAGGCACCATATGGTAAGTGATAAATGCCTGGGTCTGATGACAGTTCTTAACACTCCTAGGCATTTTAGCACTCCTGGGGGATGTGCAATTCCTGGGTGCGTTAACACAGTACGATCGCGGTTAAAAACCTCTCCATTGTAATAAATGAATACCTACTGCAAAATCTGTGTTAACGGATTCTGTGTTAAATATTTTAACAGTTAAACTTTTTAATTTTTTTTTTAAACTAAAATGCTGCAAGTCACAACTTATTTTGTGCACCAATACATGGAATGAGCATCAGGTGTCTAAAGCCAACTTTAGAATAAGTCAAACGATTTCAACAAAAACTGTAAAAAACAAAAATTTGTTTAACCATAATAGATATTCAAAACTGGTAGGTATAATGATTATCAAAAAACACAAACAACAAAAAGTTTATATTTTTTATTTATTCAATAATAACTTGAGATAAAACTGGTTTATTCCTATTTTTAAGCAACACATAACTTTTTATCTTTATAGATGTCCCAAGCCAACCCGGTACTCCCGATATTTCCAACGTCCAGTCCACGTCGATGACAGTGTCTTGGACAGCTCCTTCAACCGACGGAGGCAGCCCGATCACAGGCTACATCATCGAGAGATGTGACACCAGCACACGGCGATGGTTCCGTGTCAACAAATACACAGTGAAAGATCTCAGCTACACAGTGAGTGACTTACATGAAGGGAACGAGTACATGTACAGAGTCAGTGCTGAGAATGCTGCAGGAGCAAGTAAACCGAGTGAGGAGTCAGCAGCCAAGAAAGCTAAACCTCCATATGGTGAGGAACTTTATTTTACTGGTTTATTCAAATCTGCTTGTCGCAGGTGGCAGGCTGAATTGTAATAATACTGATGTACAATAAAGCTTGGCACAGTGTGCGTAACATGAAGTAACCATAGGCTTGTAGGCACAACCATGTGTAATTTTTCTTAAGGGAGGAATGGCTCTCCGGAAGATGAGCAGAGAATACTGTTTGAAACGTCGAGACCACATTAATGGCTCTTTTCAGGGACAACATATACATTTTATTATTAAATTAAAATATTGGCAACTTCCATCTCCCCCCGAATCAAAATTTTGTTTATTATTGTATTAAATCACATGAGAATTAATTTTGATGCATTATTATCATCTAATTTCAGAAACCCCTGGTGCTCCGTCCAAGCCACGCATCACCCAAGTAGACAGCACCAGAATGACTCTTGCCTGGTCACCACCAGACTCGGACGGCAGAAGTCCAATCACCAACTACGTCCTGGAACGCAAGGACAAGTTTTCCACCCGATGGATGCGAGTTACGCGAGACAGAATCTCTGAGACGGAGTTCACCGTGGTAGATCTGATCGAGGGGACGGAGTATGAGTTCCGAGTGTCGGCTGAGAATAAGGCCGGTGTGGGACCCCCAAGTGATGTATCGGAGAGCAGAGTAGCTAAATCGCCATATGGTGAGTTAATATCAATGTACATGTATATTTGGTTTGCACCATGTGTATATCTTCTTGCTGGGTGGAGTATGTTATCATGAGAACTTTTCTATTGCAGCAGAGTAGAATTTGTTGAGTTCGAGAGTCTTCTCTACTACCAAGACTTAGATTTTTCAGAATTTGAGAGACTTCTCAGTTCTAAAAAGAACTCTCCTGCTCATTAGCTACCTAGGTAGGAACTCTGCCGGAACTACTAGTGGATCAAGGGTAATTCTCTTTATTAACTTCACTGCCGTGGAGCACTGGCGCTTATATTTTTATGACCGTATCGTGAAATTTTTTAACTTGAAATTTTGTGAACACTTTAAATAATACTTGTTTTAAAATGTTGTTTTGAAGGACTTTATTTGAAAATTACTTTTACTTGCTGTATTTATACCTGGGTCACCAAGTTTGCAATTTTTAATGACATCAGCAAGCATGTTAAAATAGACTGAAAATCAAGTTGTTTTTAAGTGATTTGTAAATGCATTTTACAAGTTCTTATGTATTGAAACGATACATATTTTGTTATCTTCGTGTAGGTGTGCCTGGTGCACCCAGTACTCCAGTCATATCAGACGTCACATCCTCATCCATGGTACTCACATGGGCCGAGCCTCTCTCAGATGGTGGCAGTCCAATCCTGACGTACGTCGTTGAGAAGCGTGATCGGTTCAGCTCCCGCTGGACCCGTGTCAATAAGTACAACATCCTAGAGACAACTTTCACTGCTACTGATCTGAAGGAAGGGGTAGATTATGAGTTCCGGGTCAGTGCTGAGAACAAAGCCGGAGTTGGCCAACCGAGCGAGCCGTCGAAAGCTGTTAAGGCTAAGCCACCCTATGGTGAGTTTTTTCATCCCTTAATCTGGTCTTTGAGTGTATGCCATTCCTGAACTCTACCTACATCCAAAATAAATGAATGTCCTTTCCTGATTAATTTATTACAGCATTATCAAGTCAACCATGGCAGTTCATAAGTACAGAGATTAATGGTTTTAGGTATCAATGCTTAAAAGAGTTTGCAGAATTCCGAAAATGAAATTCCTTTGAGTGTCAATAATGATGCTGACACCAACTGTATCTTATTCCATTTGCTTTCACTACAACACAGAATCTCCTTCAGCACCCACCATTCCCAAGGTCACTGATGTAACCCCGGATTCCATGACACTCTCTTGGTCCCCACCTTCAACCGACGGTGGCAGTCCCATCACTGGCTACTTCATAGAGAAGAAGGATCGGTTCGGGCTTCGCTGGACCAGAGTCAACCGAGAACCCACACTAGACACTACCTTTAAGGTACCAGGATTGAAAGAGGGCGAGGAGTACCAGTTCAGGGTGGTGGCAGAGAACAAGGGAGGCGAAGGAAAGCCAAGTGAGCCTACAGAACCAAGAGTTGCAAAGGCACCTTATGGTAGGTTGTAGATTTTGTTAAATCTGCACAACGAACTCAGAATGATGATACAGAATTAATTGAGCTGCTTATTTAACAAAATCCATTAAGGGTCATTCACATATATCAACAATTTCATAAGAGTACAAACCGTACACTTGTTCAATATCCCCTACATCCCCCCTAAAAGTGTACAAAGGAAAAGGTAAGGTTTAACCACCGTTTTTTTTTTCAGAACCACCACTACTCAAAAGAGATATTCACATGGTGTTACCGCGAACCTCTCTTAATTAAAACATTAATGCAAAATGTTCCCACCAATTCTCCAACAGATGTTCCAGGTGCTCCTAGAGCTCCCCAGATATCCAAAGTGACTGAATCAACCATGACATTGAGCTGGTCAGAGCCAAGCTCAGATGGTGGGTCTACGGTAACCGGTTACCACATCGAGAGGAAGGATGCCAGGAGCCTACGCTGGACACAGATCACCAGGGAACCAGTGGATGATCTGACCTATCGGGTGACAGGTCTGACTGAGGGAACTGACTATGAGTTCAGAGTGTGTGCTGTGAACAAAGCAGGAGTCGGGGCGCCAAGCCCAGCTTCGGATGTTACCAGAGCAAAGGCACCTTATGGTAAATCTACTTTAAATATCTGCCAATAATGTGACGATTTGGAGACAGAATTAAGATATTTGTGTGTGTTCCGTGCAGCAGTAAATTTGTCCATACAATATGTACATTTGTTTTAATCAAGTTGCTGAAAGAATTCTGATGGAGGAAATATTCACTGCGCAAAACATTTCATAGATTAAATGCAAAATACGTGTACATGTACTCTAATCAAGAGTGAGGTTTTGCTTATGTAGCATTGTATATTAGCTGTGGTTGTTTTCGAGTAGATTTTCTAACCATTGGTCAGCCACTGTGCAGTATTTTTTTACGCTATGAGCGGGCATGTGTGAACTGAACTTCAGGATGCAAAACAACTAAAACAAACTGTGGTGTTTTGGGGTTTTTTTTCTTGTCTTTTTTTTCTTTTTTTTACCTGTTATTTCATTTGACCATTATTACAAGGAAACAAAATACAGGCCATCAAAAAAGTAAACACTTTTAATGGTGATGCAAGAAAACTAACCGTTACAAGCGCCCTCTTGCAGCCAAAAATACGGTTATTCGCTTGGTTAGAATACAGAAGATTGAACCCGGTATTTTCTCTCTAAAATTGGTTGCAAGATGGGAATTCAATTTAGTTTATTTTTCATTACCATGACAGATGCTCCTGATGCTCCAGGCGTACCTATCCTATCAGATATAACCTCATCCTCAATGCAACTCTCATGGACCGAGCCCGAATCAGACGGGGGTAGTCCAATCACAGGCTACGTCGTAGAGAAACGTGATCGTTTCAGCACCCACTGGACCCCGGTCACTAAGCGAGAGGTTCCGGATACTTCATTCACAGTGAGCGGTTTGTCAGAAGGGATGGAGTACGAGTTTAGAGTAGTGGCTCAGAACAAGGCTGGACCTGGGAAATACAGTGAGGCTACAAGACCAACCGTTGCTAAACCTCCTTATAGTAAGTGTCAAATGTCAATGATTTGGGAGTCAAAATGTACACTTTTTTCAATTTTCTTTTTCAAAACATTTTCATAATATTAATTTTGGGTTTTTACCCTAATACACCGATGTTTGTTAGCATTGTATACTCAGTACTTTCCCGAGTTCTGTGAAAAAATCACAGGCATATAAGTCAGGTGGGATTCGAACCCACGACGTTCATAGTTTGGAAAGTTCTATTGTTGGATGCTGCTATGAATATTGATTTTGTACATTCAGTTAAGAAAGCAGGAATAACTCAGGAAGTAAATATTAAAATCTCTTCATATTTCCTCAGAGAAGTGACAAGCTATGAGATTATTAATAGATTATTCTGTGCAACCCAAAAGGTAGACCACTTTCTTCAGACCAAGTGGCCTGCACTTAATGAAGAAGAGCTAAATATCTTCCATTGAATTTGTAAATGTCCATATATTTAAGGGCTACTTTACTGTTTTTTTCCCCTATTTTGGCTCCCAATGTCACTTTACCTCATGAAAAAAGTTCTTCACTTGAGATGTTCAATTCCAATTGAAGTAACTTATTGTGCCATTTTTTAATTCCTTCTCTTAGATATCCCCGGTGCCCCAAGCCAACCAGACGTCACTGACATCAATGCCAACTCCATGACTCTTCACTGGTCTCCACCAACATCAGATGGTGGCAGCCCCATCACAGGCTACATCGTTGAACGTCGGGACACCAGCAAGATGAGTTGGAGCGTCGTCAACAGAGTCCAGATCGTGGATACCTCGTTTACAGTGTCCAACCTCAGGGAGGGGTCAGAGTATGAGTTCAGGATCATAGCGGAGAATAAGGCAGGCACCGGGAAGCCAAGTACGGCATCGCCAGCTCAACTTGCTAAGGCTCCGTATGGTAGGTACCCTTAGTAGGTCATAGAAATAAAACCAGCAGAAAACTGAGACTTTGTTAAATGACACTTACTGATCCCTTGCTTGATGCGTAGCACACTTAGGCCAGATTCATACTTGATGCTTGATGCTCATACTTCATCAAAATGAAAAAAGAGACCTGAACCGTCATTATATGAATGTTTCAAAAATAGTGAAAACAATTGGAAATACCTTGTTTGACAACTAGTTTGAAGAAGGGAAATATCAAATCTTTTTAACTTTTGCTCATTAATAATTACGATTGACTCCAAAACGCATGTTCTTTCTGTATCACAACAACTTGCATCAAATATTATTGATCATTTATACTGCAATCGAAATCCTTTTTGATTATTTTATATTTTTTTGACACCGGTGTAACCTTACATATATCTGTTCAAATTATGACTCAAATAACCAGAATGTCTTGTATTTGAATTTTTCCAGATGCACCAGATGCTCCAGGCGTGCCACAGATCTCCAACATAAATTCCACCTCCATGGTCCTATCATGGTCTCCTCCCCTCTCTGATAACGGCAGTCCCATCACCAGCTACATCATTGAGATGAGACAAGACTTTGCAACACGATGGACAAAGGTGAATACGTCCATCTTTGAGACCACTCACACGGTCACTCGCCTCTCGGAGGGAAGCAAGTATGTCTTCAGAGTGGCAGCTGAGAATAAGGCAGGAGTTGGAAAGTTCAGTGAGCCATCAGATCAAGCTGTTGCCAAACCACCTTATGGTGAGTACAACACTTTGTTTGGCCGTCTTTGTGATTGCCTGTGATAGATCTCTTGATGAATCTTTAAGCATGGGTTTCTAAATGAAACTGAAAGGGCCAGATTGGCATGTCATGGCTAATCAATCAGTCTAGTGTATATTGGGATGTAGTCAGAATCCCAGTCATGACACTTGTGATGACACAGTCCTTAAGCATTACGCTTGTTTAATTATTATTGCTTCTTCTATGTGGTATGTGTAAATGGGTACCTGTGAGGGTAGAGGGGGTTCTTGGCACAGGTTGCATACTCCGGAAAGAGCCGAGACGGTTGAAGGAATGATTTAATTGGGGTTAATATTTTTCATGAGCCATTTGAGTTTCAAAAATGTCAATGTCCAGTATTCTCATTTTGATATGGCCAGGCATTGTGCTGATTTTCAACATATTCTTTTCCACTGTTTGTTTTGAGAAATGAAAATGTGCTTAAAACAATGGTAACGTGACAAGTGGTCAGTTCCGGACATGCCCTTGTCTTTCAATAAATAGTCATGGGTTCAATCTTTTGTCGTCTTCAACCACAAGTTAATTTTTATACGAGCCATTCGCAATCATGGTGGTGTCTAGTAAAGGATCAGAATATTTGTCTGTTTACTTGAGCTCATTGATTTTATTTTCCTCATAGATGTTCCCGGTTCCCCTGATGCGCCTGACGTATCTGACATCACAGCTAACAGCGCCCTCTTGAGTTGGTCAGCCCCCAGCAATGATGGTGGAGCTGACGTTACAGGTTATGTCATTGAGAGAAAGGATAAGTTTGCGACACGTTGGACAAAGCTTGATGAGGTAAGTCGATTCTTGAAAAAGCCGAAAAGTTTACTGAATCTTGTGTTGCACTTTAAAGGCTTTAGTGACTCTCAAAAATCCTTGTTCATTTGGCGCTTGTATTTTGAGGTGGTATAATTACTCAAAATAGTTGTTATCATTAACTACAGTAGCAATGGAGAGAGTTGCTGATTGTATAAAACATTGTGAGAAACGGCTCCATCTAAAGTTATCTATTTCTTGAGAGAGCGGGATTAGGCGGGGAGGGTGAAAATCTTGTTCTCACATGTTAAAACTTGTACTTGCCCATTTCACTCAATTTATTTTGGCACAACTACCTTAAATCATGAATATAATTGCAAAGTTATTACAGACTATATTTGTTATCCATTAACACACCCTTCTGTTATTGTCAATGTTTGAATTTTGTATTATTTTGTTTTGCTTAACCAGGTAAATGCTGATGCAACTTCCCATCCTGTACGTGGCCTTTCTGAAGGCAATGACTACGAGTTCCGCATCTGTGCAGTCAACAAGGCTGGAGTCGGTAAACCAAGCGACCAGTGTAACAGGTTCACTGCAAAGGCTCCCTATGGTAAGCATTTGGAAATTAAAGACCCATCACTCAATTGAATCTATACAGTAAACAAAATGAACATATTGGAGTATCTAACATAACTAGTAACACTTTCTCCCTATATAACTTTATAATTGGCAAAATATCAGTCTTAAAAAATTGCTTTTAGGCAGCAGTTAAGGTGATATTTTGGTGCTTGTTCAAAGCAGCGTTTGCTATTTTTTTAACCAAAAATCAAACACATAAATGCAGACAGTCCTTTCAAACTAAACAAGTTTATGGATATAGTTTTTATTGAGGGCCCCATTAATTAGAGCTGCTTAAGCACAAAAAGTAGCTAAGCACCACAATATTTTGCTTACTAGAACAAGTTACCAGTAAAAATACTGTAGCACATTTATCGTCTGCGTAATTTTTTGTTTAAGCACCCTTATGAAACTGACCCCTGTTAGTCAATGAATGTCCACTTTTAACCCCAATTCTCAGATGTTCCAGACGCACCAAGCTCTCCCACCATCCTAGAATCCACAGAGTCATCAATGACCCTGTCCTGGACCGCGCCTGTTAGCGACGGAGGAAGCCCAATCACCAGCTACATCATTGAGAGACACGACCTCAGCACCAGTCGCTGGGTCAAGACGCACAGAGAGGCGGTCAGAGACACCACCTACACTGTCCGAGATTTGACTGAAGACAAGAAGTACGAGTTTAGAGTCAGTGCTGAGAACAAGGCCGGTGTTGGCAGAGCTAGCGAACCATCGGCTGCTCGAGTTGCAAGACCTCCATACGGTTTGTACACTTGCTCTTGTATTTCTAGATTGCCTGGGCTCAATTTTACAACGAGCTGAAAATTTATCTTAACTGTGAATCACTACCAAGAAAAGTGTGATGTTCTGACAACACATCTTAAGATGAATCCAAGCGCTTTGTGGATTTGAGCCCTGGAGTGGTATGGCTTGAAATGTAGTGAGAGAAAGAAGAAATCACAATTGCTTCCAAGTGCTTTCAAAATACTTTGATGCAAAACCTTTCAATTCAGTACAATTGTAGGCCCCTTCTCTTTCACATTACATGTATGTCTGCCTTTACACAAATGCAGAGTCCTATCCAGTAGTGACCAAGAATTTTCCTGAAATTGATTTCAATGAAGTGATTTTCTAGGACCGAGGAATTTAGTAGGGATAAATACTTAAGTGACCAAAGTTTATCATGTAGAGATTGATGTGATTTAAAAAATTTCTTCTTCTTTTTTTCTTAATTAGAAAACCCCACTATACATGTACGTATGCATTATGTTTGCCTTTTTACACAAGAAAATGTCTGTGTTGGACAGAGGGAATTTGAAAAGTGTTGAAATTTTAGGATGTCAATCTGTATTGGAACCATGTAGCTTTCGGCACAGGTTGAAGCATGATAGTGTGAAAAGACCTTATTTCATTTATCCCCTCCCTTATTTCTATTAGATGTTCCTGAAGCCCCAGGTAAACCTGAGGTCACCAAAGCCGACACTACAGAAATGACTGTCATTTGGACTCCTCCACTCTCTGATGGGGGTAACAAGATCATCGGTTACATCATCGAGAGGAAAGAACGCTTCGGCACACGTTGGCAGAAAATAAACCGATTCACAGTTACAGAGACCACCTTCAGAGCCACAGAACTCAAGTTCGGAAATGAGTATGAGTTCCGAGTGAGCGCTGAGAACCGGGCAGGCGTTGGGAAACCGAGTGAAGCATCTGAGCCATCAACTGCCAAGCCTCCATACAGTGAGTATTTGGGTTTCTGTAGTAGTCTTGTGAAATGTAATTTCACTTACATTGTAGGAGGGTATTTGTTACAAAGATAAGATATTTGTGAATTTAAAGTTAAACTGTATGATCTCTTGCCTCACCTTCCACCTGTGGGACCCTGGTTCAAATCCCACCGGGGGCACTATGTGGATTGGGTTTTCAGTTCCTACATGTACTTGACTGCGTGGGTTTTCCCTGAAATAATTTCCTGGGGTGGTCCTCCCACATCTTAAAAAAAAAAAAAATGAAATTTCTTTATCATCCTCTCTTCTGGTGTGGCTCTAATTAGAGCCTTGAGAATATTGGTCCAGAACCCGATCTCAAATTTACCTAAATTGTACTTTCTCTAAATGTTCTATACCACTGGGCTCTAATTGTATGATGTAACAGAGCTGTGTATGAATATGGTTGTTGAGAATATGAAATGACAAAGCAAACCCGTCTTTACCCCCAGATGTCCCAGATTCTCCAGAAGATGTCACTGTGAAGGAAACCACTTCTAACTCTGCTACATTGACGTGGAGCCCACCTGGATCCGATGGAGGGGCTGTCGTCACAGGCTACATCATTGAAAAGAAGGAACAGTACAGCACACGCTGGTCAAGAGTTAACCGTTACACGGTGACAGAAACTGAGATGGTCGTGCCCGACTTGAAGGAAGGACTTGAGTATGAGTTCAGAGTGAGCGCTGAGAATAAGGCTGGTGTAGGAAAGGCGAGCGAACCCACAAGGCCAACTGTAATCAGACCTCCATTTGGTGAGTTTCTTTCATCAAGTTGTGATGCTCATTTTATTTTTTCAGTCGTACCTTTTTTTAGTACAGTATTTTAAGGATCCCCTCGTAATTATTAACCCCAGTCACAAGAACTTTTTAGTATACACTTTACATATATTTATTTAAAGCTCATTGATGGTCCTGTTCCACTTGGTGAGTTTCTTTTATCAAGTTTTGATGCTCATTTTGTTTTTCGTTTGTACTAATTTGTATTAGTTTATATTAATTTGTCGGTAATCTTTCAAGTGTTTAGTGTCTCAATCCCTTCTAAGTTATCTCGGTTTCCCTTACAAATTTTGCAAGGACCTTTTCTCTTTGTTACATACTTTGTTTGTTTGGAGCTATAGCTTCAACAAGCTTTGATTTTGTAATTAATCAAACACTCCCCTTGTTAAGCATCAACTTCAGACACTGGAAACTTTACCTGTGTTGCTGTACAACCATTATTAAGAGAAATTCATACAAACTAAGTTAACATTTGTTTTTTCCCATCACATTACAACAGGAGTGCCTGGTGTTCCCACCTCCCCGACAGTCTCAGATGTCACTGGTAACTCCATGACACTCTCCTGGTCGCCTCCCTCTTCCGACGGTGGCAGTCCAATCACAGGCTACATCATTGAGAAGCAGGAGCCATTCAGCACTCGCTGGACGCAGGTCGACAAGTTCACTGGAACCTCTGGGACGATCGGAGGACTACGTGAAGGGAACGAGTACCAGTTCCGTGTGATCGCCATCAATAAAGCTGGCAATGGAAAGCCAAGCTCAGCTAGTAAACCAACAGTTGCCAAACCGCCCTACGGTGAGAAAAGTCATAAGTCTTTGAAAGCTAACATACCAGTGCACTGTTCACAACGTTTGTTGAAAAGTCCAAGTACTTATGAAGTAGGTCCTTTTAAGAAGTAAATCTTTTTTAGGAATTGCTCTGTGGTAGAAACAAATATCTAAAGGGTATCATGGCCTAGAGGTAAAACGAATCAAATGCAAGTTCTGATGGTTAATTTATCGGTGTGTGGGTTCGAATCCCAGTCATAACACTTGTGTCCTTGAGCAAAATCTTTACTTTGATTGCTTCTCTTCACCCCGGGGGTATAAATGGGTACCTGCCAGGGTAGAGGTTGATATTGTGATTAAAAAAGCCACTGGAGCGCCACAGCAGCTCAGGGCTGGTTACTCCCCAGGGAGCTGTTACTGGGCTAATGACCAGTGCACCAATGTAAAGCGCATTGAGAAGTGATTGTGAAATGCGCTATATCAGAACTAGTTATTATAACTAAAAACGATTATATTATTCAATAATTCTTTGTGTTTTTAATCTTCAGATGTTCCTGGCCCACCCGGTGTGCCAAACATCACCGACGTCACAGCCACTTCCATGCATTTGGAATGGTCTCCTCCTCAGTCCGACGGAGGCTCCAGCGTCATCGGTTACGTCATCCAGAAGAAAGAGAAGCTAGCCCTACGGTGGGTACCAGTGAATCAGTTAAGCATCAAAGAGACATCTTACACAGTACGTGATCTGGTGGAGAAGTCTGAGTACCAGTTCAGGATCTTGGCTGAAAATAAGGCTGGATTCGGAGAACCAAGTGACTATTCACAGACTAGGATGGCAAAGCCGCCCTACGGTACGTTTTTAAAGTTTTATCTGTTATTTATTAATATTATTAAAACGGTTTATTAAGAACAACCATATAATTTTTTTTTACAGTTTACCAAAAAATCCCTTCTATTTTTTTGAGGGCAGAAGTATAGGAAACAGACGCTTTGAGCTGCACATCCTTAATATTTCTCAATCATCATTACATTCATCAGAAATTTGAATATGCTTTGGTAATTTTTTTAAAAGCCCTATAAAATGCCTAATATGACAAGATTTATGTCAAGGAGACTCCCCTCTCTAGCTGGCATACTTGCTAATTACAGATAAAATCTAACAACAATTGTTTACATCTACATGTATGAGAAAGAAAATAATTATTCTGTTTAGTGTGATGATTCATTTACATTATTTCTGTCATTCAATGAATGGTCAGGCAGTAGGAGGGTCGCCTAATTGTATTGTGTGTTTTCTTATAACTTTAGATGCTCCTGACAAGCCCGCTGCACCTATCATCACCAACACCTCAAGGTCCTCAGTCTCACTCTCATGGTCCCCTCCACTCTCAGATGGAGGAAGTAAGATCACCAGCTACCACCTGGAGAAGCGAGAAGCATTTGGCTTCAAATGGAGCCGAGTCACCTCTCACTCGAGCCACGAACTTGAGTACACAGTGACCAGTTTGAGAGAGGGTAGTCAATATGAGTTTAGAGTGAGCGCTGAGAATAAGGCCGGAGTGGGACCGCCGAGCGAACCCTGTAAACCAGTGTTTGCTAAGGCTCCATATGGTAAGTTTTTAAACATGTGATCAGTTACTGATAATTCCGAATGATGGATTGTGAGAAAAGTGTTGATTAAAAGCTTTTGAAAATTTGGAGGAACAAATAAGGGAGGTTTTGGGATCAACTTTTTTTGTCAAGGGATCGGTTTTGGGATTGGAAAATTGTTGGTTGAAAGGTTTAGAACGTAGATTTTGTGAAAATTGAAAGTTTAATTGATGTTAAAATTGAATCTGGGTTTTGCAAACTTTACTTTGGTTTTACAGTTACACTGATGAGGGAAAGACATTGTATGCTTACTGCTGTTGTAAGCACTCCAGAAGAAAATCTGCAATAAATAAAGAGTTATTGTTGCTATTCAAATCATATTCTCTGGTATGATTGTAGTTTAGAGTCAAAAGAGAATTCAACGATAAAAATGTATGACACATTTTTTAATATTAGTTAATTACTACAAGATGAACTAACAGGGAAATTTTTTAATAATTTGGGGTTGAACATAAAACACATTTTTTACTGATTTTTTTTTTTTTGTGAACAGACGCACCTGGTGCCCCAGGTTCTCCCGAGATCTCCGACGTGACTCGAACCTCACTCAACCTCTCTTGGACTCCACCGAGTAGCGATGGCGGAAACCCAATCACCGGTTACATCATCGAGCGTTCTGATCGCTACACCTCACGCTGGACCCCGATCACCAAGGAACCAATCTCCGGTTGCACTTTTGTTGTGAGAGATCTTCCGGAGGGTGCTGCGTATCAGTACAGAGTGTGCGCCATCAACGAAGCTGGACCGGGCAAGCCTAGCGATGCTACCGATGCTAAGGGTGTCGCTGGTAAGAGTCAGTCAAAATTTTCGAAGCAGGTTTTTTTTTATGTACAAAAAATGTGGTTTAACATGTGAAACTGTTGCCTGTGTCACACAACTCAATCAATTAGGAACAAGGCTAAATGTGCAAGAAATGAGAACTTAAATGTTACCTTATCTGCCGAAGTTGACTGAATTAGTCGAAGATGGGAAAATAGATTTAGCTGTTTCAATTCAAAACAAAGTTAATGGCCTGGGCCCAGTTTCATAAAGCCTGTAAGCACAAAACAAAATTGCTAAGCACAGGTTTTCAGCCAAAATTACATTAATTTTGCATTGTTGTGGCTGGAGCTCCACTCAATTTTTTGCTCATCAAAAATATTTCTCAAGCAGTATTTTTCTGTCATTTTGTAGGAGTGGGTCTAAAATAACTTTTACTATAAATCTCAATTACTTACAGTACCTCCAAAGCTTGATCTGAACAAATACCGTGAGACACTGACCGTCCGCGCCGGTACCACATTCCATCTGGACGTGCCCTACAAAGCCAAGCCAAAACCAACGGTCAAATGGGACAAAGATGGCGTGACACTGGTGTCCTCTACAAGGGTTAAGATTGAGACCACGGATCGTGAGACCGTCTTGACTGCTAAGAACTGCGTGAAGGCTGACGAAGGAGCGTACAAACTCACTGTTAGCAACTCGGCTGGAAGCGAGACCGCAATGATTCGTGTGCAAGTGAGTATACTCGTTTTTGCAAAATTTATAACAACAAAATAGTGGGTGACTGATGCAGATATGAGAAATTTCCAACAGGCAGAATCTTAGGTAAAATTTTCAAAATATCTGACCAGTTTCAGACTTGAGACTTTAGACTTGACTGCTTTCTGATTAGAAAACTATCTGAGGACTTTGGTAAATAACAATATTTTCTTTGAATTTCACCCCACCTCAAAGGTTCTTGATCGTCCAGGCCCGCCTCTCGGTCCAATAGAAACATGTGACATGGACAAGACCTGTATAACACTCTCCTGGAATCCGTCATCGGAAGACGGAGGGAGCAGAATCACTCACTACATCGTAGAGAAACGAGACACCAAGAGATCCTCCTGGGCTCGTGTGACACAACGCTTCAGCGACACCACCTGCACGGTTACCAATCTGATCGAGCGTACCGAGTATGCGTTCAGGATAATCGCTGTGAATAAGATCGGTGAGAGTGAGCCACTGGAAGGGACCGAGTCCATCTTGATCAAGAGCAAATATGGTGAGTCTGAAGCGTGTTTGAGAGTAAAAATAGTGCAGATTAGACTTTCTGTTTATGGGATTCAGGGGAGACTTCTCAGTTCTGAAAAGAACTGTCCTGCTTTTTAACTACTACCTGGGCAGAAGGTATGAAATCCGCCGGGACTACTACTTTCGCTTTAGTGGATCGAGAGGACTTCTCATTATTAACTTCACTACCACGGAGTGAGTTCTTAATTGGTCTCAACGTTTCGACTAGCCATGCTCTAGTCATGATTATGGCTGGCAAAGAGTTTTAATTGTAACTGAAATAAATTAAATGACTAATCTAAAATTTGAAGACAGAATTTTCTGTGACCTGACCTGTGCATTGTAGGAGTCATCAGTATAGATGCTGACTCTGGGGCATAATTTCCTTTAAAAAATAGACAAATACAAACTTTTTCTGGCAACTTCATTATTAGTTTTGGCTGATTTCCTGCTTGATTTTCCTTTAAGGTTGTTTGAACTTCTCTGCTCTATGTTGTTGTAGATGTCTTTACATATAATTAATGTTAACAACACATTCAAATCATTTTACCAGATGTTCCTGGACCACCTAGCACACCTCAGATCACTGACACAACATCAGACTCAGTCAGTCTCTCATGGCTACCACCGTCATTCAACGGTGGCGCTGAAATAACCGGTTACGTCATTGAGAAGAAAGATCGCACCAGTGTCTACTGGAGCAAGGTTGCAGTCATCGGCAGTGATGAGACGTCGTGCAGAGTAACCAGACTCACCCGCGGAGGAGAGTATGAGTTCAGGATCGTTGCTGAGAACAGAATGGGTTTGGGAACTCCCAGCGAGCCAACTGTGAGAGTGAAGGCCCAGGAAGCATCTGGTGAGTTTTGTGTATTTTTTCAAAAGGGTATTGATTGGTAGCTTTAACTTTTTTCCCGGCACAGAAATTGCTCAAAAGTAAAAGTAAAATATAGATCACTGTTTTAGATGCTATATAAAAGGAGTAGATCTCATAATTCAAACTTAGTCCCGCATACGTTGCAGGAAAATACTGAATGTTGAAGCACCTTGAAGTACCGGTAAAACACTTTATTATAACTTTCAAAATAATTTTTTTTAATTGCAGTTTTACCCAAACTCGAGGAAATCACAGAGCCAATAACAGCAAAGGTTGGCACCACTGTCAAAGCAGTCATACCCTACACTGGCTTTCCCATCCCGAGGACAACTTGGACAAGAGAGGGCGCTTCTCTACCCTCTTCCCACCGGATGAAGGTTGAGACTAGCGACCGTGCCGTCACAATGATCATCAAGAACTGTGAGAGGTCTGACGCCGGTAACTACACCGTGGCTGTCAAAAACGACGCCGGAAGCGACTCCGCAAGCATTCAGATCAAGATCTTTGACAAACCTGGCCCGCCTCGTGGCCCCTTGGAGCAAACAGATGTGACAGAGAATGCCGTCACACTATCCTGGCGCCCGCCGCAGGAGGATGGAGGTAGCCGCATCTTCAATTACATCGTGGAGAAGCAGGGAGAGCTTGACTTCAAGTGGAAGCCTGTGACTGATAAGAACATCACTGATCTGACATACAGAGTGACTGGACTGAAGGAATACAAGCGTTATCAGTTCAGGGTTACCGCGCAGAATCAGTTCGGTATCAGTGAACCTCTAGAGGGACAGGATATCACACCAAAAGGGCAATATGGTGAGTTCATTTGCATAGGTCTACGAAATACCTTTGTAAAGCCCGGTTCATACTTCCTGCGAATGCGATACGAATGTTGACGTCACAAATTGGCAACGAATAATTCGTAGCAGTTCAACTTTTCTCAACTCACTTGCGAATATCACTGCGAAAGGAGGGTTGCGACGTCAAATTCACGTCAAATTCGATTCGCATTCGCAGGAAGTATGAACCGGGCTTAAAGCTGTAACAAACTTCGTAAATAGACTGTTTAGGGGTGGATTTGACAAAGAGTTAAAAGTAGTCTTATCTCGAGTTGGGACGAGTTACTCGTCCTATTTTAGGACTAGCCTTAAGTTTTTAATGACTTTGAAAGAGTCCTAGGACTTGTCCTAAGTTAAGAATAAGTTGTGAAATCGACCTCAAGCCTTACAGGTATTTAAATGCTGGGCTCTATCGAAGTGTAATTTCCTTTCACATATTGAAGCAATGTACAATGGAAACCTAAGGTTCCCAAATATTGTTTCAGTCTGTGTGAGACTTGTGCCGTCTATACCGATTTGCATCATACAAAAACAACATCTGGCTAATTTGTCATTTCAACTTCAATTTGGTAAAAAAACAAAATGCCTCCACCAAAGGGTGCGTTTTCATGGCTGTCACCAATTACTATTTCGGTCTTTGGCCAGTGGTTAATCAATGGCAAATTCAACCCAAACAGTTATTGGTTACGACATCAAAAACGCACCCTATAATTAAGGTCTGTTTTCATTGCAGAATAAATTTTATCTTCCTTTTCCTCATTCATTTCAATGTTGAATTGCTTTTGTCTGAAAGAGTTCTTTAATCCGTCTTCCCTCCCACAGTTGTCCCGGATGCCCCCGATGCCCCAGATGTGTCGAACATTACCGTTGACTCAATGTCTCTATCATGGAGTCCTCCACTCCATGATGGTGGGGCACCGGTCAGTGGCTATGTTGTAGAGATGAGACAGACTACCAGTCCTCGATGGGTTAAAGCAACCCTCACACCTACTCCAGATACCACATTTAAGGTGAATTATCAACTGATAATAATTTACTTCATTTGATCACTTGCGGACAAAATACATTGTTCAAATGGACACCCACAACCGTTGTGTTGCCACCTTGGCTAGTTATTTCACGTTGGATGGGCTTTTCAAACCCCGCCCAGTTCGTCTTTTCGCATGTATTTTCCAGGGTTTTTCTGAGGTTCCTTGTTGCAAATTTGTAGGGCACCTTTCTCTAACAAGTCAAGTGCAGTTACAAAAAACAACAGCGTCTGTTTCGTGAGAAAGACTTTCTAGTGTTGTTTGATACAGAATTTCAAGAGAAAAAAACCTGAGCGTTTTAGGTTCAAAATGAAAACAAAATTGTTAGACTTACTTAAATTATTTTTATTTGAAAAATATTTTATCATCATCTTTTCAGGTTGGAAGACTGCTGCGTGGGGCAGAGTATGAGTTCAGAGTCTCAGCAGTGAACCGGGCAGGAACTGGTAACCCAAGTGAGCCATCGCACAGTGCCATCGCTGAAAATCCACCAGGTAAGATGAGAGAAACCTTCATTGGTGGTTTTAAGATGCAATCCAAAGGAACTTTGTGGTAGCACCAATTATTATTAAATAAGGCTTCCCAAACAAAAGCAACTGCTTATCAGGGTTCGCCTCCATTCCCCTAACTTGTTCATTGTCTAAACCAGTGAAATGGAAATGGAAAATAAATGTGTCTGAATTGAAATTGAATTGATTATCGAAAATCGAAAATTTATTATCGATATCATATTCATTTGTTGAATGTGAACAAGAAACTTGTGATGGAACAAGTTTATAGAGATATCTTTCATTGCAGCAAAAAGAAGTTATTGAATTGAAATGAAATGTTTTTTCTAATAAAAAAAAGTCATTGCAGCCAAAGGCCGAATTAAGACAATTTGTACCGATAAGAATATTTACAAATGTTTGATTTTAATAAAAAAGTACATGAAATACAAATGCATATGAAAGAAAACAAAAATCAAGTCTAGATACGTAATATGGCAATGCACTGATAGTAAAAAAAAACATGATTGAATAAGACAGAATCAGTAAATCAAAAGCTGATAAAAAGTGCAATCAACAAGAAACACTATAAAACAGAGAGCAATGAGCTAAACCAGTTATAGTATTGCAACAATGAGAAGTTAAACAAAATGTAATCAATTTTCAAACTTCTTTTTCTCAAACAGTACCTCCTAAATTGGAATTGGATCTGAAGTATCAGCGAGTGATCACAGTGAGGGCTGGTACCTCCTTCCGTGTCGAGGTACCTTACAAAGGCACTCCAGTACCAACCATCAAATGGACCCACAACACCAACGTCGTTGATAGATCCCTCAGGATCAGCATTGAGACCAATGAGTTTGGCTCCGTCCTGAATAACAGAAACTCTGAACGAGGAGACAGCGGAGATTATGTCATCACAGCGACCAATAAATCTGGAGAAGCATCTGCGACGGTTACGGTCAAAGTCGTCGACAGGCCTTCCCCGCCTGAAGGACCTCTGCAGGTAAAGTGGTTCTAAAAACAACAAAATTATATTTATATAAGCAGGATTTATAAAGCACCCACACTTTGCCGTTATCAGTTGCCAGAAAGAAAAAAGCAGACTGAAGTTAAGGGAAAGCCAGCTACAATGTAGGAAACATGTGCTTAAGAGCCATTTTGAAAGACTAACAGTGTCTGAGGGAGTGAGTAGGCTAGTCTGTTAAGGGTAGTTGGCAATGGAAAAAATATGTACAAAATCAGTTCTGACAATCTTGTTAGTTTTTCTTTTAGAGTATCGGACAAACTATCTGAATGATACTTGTGTTAAGTGTTGGCCATCTAACAGCTTTTACTGTTCACAGTTCAGAAGTGGTAAAATAAAATAGGTATCAATTTAATAATGATAATAAAACAGCACTTATAAAGCACACAATTTCTGACAAGAAATAGTATTCAAGGGCGCTGGTTTGCAATGACAAATCTCAAGGATTTTACTTTCATGTAGTTGCTGAAGGTCTTACATTGTTGCAGCTTTATTTTGTAACATCGTTTTTATGAAAGGTCCATGAAAACAAAAAGTATTTTGGTGCTACATGGTATGTATTGTACACCCAGGAAAGACAATTGTCTTTTTATTTCTAGTTGTATTTATTGTCCAAACCAACAGCGGACCAGCTGTCAATTACAGAAATTGGGAAATATAAAACTAATACAACTATTTAAACTAATTGGCTGATACATCTCTATCTTCTCACTCACCTTCCCCAGGTTGTTCGTCTCGGCAGCAATGATGTCACGCTCTCCTGGAGCACTCCCTCTGACGATGGAGGCAGCCAGATCATCGGTTACATCCTGGAGAAGCGTGAGACCAGCATGCGAGCATGGACCAAGGTGTCTGCCGCATTGACAGAGACCATGCACAGGGTGTCTGGCCTGACGGAGGAGAGCGAGTACCAGTTCCGTGTTCGAGCTGAGAATAAATCTGGTGTCAGCGAACCTCTGGAAGGAGAGAAGGTTATTCCAAAAGGAGATTACGGTTAGTAGATAGATTGAAAGATAGATAGATACCACTTTATTATCTCTCACTGAGAAAATTAAAATGTCCTTGACAAAGAACTGTAGGCAACACAATACAAATGATCAGTAATATAATAAAAATTTTAGTAGTTGTAGTAATTGTTATTTTGTTGAGAGGCCTGCCATGAAGAAATTTAAATTGGCCAAATCATGGAATGATCAATAGCACTAATACTAACAAATAGAAGATCATTATGGTGTCTTGCAATTACCTGGACCTAGGACAATTTGTTAAATTTCACTGAGGTACATGTGTCGGTATGTTTACTCCAATGAACTACTGCAGTCTGCATGCAAGTGGTGAAAAGTTTGTCTGACCCCCTGTCTGGTCATTATATATAATATTTTTGTTTTATAGAGGGTCTGGCAGATGTTTTCAAAATTAGTATTTATCAATGATTTTCTCTGAATTACCAGTCATATTCTTAAAGAACAGTTGCAGATTTAAAAAAGTTGACAAAAGTGGAAACTGATTGGCAACGACTGTAAGTTTTATTAAAAATCAAATACGTTACTGTCTGAAATGACCAAAGAACATTTTAACAATTTTGTTCCTTTCGGATTTTAAATTGTAGAAGTTCCTGGCCAGCCCGGACCCCTGTCGGTCTCCAACATCCACGCTGATTCTGTCTCTCTGACATGGTCACCTCCATCAAGCGATGGTGGTGCACCGATCATTGGCTACATCATTGAGAAACGAGACAAATCTAGTACATGGAGTCGAGTCAACATGGCCCCCGTCACCGACACTACCTACAAGGTACCCAGGCTCATCCAGGGTACGGAGTATGAGTTCAGAGTGAGCGCCGTCAACAAGGCTGGGGTCGGAGAAGCTGCTGCGACACCAAGACCTGTATTGGTTGAACGCCCAGCAGGTATATGTCTCTTCACTGTGTACCTTGACCTGATAAATCTACCCAGCCACATAATATTAACTGCATGCATAATTCTTCCTACCCAAGACTGTTTTCCGATTGTTTTGCCCTTGGATAAAACAGAAAAAGTTTTACTTTTAGGGCCTGACAATATCTATTAAAGCCTACATCATGTGTACATCATTTGGTCTTTTTTCAATGACCAAATCATGTCTGTAATAGCAAGTCTTTACAGAAGACAATATGTGAACTACATGTATATTAAAATGAGAATAGTTTTTTTTTACAAATGATTTTAGAAGATGAAGATATAGTCTCCTTTAATGACCAATACTGTTGGTATGCTGATGTCCTTTGGCAATTTGGCGCTTTATAAATACAGTTATTCTTATTATTATTTATCTAACCTGTCCATTTTTACACATCTTTTCAGAACCAAAACAACTCATGAGAGATTTTCACAGACCTCTTTTAGTTATACTTTCACCATGCAAAGTTTCAAATGCTACTTGTCCTGAACATATTTCTTCTTCATTTTACATTTCAATCATCTGCCCTTTTAGCTGCCCCCAAACTTGAACTTGGCAACATGTATCGTGACACTGTGACCGTGCGTGCAGGGTCCATCCTACATCTTGACATACCCTGCCGAGGCAAACCAACTCCCACCGTTACCTGGACCAGGGATGGGTCAGACTTAGTGACCGACGCCATGAGGGTCCGTACACACACGTCTGACTTCAGCACCGGTCTGACCGTTAAGAATATCGAGAAGGGAGATGGAGGAGTGTATGTTGTAACGGCAACCAACAAAGCTGGCTCCGATAGTGCAACCATCAGAGTGTCTGTTCTTGGTAAGTGTTAAAAAACAACAAGCAGCTATTCCTCCAGGAAGAAAACAAATGACAGGGTTTGCCCTTATTTGTTTTTAGTGACTAGCTAGCGGGAATAGCTAACTTATTTGGGTTATTTATTTTTCGTTCAATGTTTTTCTCTGTGTTTTGTTTTGTAAAACCATCTCGCAATATTTTTTCCCAATCAGACAAGCCAAGCCCACCTGAGGGCCCCCTCAACATGAGCGACATCACCAAGGACTCTGTCACACTGTCCTGGCAACCACCTATAGACAACGGAGGCAGTCCTATCACCAACTACATCCTGGAGAAACGTGAGGCTGATCATCGCCTGACGTGGTCCCGCGTGTCGGGATCGGTCAGAGGCATCCGCTACACGGTGACTGGCTTAATTGATGGAAAGAGCTATATGTTCAGAGTCCGAGCGGAGAACAAGTACGGACAGAGTGAGCCGCTGGACAGCACTGATGCTGTGCTTGTTACGAGTCCATTTGGTAAGCAAGCAAGGAGAGAAAATTGTTAAGCTGTTCATGTAGATTGCAGTGCAAAATTGCATGATTAAAAGAAACGGATGCACTTACTGGATTTTTTTTGTGTGAAAATAATGTTCAAAAATCCAAAAGTGGCTCCGATCTGAGTTAAGAAGTACTTACTTTGCCAGAGACCTTTCTCAATTCAAATCCTGAGCTTTACTTAAAATGATTGCTTGCTCTTATGGAGCACCTAGGATTACTTGTTGCAGATTTTAGAAAATGGGATTGAACACTTCCCTGAGATGACGCATGTAAAAAAATACTGTTAACTGTTTTAATTTAAAATGAAACGAATAGTTTTTAATCAAGTGCTTATAAAGGAGACCAAAGCACTGAACAAAAAAAGTACCGAAATTAAGATTTTTAGATTGAGACATTTCCTTAAAAACGCAGCTGTAAAACGTATTGTTCTACAGTTTAAGGGCAGCTATTGAAAAAGGTTCATCTCCGAGTTATTCTGAACTAGTTTGACTAGCTGTCAGTTTTTTATTTATTTTTTAAAACTTCTGTCCTACTCTTGTTCTTTTAAGATGTTCCTGAAGCACCAGGTACCCCTGAAGTCTCGGGCATCACAGATACCTCCATGACAATCTCCTGGAGACCTCCTCGCAGCGACGGAGGCTCCGAGATCACCGGCTACATCCTAGAGATGAAAGAGACCTCCGGCATTCGCTGGATGCGTGCCACCAGGAAGGTCCTGAAGGAGTCTAACTTCACAGTGAGCAGTCTCATCAAGGGTAGAGAGTACGAGTTCCAAGTAGCCGCTGAGAATGAAGCAGGCATTGGCCCCATGAGCAGACCCTCTACTTCTGCTGCTGCCAAGACCCCAATAGGTACTTGTTTTGTTTCAGAAACAGTTTATGGAAAGCTGATGATGCTCATAGTAAAATACATTTACCACTATTTTGTAGGGGTCTTTTTCTTCTTGAAAATACTTGAAAATACTCCAGTTCAAAATAGAGGTGATGTATAAATGCTACTTCTGTTTAGTCAGTTAATATTTTTGGATGAAGTTCTTCCTATGGTTGGTCACTTTGAGCTATAAACCCCTTGAATTGTGCGCTGTTGCTTGGGTGAAAACAAAGTTGAAAACGTGTTTGTACTCCGCAAGTGATGGGTCTTCATTGAGGGTGCTATATTGAGGGTGTCATATGCACGAGGTCTGTTAAGACTGCAGTTGTAGCTTGGTCACTTTTAAAACTGAATTTGAATCTTGCCGTCAACAGAAACTGCTGAATTCACAGAGCCCTTAACGGACATCTCCTCCAAAGTGGGCAAGACAGTGACTCTAGAGTGCCGGATCTCCAATGCCAAGGCAGAGGTGAAATGGTTCATGGATGGAGTGCAGATCTTTGCCATTGACAGACACAGCATCATCAGGGAAGGTCAACGCAGAGCTCTGGTCATCCGAGATGTGGGACCGAGAGATATCGGGAAGTACTCCTGCCGTTGCGGAGATACCTACACAGAAGCTACGGTCAAGGTCAAATGTAGGTGTCCCTCTCTTATTCTATAGAACTCATACGAATAAGATAATACCGAAAAAAAAACTCTCCTTCTGTTGACTCTTTCAATTTGAACCTTAAATCACCTCTCTTCCAAAAGTCAAAGTGCCTTTGGATTGGGTGCTTTGGGTGTAAAAAAGCATTCACATGAAATGAATACCGTTGGACAGATAGATGTTCTTGTTACTCAAACAAACCGTTTTTTTCTTTCTGTTTCAATCATCTGCAGCTGAACCCAAGATTGACCTGTCGGCCTTCAAGGATGTGATCACCGTGCGAGCTGGCAACCTCCTCCGCCTCTACGTACCCTTCACAGGATGCCCTACCCCGACCGCCGAGTGGTATCGTCATGACCGACGCATCAGTGAAGACACTCGTACCAAGATCGAGAAGCAGGAGACGAGGACGGAGTTGGTGATTAAGAGCACCATTCGATCGGACACTGGACAGTACTCACTGACCGTCAGTAACGAGGCCGGCAAGCACACCGCTAACATCCACGTCATCGTGGTCGGTAAGTGCAGGCATGATATTCTTCATACTTTAGTCTGATTTCCATTTTTTTTTTTCCTTTGGAAAAATCAGAAAAATTGCATGTATTTAACCGTACACCATATGAACTAGTAGGTCAGCCCTTTTGCTCAACAAAAATGTTTCTACTTTTTAACAAGAATCAAATGTCATTCCTGTAAGTGTCACTTAATCAAATATAATTCCTGTAAGTGTCACCTTTTAGAAGAGGATCAACTCAAACACCATCAAGTTAAAAAAGCAAAAAATTGTTTTTAGACCTTGCTTCCTTGGTAGGAGCTTTTGAAAGGTTAGCAATTATTGGCTGCCTAAATGAATAGGCTCTGCTATGAAAACAAGTTTATCAAACTTGGTATTCCATCAGATACAATTATGAAATCTCTGCACTTTGCTTATATCATCAATTATTGAATGGTAAACACAATGAAAATGGGGAAATATCCTGTAGCTGCTGATGAAACAGCTTTTTCAACTTGTTATTATTCACACCGTTCAATTTCCAGATGTTCCTGGCCCACCCACTGGACCTCTTGAGATCTCTGACATCGGTCGCTTCTCAGTCAACCTCTCCTGGTCACCGCCAAAGGAAGATGGTGGCTCCAAGATTGAATACTACACCATCGAGAAACGGGAGAAGGGACGCAAGCTGTGGACGGTGGTCACTACTTACGCAACGTCAACATCCTACAGTGTGGAAGGACTGAGTGAGAACATGGAGTATGAGTTCAGAGTCAGCGCTGAGAACATCAATGGTGTTGGAAGCCCTCTGGAAGGGAAAGAAGCAGTCATTTGCAAGAGCCTATATTGTGAGTCTTAGAGTCCGTAAACTTAAGTTTTATGAGTACAAGAATAATAGTAATAATAATAAAAACGGAGACTTATAATGTGCCATGTCTGTCACAAAGTTACAATCCTGGCGCAGAAAACCCTAACTCAGCTGACTTCTGGAAACTACATACAAAATAAACAGAAGGCGAAACAACTTATAAAAATATATGGGTTTGGAGTTCATTCTTTAATGTCAAAGTATTTTTTTCATTTGGTGCAAGCATAAAACTTACAGGCAACTGTTTCTCCTTATCTTTATTGAAGTGTTCCCGTCTTTAACACAATTGTCTCTATAGTGTTTACCCACTAAATAAAATGTTCACAAAGTTTACACCGTCTGCATATTGCTTTTGCAGTTTTTATAATCTGGTAGTAATTTTGAGTGCTCTTTTATAACAATAAAAAAAACATAACTGAAAGAAATCTCACCACACTTATCTTTTGAGCACATTTACATTCTAAGCCCAGTTATCAATCCTCATTTGTAACCTTCATCCATTCACTGCAGCCGTGCCAAGCGCCCCAGGCAAACCCGAAGTCCATAACATCTTCCGCGATCACATGACCCTGACGTGGACGGAGCCGCAGCATAACGGCGGCCGGCCAATCACAGGCTACATCATCGAGAAACGTGAGAACTTCGGACTGCTATGGACACGAGACAACAAGGAACCGGTGACAGATACAACCTACTCAATAAAGGGACTGATTGAAGGGTACCAGTACGAGTTCCGAGTGATTGCTCAGAACCAGATCGGGTTGGGCAAGCCAAGTGAACCTACTCATCCACCTAGGGTCGCTAAGGATCCTGCCAGTAAGTTTGAGAATAATTTTGTTATTTTCCACTCAAATTAAAGATTTTTTTTGCTCTAAGAACCAAAGGGTGCCATACTTATCTTCTCTTCATCCTTGATTTGTTTTCATTCAAGTAAGATAAAAAGGAAAAAAGCTGGTTCCAACCAAGAGGAAGTCTACTTCGCAAAACTTCACTAGGAACTCTTAAAGTGGTGTAAAATGTCTGAGCTGATTTTTAAAAAGTCACAAAGTAGTTCGCACAACTTTCACAGAATATATAATTCTCTGACAAATTTTCATAACAAGTTGTAATCTTGCAGTTTCTTTGTTAAACTTAGGCAAAATAAATAATTATCTGAAACGGTTTTAGTTTTGTTTTTCCAAAATGTGAGGCTACTCTTTTGATGGTCCTTTGAACACTATTGATGTTAGTTGAAATGCGCTAGAAATTGATGTCTTTAATTTTTTTGTTACTATTTACTACCATCAGGACGACCTTCCCCTCCCGGTATTCCCACAATCAAAGATGTCACCGCTACATCCGTCCAGCTCAACTGGACCGTACCATACTCCGATGGTGGTCAGCCAATCATGCACTACACAGTGGAGCGTAGGATCAAGGGACAACACGATTGGACGGATAAGGCGTCCGTCCCCAGCAACTCCTGCTTGGTGGGCAACTTGGTCAAAGACACTGAGTATGTGTTCAGGGTGTGTGCGGTGAACTCTGCGGGGATGGAGAGTGACCCCAGTAAGGTGTCTGAAGGGTTCGTCGCAAGAGATGTACTCCGTGAGTAGAATTTTACTTTGATTTAAACAGTTTTTAATTATACATTTCAAAATATCATTGTGAAAATGGAAGTTTTTTTAAAGGTGTAGGGATCAAAAGCAGTAAGAACTATCATACAAATTTAAAGATATATGAAAGTTTGTTGAATGCTTGATGAACCAATTTTTTTCAATTAAACTCACAGTTAAAAGAACCTCAATTTAGTTGTTAAAGTTTGTAAAACCTTATATTTATTTTGGACTTTTAGCTGCAGTTGCACCAAATGTAACTTTACTATATTTTGTCAACAGTTTGTACAGCGACTATCAGTCTGTTTTTCTATAAACCAGCTTTTTATTTCAAAGTGTCATTTTGAAAATGGAATGATTTTTTAAACGAGTAGGGATAGCAGAGGTCGGACCTATAATACAAAATTGTTTAATGCTTGTTGAACTAATTCCTTTCCGTTAAACTTTGCCAAACCACTCACATCTAAATGAACCTCAATTTGTTTGTTAAAGTTTCTAAAAACCATTAAATTTCATTTTGACTTTTAGCTGGAGTTGCACCAACATTCACCCAAGAACCACAGAGCATACTAGCCACAGACAAAACCAGGGCAGACTTCACTTGTAGAGTGACCGGCACACCAGCACCACAAGTAGTATGGTAAGTTGGGGGTTCTATTATACACAAACATGACCATCACATTTTAAAGCCACTGGACACCTTTTGGTAATTGTCAAAGATCAGTATTCTCACTTGGTGTATCCCAACATATGCATAAATTAACAAATCTGTGAACATTTGAACTCAATTGTTCATCGAAGTTGCAAGTGAATAATGAAAGAAAAAACACCCTTTTCGGCACAAATTTGTGTGCTTTTAGATGCCTGATAAAGGACCTGAAGACTTTTTTTATTTGAGTTAGAAATTACTTTTTCCAAAAACAATGGGGCTAACCTTGAGTTACTGCCTGTTTACCTTCCTAATATAGTCACATAATAATAAATGCACTGACTTGCCAAAAGCATTGTGTACATGTAGTTTGAAGGGTTGCATTGGCCTCCCCTTACACTTATTCTTGACTTTTAGGTTGTTCAAATAATTATGTTGGGTTTCGCTTATTTTGTTTGTTCTTACACTTCAGCTTTCCTAAAACGTGTAAAGTGAAGAATAAAGAATGTTTATGTTGGGAAGATAAAGATAACATATGTTTTATAGGATTTATCTTTTTATTTTTGTGTTAGGAAATGCATGCTTATAAATGTGGGATTTGAGGCATTGCATGGTGAGGTATCAAATATACAAAATTCATGCTGTGGACAATTCAGGGGACAATCTTTTTTGGATTGTTAGCTATAAATTTGTTAATAAGTGAAAAGGGCATAATCAAACAAAGTTTCAAAGTTTCAAACTTTCCATCTTTGAATCTGTTTATTTTAGGGTGCGTAAGGGACACGAATTGTTTACAGGACGCAAGTACAACATAACCGTTGACAAGGATGGTTTGCATCGACTCAGCATTCTTGAGGCAAGAGAGACCGACAGTGGCATGTACACAGCCGTAGCGCAGAATGAGAACGGCAAGGTCCGCGCATCCGTTGAGTTACACATCAAATGTAAGTCGAAGAAATTATCAACACAATTCAAAATAACCATGTTTAATAGTCTTTGTTGTGATGAAATGTTAGTTCTTTGAGATAAATTTGCATTTATGTCAGAGAGATTTGTAAATATTTAAAACTGTTCCTTTTTTAATATGGAGTCATGAACTCAGAAACACTAAGCGCTAAGCCGGCAAGTCTGAAGCAGATTTGAATATTAAAGCAGTCTTTGGTTTCTTCATCTGTGTATATTGCTTTGATATGTGAAGGAAACCAAATCACCCACTTAAAATATTGCAAGATTTGCACAGCCTTTTTAAAACTACTGTGTTTAATACTATCCACTGAAAATTGTTAAGCTTTGGATGATCTGTCATTTGACAGCTATGTTCTAAAAGGCTCTTAGCACCAGTTAGTGTGAATTTCATAAATTGCCATAAAAAAAGTTTGAGCTTCTAATAAATGGACTTTATTTATCAAAAAGTCTTCAAAGTAAAGGGAGACTTTGAGACGCTGGCGACAGCAGACATAACACTTTTTTTTGCCGCTCTGAACGATGGCACATGCTCATAACTGCGCATGTTGGTCTGAGTACGCACACTACTGCCAAGAACTGTTAAAACGGACGGACTGAAAGTCTCCCATTGTTTGTAGTTTTTAATTTATTTTTTTCAGAGTAATACGTTTTTTTACGTTTAACCTCTTTGATATGAATTTTACACAGTAACTTTACAGCACTAAGCTGATGATTTGTACTCATTCTCTTTCCCCCTGCGTTCAGCACTCCCATCACTAGACCTGGATCGGCGCATGAGAGAAATCACCATCAAAGCTGGCAACAGTCTCCACATCCATATCCCCTTCACCGGCACCCCGAAACCAGTCCTCAGGTGGAAGAAGGAAGATGGAGACGAGGAGATTACGACGAAGGGACGATTCCGTGTCGACACCTCTGGAGGAGAAGCTGATCTGACGATAAGAGAGACGGAGAGGGAGGACAGCGGTATCTACATCCTGGAGGCTGAGAATGAGTTTGGAGTGCAGAAAGTTTCCGCTAGAGTCAAGGTCGTTGGTAAGAGTGATAATATTTCGAGCTGAACCAAACCTACAACACAACTTAAACCTGTAAAATATCAAAAGTAGAGCGCATTATAATGATTAGAGTCCCCAGCACCACACACCTGCAACCTATACATCCCTACATTGGGAGATTGATTGCAGTATCGATCCAGATCCAGATCCAGACCTAAAAAAGACCTTTCTATAGCAGCATCACTGCCCAAGTTTTTGCCAACCCAAGTTTGAAATCTATGGAAAGTTATAAATGCAAAACAAAAACAGATGATCACAGTTTGTGAGAATGTCACACAACTGTTTTAAAATGTTTGTAGTTAACCACACTTCATCATCTAGCAGCTGCAACCGATACCCAACTTACAATGTCAAGCTGTAAGAAGGTGAAAGTACATGGGGAATATAGGAACGACTCAGCTGAGATGTAACTTATGAATATTCTCCTTCATCCAGGTTATATAGCAATACCAATATCAGTTGAGATAGTTTAAAAGATTTCCTGGTGGGTTTGTTTCGGAGTGTGGAAAAATAATAAAAAGATGGATTATTACTCTTGAGGCCATGGTTTATGCTAGTTTGGTAATTGGCAGCTATAAAAGTCTGTAGGCCAAACTCAATTATAAGTAGTGAGTACAACTCGGTTGTGGTTGTACCTCTTGTCATAGTAGATACATGAAATATACTCACATTTTCACCCCTTTTGGCAGTTGTCAGACTGATAACTATTCTGGAAATTGTTTATTATTACAGACAAACCAGGGCCACCCCTTGGTCCAATCGTCACGGCCGAGGTTACTAAGAAGTCCATCACTCTCTCCTGGAAGCCACCAGCTGATGACGGTGGAAGTCCAATACTACGCTACATCATTGAGATGAGAGAACCCAACAGGTTAGTCAAATGAAATAAAAATCAGGCATGATATTCTTACTACTTCAGTTTTTTCTGATGTTTTGTTCCCTCCTAAAACTCAGTAACATTGTAAGTAACGAGGCCTGAAATGTCTATTAGAACCTTTAGACCTTTATCACGCTGTCAGTATCTTGGTCATGTTCCCTTTTTACAATAACAGTTATGAATGCTAACATTCATTGCGCAAACATGGCACACGACTATTATTTTGTCAAGCCTCAGTTTGGTTACAATGAGTTGGAATGGAGTAAAATCAAGATGGCCACACAGTGATAAAGTTCTATACACCATGTTTACAAGTAAGCTCGTTTTCCTACTTTTTGCAAGGACAGATATCATGCCTGACAAATGAAAAAAGAAATAAATAAAATTTGTCCTTTAATCGAAGACAAATCTTGTCGGCACATTGTGATTCCCCCAAATACTTCACTGTCTCATTTATGTACTCTTTCACTGCATTTGTTTCCACAATTTAAGATTTCCAACAATTCAAAATGCATGAAATGTACCTTTTTGGATCTTATTTTCTTTTCACTCATATTGGTAGCATTGTGTTGAATTCACAACCAATCATTTGGAAATGAATTCCATCTACTAACAGTGAATGGTTTATTTTTCCAATGTTATATTCACAGGACCATTTGGCAGAATGCTGGCTCAGTAACATCAAGCACTGAGCACACAGTCGGAGCACTCATTGAAGGGACTTCATACGTGTTCCGTATCTCAGCAGAGAATCAGCATGGTGCCAGCGAACCCCTGATTGGGCAAGAATCAGTCAGAGCCAAGGCTCCATACGGTATGTTGATACTGCCTCCCTGAAACCACAAGACATAGACCGATCCATTAGGCTCCGCCCACGACGCACGTGTGAGCAAGAACACCTGGGGCTCTCCAATGCCTTTCTGCACAACTCGGCCGTGCGCGCCAAGATACGCGCACGCATGTCGGACCTTAGTGTCGGACCTTCGTTGCGTTGTGATTGGTCAATATGCGTTTTCATTGGTCAATTGTGATTGATCAATGGGGAGGAGCTTAGTGGATCGGTCTATTATGTTGAGTGCCGTGGCTCAAGCTCTGGTGTTTCTGATCAGCATAGTGTGGGTTTGAGTCCTAGTCTTGAAAAATTTGTCCTTAACCAATAGATTCAACAGGCTGCAAAGAAATGAAAACTAAACATGTAGTTTTTTTTGTCTCTTTTTGTAAGTTTTTACCACAATTAGTTCTCACGTGGCTTGCAACCAATGTATGTTGCTAATCTGTTTTAATGTCTTTCATTCTTTCATAGCAGATATGGTCATGCCGGATGTACGAATAAGTTTTATACATCGCACTGTAACGAATCATTTGTAAGTTGTAATAAATGTATATTGCACTCATGCATTTCATGTTTATCTTGTCCCTTAAAGATGTTCCCACAGCCCCAGGGAAGCCAACCATATCCGAGATCCAACGTAGCTCAGTCTTCCTGTCATGGCAACCACCAAAGTCTGACGGCAACAGTCCAATCACCGGCTACATCATCGAGAAGCGTGAGACCACCAGCACACGCTGGTTCCGTGCAAACCGGGAAGACGTATCCGGAACTAACCACACGGTGATCAATCTGATTGAGGACTCTGAGTATGAGTTCCGTGTGCTTGCTGAGAATAAGGCTGGATTCAGTCCGGCTAGTGAAGCATCGCAGAGAGTGGTCGTAAAGGACCCCAGAGGTGGGTGAAGTTATGCTGATTTTGAAGTAAACTGTTGATTAACTTTCACGCGACCAATTTGTTTTAGTCTTGAAAATCAATCAAATGTTCAAAGTTGAAATTTATTGAATACTTTTGGTAAAGACTAGGCTCAAATATATGCAGAGTTGCCTAGTCACACCGTATTACTTAGCTAACTTCTGCTTAGCAGAAATGGTTAAATGGCCCAGAGTGACCAGAGGGTAATACTGTTGCAAGCGCTTTGAGATGCCCTTTGGGTGTGTAAAGAGCTATATAAAAACCATTTATTATTATATTATTATTATTATATTTTGGTCTGAAAATTATTTAATTTACAGGCTCAATACCGGCCACATTTGTACGTGAGCCAAAGTCCATCGCAGTGACCCAAGGCAGGGCTGGTACCCTAGAGTGTGAAGTCGCCGGGTACCCGACCCCACAGGTCCACTGGTACCGTCTAGGACGTGAGCTTCTCGACAGCAGGAAGTACAAAGTCAGATCCACTGGTAACATTCATACGTTGACCATCAATGATGTGTATGATGAGGATACTGGGGATATCACCGTCAAGGTTATGAACAAAGGAGGTTCACAAACAGAGAAGGCCAGCGTCAAACTACAAGGTGGGTTGGTTTAATCCAAGAAGAGTTTTAAGGTTTATAATTAAGCATCAGCAGACCTGTGATTTGTCTAAGTTTTTTCCTGATTTCAAGATTTGTTCATTTTCCTGATTTCAAGACTTTTTCTCTCATTGCCCTTGGCCTTTTGATTTTGTTTTAAAGAGGTGAACTCACAGTTACAGTGGTGTCAGATAATGATAAATCATAAATACTTCTAGTAATGTTGATTGTAAAGAGTCCACAAACCTCTGAAATATAACATCCTACTTAATCAGGGGGTGTCACCTCCAGTCAAGGAGGGTATCGTTATCCATATTTTGTGTTTTTTAAATTGTTTGTACAATCTCACCCAAACCCTTGATGTAAGTCTCATACTCTCCCGCTCTCTCTCTATTACTCAGTTGCTCCTAAAGTCAACGACCCACCAAAATCAGGTTTTCAGGTTTTCAAATTGTTTGTACAATCTCACCCAAACCCTTGATGTAAGTCTCACCCTCTCCCGCTCTTTCTCTGATACTCAGTCGCTCCTAAAGTCAATGTCCCTCCAAAGTCAGGTTTTCAGGTTTTTGAATTGTTTGAACAATCTCACCCAAACCCTTGATGTGAGTCTCACACTCTCTCCCACTCTTTCTCTGATACTCAGTCGCTCCTAAAGTCATTGTCCCGCCACGTCTCCGTGTCCCTCTGGACTGTCTCCAGGGAGAGAATCTGAAGCTGAGGATTGCCTACACAGGCACACCGCTACCCACCATCACCTGGGACCGAGATGGCGTGGACGTCGTGCTGCGCACTGATCTGGACATCAAGACTACGGACAAGGAGACCACTCTGTCCATTAATAAGATCAGTAAGGAGGATGCTGGCAAGTATACGATCGTCGCTACCAATGAGCTCGGACACGAGTCTGCAAGTATTGTCATCAATATCTTGAGTAAGTATTGTTTCACTCATTGAGACATAACGCAGCAATTCAGTCGTACTCCTTAACTTAAATTTAGTCCTTTTATTCCAAGTCCTCCTGGTTCCTTAAAACATCTGATGGACTACCTATGTCTGTTAGCTTTGAGATTTATTTTCAAGGACATAGAAACTGTGCCAGACCAGGGGGACAGTCTCACAAAGCACTAAGAATCATCATAAGATGAGTGAGTTGTCAGTATTCCCATATTGGTTTGTATTGTGAAATCAAACTTTGCTTGGAAACTAAGATTGATTCGTAGTCAAGATCAATCTTAGCTCTTTGTAAAATTGAGCCCTGGTGTTCAATTTGAGTTTCTGGGAATGGAGGAACCAGAACTTGACTTCAACCACTTCAACAGGATACCCAACATGGCAAATAATCAATTCAATTCAATCCAATTTACATTTATAGCCATACTGTAATAAACACATGACAGCATTACAGAGTGCATACAATGTGGTATGGAGGCCGACTTGATAAGCCGAGTCTTGTAGTATTCAGCCTTTATACATTTATTAATTGTATAATGTTTTGTAATCAACTTAACCCAAATTCCTCACTATTCTTATCTCTTATAGGACACCCTGATCCTCCTCGAAATCTTGAGGTCTTAGACGTGACTTCTGACACGGTCCGTCTCTCCTGGCAACCGCCTCTCCACGATGGAGGCAGCACAATCACGAGTTATGTCGTGGAGAAGCGTGACGGCAAATCCGAGGCATGGGCTCGCTGCGTCACCAGTCGCAACTGCTTCCACACGATTGTTGGACTGAAACCAGAGGCTGACTACCAGTTCCGAGTTACAGCAATGAACTCATATGGTGCAAGCGAACCATGCGAGGCATCAGCCATCATAGCAACGAAACGTGAGTTGGTGAAAGATTTGTTTCAAAGGTTTACAACACGTTAAACAGAAAAATCCAGTGGATTAATTTAATTAATGAAAGTTTATAACATGTTTCTGACGCAGAGAGGTTTGATTACTTGAAGAAAAAGAGATAATTGCTTGCATAGGCTAAAGAGATAAATAAACCATGTTTACTTGGATACAAAGTATAATTTTAATTTTTCAATCTTTCATCAATAGATGACTGCAAACTTGCTTGCAACCAATGCAGGATATTTACAAGAATAATATGAAGTTGCAGCAAAGTGCCAAAACGCAAGTCATTCCACAGCTTGATTCTTCATCAAATACTGGGTACTTGTTACTGTGGCAATGTAACACAAAGGCATGCAAGAAAATAAAACTTCAGAAATTAAGTTTTCAAAAAAATCTCTTCAGGATTGAGATGAATGCCTATTGTGCCACTGAAGTCCTCATTTTGCGCGCAATGGAAGTTGGCTGCCTCCAAACTGCCTGAACAAATTCAGACTCATGATAAGGCTTAACAAGTTTGAAATATCCCTGATTTCTCGTTGACAGCCGCGACCCACACTCGACCAGAGCTGGAAGACTATGAAGCAAAGAGACGTTACTACGATTCCCTGGTTGACATGAGCTGGATACCATCTAGATATGACTACATCAAGAGATTTGGATCCATTTACGACTACTATAACATCTATGAAGAGCTTGGCAGGTAAGCAAAAAAAAATACTTATATTTTCCTTTATCAATTCCAATTACAGTAAACTTTCCATAATATTTTCATCAGCACTTGAAAATGTTATCACACAAAGAAATGTTATACATCTCATTAAAGATATTACACAGTGAGGGATTATTATTAAATTGAAAACGATTTTGATAAGCAAGACAGCAGGACTTGGATGGTCACAAGTTTACTGGCTCTTCTTTTTCCAAGTTAAGTGCAGACTTCATGGTATAAAGATAACGCACTTTGAGGTTGGTGTGCGCACCGTCCAAATTGTATGCAGCCAGCCAAAATAAAACTCACACGCAGAATATAATATACAGTATTTAGTGCGGTCCTCAACTAGGAGGATAATTCCCTCCTCGATGCTGCCTTAATGTCATTGAGTGTTGTGAACTCACCAGGATCTTTCTGCAAGGAGTTCCACTCTTTGCCGTGGCTAGGGAAGAAGGAGGAAAAGTACAAGAGTGGCCTGCAATCCAGCATTTATTTTTGAGCCCAAAAACATGAAATGAGCCCCAAACATGAAATAATCAAATTTGGCTTGTCTTTTTTACAGAGGATCATACGGTGTGGTCTACAGAGCAGTGGAGAAGAAGACGGGCAAATCATTTGCCGCCAAGTTCCTCCGTTGCCAGGGCGCGGAGCGAGACGTCGTCAAGCGGGAGATCAAGATCATGGAGCATCTCCATCACCGATCGTTGCTTTCTCTTCATGAGATCTTTGAGAATGATGAAGAGATCGTTATGGTTCTAGAGTTGTAAGTTTTTCTTTCCAAATTTTCCAAGGGTCCAGGAAAGATCTATGTTGTTTTCTATCAATTACTACCATGTTAGCAATTAGCGTGCTGTGGTTCCAGTGTAAGCCACGCCGGCTCCAATGATTACCTGGATTTGTATTGAGAAAAATTGTTGTGTGATTTGTGCAAGTCGAGTTTAATAATTGGACTTGGTTTTTACATCTGTTCTTTAAAACTTGAGGTCTCCCAGAATTATAAGTTTAAAGGCCCTGAACACATTTGGTAATTGTCAAAGATCAGTATTCTCAATTGCTATATTGCATCATATACATAAGATAACAAATCTGTGAAAATTTTGACTCAACTGCTAAGCAAAGGCGTAAGAGAACAATGAAAGAAAAAAACAACCCTGGGTGCACAAGTTTGTGGTCTTTCAGATGGCTAATAAAAAGTGTCAGTATGCAGCCAGCATCCATCTTAATCCACCTTATCATCTTTTTCATCTCCTCCTTTCTGACTCAGCTTGTCTGGTGGTGAACTATTCGATCGTCTTGTCGATGAGAGTCACATTCTTACTGAGCCTGAGGTGGTAGACTACGTCAAGCAAGTGTGCGAGGGAATACGCCACATGCATGAAAAACACATCCTTCATCTTGACCTCAAGGTAAACATTTTCTTCAACTTTTTTTAACACTTAAAAGTGTTTCAATAAGTTGTCCTACCATTTAATCCCCTTGGCTTTCAAAAGAAAGCGCTATATAAATTATATTTTATTGTAATTGCATTGGTTGTGTATAATAAAGGAGCTGTGCACAGACCTTTTTGTGGACTGTCTGGCATAATTTGAAATACTGTCAAAGTCAAGAAAATAGTATTCGAAGGGCCCAATGATTATTGTGATTGCAGTAATCAAAATAAGCTTGATATCAATATGTACAAAATCCCAGACATAATGGGAAAACACATTGTTGCTCAACTTTAAATGTAACTACCAAATTTTATTTAAAAAATAACAATCTTTTTGTACAGTGTGTTTATTGAAAGTGAGTTGATTGGAATTCGTCAATGATGTTCTTTTCTTTTAAGAAACTGAGAAAACCTAACTCTACCTTGATTTTAAATACATCCTCTTGTTCTTTCTGTCTTGTGTAGCCGGAGAACATCATGCTACGGACACGAACAGGCAACGACGTCAAGGTCATTGACTTTGGCCTGGCCCGAGAGCTTGACCCCCATGAACAAGTACGCGTCATGTTTGGCACACCTGAGTTTGTCGCTCCAGAGGTCGTGAACTTCGAACCGATTGGATTACCATCGGACATGTGGTCAATGGGAGTGCTTGCATATGTCATGTAAGTTTGGTTCTTTGGGCTTTTTTCTAACCTAGTCTTAGCCTCCAACTCCAGCTATGATATGATGTTTGAATGTTGGATGCAACAGGCTTAGTTGCACACTACTCCAAAATATGATGATGGAGCCGGAGGCTAAGCTGAGGTTTGGGAAAAGGTCTTGGTTTTGGAAGGGAATGAATGATGATGGATGTCTCTGTTTTGGATGATTCTAATTGCGAAAAACCTAGAATAATTTGTGAGGAAAGTCTAACTCTAACTTCAAGTAAACTTCTCATTTGATTTAACATGACAACCACAACCAAAATTGGTATGAATGGTAATAAAAACGCAATGCATAAAGACAAAGCTCAGATCATCTGGTTGATTTGTTAGGAGTATTTTGAATAGACATCCAAGATTTTGAGCAAGAACCAACACTTTGAGCTGGGGTTGGGAAAATATGATTTTAAGGTGGTGAGTGGGGAGTTACTTTTCCCCCCAGGGTTGATTATGAAAGAAAATTACCTTCAGCATGCAATACAATGACATAATATAAAAGTCTTATATAGCGCACTTATCTTCCAACAAGGTGCCTAAGACGCTTAGTATATACATTTTGCAGAAAGATAGGTTGTTGAAGGTATGAATTCTGAGAACCAATTATGTAGCACCTGAGTAGGGTTTACAAGGTGCTACGGCTCATTCGCCAGCCACAGCCAGGAGCACCGGGGCGAGCCCCTTCTGTTTTGATAAGTGCAATACCACATTATCAAAACTTCCACCTTGGGAAGTACATGTGTAACTCGCCCTTGGAAACACCCTTCTAACTTGACTTAAACTATTTTGTCGCTAGGTTGAGTGGCATCTCCCCATTCATGGAAGAGTCTGATCTTGACATTCTCAAGGCAGTCTCTAAGGGTGAATGGGACTTTGACGAGGAAGCCTTCGCTGATGTCTCCGATGAAGGACTGGACTGGATTGAGAAGATTCTTATCAAGGATAAAAAGTTAGTTGGCATTAAGAGATTTGGATTTTAATTCTTTAGAGGATTCAATCCAATTCAATCAACGTTTATTTTCATATTGGTGAAAAAAAGGGAGAATTTAAAAAAAATTAAGTCAAAAACTTGTCAAGAAAAATAATTAATGAAATTGAAATGAGAATGAATGAGTGTAATGGTTACGTAGCAAACCAATATTGGGGCATTTACAGAAGCCAAAAAGGCTTGTTTTAAAATGCCTGACAAATACAAAACATTCTTGGTGTCATTTTAATTTTACCCACATAAATTCCTTTGAATTCTTTCAAGTTGAGATATGTTTTGTAGGCCAGCCGTCGATTTCACAAAACTCTTCCTAACTTAAGACTAATCTTATGACTTAGGACGAGTCCCAACCCTGCACTGTAGCATGCGGACCTTAAGATTAATCCTAAGTTAGGAAGAGTTACTCATCCTAACTCGAAATAAGACGAGTCCTAACTCTTTGTGAAATTGACGGCTGGGCAACTAGTGAAATTTACTATGCGACTAGACGCGCTTCAAATAGTCGCGACTATGACACTAACCATGACTGCTTTTTCTTAGCCGAGGCGCACAATGGTAAAATTTATGATGAAATGTGACTCGACATAGCAAATAATAGTTGCAGCTTCGGTACTAGTTGCACTAGTCGCCTAGGCCTTATGAAGTTTCTAAAGTTTTTTTTGTGTCACTTATTCTCTTTGCAGTATGTGATGAATGAAATTGTTAAAAGTTGGGACAATTGTACTTATTTCTTAAATCTTTTTCACAATTTTCTAACCATGACTGTTTTTTTCTTAGCCGAGGCGCACGATGGTAAAAATTAATGATGAAATGTGACTCGACATAGCAAATATTAGTTGCAGCTTCGGTACTAGTTGCACTAGTCGCCCAGGCCTAATGAAGTTTCTAAAGTTTGTTTGTGTCACTTATTCTCTTTGCAGTATGTGATGAATAAAATTGTTAAAAGTTCACACAATTGTACTTATTTCTTAAATCTTTTTCACAATGGTTCCAGCTAACTTTTCTTACTATCAACTTCCTTTTTCTCACAGCAAACGAATGACAATACAAGAGGCACTTGCTCATCCATGGCTCAATGTAAGTTTTTTATTATTAACAATAAACAATAAATGGAATTATTAATAGGTTTACTTTCTCAAGTATCTTCTTTCATCTCTATATGGTGTTATAGTTTTTTTAATGATAAGTTTACAAACAGGGTGTTAAAGACAAAATAAACAGCGGAACAAAAATGCTTTCAATATCAGGTATTTTTAAGTTTGGGAAACTTCATAACCATCAAGGTCCAATTTCCTAAAGCTGCTTATAAGCCAAAAAGAAGCTTAGCACAGCAACACTTTGCTTACCAGATTGAGTACCATATCTCGTGTACAATTTGTGACTGGTATTCTGCTCAATTCTGCTAAGTGGAAAACTTTTAAACAACAGTTTCTATGGAAATGTGTCCAATGCTTCACATTGATTTAAAAAACTGTTTTTTACTGTATTCTTTCCTACATAAAGTCATTATACCACTTTGTACTTTGTGTTAAGGGATTTTTTTTTATTTAAATTTTTTTTTTATTCCAGATGGATACAGATACACTGGCTAGGAGACGCGCTCGACGACTCAACACCAAACGTCTCAGGAAACTACACGAGAAACGCAAACCAGAGGTAAAGTTATATTGCAGCAAATATTGATATATTCCATAAATGAATCCATAGGTAACATAGGGTGCTTGGTAATATAGGGTGCGCACAACATTGGTAATATATATATATATATATATATTTTTTTTTCTCACAGATTTTCAATTAACTAATGTGGTATGTAAACGAGGCAATAGGCCTTCACAGTGTGGAAACTTTTTTGGAACATTGAACAAAGAATGCAAGCTTAAAAAAACATCCTGACGCCTCTTATCTTGTCTCTTATTTTACTGTTTGGTCATTTGATAACTATTGGTTTGTTCACTTTTTAGGGAGCTGGAGAAACTATCAATGCACTTGGACGCTTGGCACATGGTGGCGCTCTTCGTGAGATCCACAAGGTGTACCGTGGAATGCCCCTCCAAGAGAGGGTTGTGTACATGGGTAAGAAAGCACAGTGACTTGTCCCGTAACCCGCTCTCTCCAGGATCAGCCTGTTAGAGGGCACATAACAGTAAAAATACCCTAAGAATATTGCACCAAGAAAAGTTTAAGAAAAAGTACACCCGTAAAAATAATAGAAATCGAAAAATGAAAACAAATAAATAAATAACACTGAGTTCTTTGTTTCACAGATGTCCGAGATGCTGCTCCTAAGTTTGTCATCCCGTTGGAGACGACCACCGCAATCGAGGGCAACGCGGCACGCTTTGAGTGTGAGGTCTCGGCTCTAACCGAGCCCCTCATCACCTGGTACAAGGGAAGAACACCCCTCCAGATTGGAATCAAGTACAAGATGCTGTATGACGACCATAAGTACACACTGGTTATTCAGGACACTAACATTGATGACGTAGGGGAGTATACGTGCAAGGCGGAGAACTCATATGGATCAGCAACATCTGCAGCAGCCCTGGACATCGAATGTAAGTTTGGTTTACTCCCGTAAGAGAAATTATTTTGTGCATTTTAAAAGTTTTTATTAAAACTGAAAGACTGAGAAAATATTTAAAATGCATGGTACGATTTTCAACGGACAGATTTTTTTTTTTTTTTTTTTTTTAACAGTACATGTAGATGGTGTTGTTTCAGAACAAATAACTCACAAAATTGTTTGCATATGCAATGGACAATTCATGAAATATATTTAACATGCTAAATGTGAGATAATATCAGGATTCCTACAATAATTAATTTCCAATCTCAAATTAACAAACACTCATCATTGGCAGATTTTACCTGAAATACCTTTAATGAAAGCTTTTAACTTTCTAGAATCTATAAAAATAGCCATTTAAAATTTGTATTTAGTTTTCGGTGTCATATTGGGCAAAATTGAATCTAGGATCTTGGAAACAAATTGTTCAAATACTCGAGATGTTTTTATTTCATAAAACTAAGAGTAAAACGCATAAACTCTTGTTTATTTTGTCACTCTTATTAACAGTGCTTGATGAGAAGGAGTTGGAGAAGCGTGGAGAGAGGCGAACCCTCGAGATGAAGAGACAGAAGTAAGTAGGATTAGTAGTCTTAAGATCTGGGCCCAATTTCATAGAGCTGCTTAATCACAAAGAGCACAACATAATAATGCTTACTAGAATAAGACAGCCAAAATACCATGTCACATGTACAAATTGTAACTGATATCCTGCTCCTTTATGCTTAGCAGAACATTTTAAAGCAATATTTTCTGCTTAAGCAGCTCTATGAAATTGGGCCCAGATTGGTTATGAGTACTCCAATAAATACTTTAAATAGCTTTCTGTATTTAGTTTGGCAAAATGCTGTCAATCCATTCCAAAAGAAAAACCACATCAATTAAATTTTATCAAATTTATCAAAATATTTGAGTGTCTCAAAGATTTACAATCTGGATTTGATTGAGATTTTTGCAAAATGTTCTCTGTTGCTTATTGTATCATGTATTTTCTTGAAGGATACCTCTCGGTGAGCGTGCTCGTCGTCTGCGTGCCATGCAGGCCGAGATGAGTGCTGACCAGCCACCACAGTTTGTCAAATCACTACAGGACAAGGAATGTGGACTTGGATTCATTCTACCACTCTCATTTGAAGGTGGGTGTTTTCTTTCTTCTGCTTTTTCTTTTTTAAAAGGATTTGTTGATATGGCTGTTCTCTACAAAGACTAGAGGTCTGGATTAATATAAAGACAAATTGGTGTCAAAAAATCAAACATTTAAGATTTTCTTGCTATCCAGTGAAACAAAATTTAAAAAAAATGCTGCGGCAATACTCGGTAGGTTTCACCTTTACTCAAATGTTGACCAATGAGAAAGAAGTAGTTATTTAGGGGAAGGTACACTATTGGTAATTGTCAAAAACCAGTCTTCTCACTTGGTGTATCCCAGCATAAAGTTACAAGCTTGTGAAAATTTGAGCTAAATTGGTCATCGAAATTGCGAGAAAATGATGAGAGAAAAAACATTCTTGTTGGCAATTTTGTGTGCTTTCAGATAGGAAGAAAAGACTTCTGGCTAGAAGTCTTTTATTATTTTAGTGAGAAATTACCTCTTTCTCAAAATCTATGCTACTTCAGAGGGAGCCGTTTCTCACAATGTTTTATACTATCAACGGCTCTCCTATGCTCATTTCCAAGTCAGTTTTAAATTAATATTTGTTTTGAGTAATTACCAAACGTGTATCTTCCCTTTAAGCTAGAGGAAACCTGTAAACAAGGATCCTTTTTCTGTGAACCAGAAAAACCTGGGTTAACTCCTAATATTCCTTGATAAGTGTTTTTGGTTCTTTTATGTGCACTACATGTACCAATGCTTGTACACGGAACCTACAGCTAAATGTCCCATCTGAAGAACAAAGCAATTATGGTAACGCATCTTGCTCAAGGATACAAGTGTCATGACCAGGACTCGAACCTAAAATCAGCTGATCAGAAACACCTCAGCTTGAGTCCAATGCCCTTAACTGCTCGGCCACAACACGCCACGGTATACATTAACACTGCTGTAAGAAGACGGTCAGAGCAGACTGACTGAAACATAAAGCAGTACAGAGCCACCACTACTCACAAAGATATTTTACATGATGTCACCGTAAACCTTACTTACTGCTATAAATGTTTGTCCTTGTAGTGACCGTTCCACCAGTACCAACTCAAGTGGTATGGTACTGCAACGGCAAACAGATCAAGGAAGGTCCTCGCTACAAGTTTTATGTGGATAACGGAACCTACACCTTGGAGATACAGGAAACTACAGGGGATGATTTGGGAGAATTCACGGCGGAGGTTACCAACCAGACTGGTACATCTATCACAAAATGCAGAGTGGCTGTCGATGGTAAGCAGAGGAATTGTTTTTTCGTTGTTTTTGTTGTTTTTTATCAAAAATTGCTCTGAGTTTTGACAGCAAACAAAAAATAAAATGATTTAAAATTTATTGTTTTATTTGTGGCTGTTTGTTATTTGCCTGAAGACAGTTAGGGCATTGGTACACCTTTTTAAATCATCACCTAATTTGAGATAATTTGTAAGTTAACTTATGAGAGAAAAACAAATTGTACCTGGTGTTACTACAAACCTTTCTAGATTATCATGTAAAGTTTCAAATCATACTAGTCATCAACTTCCCGGCCATAAAAAATTATAACTTCTTTTAATAGGAAATGTTGTTACAAGCTTTATTTTGTAGTGGTTTTGTTATTTAAAAGTGAAATTGCCTGAAGGTAAAGTTTTACTTCTATTCTGTTTTAATCTTTTCTACCCATTTTGCCTCTTAATACTCAAGTACTTTTTTGAAAAGGAAATTACAAGTTTTTGACACACTTTCATGTACAGTGCTGGAAAGAATGGAGAAAACAAACACAACATTTCTAAATCTATTCTCCCCACAGAGAATTTCATGGACAAGTATGCAGGTTACGTGAGACCACGATTCGTACAGCGTCTGCGAGATATGTCCATCGTTGAGGGCAGCGCAGCCAGGCTGGAATGTAAAGTCACTGGGATGCCTGATCCTGATATCAGATGGTGAGTAGGGAAAACAAGAATGATATTCTGACTGGAGAGAAAAAAACAATGTTAAAGTAAAATCATATTCATTTGAGTAATACAGTTTTGAGAATGAGGTGGTGAGTAAGAAGTATAAAAAAAGTAAGTACACTGTAAAAAGAAATAAATTGTTCACTTTTAAGGGAAAGACAATTACATTTTATAGTAAAATGTTCTTCATTTCATTAGTGCAATTTTCGTGGAACAATGATGTACATTTGAAATAAATATTAGTTTTTGACGAAAGTATTTCAATATTTTAAGCATACTTCGAGACATTTGAAGAAAAACATGCAAGTTTGAAAGAAAATGTTATTGAGATATTACAGTATGTAAAAAAAAAAAAATTGCATTAGCAACTGATTTAAAATATTAATACACATGTATGTCCAATACAGAGGTTGCAAACCTTCCATCTATTTTGTGGAAGAAACGAACAATTTAGATATTGAGATATTAATCATTTTGTACAAACTTATCACAGTAAACAATTTGAAATAATGAATAATCACATAGAAATACATAGATATAGCTTTTAATTAAATTCAATTCAATTCATTGCAACGTTCATTTCCACATATCATCATCAAAAAGTACAGTAAAAAATGTATGAATATGGAGGCTTGTTAAAGAGCTGCCTACAGATGCAAAAGAAAACAAATAAATAAATTATCAAAATAAGCACCTACCGGGTACAACAAGTGATTTGATAACTATCCCCTCTTCTTCTTTTCTTCATCACAACAGGTTCAAGGATCACAAGGAGATTGAAGATGGCACCCATTACTCCATCGAGTTCGACGATGAAGACACTTGCACCCTCATCCTTCAAGACACCTTCTTGACTGACGCTGGAACCTACACCTGCCAAGCTTCCAATCTACTGGGACGTATCTCCTGTGATTCACACATCGGCGTTGAACGTGAGTTCCAAACTAGTTTTTAAATGTCTTTTTTTTATTACTGCCTTGAAGGCACTGTACACCTTTGATAATTGTTAAAAACCAGTATTCTCACTAGGTGTATCACAACATATGCATAAAATAACAAACATTTGGTCATGGAAGTTGCAAGAGAATAGGCCTGAAGTCTTTAATATTCAGATGGGGAGTCGTTTCTCTCAATGTGTTATACTATCAACAGCTTTCCATTACCAAGCAAGTTTTTATGCTAACAGTTATTTTAAGTAATTACCAATACTGTTCAGTGCCTTTAAGGTTGGTTGGTTGGCACATTGTCTACCTGACTTTAGAAATTATAAATGTTGGTAAATTAGATTACAGCGCAGGGATTAAAACATGAGATAATCCTACTTGCAAATTAGATACTAAGTTTAAAATTCCTGTAATTATGTCGGTGATTAATAAGACATCATTTGGGTGTACATGTAGCCATTGAGTTCTTTAGATTGTATAACAGTTTATAAGCGCCTTTGAGCAAACCTTTGATTTAGACGCTTTGTTAATTACTTATTCCTGATTGATTGATTAGTTGCATATATTACCCACTTTTACCAAACATATCCGTATTTTTTATGAAATATTTTTTCACATGTAAGTATAAGAAAAACTGTAATAGTCAGTTTGTGGTTACAACCATGTATGAAATTTCTGGGAGATGATTTGGTGGGGTCTCAAAGTTTTGAAAAGTATACTTTGCATGTCTTCTCAGATCCAAATACAATTTAATACACGGTTTTACCCGCAAGTTTACTACTAAAGTTTTTATTATGATCCACAACATGCAAATATCACCTTAACTTTAAGTATGTAGGAATTCTTCCTAACTTTATGAGTGGTAATTTTTTAAACATCAAACTAAATTTGTAGTGTGACCTCGAATAAGTCAACACCCAGACATCTGACCAGTCTGGGAAAGTGGAATAAGCTCCTCTAATTAACTTCACTGGACCTCTTCGGTTACAAAGCTCAAACAAAACCATCAAGCTTAGGTTCAAGATTATGTTTCTTTCTTCATTGTAATGGTAGATGTCCTGCTCTCCGTTGGTATGTGATTAACAAACTGAACAGACACCATTCTTTGACCAGCGTGGTGTTAATTCATGAGCTATGCCAATGCAAAGTGGCAACGAAACCTCTGTCAATTTCTCGATGGAAACAGATTGAAAAAAAATTCAACCAGACATTTTTTTTTCTACCAATGTCTGTAATCTGTTCAGTTTTCAGCTGACTCCATCAGCAGTAAACTGACCTATTGATATTTTTATTAGCGACCATTTCAAAAAGTAATCCTTCATCTGATGAATTTATTTTAAGAAAATAACTGATTTTGTTTGTTATTGAAAGACGATTATTTGTACTTAAAGGTGGCACACCTTTGCAAGTATCTGACCCAGTTGGTTGTGCTTGTGCTTGTGGACATCTAACGAAAGCGTCAAAATGATTTATATTGCAAGGAGAGGAGACAAGCTCAGATAAATAAGCATATATGGCATTCCAATCTAAATTCAGATTATTTGATTAGACTTTTGCGAATTCTAAGTCAACAAACTGAGAAACTGTAGTGTGTCAGGTTAAGACCGTGCTCCATCTATCACCGGCCCAGGAGTGATGTGTGGAGACGACAAAACCAGCCTGTGAAGAAATAGAGGAGTCAGTATCTGCAATTGGAGAGACAAGCCAACACTATGGCTTACATCTGAGCAAACAAGCTTCGGTTTTATATGAGCTCGGAGACAAATTCTCGTCTTTGGAGGTTTTATCTTCCATCAACATCTTCAAAGTGGAACTAGAAAACACAAAAGCTCATCGTCTAGGAATAATTGAACCAGTTATTTTATCAATCGGAGGAACAAGTCAGTGCTAAGAATGAATGACCGGCCATTAGTTACATTTCTTGGAGCCAAATACGAATCATCCGTCCGTCTTTTATCACCGTCTTCAAACTCCTTAGAGATGAGAATGAAGCCACTTGCCTTGAAGCAGAGGGAGTGGATGCACAGCCATCAGCAATCACTAATTCAGCCTAACATTTTTTGTCGGATTTGAGTGGGCAGCTGTCAAGGAAATCCCAAGATGTCATTGTACGTTCCCGAAGTTGAGACGGATGTCTTAGATCCATGGGATGACTCTGTCCGAGATATTTTTATCAGCGTCCCATGTCTGCCTCCTCCCATGGCGACACCAAAGTCCATTAAGGCTGCAGCAGATGTATTGAGTCTAGAAGACGTCAGGCCCTGTGAGAGTGAAGCTGAGTCAACTAGGTTATCACCTGAGGGTAGGCTTGGCAACGCCCATCACAAGATTCTCCGGAGACTAGACTAGATTCTTATGCACATATCTGTGTATTGTAGACAAAGATGTCATGTTTGACAACCTTTTTATTTTACTTAGAGAGTACTTTAGAATATTCTGCAATGTAAAAAAGTGTGGGACCAAAGATGTCATTTTTGACGAGTGTTATTTTGTTTAACTTCGAGAGTACAGACTATTCTAACATATACTAAAGTGTTGGACATCTGCATGTTTGACAATGGTTTTTTTTTTACTTTTTTTTTTTACTTAGAGAGCACTTCAGGTTATTCTAAAAAACACGAAATTGTAGGACATATTTTATAAAGACTGTAAACACAATAAGTTGCTAAGCACATTATAAGTAGACAAAGATAATAATAATAATAATAATAGATGTCATGTTTGACAACTTTTTTTATGTTAGAAAGTACTTCAGATTGTTGTAACATATAAGAAAGCGTGGGACCAACTTCTTAAAGACTGTTAGCACAAAAAGTTGCTAAGCAAAGCAAAACTTGCTGAGCAAAAACAGTTTGTTAGTACAAATATTATAACTTCAAGTTGTTGTGCCTGGTACACAACTTTTTGTTTTCTAAGCAGTACTTTCTGTGTTTACAGCTTTATGAAACAGTGCCCTGTTTGTTACATTTTTTATTTCAAAGTCTATGGTGCAGACTCTTTTCTTAAATACTAACTTCAAAACGGATTATGAAAGCTTTGATAAAATGGGTGGAAAAAGTAGGGTTTTCTCTGTTAAGTTGGTGGGATTATTTTCTGTACAATACACTTGTTAATTTTATAGGTTTTTGCAAAAACATACTTTTTGTATACAAGATAAAACTGATATGGGTGTCCTTATTTTGTAACGCTAATTCTGTGCAATTCGCCATTTGGTTTCATAATGTGTGTTCATTTCATAATGGTCTAATTTATAATAATAAAAAAACATATCAGGAAAATGTTCTTTGGAACACTTCATTGAAAAAAGAGAGAACATCTTACAAACACTTAGTGTTTGATTGCAGTTATATTGCAGTTCATATGCTTATTCGACTGTGCTTAAGATTGAACTCGTACAAAATATTCTGTATATAGACATAATTTCTGACAAAATTTTTTAGGATTTGTGGTTCCAGTTCATGACTTAAAATAATGAGTAAACATTCTGATTAAAAACTGATCATTTGTTTGTTATTTGTTACAACTTCTATGTTTTTAACTGACAGTTTTTATTATTTCATACATAGGTTGTGGAGCTGAAAGTGAGCACGAACTTTCCAGGTATGTATCTGTATATTATCAAACAGCCACTTCCTTTGAGGTTTAAGGTTTTTCACTTCCACTGTAAATCAATCACAAAGGCATTCCCAAACAACAGTCTGTGTCACAAATTGTGACCTTAGATTGTATAAGAGTAAATGTTTCTTCGTGTTTTAGAGACTGCATAGGAAGCAGAGCTTGTAAGCATGGGCCCCAAACAGGCATCCTCATTTAGTCCCACCCAATTTGCCAAGCTAGTTTAGACAATGCAAATATTGCCAAACTAGTTAAAACTTAGAGAATATTTGCCATACTAGTCTAGATAATGCAAATATTGTCAAACTAATTTTGATGATGCAAGTATTGTCAAACTAGTTTTAACTAAGAGAATATTTGCCAAACTAATTTAGATACTGCAAATACTCACCAAAGTAGTTTCCAATAAAAAATGCAAATATTGCCAAACAAGTTTAGATAATGCAATTACTTGCCAAACTTGTTTAAAAAAGATAATATCTTCTTGCCAAACTAGTTTAGATAATGTGATATATTTGCCCAACTAGTTTAGATATCGCAAACTAAGTTAAAATTATGCAAAAATTTGCCAAACTAGTTTTGACAATGTATGTGAGACTATTCCATTTTAGTGACAGGGTATAGTAGATCTCAGAGAATCAAACAGTTCATTTGTAATAGGTCAGAGAAATGTGAGAAAGATAATTGTTCGGACATTCCAGGTGTATTTAAGTGAATTCTTCCACTCTAGCTACACTAAAAGGAAACGTAAATCATCTCTGTAAATGCAAACCACACCAGGGGCTGTTTTTGTAACCTGGCATTGTTTAAAGGTGCTAACTTCAATATCCTTTGATAGATGATGGAAAATAAACACAGGACGAGGGAAAATAAATACAGACAAATTGTACCAGATTAAATCACCTTTGCACTTTTTTTAATCCCAGATGAGGTGCACAGACGATAATGTCAATAATGATGGGTGTGACTTTTAGATTATTTGTATTGATGGACACAGTCCTTTTTTTCCCAAGATTGGTGAAGACATTCAAGTCTGTTGTAGCGTATGGTCAGGGTTAAGACGTGGGAAAAAAATTTTTAAGTCAAAGCTGTGAGGTTAGTAAACTATAAGTATCAAAACCAAGGAAAAAAATATTTTGATCAGTGTTAAGAAAGGTACTAATGTGTCCGCAAGAGGAGCTAATTTATTGTTATTATACTATTTAAAATGAAATTACACTTTTTGGTGGAATAATATGTTATTTCCAATCCTATAGATTTCACTAAATAACAAATATGTCGTACCATTTCATTTCACATTTCTTTAGATACATGTAGATAGGATATGTTTTTTAAGGCTTTTATGGCAATTTACATGTATATTATATTTCTTCTGATCATTGTAGCAATAAAAATAACCCATAATGATTTGTAGGGTCTTCAAATATCAATAAAATTCAGCTTGCAGACTGAAACTAGTTTTCTATTTATTTATTTATTTGTTTTAATTAGAAAATTTTATTCCTCAAAGTCTCTATTTGTGTTAATTAAAGTTGTTTACACATTTACCTTGTAGGGAATCAAGTCTAGAAGATCTGACTGCTCTAAAGATTGAGAAACCTCGTCGTCAAGTCAACTGTGCGCCTTTCTTCAGTCTGCCTCTCCGTCGCAAGACAGTGGCAGAAGGTGACAGTGCCCGCCTCACATGCGCAGTTCAGGGTCTCCCCGCGCCCAAAGTGGCGTGGACCAAAAACGGCAGCCCAATATACGATGGATTCTACTACAACATCACAAATAGGTGGGGTGTATGCATCTTGGAAGTGAGGACTGCTAGATTGAGCGATACAGGGACGTACAGATGTACAGCGACCAGCGAAGAGGGTCAGGACAGTTCAGCTTGTGAGCTTGTTGTGGAAGAGGGTAAGTCCAAATGCCTCCAATTTCATTTTCAAAGAAATCCATTTTCTGAATTCTCCCCCTGAAGTTTGATTGCCCACTGATCAAAACTTACCAACTATTAAACTATGTTATACTAAAATGTTATAATTGTTCTCATGGTTTTTTTTTTACCCTTGTAGGTTTTTATCATCTGTATCACCTTTAGATTATTTTCACTTCTTTGTTATTCTCACGCTCGTTTTCTTAAAGATGCCATGTCAGATTTTTGGCCGATTTGACAACAACAAAAAGATTTAAATTTACCTGGTATTTTGATGGGGGTCGAGAAAGTTACAAGCTTTCATTCGAGCCATTGCTTGAAAAAGTCTGCCAATTATTAGTAGCAGTGAAATAAAGTGCTCAAAGTTAGTTTTTTCTTATGTGTTTTATAAGAAACGTTTTAAATTTTTGTCATGGTTCCTGACCATTAGAAGTAAAAGTTAAACTTGTTTTCGTTAGAGCCGGTGATACTCACTCAAATAAATATGTTTTTTAATGTTTGAGGCCAAAAGTCTGACAAAGCATTTTTATGTCCTATTATATATGTTTTGTTCATTGTGTACTCTTTGTGTGCTGCATGGAAATAAATAAATACTAAATGAATACAATTCAGTTAATGAAGTTTCTGAAAGAAAAGGAAATGAAGGAATCACGGGATCTTGGTCATAACAATAGATAACTATTATAAATGAGAATCCCTAGGTTTTAATGCCAGCTACGAGAATATTAGGAATATTTACTGGTATAACATAATGTGTGCCTCCGAATATCAGGATTTTTTTCCTTGAAATACCTTCACCTCCAAAGGTCAAAGTTAACTTTGAATCTGTTTTTAAAAAAATTACTTTTTTTTCAACATTTTTCAACATAGGAATGGAACCAGATGAGACGTTTGACTACATCCGACCATCCTTCCATAAACCAGTGCGTGGTAAACGCATCCGAGATGGTCGCACAGCTCGTCTTGAGATCCAAGTGTTTGGCTACCCAGAACCTCAGATTATCTGGTATGTTGCAAAAGAGAAAAAATGTATATTCCTGACAATGTTTTGATGTTTTACATTTTTCCGTTTGTTTTAAACAAAATTGACCATGCTGAGCAGATCAGATCGTTATCTCTTTCAATGTGAGATAGACATTGGAATTTATGGATTAAGTTGTCTTCCTCCCTGACTTCAGTCTTTTCTTTTTTTCTAATTCAAGAATTATAACAAAATAACTGTCTTGTCTTTAATGTTCAGTCACGTTGGGCAGCCCCCACCCCACAGTGAAAATGACATAGTTTGAAGGCACATTGCAGGTTCAAATTCCGTTTCAGTAAATTCTTCTTTGTTCCCTCCATTATTGTTGAATACTTACCCAGTCAGTTTACCTGTGGTTTGTTACTTGACATCTAAAAACTTTGTAGATCACCTCAAAATTAGTTTATACTTACTCAGTCAGTCTCCCTTGAGGTAGTGTATGACATCTAAAAACTAATGATTAACGTTTGGTGTTTCTACAGGTACAAAGACAACGTACGCATAGACGAGAATGAGCATATCTCCATTGAGAAGTTGCCAGGGGGAGCACAGACTCTGGTGATTATGGACGTGACTCCTACAGATGCTGGAAGGTACAAGGCAGCTGCCAGCTCACCCGCTGGGAAGGCGTCCTGTGCTGCGGATCTTGTTGTCCTAGAAGGTACGACTAACACCAATGTTGAGCACCATTTTAGGATTTACTATTTTTTTATATAATGATGCAATGGTGGTCACCACCTCATGTCATCTTTTCATAAGCTCAAAGAGGCTCTAAACCACTTTTTTACTGCCGCTTTTCACTAGATCAACATGTTTCCTTCCTTGCGCCATGAACATCACTTGTGATGGATACAGGCTCATTATAAGTGTTCTTATAATTATTATATCAAATCAAAGTTTGCTCAATCAACAAGATAAACATGTCTGCTGCAACTGCACACAATTAAGAAAAGCTTAGAATAATAATTGCCCGTTTTTTCTCATCTTTACTTCCATAGTTGAAGCTGATGTTGAATCTGACGATGATGGAGAAGTAGGTCGGGGAAGAGGTAGACGACGCACTCGACAGAAACCCCAGATGGATATCAAGGAGCCTAAGCCTCACCGTAAACCTCGCAAGGTACGCCCAGTACCTGAAACGTTTGAAGAAAGAAGAACGAGAAGAATCCAACAGCGGATCGAGAGCCCTGTGGAAAGACCATCATCTCTTCCAATGAGAAGGCGAAGGCGTTCCCATAGCCCATCCTACATGCCTGCATTTGGACCCCCACCGATGTCTCCATCTCTTCACAGAAAGCCGATTGCGGGATACAAACCCATACCAAGATCACCCACACCCTTAAGAGCACAGTCAGTACCAGCTTATGCAGCTGCACCTGCACCTGCTTTCAAGCGGTCATTCTCTCTTCCAAGGGAGGAGGACGGCTCAGGCCCACTCTACATCCCTCATTATGAGGTTCACAAGAAGGACTATAGAGGCGAATATAAATGTCCCACTCCATCCTACGTACCTCATCCTGCAGTGCCTGGATCGGCCATCCCTCAAACACCAACACATGATGACCGCTACTTTGCGGCAGTGTTTGAAGATTATGTGAGCACTTCGGAGTATGATTACTCACTGACCAGTCCAATGAGAACCAGGACACCATCATTCCCACGCTCGAGGACACCAAGTGCTTCCCGAACAAGAAGCATAACACCATCTAGAAGACGAAGAACTACATCAGCATCATCTGATTACGATGACTACTATGGAAGAAGGTACAGCCACGACAGTCAAAGGAGAGGTCGAAGCACTACACCAACGTCAGCAGCTCGTTTCACACCATCTGGTCCCGATTATGAAAGTTACATGAAGCATGTGAAATCACTCAAGATGAGAGCAAGCTCTGTTCCAGTGAGAGATCTTCCAGAAAGATTCACACCATCCGTGTTTGAGGATGATGACAGAGTTCGTCCAACTCCTAGACGACGTCCTGAACCGATGCGAGCTAAATCAGTACCACCTAAGGAAGGACCTCCTGTTAAGCTCTCTCAAGCAGGCCGATACCATTTACCATCCTTGAGGGAGTTTCTGGGTAACAGACCTAATCCGTTTATGCCCAGAACAAAAACCCACACTTCACCACCTCCACCAAGTAGGACATCAAGTACATCCGAGTATGAAGACAGAGAACGCTCAAGAAAAACTCGCTTTGACTCACAGAGCTCAACAAGCTCCTACAGGGATAGGTCTACTACTCCATCGTCCAAATATGGTAGAGAACGTGATTATCACTTTGAGAGACCGACTTCCCGAGATGCAACACCAGTGAGTTTTAGAGAAAGGTCCCAATCGCCGAGTGTGAGAGCTCCTCCAAAGCGAGCCCACACCGCTCTGACTGCTTCAGATTATGAACAAGTATTCAGGCGAGCTGTCTCACCAGGTGTTCATGCAATGATCTCTGATGATGGTGCGGGACGCAAGAGCTCTTATGACTCACCCAAACCAACCGTCAAGAGACCAGAAGCACGGAAGCGTGCAACACCAACCTTCACCGACTCTGAGCACAGGAGAAGAGACATGAGGCTATTATCAGTAGAATCAGCTGAATCCTATGATTCAAGGTCAGCCTCACCAAGACGACCTGTGACACCCATTGCTACTGATTCTGAGCGAACACCAAGGGAAGTCAAAATCATCGAGAGGATGTCATCTTATGACTTAAACAGAGAGAGATCTATGTCCCCTGCTACAAGGTACAGTGTAACCCCATCTCATGAGCACAGACCAAGAGATGTTCATCGATCATCTTTAAGACAAACATCTGCTTCTCCCACTGTGAGAGCTGGTCCAGGGCGAAGTGTAACACCCTCGTCGAATGAGGCGAAGCAAAGAGAATATCGTCTCTCATCATCAGAGAGAGAGTCCTTTGAATCCCACAGACCCCGCCCGGTCTCGCCTAAAATACATCCCCATCAGAAGAGAAGCACAACATCCACATCGTCAGATAGAGCCTCCCGGCTATCTGTTGACTCAGTTGAGTCATACGGACCAAGGTCTGCCTCACCTCTCTTCGGTCGTCCAGTCACACCAGTTGCAACTGATTCTCTACGGACACCTAGAGAAATCAAAATCATTGAGAGAATGGCATCGCCAGGTATTGTTCCTGCTACTAGACGCAGTGTGACACCATCTTATGAACGCAGCAGGAAAGACATTTATAGCTCAACCAGCAGGACGACTTCTGCTTCACCTGTTAGGGGTGCAAGCCAATATGAAAGCACAACGCCTACATCCTCTGATGTCCACCATAGAGACTACCGCTTATCATCATCAGAGAGAGAATCTTTTGATTCACACAGGCCCCGCCCTGTCTCACCTAAAATGCCATCTCATCAGAAGAGAAGCACAACATCCACATCGTCAGATAGAGCCTCCCGGCTGTCTGTTGACTCAATTGAGTCATACGGACCGAGGTCTGCCTCACCTCTCTTCGGTCGTCCAGTCACACCAGTTGCAACGGATTCTCTACGGACACCCAGAGAAATCAAAATCATTGAGAGAATGGCATCGCCAGGTATTGTTCCTGCTACTAGAGGCAGTGTGACACCATCTTATGAACGCAGCAGGAAAGACATTTATAGCTCAACCAGCAGGACGACATCTGCTTCACCTGTTAAGGGTGCAAGCCAATATCGTAGCACGACACCAACATCCTCTGAAGTCCACCACAGAGACTACCGCTTATCATCCTCAGAGAGAGAATCTTTTGAAACACGTAGGTCACGACCTCGTACACCAAAAGTGATCTCTCCTCCAAGACGGACAACTCCAACATTCTCTGATGATGAGCGTAAATCTCGTGATCAGCGCTTTTTGTCAACGGATTCAGTGGAGTCATACAAAACACGTTCTGCCTCACCACTGCATGGACGTCCTGTCACCCCAGTTGGAACAGACTCAATGCGTACACCGAGAGAGATCAGTATCATATCCAGGTTGTCATCTTACGATTCATCTACAGAAAGATCTGCTTCACCCACTGTAGCTATGTCTCAGAAGCATAGCATGAGTGAAACCCAGAGATCAAGCCTACGAGCGTCCACCGCTTCCCCTCGACCCGCGTCCCCAAGAGTACCTTCATATCGTGAGAGAAGTCACACACCATCACTTTCCGAATGGAAACAATCTCACAGGGATCTGCTGGCAGCTAAAAGAGACCAACACGAATCACATGACACACTGGCTCCTAGGCCTGACTCCTCATTTCCTGAGCGTCCTGTAACTCCAGTTGCCACTGATTCTCTAAGGACAGTAAGAGAAATAAAAATCATTGATAGAATGTCAACAAGAGACAGGTCTGTATCACCAAGTGTGAGTTCTCTTTCAAGGCCATCATACTATTCCTCAGACCGAGGGCAAAGGGACTATGGATTGTCATCAAGACCCGAACGCAAAGACTACCAGTCATCTTCCTACTCCTCTTCTGCCAGGTCATATGACAGATATGAACCTCGACCTTCCTACAGGCAGAGGTCACCATCCCCACAGCTTGGGTCGTCAGTTAGGAGATCGGTTTCACCCAAAGCAGAACGAATGGCATCACCCATCTATTCAAGGAAGTCAAGACCAGAATCTGGTCGCACAAGAACCCCAACCTCATTGGACTTTGAAGACAGAGAAATGCGTTCATCAACAACAAGAAAGACGTACCGTGACAGCTATGAGCCTAGTCGTACCTCAAGACAAAGATCCCCATCACCACAAGTGATAACCTCAGATTATGATCTGGATTATTCTACAACAAAGAGATATGACACCGATAGATCCTTTTCATCAACATCCACTAAGTCAAGGCTTTCACCAACTATGACCTCTGATAGGTATGGTATGAGTTATGATTCAGTCTCCAAGACATCATCAAAGAAGAGCTCCAAACCTGGTGCTTTTGCCCCGATAGATGCAGGCAAGTCACTCTCCTTACCACGAGGAGATCTACCATTCAAACTTGACGCTGATCTGATGGAGGAATCAGGATCTGATCACTCCAGTCCAGCTCCGTTCATCCCGCTGGCAGACGAGAGAGAGGAAGAGGTTATCCTCAAGGAGGCAAAAGAAGAGACACAAGAGAAAGGTGTCGAAGAGGCCCAGCTTCCAGAGCCTGTCAAACTCTCTAAGGAAGAAGCACAGCTAGAAGAGAAAGAGAAAGACATCGAAGAGGAGAAAGATGAGGACAGCGTAGAGGATCATTCAGAGATCTTGACCGGCAAGACAAAAGAATCAATGATTGAGACAGAACAGAAGATTGACGACACTGAAGGCGAGGGACCTCCTGAGTTCCTTAGACGCTTGCGTGACTTGACGGTGAACGATGGTGCTCGGGTGGTTCTGGAAGTACAGATTACTGGTATGTTAACACTTTTATATCCAAATTAAAACTCACAGAAATGGGTATGCATAAATAGAACGCAAAATATATTACACCTTTCTAAACAAAATTGTTTTATATTTGAGTAATGAAATGTATTTGTATAATATGGGATTTGATTTGGTATAAATGTAGAATTCTGTTAAAGATCAAACAAAAACAAGAAACTCATTACTAAATTGACAAAGATTGAAGAAATTTTCAAGTCGTGAAAAGGGAGAAGTTTCTTTCAAGATAAAATCCTATTGTTTTACTTTGATTTTTCTATTAAAAGTATCTTGAGATTGATAAATCAAATTTCTAACAATATTGCTGTAAACGATTGATTTGTTTAGGTGCACAGCCAATGGATATTGGTTGGCTTCGTAACGGCCAGGACATACCAGACAGTGAAGAGTTCCGCTACGTCAGCCGAGGCAACATGTACCAGCTGGTGATTGCTGAGATCTTCCCAGAGGACTCCGGCAAGTACACCTGTGAAGCCTTGAACGATCACGGTGAAGCTGACTGCCAATGCTCATTGAACGTCATTGGTAAGAACTTTATATTTCAATTCAAAATTAAACTTGTGTGGCTCCTTTACTCTAAAACCATGTTCTGTACAAGGGACAGGCATGATATTCTTCCTACTTTGGTCTTTGAATTATTTCTCAAAATGTTAAACACTATACAGTGCTTCTAACCAAGTAATTTTAGCCCCTCTTTAACTCGATCTGCCATTTTTATTTTTTGTTTGCAGAGGAGCCAAGCGTCAGCATCAGCATAAACATCAGTCAAGACGTGACGGCCACAACCACTGACCAAGCGATCATGGATGATGAGAACATCCCTCCAGAGTTCTTTGAGGAACCTCAGTCAATGACCATAGAGGAAGGAGGGATGGCCCGCTTCGTCTGTGATGTGGACGGGGAACCAGTCCCTACAGGTAGTTTAGTCATACTGCTGTGCTATGAGGTCAAAGTGACAACATTTTTTGTCCAGGGACTTGGTGCAAACAATTTATAATGTGAAAAAGTTTTTTTGATAAAAAAATTCACAAAATGGTTTCTTAGTCAAACTGCTCTGGTGTGTTTGTCAGTGTCTTTTTAACTTAAGACTCGGTAAACAAAAAATTGGTGAAAAAAAAATTTACTTCATGTTTTTTATTCCAAAAAATTAGTTCATAGTCATACTGCTCTGTTTTGAGGTCAAAGCGAAACCTGTGTTTGTCAAGTACCATTCATCAGACTTGGTCCAAAAAGGGACAATTTAAAAAAGGTGATTTGATGATTGTTTCAAAAAGTGGGTTCTTAGTCATACTGCTCTGCTATGAGGTCAAAGAGAAACCTGCGTTTGTCGAGTGTTGCTCAACTTAAGAAGTGGTGCTAAAAAAGTGAAAATTAAAAAAAGTTGATTTGATTGTTTCCAAAAAGCTGTTCTTGGCTCGTACAGTTATAAAATTCGCTTATCTGTAAGTGCTTTTTTTGTTCCCCTGCAAGATACATTCGGAATAATTATAAGACCTGTTTATTTACATTGCCCAATGACATGGTGCGATATAAACCTAACTATACCAGAAAACATTGGGCGAACCCCTTCTCTAATAAGTGTACTGTCTCGTTCATTACCCAACACACAAGACCTATGGCTTTACATTTCACTAGAAGAACAGACCAATAACTATCTTACACTCAGAGCCAACACTCCCTCAAAAAAATTTACACATGGTTGTACCCGCAAGTTTACTATTCATATTTATATTTACTCTTATTCTCCACACCATGCAAAGCTTCAAACACCATTTACCTTGCACTTGGTCATTAACATTTCTTGTCATTCATTTGTTTTCCCTGTAAATAGTCAAGTGGTCCAAAGACGACGTACCAATCACGGATGGAGGGCGATTCAAGTTGTACTCGGACAAATTCTCTCACACCTTTGAGATCCCCGTAGCTCTCGCTACCGACGAGGGAGAATATGTGTGTACAGCCACCAACAAGGAAGGACAGGTTGAGTGCGGATTTAGTCTGAGGGTCATGAGAGACCAGACAATGCCGATCGTTGACAAACAGACCATTGAGTAAGTCTGTCAATGTTTCCGCTCATCTTTTCATGTAAATTTGAATTTATACTTGAATTTGAAGAGTTCAGTGAATACCAAGTGCTCAAAATTAAACAGTAATCGGATATTGAAAAGTTTTTTGGTTTTTTCCAAGTAGTTTGCAAAATGAAAGTAAACAAAAATTCCAAATTGTGTACTAGAAACATCCTGTTTCCCAATTTAAAACTTGTACTCATTCAATAAGGCTGTTTTCGAATTGTCAAATACTGCTGCGGCTATGGCTTGATCACTGCATCATCATGTGTTAAAGTATAGGATGTCCTTAGCAACAGTCGTAGCCAGAGCTGTAGCCGCTAATTCAGATTTGGCATAAATTATTTCCCTTCAAATGAGGGTCTATGATCAAGTGAGTTTGAACTCATTGCTGGCCTAAATAAAAAATTAAAAAATAAATTAAGTTATAAGGGTCTATCTACAAATGATTAATATTAATTTTAGTATTATTCACCCATATTGCACCTTGGATGACATTCTCACCACTTCACCACTTTTAATTCCATTCTCACCATCATTTCCACCACCTTTTACAGCGACACCGACCATCAATTCATCCCATCAGACACATCACCAGAGCCCATTGCAATCACTGTCCCTGTGGCACTGGTCACCCCTCAAGCTGCACCAGACAGGTCAGATACTCAACTTCTATTTCATGCACAATTTCAATTTACCTTCTTCTCTTGTATCCTCAGTAAATCCCAGTGAGTTTTGTATCTGTAAAACCTGTATTGTACCTTGGTTGCATTGTCAGTTATTCAACTTCTTACACCATCTTAATGTACGTGTACCTTCTTTTTGTGTATTGTCAGTAAATCCCAACTTAAAACTTTCCTTTTTTTTAAGAAAGTAATTATAATGATAATAATAATAATCATAAATAAGCATTTCTAAAGTGCCCCACGAAGAACGGAGAGCTTTACAAAGAATAGGAACAAAGAAAACAGTGAAATTATGGAAACAAATGAGTTTTCAGTTTCCGCTTGAACACAGACAATTGGTGATGTGCAGTGAGTTTTGTATCTGTCGGTTTTGTAAGGTTTATTTGTAAGGTTATCGTGAACTTTGTCAATGCTTTATTGTGCCTAAGTTGCATTGTTTTTTACAGTCTGTATTATGGTGTTCATGTGCCTTTTTTTGTCAATAGGGCTTTGATTTCTATTTTGCTTATTTCTACTGGTGTACTTTTTCTTAAACTGTTTGTGTGTCATTTTCTGATGGTATTTTTACTGTTATGCGCTTGTGAACAGGCTGGTCCTGGAGAGAGCGCTTTATTTTCATTTTGTCCATACAATCAAAACTGCTTAGATTTTGACTAGGGCCATGTTCAGCGTCCCAGGGCATGGTAATATGATTAAGGCGCTTTATAAGTTTAGGTATTATGATTATTATTATTAATATTAAGGTGAAACAGATATTAACCATCAACATTTATTTATTTTCTCTTCAGTGATCTGATTGCTGAGTTTGAGGCCATATCAGACAACGAACCAGTGCGCTTTGGTACCGATTCTGAAGCCCCAGTGTTCACTGAGGAACTTACAGACCAGGTATGAACTCAAGGTTTCTAGGTGGATACTCAACTTATTACCACGTGTACTTTTACAAAGTTTTGCCTGGTTTGATTTGTATAAATTTCTCATCATTTTAGCATTTTCTTGCTTTTAATAATGAATAGTGTTCTTACCGTTTTATGTACTGTGTCTTTGAGCAATTTATTGGAAGTATGGGGATTTATAAAAGATTCTAGCATGGATGCTCCACTTATTACCTGCTGTACTTTTATAACGTCTTGACTGATTTGGTTTGTATAAATTTCTTATTTTTTAAGCATTTGTATAGCTTTTAATAATGTATTAGTGTTCTTAATTGATTTTTTATGTACAGGGCCTTTGAGCAATTTATTGGATGTTAAGGACACCAAACAAAGGAGGGTAACTTACTCATTGTTACAAAAAGTTCTAAAGGAAAACTACAAATGTTCTTTTGCCAGGTTGTCGTTGAGGAAAGCGGGACCACGTTCCAGTGCGTCGCCACTGGAAAACCCCTTCCTGATATCACCTGGTACTTTGACGACAAACCCATCAAATCCTCCAAGTATTTCCAGATGAGTGAGGAGGATGAGGTCTGTAAACTCATCATCGCAGAGGCATATACCGAAGATGCAGGAAGATACAGTTGCCATGCCAACAATGATGCAGGGGAAGCGGTGACGTCGGCCATGTTGATGGTTGAAGGTAAATAAGTGATTGTGTATGTTTAAAGTTAAAAATTTTGTTTCAATCAATCCGTCAATGATGACAAATTACAGATTTTTCAAATGTTGGCACAACATTTCTCTTTAATTCTTTGTATATGCAATATGCTTTTGGTTTTTTTAGCGCTTAGAGACTTTCTTGTGGAGGTGTTCGACTGTATACAAATGTAGTTATTATTATTGTTATTAATTATATAAGTTTCCATGTACTCTTGTTCTCTTTACTTACCCTTCGATTGCCTTTTCAACAGAACCAGGGGAAGCTTCAGAGCCTGAGCCGAAGCTAGCTACAGTTGCAGAACTGAAGTCAGCTCCAGTTCCTGAACCCACTCCAGTTCAAAAACCAGTTCCAGTTAAACCACAGCCAGCCGCCCCTGCCGCGCCTGCAGCTGCGCCTGTAAATCAACAAGCTCCAACGTTTGAGAAGAAGATACAAGATTGTGAGACACAAGCCAACAGTGAGGCCAAATTTGAGTGCACTCTGAGAGGAACACCCGCTCCTGATGCTAAATGGTATTTTTCTTCTGCTTTTTTTTTTAATTTAAATCATTCCAATTGGTTATCTCAAAATTTAAAAAAGAAAAACTTTTTAACTGATGTAGGAATTTTTTTTCTTAAAACAGGATTGTTGATTATTTTGTTAATTTTGTCTCTTTCTACAGTCTCATAAACATGCACATTTCATTTAAAACAAGCAAAACTTTTTTCACACTGATGGCATATTCCATTAATAACTAATAAATTTGTTTCATTTTTGTAAATTGATGAAACATTGAGTGTGGGTAGAAGCATCACTTTCTTATCATTAGCTTGGGCTAATTCTGAATTGGTAAATAATTATTCTTTCATGTTGATTGCAAACCAGGTTCAAGAACGGCAAGCCGTTGAAGGAGGGCATCCGCCACAAGATGTCCAAAGGAGCTGATGGGGTGTGTAAGCTCACCATCCCCAGGGCTCAGATGGAGGACTGTGGTGACTATGAGTGTCAAGCCAACAATGTCAACGGGAGCGCATCTTGTGCTGCTAAGCTTAATATTCTTAGTAAGTATCACAATGAAAGCGGATCCCCAAATCTGCTTAACGTAGAAACTTGCTAAGCATGCATTATTAAACCCATTGAGCAAAACTTGCTGTAATGTCTTAGGCAGGACACAAGATCTGGCCAGTATAAAAACTTGCTGAACACTAAAGTCAAACATGCTTAGAATAAAGTTCATTGATTTGTCATAAATAGTTGAGATCCCCACATCGCTATTTCTTTATTTTGTTTGCTGCAACTGAAACAAGCACTGTGTGCAATACTCAAGCATATTTCGTAGTGTTCACAAATCTTCCATTTATGCCACAAACTTCTATGTCAGATGAATTTTGTTTTAACAAACTTACTCCCACTCCCCCCAACAGCTTCTAAGAAGCTACCTCTCCTGAGCAAGTTCCAGCAAGGAGGACCTCCACCAGGTCAGGGACCTGGAGGCAAGAAAGCTCCCATCGGAACCAGAGTAGGCGGAAGCGTCTTCGCAAAAGCACAGAAGTTTGGCAAATAATCTGAAGAAGAGACTCACAAAACAGAGACTGGTGATTTCTATAAAAAATGGATTAACTTTTCGTCAAGAAATCTTTAAGGTGGGTGATTATAGACTTTAATGCAAACAAACAAAATTAGTTCAGGGAAAAGTGGGGTTAATTTGTTGGATTTTTTACCAACATCTTTTTGGATGCAACACTTTTTAAGTTGTTGTGGTTATTGAGATAAAAGTATTGAATTCACCAGCTTCTGTCTGAGTTTCATACCAGATACTTGAAACCCAAACAGTCTACCTATTAAAGTCAATGTTAAAGACTATAACTAAATCAATGCAGTGGTTTATATCTCTGTGTAACTGTCCAATCAATTATGTACTTTGTGTCTTAATTTTTTGTACTTCCAAAGTGTCCTTAATCTAAATCAAAGTGTCCTTAATCTAAATGTTTTTGAAGATTAGATAAAAATGTAGAATTAAATTATTATTTAATTTTTTGATATATAAATGTTATTTATAAGAACAAAATCGGGTAAAATGATGTGTACTTGACACAAGTGTTTTTAAAGAATGTGTACAATAGAACAAAAAAGTATATGTGTTTTTTAAAAATTCCAACAACTGGAAAACCAAGATGTAAATAATTCTTAAAGCGACAAAGATGTGCGAAGAGAAAGTTTATATTGTATACCAATGTTAAACTAAAAGACGTTCCCTGCACTAACATGGATGTAAAATGTGCTCGGTGACGAAACGCCGATGGAAAAACGTTTGTACAATTTTGTTATGAGGCGGGGAACCAGATTTTGTAAAATTGATGACTTAAATAATGACAACGCAGCAATTCTGTGACCAAACATTGTTCCTGGTCGCAAGAGTAACGCTGGCGTCTGTATTTTTGATGACCAAGGAAATCCGCCGTTAAGGTGAGATCCTAGAAGATGAGGCTCTCGTTCCGCTAAGGAACTCTGGAGAGCCAGATGAAGTGAATTAATAGTACTACTTGAGGAGTGGAGGGCATGCTCCCACCACCCTCAGATGACAGTGTCGAAGGAAGCAAAGCTTCGCTTAAACATTCCGCTGTCGTCAACTAATTATAAAGTGAAAAGACATCTTTAAAAAGATGGCTTTGTTTATGAAACTTGACGCCCGAGGTGGAATAAACCTCGGACGACGTCAGGATGATGAAACTCTACCAAAAACTAAGATATAAGATGCAGCGGGTTGGGCTGCGTCTTAAGAAAAGAGGAGGACCTTGAGAGCAAATTGGGGGGCATTGTGGTGGTGCACTTCCATGTTGGCTCTCGGCCCTTCCAAAAACTTTCTATTTATTATTTATTTCATTCAGTTTGAGGAAAGTTTTCTGAATTGGATATTTATTTAAAAACAATTTTATCTCAACTAAAAACTTCCTGAAATCCAGTGGTCGGACAAAAACTGCTGCTTTTATATAAACGCCCTCAATCATGAAAACCCATCAAATGAAAACTTTCCTCATATTGTTTATTTATTTTTGTGTCCATTATCACTTGATAATGGTACTTAATTTTGTTCCACTTTTGTTCTTGTGTAACTGCTGTGATTTTAAGTAACTTAAAGAAACAAAATGACCCGGCCCTCCAGAAATGTTGCAGTTTGACGTCATTATCTGAAATGGATCACCTGATTTCGTGGTGGTAATCACCTGATCCAGCAGAGCGACTCTCATTGGACAGTAGCATAAGAGTGAGCGTGTCTACATCTTGAGCGGGCGGGGCTCGGGTCTTTTGTTTTGCTTTGTAGTTTCCCATCAGTACTTTAACTTTAAAGCACAATTTAATGTTTAAGAAATGACCAGAGTATCATAATATTTCTCACAGTAGATAACATTTGACCTAATCATGAAGTTATTGTAAGACTTATAAGGGTAAAAGTTACCCCAATTAAACTACTTGGTTGAATACACATCAAATTGCCACCTCGCATACTGGGAATTTCCTGTGTATTATAGTGTTTAATTATAACACATTTTCAACCAAAACAACATTCAAATGCAGGAGTAAAATCTTATAGCTTTGGGACCGATCTCAACCTGTTCCCAACCTGGACCCTCCCAAACTCAACCTCCTCGAACCTCAACCTCCTCGAACCTCAACCCACCCTGAACCTCAACCCTCCCTAACCTCAACCTCCGATAAATCTCAACCTCCGATAAACCACAACCCACCCTAACACCCACTTCGCTCTGGTCAGTTCTTGAACAATGTAACACTATAATATACGTAAGACCCTGATCAATTACTTTGCACGCTGCACAGTAGGCATTTACCACACTGTGGGCATTTCCTGTAGTTTTTACTCAGAAAAAAACCTTTAAATTGAAGCTTATGGATTGAATTGTTGACAACTGTTTTTAAAAACTCCCAAATTTAATCGATGTTTGTACTAGACTTTCTATGTCCTGAAATGTTAAGCTTCAAGTTTTGTTAGCTATTTATTGTGGATAGAATTAACTTAATTATTTATTTATATATTTATTTATTTTATACATTTAAAGCTAAATACATTACTGGAATCAGGGTCTAACTATAACACAGTTATTAAGTAGAAGTTTGAGTTAAAGCATTGCACAGAGGATGTTATCTTATTCGATTTATTCATCTATTTTTCTCGTAGTCATTTTTTCGTAGTAATGTTTTATGCCCCAATAGTGCTGTATTTTGTTGATTAAACGTGCAATGCTCCGAAAAATAAGCGCCGTTTTGTTCCGTTTGTTTTTTGAGTTTGTTGTCCTCCCCGTAAAAAAAAGAAGGAAACAATTGTTCGCGTAATTCCCCCTTTTGATAATCGGAGAGAAAACTTATGAACAATCTTGGCGATTATGTTGAGGGGTCGAAGGGGGGTACTCGTGGCTCCAGGGGTAATTTTTCGTTTTAGAACAACTCTGTCTTCTCGCTCGTCCCCAGCGCCTTGCTTTAACCAGAGGCGCTGGGATGGGCAAACGCATCATGCACTGTCATTGGTTTAATAATGCGCAGTCCCATCATGCATCACACTCACACTGCGCCATATTTCTATGCACTGTAAGCCTGACGTACTTCCTGAACAAGAATCTGTGCGAGCGATTAGCCCATCCCAGCGGTCCTGGATAGACTGGCCGCTGGGGCCGAGCGAACTCTGTCCATTCCAGGAAACGGTATATCGCCCCCAACGGCCTAATTGAACTACGAGCGACAACGACCAATCAAAATGACCTCTTAACATTGCAGTAGTAAGGGGAGATCGTCGATAACGGCCTAGTCTTCTACCCGATACCGTCACATTTACGGTACCCACATTTACATTGTGAACTAACTGCAGAGGAAGATGATCGACATGAATGTGTTTCCGTTGTATAATCGTGCGCCTTGTCGGAAGGCTACTTACTGGGTCTTATGCTCGGTCACTGAACGCGCGAACCTTGGGTTCTGCGCTGTCAAGTCACCGCCTCCCTGCGCGCCTTATCCCCCGCTGGCTACGTGTTTATGACAACACACTGACTCGAGTCGGCCCAAAGGAGCAGACAAAAAAGAAAGTCAGTTTCCAACAGAATGGATTAAGGTAATGGAGCGAACGAAGAATGAAGCATGTCTATGGTTCTGTGGTGATACTTTCACCAATTGTTAAAAACCTGTTCTGTCAACAACAAAGTCAATATGTTGTAGGTATGGGCAAAAAGGAAAATGGATCCGGGTGTATAATACTAGAGTGAAGAATAACATCATCCAGAAATAGCTGTAACAGCAAGGCCTATTCATAATCAATACCTCTATGACTTATCTAAAATATGGAGATATCCCAATACGTGATATATTTACATTTCCTGTATTTATAATCTCTAAGTTCGCAGGAAGACCTTTCGTGCTAGTACTGGTAAGCTGTATACAATATATCCACAACCTCTATGGATAACCACGGAATAACTTATGGAAGTGCATATTTCACAGCGCAGCTGTCTCTGTTCGTAATGGAGTTGACTAATGCTTACTTTGCATGCTTTCAGAAAAGAGATGTCCTAATTGCAAAAAGGAAAAAAAAAACAAGGAATAAACGTCACAACCGGGTTTTTTCCCCTTATTTTTAAAGACATCAGACACATTTGGTAATTGTCAAAGACAATTGTTCTCACTAACCCTTGGTGTACTTGTGTATCCAAACTTGGCATTAAAAACACTGTGAAAATTTTAACTCAACTGGTCGTCGAAGTTGCGAGATTGCAATGGAAGAAAAAACACCCTTGTCACACGAATTTGTGTGCTTTCAGATGCTTGATTTCGTGACCTCAACATTTAATTTTGAGGTCTCGAAATCAAAACCAAATACTTCATTTGTGGGAAATTACTTCTTTCTCGAAAACTACGTTACTTCAGAGGGAGCCGTTTCTCACAATGTCTTATGCTATCGACAGCTCTCTATTGCTTGTTACCACGTAAATTTTTATGCCACCAATTATTTTGAGTAATTACCAATTGTGTTCAGTGCATTAAACGGTTTGGTGGAAGTGCTCATCAGCTGCTAACTCAATTGGTCCAACTTCTTAAAAATGAGGGTGTTAAGACTACCAAGGCATACAATTATGATGTTCAGGATAAACATCTCCCCTGGCCACCAAGGGAAAATAAAATGTATCTCGGTTTAGATTAATATTTTCAGAGACACACACGCGCTATTAATTTTGGTGTCTCAGTTATTCCATACAGGGAAAAATATCCTGCGAAGTAAAACAAAAAAAACAAAAAAAAAAATTAAAAATTCCTTTATGGAGTAAAAAATATACATTGCATGCTGTTCAACACAATAATATTTATTTTGAGTCCGTTGACGTAAAATATGTACGTCACTATATACCAGAGGAGCCATTCATTTACATCCCTCCTTTTCGTCTCTCTCTCTCTCATTGTTTGTGGAATGGGGTTCGCAGAACTTTATAGGTCCATCCTAGTCGGAGCTTGAGTAAATTAAATTTTCTTCTTCTTTTCTTTTGCCCATCATAAATCAAGTTGGATATATCCCAGCTACATTCGATGCATACTGAATGGTGCAAGAATGCAGTTGTTTACATACGAAGTATTATTAGAGTTCTTCTTAAAGACAGTGGACACTATTGGTAATTGTCAGAGACCAGTCTTCTCACTCGGTGTATCTCAACATATGCATAAAATAACAAAGTGAAAATTTGAGCTCAGTTGCTCGTCGAAGTTGCGAGATAAAATACACCCTCGTCACACGAAGTTGTGTGCTTTCATATGCTTGATTTCGAGTCCTCAAAATCTAATTCTGAGGTCTCGAAATCAAATTCGTGGAAAATTACTTCTTTCTCGAAAACTAACGTTACTTCAGAGGGAGCCGTTTCTCACAGTGTTTTATACTATCAACAGCTCTCCAGTACTCGTTACCAAGTAAGGTTTTATGCTAAAGATTACTTTGAGTAATTACCAAAAGTGTCCATTGCCCTTAAACAGAGAACAAGACAAAGCGTTTCAATTATTTACCCAAATGATTAAGCTGGCAATGAGACCCCAAACAAAACTGACTGTCTTTTTAAGCCCATATTACTTGCGATATCTTTGGGGTTTTATTTCAAACACGGGTTTTATATGTTATGCGTTTTTTTAATAACCTGCTCTAATTTCTTTCCAAAATTAGATCACAGGGCTAAAGTAAAAACAAAACAAAACAAAAATACACGGGGATTTAAACAATGCCACCCCCCTTAAAATGGATTATTCTCCGCTAACGGAAAACATATCTCTGTGTGTGCGGGCAAAAGTTATGCAGAAGAATAAACCATACCTTTGAAGGGGTGACCAAATACCACCATCGGCATAGACAGGGTTAATATAGTGGACAATAGGGGTAAAATGTAGAAAATGCAGTTGGAGGCAACACTATCTAGCAACTGTCAACTTCTTTATGCTATTCACCCAGTTGTGTTATGGTTTGGTTTTGCACGCATGAATGGCTCATTGTCTGGTGTGTGGGTTTGACCTCGGTAGTTGACCTCAGAATCTATGCCAAACATGCCAGAGTGTTATTTTCTTTACGGTGTGGAGAACCCAACTGGAAGTACTGACTGAAGAATCCAATGGGTGAGTACATTTGTTCCTATTATTCCTCATTATTAATTGAGGTTCCATAAACAAACAGTTTCACTTCATTCACTACCAGTGGCAACTGGTGATATTTCTGAGGATGAAGAGTCACTAAGGAATTCAGTGTATGTGTCATAACATGGTCATAGTTGTGGTGGAACCATCCACACGTGTGTACTGAACTACAGGGTACCTTCCGTCTTGCGCTGTATAGTGTGTGTCGCTTGAGTTCGTGTAGTGTGGGTGTTTATAGGGCCGACAGCCAGACATTTTGATATCACTCTGAAATCCACACAAGCAATTATTATCGTCTAAGTACACAGTACATCATCAAGCATTATATAGATACAGCTGAGGGTTTGTCAATAACAAATTGTTAGTGAATAAAAGTTCCCCTTTTCGTGCACTTTGACGTGTAGTAAAAAAAAAAAAACATCGTGTGTACAATAATTCGACCGGAGCTATAATTAAGATCCATGCAGTAAATATTCTTAAAAGTTACGGATTATTTACTGAAGGGAATCTTCGTGAATTCAGCGTTGGAAATGACATTTTTTAGAAAGGACGGTTTTGACGTGCCAAGTGGAATATAACTTGAGGGAAACTTGCTACCTGATTCTGTACACTCGGCTGACTAAATATGTACAGTGATGATGATTCTGATTTTGATTTTGATTTTGACGAAGAAGAAGGTAAGCCGATATTGATAATCAACTTAGTTGTTAGGGTTAACAGATGATTCTCAATTTTGATATTTAAAATTATATATCTAAAGTCTTCATACATGTCAGAAATTTTTAGGGAAAATTGCAATGTTTTAATATTTTTTTTGTTATTTTGTATTTTTTATACTGAACAAGATAAATGTTTTCAAGATTGACAATGCACCTTCAGAGAGGGTACAAAATTGGTCATTTGTGGAAAACCATCTCAAAACATTGAAAAATTTTCGTTAGTTAACAGCCTATAATTTGATATACAATCATGTTAGTGCTGGCATTTTCGAGAACTTTTCATTACACCATTAGAACTAGAATTGGAAACAAAATTTTTGTTGTCCGCATCATTTTTAGGAACAACTTATCATTGTTGTTCAAAAATGTCGATGTCTGTAGGATGTTTTACTGTGAGTTGTATGTGGCTCTACACCAGAATAAAGTGTAACAGGAAAGTAAAACTTTCCATTTAAACATGTCGAAGGCAAAACTCCTCCATAGAAACGTTGTATACGGTGTCCTTGCGAAAGGGTATCCAGCCCTTGATGTCCTGCTACGATCCAAGAAAATAGCGCCAATTGTTAGCGCCAATTCATCTCAAGAACTTGGTCACGCTGGGCCATTCAACATCTCAAGATTCATCCCTTTTCTTCAGCCATCTCTCCAACAGAGAGAAGTTGAAAGCAAACTTGACTCCAAAACCTCAAAGCCATCACCAATTTCAGCTTACTTCAAAGCTAACAATCAATCTTTTCGTTAACTTGAAATGACTACACTTAAAAGTATTGAATGAACCAACAATTTTAAACAGAGGAGATTTCGTTGTTTTAATGGAAAAAAAACTTTCAGACGAAAACTAATAAGTGTGATTTAGAATGTGGAATTTAATGTCAATATTCAAATGGGTTTTCGAAATTCTGTTTTTAGTGTCAGGTTCCCCCATTTTATTTGTTTATTATTTCCAGTGTGTTTACTCTTGCGAATCCTGTTTGGTTCTGTACATGCCAGACTTAACAACTTGTAATGATGTAATACTGCTTCACTCAATCAAGTCGGTCTAACCAAATCCATTGTGAAATCAAACCTTATGCTACATTGTCGTGAAGGTGGTCGACCCTAGGCAGACATTCCTGGTATAATATCACGCGTTCTAAGCAGTCACGCATTATGCTCAATGATATTTATAACGAAATCCTGAACAGAACACACTTAAAGGCAGTTATAATGTTTAGCATAATTGTTAACTTTCTTAGAAATGAGCAATGGAGAGCTGTTGATAGTATTAACACTGTGAGAAACTTCTCCCTCTGAAGTATGGTAGTTTTTGAGAAAAAGGTAATTTCGCACTCAAATAGTAAAATACTTCGGCCTGACTGGAGCCTTTTATATATGCATTTGAAAGCACACACATTTGTGCAACCTTTTCTTTAATTATTTTCTGGGAACTTCGATGACAAATTGAGACTAAAGTTTCACGGATTTGTTATTTTATGCATATGGTGGGATACACCAAGTGAGAATACTGGTCTAAGACATTCTCCGAAGGTGTCCAGTGCTTTTCAAATAACTGCTAGGATACAATTAGACATGCATAATTGGTTGAGTGTACCTCATTATGACATGAGCGTGGGATAACAGATCCTGGCGATTGTTTTCATAGTGCCGGGCTAACTATTTTTCTACATAATAGCTCAAGGTTTGCTCTATCAACACTAAGCCGCTGTGATAGGCCATCTAAAGATAGGCCAGTACCTTTAAAGGGAGTGAAACATTAAAGGGGAAATACTAAAGTATTATTGATTGATTGATTGAATTTATTCGGAATTTATTGAATTTATTCGGATAAAAATACAGCAAGAACATACACAACAACAGGAGAAAAGACCAAAACCTAAATAGAACACAAGATAGAAATACTGCACAAGTGTATCCATGGACAACCCAACAGCCAATATTACTTTGACGTATTTACATTGGGGTCCTCAATAAAACAAAAAACAAAAACAAACAAAATGACAAACCTATTGTCTTTTATAGACGAGAGCAAAGATATGAATAATGGAAAACAAAGCAAGAAAACACACACAAAACAATAAGTTAATAACCAAATTATTTATTTATTTAAATCAATACAATAAAAATTGGTGTGCATTATTTGTTATAAACCCATCATCCAACATTCTACGAAAATCATAAAATGTTGAGGGAAATCCACAACACGTTTTGTCACAGGATTCGTGCACGTTTATACTTATTTTGTTTGCAACGATCAAAACAAACTCGTTACTGTTTGGGTTGTTTTCTAGACTTTGACCGTACTTCTCTGCAGGATTATGTCTACAATGCAAACAAACTGGAGCGTTGAAATTTACACCATAGATGATTTTTAAACACTAATTTCTGCACAGAAAAAAGAATTACATTTGGTGCTAACACTGTTATTAATACACCATAAGATTTTCATTTTGATTCTCTCTTAGTAAATCTGGTAAAAGAAAAATACATTTGGTGTTATTTTAACACCACATATTTTAACACCATACGATTTTTAATTTTATTCTCATATCTATGTTTTTTTGAAGTGTTCTAACTTCTAGTATATCAACTTTATAAAAGTGGGCTTTCAGGAAGTCCAATAAAAAACATAGACCACTACAAATTCTGTACTTAGTATTCTTTAAAGCACACGGTCACCAGTTGTAAGTATAAGGCCTTAACTGTCAAAGACCGGTCTGCACTTTGTTTGACCCAACTACAAATAACAAACGTATGAAAGTTTGGTAACCGCACTTTTGTGTGACCCGTAAGTCGAGTCATGAAAAAAAACTGTGAAAGTTTGGGCTCAATCTGTAATCAAAGTCACGGGGAAGTAGTGTGGGGAAAAAACGATTTTCACGGTTTTCATATATATCAGATTGAGGACATCCGTTAAAACATCCGTTAAAACGTTATTTTTGATATTGTGTTTATAAAACATCTCATGCCATAACTTCATTCTGTTGTTATAGTCAATTACATTGAATTCTGTTACTGCTTTTATGGGACGCTGCAAATGTCACGCTGCGTTTGTCCCATTTTCTTCTTAATCTGCTCTAAATGTACATTCATGGAATACAGTTGTTGCGTGACTGAATTTTTTGGGGGAATGTCGTGTCTTTCTCGCCACTTTTTCACAAGAAATGATGATCAACAAAGCTCACGCATTGTCCTTTTTCCTTCTCAAATTGATCTAAATGTCCTTGGAATAACAGCTGAGTGGTGCGTGAGTGCATTGAATTCAATTTTATGAGGATTCGTTCAATTCTGTGACTGCTAATCTGAGAATGTTGTGCCTTTCTCGCCACTCTTTCAGAAGAAACTACAATCAGCAAATGTCACGCTGCATTGGTCCCATTTTCTTCTCAATCTGCACTAAATGTACATTCATGGAATATTATACAGTTGATGCGTGACTGAATTTTATGAAGATATAGCAATATTGTTAAAACATCCGGAATCGTATTATTTTTGACATTGTACGAAATATTTCAGCCATAATTTAAATTTCGTCGAATTCTGTGACTGCTGTTATGAGAATGTTATGCCTTTCTTGCAATTTTTTCACAAGAAACTATAATTAACAAATCTCAAGCATTTTCTATTTAGCTCATCATCTGTTGTACTTTTTACAAGCTCTCCACATACTTTTATCTCTATATTTGTATATATCTGTAAATTGTAATTTTATTCTTCTTGTCTATTTTTGCTATGCCTTTCTTGTATGTATTGTATACTCTCCTTTACACATGGAAGACAAATTTCATGTTTTTTATCTCGACAATAAAATAGTTTAATCTTTAATCTTAAATGTACTTTCATTGAATACAGTTGATGCGTGACTGAATTGAATTTCATTTTATGAGGATATAACATTATTGTTGAAACATCCGGGATCATATTATTTTTGATATTGTACAAATTATCTCAGCCATAATTTCCTTCTGTTGTACCATAGTCAATTTCATAGTCGAATTCCGTGACTGTATGAGGATGTTGTGCTTTTCTCGCTGCGAAATACACATGGTTTATTTTACTAATGCATTTATTTATTTATTTATTTATTTATTATTTGTCGAGGTAATATTAAAAATAGTGGGTTTTTATAGATTTTGACAACTGTTATTTCAGATGGATTAGATGGAAATGTATGATATAGATACGTGTATCTATCATGAGACGAAGATAACGGAATCAACCGGGCGTAAATTGCATTTAAACGCACACTTGAAGCCCATCCATAATCTACCGTTTGCATTGTAAACAATGATTGATTGGACCCATTCAAAGAAAAATAACCCATCAATAAGACCTTTCAGAATCACTAAAGTTACAGAAGCACAAAATATTCAGGACAATCCCACATTATAGTAGTCAAGGTTACACGTATCCCCCCCCCCCCCCCAGCCCAATTTAAACTAACTTGTAAACCACGTTGGAAATGCAACTCTTTTTATATGGGGTTAATTTACATGTAATCAATCAATGCGGGTATTTCTAAGATATTTGATGAAAGCTGGTTGCCTGTTTTATTAATAGAAAACGAATTGAGGGAAACGTATGTACGTCTCAACAAAATACAGAGCCTTTGTATTTTGTGGCCTATTATTGCCATTGCTGTCGACCTTTTCGGGACCACTGTCTATTTTTGTTATAGCATGATAGCGTTTTAATTGAACAGTAAAGAAACCTCATAATATGTGATTATGTCTAAGCTGCACGTGAATGGACGTTTTCAGAGACAATTCGTCCTTTGTGTCAAAAGTCTTTATTCTACTATTCTTTGTCATAATAGAAACCAATCACCCTTTGTGTTGGATAGCCATAAAACCACAAACCACAATCCTTCTATGAATATGTTTTTATAAAAGGAACTAAGTTGTAATTTTCAGTTTGCACAGTAATATCCCCTAAAGGCCTACATACCGATTGTATTGGCCTGCACACCCCGCAGGGTAACGAACATATTGGATACACACTAGACGTTGACATTAACATCTCAATCGGTCAAAATGCATTTTTAAAGCATTAAGGCCTACCGCAAGTGTTTTTATAAATTAAAGTGTTACAGCCGGTATCCCATTAATACGAATGTGGTGCACACGTGTGCGGCGTGTGATGTATTTCAAAACCAATGGAGTCTACATCACTTCCTTTAATTTAAGAGCAATTTTTTAAAGCAGTTGTTTAAATACCATTACTGTTAATACGTTGTACTTGTTCGACTCCTGAGACCATAGAGTAAGGACAGAGACTTACTCTATGCTGAGACAAACATTTTTTTGTGACGTTGTTTTACTCATTTTCCAAAACTGCAGCACATCATCAAGTAATAATTTAAGGGAAGCTTTCTACCATCATTATTTTCGAACCGTGTAAGTTTAATGTAAATCTGTGGACATTGTGTTTTGTGTCATTCAAAAAAAGTACCCAACCCATTCAATATATTCTTCACGTTAAAATGTTGAAGTCACGTTACATTTACTAATGAAAACCATAAAATATACTTCCTATTTATACGGTCCCTCTCTTTAAAAGCAAAGATAAAATCTAAGATAAAATAATACATAAACAACAATAACCACGTGTGAGGTTTACTGCACCCTTTGGCAAAATGGCCTCACGTCCTGCAAGGGTCCATCATGGGTCCACATTGCGAGAGGTGCACAGGTGTGCGTGAGTCGCCGTCTCACCATGGGCCGACAAATCAAGGTAACTGCATACAAGCACGAACTCAATACTTTTGAATAGGTTTAGCAGCCAGAAGAAAAGTCCTCGAAATGCCGCCATTGAAAATCAGCTCAACAAAACGCTGTGGAGAATAAAGGAAACTGAAAGAAATCTTTAATCTAGTATTTACTAGTAATGTATCATTTTGCGAGCGTAGTGTGGCAACCACAGGGTGCTGACAGGCCCACTTGTGTTCAAGGTGAACTTTGTATTTTGTTGTGGAATGAAGAAGACACTGGTATCTGTGTCGAGCTAGTACATACTACTATTAGTGTTTGGCGGCGGTGCAAAACATACCAGTCTCAAAATAATTAGCATCTCTACGAAGGTCATTATTGCTCTGTGGAATATGGCTTTGCCTAAACGCCTTGAAAACTCTACATAACTTTTTATGGTTCCATACAATGTCTTTAGTTGAATCATTTACAAATCATTTTTTTGGCATAACACTTGTTTCGCATCAATCTTCTCCATCTGACGACACGTCTTCACAAGATGTTTTTTGTAGGTTTCAAAAGTCACAAAAGTTGTATAGGGGCTTACAATACAAGGGCTTTCAATGTATGGAACCACTGCCCTCTGTCCTCTAAACGTTATTCAAAATGGCGAGACGTGCAGACGACTGACCATTAAGTTACCTACAAATAAACACACTTCAACCTTGAGTACTGTATATAGATATTATTTATTTTCCCGCTTTGACACCCCGCCTGGCTCGCGGAAATTTAGAGCCTAAACAGTCCATTCTCCGAGCAATCATGTCACACCAGCCTTCACCACGACCCCTACATAGCCTCTTCCGTCACTCAGACCGAACAATACCGCCGTGGTAAGGGGAGCTTGTCCCCTCTCGAGTCCGCTCAGTCTTCGAGGAAATGTAACCCGCTGTATGTGGCCGCGTTTTGCAGAAAATAGCGTATGGTTTGCATGAACTATGGACGAAAATAACTGTGCGAGGTGGAGAGATGGGAATTTGCTTTAAAGACAGTGGACACTACTGGTTATTGTCAAAGACTAGCCTTCACAATTTGTGTATCTCAACATATGCATAAAATAGCAAACCTGTGAAAATTTTAGCTCAATCGGTCTTCGAATTTGTGAGATAATAATGAAACAAAAAACACCCTTGTCACACGAAGGTGTGTGCTTTCTGATGCTTGATTTCGAGACCTAAAATTCTAAACTTGAGGTCTCGAAATCAAATTCGTGGAAAATTACTTCTTTCTCGAAAACTACTCCACTTTAGAGGGAGCTGTTTCTCACAATTGTTTTATACTATCAACCTCTCCCTATTACTCGTAATCAAAAATGGTTTTATGATAATATTTTTTAAAAGTACTTATACCAGTAGTGTCCACTGCCTTTAAAGTCAAATGTTATGACAGATCTTTAACAGTTTAAAATGTGTGTTTGCCTGCACTACACCACCACGAAATATGGACCTGGGCCGATTTCACAAAGGGCTAAGATTGATATTAAATTCAAATCAACCGTAGTTGCTAAATAAAGTGTGATAGTAGAAATAACTATGAAATACTGAAAATGTGTCTTGCGGAGAATTGAATTGCTTTATGAACGGTCCCCGGTCCATTCATGGTGGAAGGTTTTTTACTGCATGGTCAACGCGGGCATTCTGCATCTTAAATCTGTCAGGCGCACGTTGTAATTATGGAACGTGTTAAACTAGCTGATTGGAACCTTCAAAACATGTTTATATGCCTACCGACAGGCACTCATTGCACACCTTTGGGTAACTACCAAAGACTTCGTATTCTCACTCGGTGTATCCCTACATTATGCTTTAATAAACACACAAATCTGTGAAAATTATGACACAGTTGGTCATCACAGTTGCAAGAAAAACACCATTGTTGCACAACATTATTGTGTGCGCTTTCAGCTGCCTGTGAGAAAGGCATTTCTAAGATTCATATAGTTCACTGATAAAGTGTTTTATATACCACCAACAGCTCTCCGACCTGTCATTGATTGTTAAAATATAGTTTTTGAAATTAAAGACCATAAAATACATGCTTTGGTGAGAATCACTGCAGCTATACGGATACATTATTTTGGTGTCCGTTCGCGAATGCTGCGGCCAGAAATGCGGTTGGAACCCGCTGTCATTTCGTTGAATGTGGATTCGACGTTCTTGTGAATCATACAGAAGTGCACTGAAAAATCCACCTCTTTAATAATGTGAATACATCATTAACTACTACCGTGTGTCAATCTTATAATAAGATCATTAAAGACACTGGGCACTATTGGTAATTGTCAAAGACCAGTCTTCTCACTTGGTGTATTATCAATAAAATAACAAACCTGTGAAAATTTGAGCTCAATTGGTCGTCGAAGTTGCGAGATAACCATGAAAGAAAAAACACCCTTGTCACACGAAGTTGTGTGCTTTTAGTTGGTTGATTTCGAGACCTCAAATTCTAAATCTGAGGTCTCGAAATCAAATTTGTGGAAAGCTACTTCTTTCTCGAAAACTATGTCACTTCAGAGGAAGCCGTTTCTCACAATGTTTTATACTATCAAACTCTCCCCATTACTCGTCCCCAAGTTAGGTTTTATGCCAATAATTATATTGAGTAATTACCACTACCTTTAAGTCGATTGTAATAAATCGAATATATTACTACTGAGCACCGTGGACGTTTTTGGTGTTTTCTCAGTATATTTTATAGAGCTATATAGACACTGTATTTACCTAAAACTTAACATGTGACTTGTATTGTATCTTTTTATGTTTTTGCCTTTAACCTAGCATAACGTAAACCAATCTATGACCATACCTTTAAAAATATGACTATACAGGGCACTGTGCACCTTTGGTTATTGTCGAGACCAGTATTCCCACTTGCACAAAATGAAAAGTCTGTAGATATTTTGGCTCAATTGGTCATCGAAGTTCCAAGAGAACAATAAAAGAGAAAACGCTCTTTTTGCACGAATTGGTGTGGCTTGCAGATGACTAAAAAGTGCTTCAGGCCTGAAGTCTTTTAATATTTCAGCCAGAAATTACCTCTGTCTCAAAAACTACGTTACTTTAGAGGGAGCCATTTCTCACAATGTTTCATAATTATCAATGATGTTACTGTCAACAGCTCTCCATTGCTCGTACCAGGTTAGTTTTTTGCCAACAGTTCTCTTGAGTAATTACCAACAGTGTTCAGTGCCTTTAATAGATGTCATGCCAAATGGTGTGACCACAGGTATCAAGATTCTAACTAATGTTAAACGTGTGTAAGCGACCACTGCTTGAAGGTCCCATTGCTTGCTATTCTTTACACCCGCTGTCAAAGCGAATTAAAATTCCACGCGTTTGGCACGTCATGCTGGGCACACGGCAGGTCATTAACCCCCTCTTTGTTCAAAGGGTGTCACTGTGACGTCACGCAAAGCATCAATGACAGTGACATCACTAGTCCCATCCAATGTAGTCTGCCAAGAGCCCGATCAAATTCCGCGAGAGACAGGGCTGACACTTTGTTCCATTTACGATGCAGCGATATTAACAACCACTTGTTTGGAGAATAATGTCAACCCAACTGGAAATGTTTTCGACGATTTTTAAACCATTTGAAAATAACAAGATATGTTAATAAGCATTCCATGCAAAGGATTAATGGCAGTGACGACACTAGACCCATCTACTCCTGTCTGTCAAGAGCCTATTCAATTACTTGGTACTTGGTTGGTTTCCTCCTAAAAACATCCTCTTGGTATATTGGCTAGGAGGTCCCCCAATTGGGTAGGAGGTTCCCCAATTACTGAAATAGCTATTCTCTTCAAATTTCAGATTGAAATCCACTCTGGTAGAACCATAATGTATAACCATACAACAGTTTACCAAACAAATATATCCTTTGTGGTATTCCTTATGAAAATCTCATTTTGAACATCGTCCTAACAATATATACCATAAAGTACACTAATTACAACTTACAATTACAAAGTCATATTATGCCGAGTGATCAGTACCGGATTATTAAGTCTGTAGAAGAGACGAGACTTTTATAGCAAAATCTCCACGTTATCTTTCTCTCCATTCAACACCCCCCCCCCCCCGATGATGAGACAAGCTGTGGGTTTATCCCTGAGATTTGTGGCTTGACTCTCGCTGAGTCTTAAGATTCCCCGTGATTGACTGGTGATGCGAAGGCAGCAGACAATGCCCCTCCAAAATCGATTCAGCCCTGTGGCCTTATAAGTCGGTCGCTCCTGAAACTTTGTCACGAGTCACCTAACAAGAACTTTAAATCAGATCGACACACTAGTGGCCCCGTTGGTTGGGCTCTCTGTTTCTTACTCTATGGTTAATGCACCTCCATGGTTGATGTAATCCGCTTTTAGTGGTGTTAATTTTGTTCTCTTCTTTTTTGATTTATAAATGAACTGACGGTTTCGCACAACGGACGTGTATTCTAGCGGGTATCTTGATTGATGGGAACTTAAGACACTCATTGCCTCACCGAGTTTATTCGTCAGTATTTGGTTCTACCTGTTAAGTGGTCACTGGCAGAGCAAATACCAGATATTGGATTAGCTTTTACAAAGAGAGATCATTTTGGTTGAACCGGCAGCACCTTTGGAAATTCTTGATTTCCACTTTAAAAAATGTGATGTGATGATTAAACTGGGATAATGAGTAAGCACACATCTTTTGCATCTTCTGTTGTTGCAGATGACGAGGAATTCGAGCCCCGTGTGGCAACGTTGAAGCAGGGGCAGATCGATGAATTCTACGACATCAAGGAACAGCTTGGAAAGTAAGTCAAACTAGAATTATTTTATGTTTTAATTTTTTCTTCAGCTATTATTATGTTCTACTTTTTAGTCATGTATCCATGGTTCTACATGTAAGGAATGATGATATCGTTGTTCTAGAACTCCACGAGATACTATGAGCAATATTGGCCACATAGTGGCACATATGAAATGTTTTGATCTTTCAAAATATACTAAATAATCGATAATGCAAACTTTGAAAACCTTGGACAGTTTACAACTGTGTTGAATAACTGTTTCTTTGTTTAAATTGTAAGAGATGAAAGGTTCTCCTATAAGGTTTTAGGACTAAAAGTAATGATGAGGAGGTTTCTGCACAGTATAGGAAGATGATGATGATGATGTGAGCGTCCTTTTAAAACTCAACGGAATGAAACATTCGTGTCATTGTGTTCATGATAAGTTATGGAATTCTATGAAAATGCACTGACACTAAACTGTGATATTGGCATCTTGCCGACCCCTAGCTGTGTCACGGGTTTCAGCCAGTGGTGGATGTTTGGGAGCAATGACTTGTCTCTGTTGAGATGCACAAACTTTGAAAAGAAACACAATCGAATTTGTGTTGATTATTGCTATACCGCAATTGTAGGCGGTTTCAAATCTGGAATTACCTTTTCAAATTATACTTCCAACGCAAAGACACCGTATGAGCAGGATGACTTTAAAAAGACTAAACTAACTGGTTTATTCCAAAATGACATGTTAGTTTGACTGGGGTTAAAACCTTGTTTTCTGGAAGCATCATTTTGTTGTGCTTAAATACTTGTTGTGCTTAAGCAGCTCTATGAAATTGGGCCCAGTATTCTCACTTGGTGTATCACAACGTATGCATCAAATAACAAATCTGTGAAAATTTGGACTCAATTGGTTATCAAAGTTGCAAGAGAATAATGAAAGAATTAACACCATTGTTGAACTAATTTGTGTGCTTTAATGTGCCTTAAAGGGCCTTAGGGCTTCAGGCCCAAAGGCTTTTAATATTTGAGTGAGAAAGTACCCCTTAACCTTTCTCAAAGTGTAAGTTACTTCAGGGGGAGCCGTCATTCTCACAATGTTTTATGCTATCAACAGCTCTCCCTTGCTCGGGGTACCAAGTTAGTTCATATGCTATCAATTTGAGTAAATACAAGTAGTGTCCAGTGCCTTTTAAAGAGATATGCATGCGATTGTCCTCGCAGTCTTGTCAGCATGCAAGTTTTGTTCTGCTCAGGAATTAATTTGAAAGTATGATTAGCTCTTGTACTGAGATACAGCAGACATCGGCTTTGAAAGTCATATCCTTTTTCAAAAAGCAATTCGAACAGTAAGCTTGAGAACACCTGTATGCATCGGTCACTATATACCGTGTACACGATTGTAGGCCACTGAAATACAACACTCTTTCTAATTTCATAATCCAGTGGTCAATGTGGTGTGTTCCTTCCTCCATGACAAAGCACAAGTTCTGAGCGATTTGGGTCCTAAAAATAAAATGACCTAACAATTCCATTGTGTGTTCGTTTGAAAAAGAAAAAAAAAGTTCCAACAGAAAGGCAGAGCGAGGGGAATTATTTAGCATGGCGAAACAGACCATCTGTATAAGCCTGTACCCACCTCTAAAAGGTATCAAATCCTTGATACAATTTGACAGGCTTCTTATCCAGTGCGGCTTTTAGTAAAGCCAACTTAGAAATCCAACAACCACTGCGCTTTTGTATAAGCTTTGGAACTGCATAACCATTATAACACTAGACACATACGTCGCTGTTTTGTTAAACACTGCACGCAAGATTCCTGTACGTTTCCCATATTCACATTTTAAATGAGCTAAGGCATATTAACGCCATGACAAAAGTTAATGTTAAGATTTCAGTAACGGGACGCTGAGATATTTTGTCCCTAAGTGTATGTAACCCATTGTCCGTCCTATAAACATTTGCCAAAAATCTTTCAATTGCAAATTTATGAATACCCAATCGTAAATTATATAAATTCCTAGACCATGGAGGGATGCACATTACACCACATCATTAGTAAAGCCATAGAGAAAAGACCACGGTAAAGCCAACTAAAAAATCCAACAACCGCTGCACTTGTGTAGCTTTGCAACTCGCATAAACCACAACACTTTATACATCTCCATCTAACACTGCACGCAAGATTAATGTATGTTTCCCCTATTCACATTTTAAATGAGCTAATTGATGTACAACTCCACGACATAAGATTCATGATATTTCAGTAACAGTGCACATATTTATTGGTCGCGAGTAGAATTAACCAAGTGCCCTTCCCATCAAAATTGTTGCAAAAAGAAAATCGTTCAATTGCCAACTTACATCTGAACGCCCAATCGTATTAGTCCTATATGAATTCCTATACACGAGATAACATAACACCATACCATGGATTATTATTGAGCTTTGAGAAATGTACAGTCACTGACGTCAGCCAAAACTTAAATCTTCTAGATACATATTTTCTAACTAAATAACAACAGTATCTCTTCTCTCTATTTGCACAAGCCCAAAAGCATTTTTCATATAACAGGTGAGTTTATTTACTCTCAGAGGTCATGTGGTTTTTATTAAATGAGGGAGTGCACCCATCACTCAAAGCGTTGACTGTACATTGTTGACAGAGCATAAAAATAACTTTGATAATTTGTATACAACAGAATGCCATAGAGTTTCTATAATCCAGATGTTGGTTGGCTGCCAGTGGTGGTTTTTGATGGTGGACCCTCTGGGTTGAATACGGGTGTCTACGGTGTGTTTGCGAAGGGCTCAAGACCTTCCAAGAGGTGTCTGGTAGTACAATGAGCAAGGTCATATGAACAAGTAGGTTACCATCGAAGGAATGTAACCGATGATTCACAATAGGTGTAGGTGAATCGCGTCGGACTGTTTTATCTTCCGATCGATGCCCTAAATCGGAAAATCTTTTCGAAGATCATACTTGAAAAAGAATAGCATCGAAAGGTGTTCAAAGCAAATCGCTGTTCGTTCAGTAAACTATAGCTTTTACTTACAGTTTACAAATGAACAGAACTATTTGTACACTATGGAAACATATAAGAGTGACGAAAGAGAAAAGTATATTTGTTTTAAGTCATTAAACGGGACTTGATTTGGAATGATAATCATGTGACAATGCCCATTACATAAATAAACTGCACCAATAAAGTATCTAAACACTTACAAATGGTCAGATTTATCGGAACCTAAAATAGTATACAAAAAAATAATTATTCATTTTTATTCACCGTTAATTTCTGCACATGTTGACACCTATTGTGTTCCGCTACGATGTTGTTTGGTGGTTTTATGGGCACTTGAGTGGCTTAAGGTCGAATTTCAAAAGTTGCAAAAGCCCCTATTCATCCCAATTCCAGAAGGGAACTCTCGTAAGCATCACACACAGACAAAATCAAGACAAAAGACACAAACTCGTTTCGTTTATTTGACCATGAAATTTACTGCCGTATCTTTAACTCTAAAACTGCTGGTATCCTGTCCTCAGTTCTTAGTGTGTCCTCCATCACTGTCCTGAACGCCAAGGAGTAGTCTTCTCATACTCCCAATGAGACCTCTGATCTGTCCCTGGTCAATCCCCTGCCATTTCCTGATCAGGATGCGTCGCAATCCCTCGAGAGTGATGTCAGGCTAGATGGACTTGTTCACTTTCTTCTGCGCAGAATTCACCATCGGACGGCCACTCCTTGGCAGGTCGTCCACATTTTCCTGAGTTTGGTAGCGATTCCACCATTTACTGACCGTCGCTGATAACATTCCAACTTGATGAGCTGCAGCTTGAATCGACATATCGGCTTTTATCAAACCAACGATCCGTCCTCTTTCCTGTTTGGTCAGTTGAGCCATCTGTCCCGCCATCTTGAAACACCTTTCCCTGTCTAACCATATCAAGGAATCTGGCTCTTGACCCATATTGATCTATGCCTCCCATTTTTGGCCCCTTTGCTTGGTTACTGACAATTAATGCTGTATGATCATCGCAACCGATTTATCCAACACGCGACAAAAACAAAATCATTCGTAAAAGGCGGGCAAAAGAAACGCTGATCTTACTCGTCACTATCAATGATTTAGCTTGAATAGGGACTTTTGCAACTTTTGAAATTCGACCTTAAGCCACTCAAGTGCCCATGAATCCACCAAACAACATCGTAGCGCAACACAAGATGTGTCAAAATGTGTAGAAATTAACGGTGACTCGGAAAGAATAATTATTTTTTGGCACACTATTTCAGGTTCTGATATATCGGACCATTTGTAAGTGTTTAGATACTTTATTGGCGCAGTTTATGTTTACATCTTCGATATTGGAAATAAGTAGGTCTTCAGAATGTTTTAAAAACTATGCACAGTTTTATGCATACATGTATTGCCTAGGGGTAAGCTGATTCCAGAGGAGGGTGGTGTGGGTGATGTTTGACTGGTTTAATCAATAATATGGTATTAGCCTTTTCGTAATGAACTGTTTAATAGTTGCTGATCTTGTGTTAGTACGCAGTCCTCCAAAGGAGAGGTTTTATGTTTCTCGGCAACATGTTACTTTCAAATTTAAACACAAGGATTTTTTTATCCACTATAGTTTCCTGACAGAAAGCGTAAAATTTTCCAGTTTTAAACCGCTGAGAAATATATAGTTTCCTGTAAAGCATAAAATTTGTCAGTTTTAAACCGCTGAGAAATAATGAGTCCATAAACCAACTGACATATTTGTATTTGGTGCATTGCCAAAGACTGCTCAGCCCCCCCCCCCCCCATACTGAGCTAATGATTCTGAACCAGCCCCTGCTTTAGTCCTTTGCCACCCAGCTTTTTCTGTCCCTTTCATGCCATACAACCCTTCGCATTATGTGCCTTGTATACTATTCAAAAGATTCTATCTGTTAAAGTTCACACCTCGAAAAAGAACGCATTGTCAAATGAAGAAACGGTGTAATTCAGATCTGGCTATGTCCTTTCTCCACTCAAATAACCTGGCCCAGAGCTCTGACCCAATTCTTTATGCAAGTGCGTTTCTAAGAACAAGTTTAGCATAAAACTACTGCACCTTTTGTAGAAACTTTAGAATGGTGCATTTTCCTGGTTTGACTCTGACGTATTTGGGTCCTGACGTGCATGGAAAGCATTAGTGGGGTTTCATCATACTAGGATTAAAGCCCAATCAAGGATTATTAGAAGTAAAAAGAGAGGAAACTTTGATTTGTACAGGTGTTTTCCATGTCTGATGTTTTGGGCTAGATGGTTCTCAATCTTCTTGTTTAGGTGATTAATCCGAATGGGTATCTGTAAGTCGATTACGGCAACAAACTCCTATATCAAGGAATGTTATAAGTTGCAGGTGTGATGTGACAAGTAGACACAATTTAGTGGTGAGCTCCCCTTAATGGAATTGGTCATTTGGATTGTATATCTCAATGAGCTAGCCTAGTCTTGAATGAGTCCATTGATGGTGCTTCTCTAATACATATACTGTTTTGTGTTGTCCGTGGGGGTAGAAATTACCTCCATGATGGTTGCAACAAGTGGGCTTTCCTTTGGGATGGTTAGATACTATGAAGCTACTTAACTACAAAGTACTTTTTGTGTGAAGGTCATAATGGTTGAAACGACACTTCTGAGCACCAAACATCAGACTTGATGGTGAGGATGCAAATTTTTAATCCTGAAGCATGTTTATTCGAGATTTCATAAGCGCACTTATTACAGATAATGCCAAGTTATTTTTCTGGACATTTCATTGTTTGAAAAATATGGCTGAGTGAGGTACTGCTTGAAATCTCTGTTCTTGAGCTTGGTTCTTGAATGTGTCTTGAAATGGAAATAAAGCTCGCCCTATTGAATAGTAAATAATATATTCACAGTGAACGATTTCCCTTGAATAGCAGAGCAAAATACCATGCAAAATGTATCAGTTGCTACACAAAAATCATCATTTGCTACTCAATATTAGCATTCACTGCGCACAAAATCCGTTCAGTCGAAATATTTATGCAAAACAGCTATTTGAAATCGTTCCCTGATTTAACCAGTCTGGTATCTTGCTTGCCAAAATGCAATGGAATGTACAAGGTCACTCATTTTGTAAACAGAGGTCACATGTTCTATACCGAACAAGCAAAGAACAGAACTAGGCCAGGCAGGCCAACCTCAATATCCAGTTCGAACAAACTAGCATTTAGTTTCGGCAATTGGAGATTCAATCTGCTCCCCACAAAGACTGAAATACATAAAGCGCCAATGGTTTTGAACTATACAAAAATTCCTCTGCGTACATAACAAAATTGTTTTCACACCAGTGGTTGTCAGTACTTTGTACGAGCTGCAACATGTCACCCGAAGGAACGGATAAAGATTAGTAGGATGTATCGGATGCTTACACCGCTTCTACACCTAGTGATCTTTTGAATCTTAATTCGATCTCAAATAGTCCCATAATCGTGTGGAAAAAAACAGAGAGATATACCTTTTATTTGAGATAAAACAACTTTTGTTCGGAAGAGTTTTACATCGCAGGGCTGCAGCTGGTGTCGACACATTTATCAAGATTTAGGATTAGCTAGGAATCTCCATTAGGATTAGACAACAAACGGCCTTCGGATTTAAGCCACGGGGAACACTGGTTATTCGAAAACAAGTCACTTGAAAACGTCGTTAAAACGCCTTGATGTTTTGTAGCTGAAAAGTCTGACCAAACTTCCGTTAAAATGTGAGTTAAAATGCTCTATAAATAAATGCGGGCATTTTCTTATAAAAAATGCCTTTTGGAGTTTTGTTTGTTTACGATTGGACGAATACTGTTACAAGTAGTTTATCCTACTGATGGAGACGATTGTTTGCTTTTCCATTGAGAATCTATTTAATAGATTTGCTGTTTTATGCGCTTGGGTTTTATGCGCCTGAGTTAAAACCGTAGAAACCGCCAATAATGGAGAACGATGTTACACGGTGTGTCATAGAGTCAGTAAAAGTCCTTGCTTTAAATGGGTGGCATTAAGTGCGATAGAGCAGTTTTGAATTGGTTGGAATTTGATAAAGTAAACTATCCACATATAACGGAAGGACGTTTATTGTGCGTTCACAAAATGCTGTGGTTGTGAAGGAGTTTGTGACGCCCTTTGGAACACGGGGCAAGGTGATTTCTAGCAAGAGAATTTTGTGTCTAAATAAATTTCCATTTTCCTGATTTGTACCAGACACCTGGACCCAATTTCATACACACAACTTTGCTAAGCACAGAAATGCGTCAAGCAATATGTTCTGCTTAACAGCTTTATGAATTTCGATCCCTCATCAAGTCAAGTTAAGGTGATGATTATACAACGATGCCCCCCCCCCCCCCCCACACCATAAATCATAAATCACAACAGTTTTGAAGAGATCATGTCCTACATCCATTTTTCCTCCATGATCCATACAACAGCCCTTCCTTCATGATGCAACCAACCAGAGAGGAAATGTTTCTGGCCATGTTCCAGAGTGAGCATGTTGAGATTTAATGTTGAGATACACCAAGTAAAAAGACTGGTATTTGACAATTACCAAATGTGTCCAGTGCCTTTAAAGTTATTTGAGAGATGTACGTCCTATACATAAATAGTTAAATAAATTGTTTTTGTTTTGTAGGGGCCGCTATGGAACCGTGTACAGATGCATCGAGAAGGAGACGGGTCATGAATGGGCTGCGAAGTACATCCGGGCAGTCAAGTCAACGGATAAAGAGGCAGCACGTAAAGAGGTGGAAGTGATGAATCAAATCAAACACCCGAAGCTGCTGCAGTGTGTGGATGCATTCGAGATGTCCAATCGGATCGTGATGGTCATGGAGTAGTAAGTATTGCGCTGCCATAATTAAGACAATCTGAACAAACTATTTTGCGGGCTTGATACTGTCTGGAGGCAGTGAAGGCGAATGCCTCCATTCCCCCTAGTCGTTGCCTTAGTGTCCTTGAAATGCTCCTGTAGAAATTTGCAGTTTCCTCATAGAGTGCCCTTTACCAAGGAGACAATGCTTTGCTGCCCTTGCCCTTTCAAAAACGAAGCATACAGACCAAATTGTTGATGCCTTCTCAACACAATCCAGGGAAACCAACAACAAACAAGCAATCGGATCGAATTTATTTAGTTAATAGCATTTGACCAATCTGCACAACCACGTTACAAATAACAGCCACATTGTAATGCCAATCTGCACAATACTAACCCAATCAAACAATGACATAAAACAATGGTTCATGAAAGTATGAAACCATCTAATGATAGTTTAGTGTACCCACATATACTTTGTAAGTCTGCTGCCACCTAGCGTCCATTATTAATGTATCGCATTGTTGCAGTAATAGCATTCAAATAATCGGTAGGCTGAAAGGTGCCAGACTTCATAGTTCTCATTCCAACCTTGGTTTGATTCGTTGGAAATGGCACATGCAAGATGGCAGCACTAAGTACAATGTGAATTATTACAGAGTTGTTTTTGAACACCGTGCAGTGAACGTGACATTTATGTCACGGAAACCAGTTTGTCAAAAATTCTGTTAAACCACAGTTTGACCTCTTTCGTTTAACCTTGCCATCCAAAATATGTCAATTCCTCTTTAACAATTAGTTATGAACAATTGAATTCCTCAAATTCTTTAGCCTAAGGTATTGCACTCTTTGAAAAGTTGAAAAGTCAGTCGCCATAAAGAAGTGTTTAGGAACGTAGACATTCAAACATCTTGAGGCAGTTTTGGGTTTTCACACAAGACTCTTTTCCTTCTTAAGTGGTCATCACCATCTACAGCAAGGGTATTACCTAAACATGAAAACAAACAACTTCTTTGTGAATGAGCCACAACTGAGTGTCTCTATTATCTGTGAATGATCACAACTGAACGGTCTCATATGATGTCCTTACAAAAAAAACAGTGTCGATCCAACCGTGTAGTTATCTCTTTAGACACTGTTTATCACAAAACTTCATCGTGCGTTTTTACATTTAGCCGTTGTTTTCCAGATGATTTGTCCTGAAAAGTGACTAGCAAATACCCTTTCGAAGTGGACAACACGAGGGACACCTTTAGGGCTTAGGGGCATTAGTAGGGATTCACTGACTAGTCATGCCCGGATGTATAGATGTCACCAGGGCCAATATAAAATAGGGAATAAAATGAATGAATAACCAATCTTGAACCCAAGGATTTCCGACGAGAGCCTTTATCAAAGGCATCCCAATGGGTTTAATCCCCTGGAACTCCCCTGTGGTTCCGCCATTAGACTTCACAAAAGGTGCATTTATAAGTGTGGGTTCTTTTTTTTTAAACCAAAACTGACCTTTATTGTATAGGATAAATTGCAAACTATGTGCTCAAAAGAATCGCGTAAAAAGTGAACGTGAAAGGTAACATTAATGACAGGAATCAACATTTTAGATTGGCCCTACTTTAAAGTTTGTTGTTGATGTCCTTCATTCGTAGGCTGTTGAAGAAGGGATTCGTTCTTCGTTTTAATACAAACAGTTACTGTGCCATATATGTGGGGTGCATGAACATTGGGGGCGCACTCATGGTCCTCTTCTTCGGAAATCTTGGATCTTGGTGTACATTGAAACAGGGTAGCCACTAAGCATTGCAACTGGATTGGGCAGGGCGTTATAACATCAGCCTAGTGCAACCCCGCCCCCCTCTTATCCGAATGAATGCAACCAAACCGATGTCAGGAAATGAGAATAGGTATTGATAATAGAAGGGCAATACTTGATTCTCGCATACGACGTCACAGTCTCATGAAGCGCCCTTATCTGGACGGGGGGGGGGGTGTCAAAGGCAAAGACGTATCATTGGCTGAGAGCTGTGTGTGGCGCATGTGGCGCGTGCGACCATTTCTACCGTAAGCGACGACGGCCCATAATAAATTGGTCTAATGCATTATAATTCAGGAACATGAGAAAAGGGTGTCATCTTTTTTATAATAGGGAGTTTACGCGAGCAAAAACGTTAACGTGAACGTCAGAGAGGTGTGTCATTTCTAGGTGACGTCACCCCTTTGGGCTTATGCTCACGTATGACGTCTATAACACGTATGTTTTAAACGTGAGATTTTTACAACAACATTTTCTGACGTTCACGTTCACGTTTTTGCTCGCGTAACGTGCAGCTAAACCTCCCTAATAAGTTCCTCTTGCAGCGGAGACCTTTCGGTGATGAAAAAAAAAACTGTTTGCAAATCTAGGGCAATCACTTGTCATAGATTAACATCCGCCCAAAAATTATCGAGGTAATAAAACCCGACGGTACCGGTGATTCACGGAGAAGTTTGCCCCCAATTCCGAAGACCTTACCATTCATGCGTGTATACAAGATTTGCCTACAGTAGACTATAGTGTTAAAAACTGCTGCCTCATTTCCTTTTGGGGACTAGTCGCCGTACGTGCAGCGTCCGGTTTGATTTATACACGACGGGGAGTACAAGAAGGGAAGTCTTGAATTGATTTGGATATGTTTTACGTCCCTTCTTGAAACTGGTGGGGAATTGGGGAACTAGAACTCCATGGTCTAGAAAATGTTCATGCCTGACAGATTTATGGGTGAAAAATTAAACTCAATTTGTCGTCGAAGTTGGGAGATAATAATGGAAGAAAAAACACCATTGTCACACGAAGTTGTGTGCTTTTAGATGCTTGATTTCGGGACCTGACCTCAGCGGATCCGGTTTGATTACACGACGGGGGAGTAAGAGGGGGAAGTCTTGAATTGATTTGGATATGTTTTACGTCCCTTCTTGAAACCGATGGGATATTGGGGAATACCATACTGAAACCCCAATGGTATAGAAAATGTTCATGCCTGACAGATTTACAGGTGGTGTAACTTTAGCTGACCTCCAACTCCCAACCGAAAAGTGTACAGTTTACAGCTAATTAACAATTGTATTTTCAAAGCAGAAGGTAACCGGGCAACAAAAGTAGACAACACATGATACTTTGGCTGATATAACCTGTTTGTGGACTTTTAGGTTACAAAACCATTACGAGTATGTGATTCTCAGTGTAGCCGCTACACACAAAAAAGACCAAGCGCACAAATCCAAATCCCAGCCCTCCGGCGTTGTGAATCACTGTAGGTCAATAGTTGGTGTTGTCGTGGAATAAAGTATTCATCCGAGGTAGACTAAGTCAACCCAACGAACACCCGTCTTGAAATTTTCTCCTTTTTCCTATTTTTTTTTTTTTTTTTTTAAAGTTGCCTAGACATAAGTTATGTTTTGAGGTTACGACATCATGCTACACATACTTTTATTTATATTACTAATGGTTGTCAAGGGTGTGGATATTCGCGGGGAAGGGGTGTGGTCTTAGGGGTAACCTTGCCATAAAAAATGTGAGATATCCCCACCCACCCCTGAACTTACGCTCTTCTTTTGCTTCTTGTTAATTTGCTCTGCAGCAAGCATAACTTTATCTCGAATTATATTTTCTTCACAACGACGTTCAAAAAGTTTGGGATTATCCCCCGTGATTTGCGCCCGTGACAATTTCATTTTGTGATTGTTTGTTTGTTTGCTTGTTCGTTGCTTTTTGTAACGATTTTTGCTCCTCAGCAACCATATAACTTAGCTCAAATTGTATTTTCTGCCCCAGTCTGCAGCATTTCCGTTTTTTTTTTTTGCTTGTTTGTTGTAATTATTTTTGCTCTTCAATTTTGCTCTGAATGCAATTATGTTTTTCTGTATTTCTCCTTTTTAGATTTTTACAACACATGACATTTATGTAAAACAGCCGTTGTGCTGATATTTGTATTCTGTTGAAAGATTTTCGAAATAAATAAATAAATCAATAAATAAAGAAATAAAAAAGTAAAAAAGACCATGACTGAGCTCAAATGGTATTTATTTCTCCATTCTGTAGCATTTCCGGAGGCGAACTGTTCGAACGTGTCATTGATGATGACTTTGACCTGACTGAGAAGGAGGTCATCTTGTACATGAGACAGATTTGCGAAGGAGTGGAACACATGCACAAAAGGAGCTACCTCCACCTTGACCTGAAACCAGAGAACATAATGTGTGTGGATAAAGTAGGAACAAGGTAAATGAATAGGAAGTAATTATTACTTGTAGTTGAGGGTCCAATCACGTGTACATCTCTTTGGGGGAGGAGTGTTGGATCTGAAAGGAGCCTTTGTTAAAGACAGTGGACACTATTGGTAACTGTCAAAGACCAGTCTTCTCACTTGGTGTATATCAACATATGCATAAAATCAAAAACCTGTGAAACTTTGAGCTCGATTGGTCGTCGGAGTTGCGAGATAACTATGAAAGAAAAAAACACCCTTGTCACACGAAGTTGTGTGCTTTTAGATGCTTGATTTCGAGACGTTAAATTCTAAACTTGATGTCTCGAAATTATTTCAAACTCGTGGAACATTAATTCTTTCTCGAAAACTATGTCACTTCAGAGGGAGCCGTTTATCACAATGTTTTATTCTATCAACCTCTCCTCATTGCTCGTAATCAAGAAATGTTTTATGATGATCATAATTTTGAGTAATTACCAATAGTGTCCACTGCCTTTAAATAAAAATGTTGGCAATGTCTGTCAATAGTGATACTCCTGGTGGAAAAACAAGAATTCTGATACACAAAGACAACCAAACGTAAGGAGGTTATGGTTTCCAAAATAGATATGTTTGAGATGTGTTCTGAATTGTGGCATCGACCATTTTACACTCGTCTTCAGGAGCTCTAGAGGAATGCTTGGATTTTCTTGCACTTGATTATGAACAGTATGCGGGTAAATCTCTACCAACAACTAAAACGCAAAATGTCCAGATACAAAACCCCCCCTCCAAAATACTGAGAGAACTTATTCCTCGTCATTTTAAATGCTACAAGACACTGACTTCGTCTGTTTGTACGTTGTGGATAAAACATGTGCAAATGGGGCGCCCTCAGTCGGCGAGTTTTCTATATAATTAACAGTAAAGTATTTGAACCAAGACTAACTCGCCGATTAACCGAATTAAAGGATGGTGTCGACTGGATCATTCATGAGAGCTATCCTGCTGATTTAATCAACCAACCAATCAATTAATCAACCGGTCAATCAATCAATCGATCAATCAATCAATCAATTGATCAGTCATTCACAGGTGCTTATTCAGGTTAATCAATTGTGATAATCCTTAAATCATACCTTCCCCTTTTGCTTATAATATAATCAAGCATACTGTAAAATCAGTCAAACTGTTAAATCAGCCCGGCTGTTAAAGCGAATGGCTCAATCAGATTTCCGTGTATCGGAGCAATTTAATCAGACACAACAAACTCGTCTTTTATTTTTAAATTTGTGTTATCGGTCTTGTCGTGTAAATTTCCCCATTAAGTTCATCAAAGGTTGAATATAACTTCAGTTATTTTTTTGTAAGAAGTTATTTTCTTTCGAAAATTATTTTATTTCAGGGGGAATCATTCTGTTCAAAGAAAAACGGCTTTAGTGAAGGCCTACTCCATTATCAGCAAGACTTCAGACTAAAATTAAAATGTCTTTTTTTATCCTTACTAAAAAATCATGTATAAAATACAGTCAATTTTTTTCATAACAGAATCAAGTTAATAGATTTTGGAATGGCAAGAAAGCTGGACCCGGACGAGGCTGTCAAAGTGATGTTCGGAACCCCGGAGTTTGTCGCTCCGGAGGTAGTCAACTACGAGAGCATCGGATTCCCAACGGACATGTGGAGCCTGGGAGTCATCTGCTACGTTTTGTGAGTAATAGTCCCTGGACGAAGGGGTCTCCCCTATGTAATTTTTAAAGGGTTTTTGAGCCCTTTTGTTGATCAAGTTTTTGGTCATGACCTGAAGCCCTACTCACTGTGAATGAAGATGTGTGTGATTTAATTTATATGAAGAAGTTTCAGGTCCAGCAGTCTTCAAATGTTTTTGTGAAAAAAATTAAAATAAAAACTTGAGAGTCACGTAAAAACCTGAAAAATTTAGTCGCGTATATCCGTTTTGCTAAAATAGTGATCGTCTCAACGAGATGAAAGTTATAATTTCGTTAAATTATTTTTACTCATTTTTCAAAAACTACATTACCTAAGCAAGTAGTATTTTAAGGGAAGTTTTCTACCGTCACCATCTTTCAACCGTGTAAATTTAATGTGAAGGTCAATGAATTGCCAAAGGTGTCCATGCCTTTAAGATCAAAGTCGAATTTGAAAGCTGATGTCGAGAAATTGCATTGTAAGCACTTTTGTGTTTGAGAACTGTTTGGAGGATCTGATTTTCCAGCTGACGCGCCTGTCATTGTCAAAACATGTTTCCTTTTTACTTTGCGAACAATGATCTGCAGTTTCATTCGCATTGAAACCAGCATTATCAAAACATTGATTTTTCATCCCGTCTGGGAATGTGACTCTCGAAACTGTTTTCGTTATTTTGTTTAAGCGGATTAACATATATTGGCAGACTTTCAAATGTAGGGCCAACCTTTTGCAGAACCTTACTATAACTGTATACACAGCCGCTTTTTGGAGAGTATTCAACATACAGTGGGTGCGTTCGTTTAGCTTCCCTGGGTCGACCCCGGGGTGTGGCGGGTTTTTTTCCAAGACGAACGTGTGCAGATAATTACCCACGTTCGTCCTGGAAAAAAAAACACGACACACCGGGGTCGACCCAGGGAAGCTAAACGAACGCACACATTATTACCCGTAAATACAGAGTTTTGATATAGAAGTACGTTTTGCACGTTTCCGTGACTGTTCCCGAACATGTGTTCCTCACGTATTTGAGTTTATCTGGCTCATTGGCGCCCCTAGATCGTGGCAATTCACCAGACAATCAGAGCATCGAAACACATAAAATGATTGTACCACTTTTCAGAATCGACATGCCGCTACACATACTTTTCGTTCTGAGAGATTTTACCCGAAAAAATACTTAGTTGTTAGTTTTTTTGTCCTGATATGCAAAAGTTTCAACTGGTACTCACCTCTCTAGACAATAATAATATTAGCTTTTTATACCCAAATAAATCCACTTCCCCGATTGAGGCCCTTCTCTTTGTTCCCCAAAAGGCAGGACGCTAATTATATTTTTATTTCTATTTTGGTCTTATTTCAGGTTGAGTGGTCTGTCTCCATTCATGGGCGACACGGACGCTGAAACCTTGACCAACGTCACCCTGGGAGAATGGGACTTCGAAGACGAGGCATTCGACGATGTCTCCGATGACGCGAAGGATTTTATCGCCAGATTATTGGTCAAGAATAAAGAGTAGGTAGACAGTTGAGCTTTTAGACATACACTCTAAAAAGTTTTGGGTCAGAATTCACCTGGATTCCGAGTCCCGTTGAGCTTGACTAACTTCGGGGTCAAGAATTGACCCGGAAACTGGCTTAAACGAATGATTTTATCTCAGATTGTATGTCAGTTTGAACCATTTCTTTGTTATTTTGATACAGATTCTGAGTCAAATTGACCCCCAAAAGGTCAGGCCCAAACAACGGACTTCTGAGTTTTGAGATGGTACAAATGTAAATTCTGTCAGCACAATCCCTTCATGACTTGCAATCACAAGGTTGTGGGTTCGAATCTTACCAGCCTAACCGCTGATTTCACACTGACTACAATAAGTATTGTCCGGGGATACACCAAGTGAGAATGCTGGTCTTTGACAGTTACCAAAGGTATCAAGTGCTTTCAAACCCCTCAGTTTGAAAACAACTTTTATAAAACATTTATGGCTGAAAACAACATAGCTGATATGATTGAAAGCGCCCGTGTGTAACTTGACGCATGAGGGCACTGTGCCTTCAAAACAGGAAGTTTAATCTACTCAACCAGCCGCAACAAATTTAAACAGGCCTCAATCTTCACGGGGGCAACGAAGGCGATTGCATCCATGCCCCTGTTCATTGCCTTGGTGTCCTTGAAATGCCCCAGTAGAATTTTAAAATTTTCTCATAGGGTGCTCTTTATCAATGGGAAAACGCCTTGGTGCCCTTGCCCTTTCAAAAACAAAACATACAGGCATGAACCAACGTTAATAAAGTATCACAAATGTACCTCAAAGTTCCTTTATTTTTGAGTCAGACATAATAACAGTAATTTAGTTCAAACTGTTAGGTGTTCATATAAAGCTTCTATCAAATTACAAAGTTGCCATTATACTCTCACGCTGAGTTGCCGACAGAGCAAAGTAATACATGTTAATAAGTCCCAGCTTCGGCTCGCTTCTTTGTAAAACATAAATTCCAATACTAATTCCCCCTTAGCAGGGAAAGTAGGTAGATTTGGCATGGGGACCGACTTTTGATTTGTGTTTGTTATAAATTCTTTATCTGCATTTTTTCCTGGAGCAAAATATTTGCCAACGAGTGGGACCATAATGGGGAGCACTCACAATAGTCCATTGTGTTAGAGCGAATTCACCTGGGGGAAAGGTTTTTGTTCAAGTCCCCAATACCAAAAACGAACAACAATTGTTGTTTTGGCAATCACCGCAAAAAGGCACTTAAAAAATAACTGGTGCGTAGAGTTTGGGGATAAATGTATAAATGAAAATAACTGACAGTCATTCAAACTCATGACACGGCAAGCATTACACTTTGAATACGATGGGGGAATGGACTGAGAGTAATATTTCCCAAACTAATGTTGTTATTTTCACCTTCAATAACATTCCTGAAATGTTTTTGCAGTTCACCGTAAAGCTGTCGCACAACATCAGTAAACAGTATTTTTCAAAGGCCCACATTTCGTGCATCACAACTTATATATAAAATAACAAATCTGTGAAGATTTAGGCTCAATCGGTCATCGGAGTCGGGAGAAAATAACGGGAAAACTCACCCTTGTTTCCGCACGTTTCGCCGTTTCATGACATGTGTTTAAAATAAATCAGTTATTCTCGATATCGAGCATTGATAACTGTTTTAATGTTTTCTCAAAAAGTAAAGCATTTCATGGAAGTCTTTCACCATTACCCTGTAAGTTATTTGTAAATCTGTGAATTTTTTGTTTCTGTTCAGAAAGTGTCCAATGGCCCTGGACACTATTGGTTATTACTCAAAATAATTGTTAGCATACAAACTTACTTGGCAACGAGCAATGGAGAGCTGTTGATACTATAAAACATTGTGAGAAACAGCTCCCTCTGAAGTAATGTAGTATTTGAGGTAGATGTAATTTCTCACTCAAATAATAAAGACCCTTCAGGCCTGAAGCTTTTTATTAGGCATCTAAAGCACACAAATATTTGCAACAATTGTGTTTTATCTTTCATTACTCTCTTCGATGACAAATTGGGTCCAATTTTTTTCACAGGTTTTGTATTTTATGCGTACGTTGGGATACTGGTCTTTGGCAATTACAAAAGGTGTGCAGTGCCTTTAAGGATTATTGTACGCTTCGCAATGACCTTGCATAAAACTACGATGTAACCTTAAAGACACTGGACACTATTGGTAATTGTCAAAGGCTATAGTCTTCACAGTTGGTGTATATATGCATAAAATAACAAACCTGTGAAAATTTGAGCTCAATGGGTCGTCGAAGTTGCGAGATATTATTAATGAAAGAAAAACAAACACCCTTGTCGCACCATGGTCACAGATGCTTGATTTCGAGACCTCAAATTCTAAATCTGAGGTCTCGAAATCAAATTCGTGGAAAATTACTTCTTTCTCGAAAACTACGTCACTTCAGAGGGAGCTGTTTCTCACAATGTTTTATACTATCAACCTCTCCCCATTACTCGTTATCAAGAAAGGTTTTATGATAATAATTATTTTGAGTAATTACCAATAGTGTCCACTGCCTTTAAACCACAAGTTTATAATAGCATAGCAGGGACCTGGGTTCTGCGGTTTCCAGCCCCCACCCTCACTCTCTCACTGAGCAGTCTCACCCTCGAAGGATTTGAAGCACTTCCTAGCCCTGAAGACTCTCCAACTGTAATTCACCAAAGTGGACATCCTCGAGGTTTCCTGCATATTACTGCACATAATTATCCTTCCTCATGAATTGCAGATTATATTGTTGCGTAGTTCAGTGGAGCTAAAATCGTTACAGGCGTCGGTATTCCTTGTCCCGAATACCCCCAAAACTTACCGGCCAGTTCCCCCTCCTTTTTCTCCATTGTTGGATTGGATTTACATAATTTCGCTGTGAGTGTTGGAGTGGTATAAAACCCCTGGTCAACGAGCACATGGCTCCCCCAGTATAATCTACTTGAATACCTGTTTGCTTTGAAGCCCTTGAATTTATTCTCTCTTCAATACAGCTCTCGTCGTACAATTACTCAATGTTTGGAACACCCATGGCTCGCTAGGAAGACGTTGTCGAACCGCCAGAGTTTCAGGTTGCGAGGTGCCTCAGTCAGATTAAAGCGGTATATGGCAAGACGTCGTTGGCAGGTAAGACACAGTTTTATACTTTTTGTATCCCTAAAACCTGGTAATTTGAAACATTTTACGATTGGGAACTGTAAGGGTTTACTTCAAAACCACCATAGAAAAGTTGGTTGAGCTACCATTTTGTTTGTGGTTATAACGGCCACTCAGCCACAAGGTCATTGTACGGTAGCATGTTGTAGATTCAGACACCCAGACTTACTCGAAAATCATATAAGTAAACTTTAAGGACACCGTCAGTGTATCTTTTCGCAAGATGTTTGGCAGTAGCATATACCTCGTTACAATAGTAGTTTAAGACCCAGTAGACCCTGCCTTATATTGGAAGTTTGTGGATGGGGGTAGGGTTGAAACTCACCAAGGTGTTGCCCCCCCCCCCCCCCCCCCCCCTATGTTTGTTGACCGATGAATCTATTTTAGGACTTCTCTTTGCTCCCGCATGCATTGTTTGCCTTTTGGTGAATTCGCCGTTGGTTGTTCTACACACAAATTCAACCGAGTACGCCCTCACTCTGTCACCCCCCCCTCCACCGGACCCGCCCACACTACTTCACTCCCGATTGCCAATAGTCGGATAGAAATTGCATGAGAAAACTGTGCGTGACCTAATACGGAAATTACTCAGAATTGTTAACGTAACGTTAGTTTTGTATTGCATGCATTGTAATGGAAATCGGTTTGTAGGTAATAAATGCATTATGTATCTGTGGAACCATGGAGGTGGAACATAGTTCCTAGGACCCTGGTCCTGCTCTCCTTCAGTTGTGATTGTAGGCATCCTCAGTCCAACCTACCATCAGACTGAAAGTATAATGAATATTGCTAAAACTGTTTGTATTTGAATCGATGAAAATTGTCTTAAGTGCTATTCACACGGCAGCAATTTAACTGGGGTCCCTTGCTTAACTTTAGCATGTTTGTAAATGGAAGCAATGTTTGACAATATTTTGCAAGAGAACTTGGACAGTACAACAGTGTTGTCCTTTCAAACGAAGTACATTTTGTAAAATTTTACAACCATGCTACAATTAAAGGCAGTGGACACTATTGGTAATTGTCAAAGACTAGCCTTCATAGTTAGTGTATCTCAACATATGTATAAAATAACAAACTTATGAAAATTTGAGCTCAATTGGTCATCGAAGTTGCGAGATAATAATGAAAGAAAAAACACCCTTGTCACACGAAGTTGTGTGCGTTTAGATGGTTGATTTCGAGACCTCAAGTTCTAAATCTGAGGTCTCGAAATCAAATTCGTGGAAAATTACCCCTTTCTCGAAAACTATGGCACTTCAGAGGGAGCCGTTTCTCAAAATGTTTGATACCATCAACCTCTCCCTTATACACGTCACCAAGTAAGGTTTTATCCTAATAATTATTTTGAGTAATTACCAATAGTGTCCACTGCCTGTAAGCAATGGACCCTTGCTAAGTTACTATTGTGTAAAGGGGGGCTATAGTTGAACCATACATAGGTCCTTGCTCAAGGGTTGAACTGCTTGAGAGTTGTATTTGTGGGTTGAAAAGCTTATGAGATGGCATGTTTTACAATGCAGGGCACAACGTGTACACTGAACTTCTCAAAGGGAAATATATAGTTGGTTACATGCAAGTTTTATAGTTCTGTGCACATGATTGTAAAAAGGAAATGTCACCAGTTTGTCATGACCGATGTTCTGTGTAATTACCGCGCAAATGAATGGACTTCTACAATTCACAGTAATTACTTCCTTGGAAGTGCTGTGGTTTTCTGAACTCGAGGTCTCTGTTAATTGTATCGAATATAATACATCATCTGCAGAGCCCCTTGAAGTCGTTTGTCAACCCACTTGTTGTATGCAAGTTGCACCGACAAAGCACACCAAGGATGTTTTATAGCGCCCTCTTGTGATTATCAGTTACGACAATTCGCTCGTCCCCAGCGCCTCGCCTTAACCAAAGGCGCTGGGATGGACAAACGTATCAAGCACGGTCATTGGTATATCCCGAAAATGCTCAGTTCCATCATGCATTATGCTCACACTGCCTTGCACTACTCGGTCAAGAATCTGTCCAAGCGGTCCATAGACCCTGGCCGCTGGGGCCGAGCGAATTGCGGCAAGAGACAGTGGCACCAGTCTCATAAATTGCATGGGGGCTACATGGATAATGAACGATCTAATAACCAAAATAAAGTTGTATAAAGAAGAAGGTTGCGACCGACTCTTATTATTTTAAATCTTATTCATGTTTAAACCCAAGTTCGTGTATAAAACATATGCAGGATTTATGCAAAAAAGATATCCGTGTTTGAGCCCATGGCCCTAATTGAAAAACTAACAGAATGTAAATTGTTACCCCCCCCCCAAAAAAAAAAAAAAAGCAACGACGACGACAGCACACATAACAAGTTAGGCGGTTGTTTTTATACAGTGGCTACTTTTAAATCGATCTGAGAAAATTGTACCACCGTTGTGCTATAAACTACTTTGCCCGTTAGAGGTATATATTCGTAATAATATAGAAATAATGATAAAGTTTTTAGATCAGGAAATCATTTGTGTTTTGTACCGAGAGCGTATACTCATAATAAATTGTGTTCCAATGCTTTAATACTTTGGAAAACAAAAAAAACATCACTCAGATGAATTACAGTCTGAGCTTATATCGACTAAACCCAGGCTATAGCTTTCTTCGCTCCAAAACGTAATGCGTGTTACAGTCTATTCAGTCGCCACCAGAAAAGTCAGCGTTGAATATTTGATGAGTTTAACTTTGGAGGTATTAAGTGGTCGATAGTATATTGCAGGATATACACTGTACGCTATGATAAATTGTATCAACCGAGATGCTTAGTTATTTCCTTTGGTCGCAAGCATTTCCCCCACTTGAACCCTTGGACGGTCCCAAAAGAATTCTCTCCATGATGAATTTGCTAATCATCGCAGTCAAGTGTTTCCTCTGAAGACGATTAGAGCATACTGATGAAAACATTGAGTAATTGCATCTATTAATACATTTTCAGAACCACCGCAAGTCACTTTGATAAGCAATATCTGCTGAATGGTTCCACCGCAAACCGTATAGGTTCCATAGTTTCAATATGAAAAACAATCACACCATCAAATGTTTCATTTATCTTTTTGACTCTCTGAAACTAATAACTTGAATGAGCAATGGGCGTCAAAACGTGTTGGATACAACGCGTTATAATTAATGTTCTTCCTCTAAGTAATATTAATAACAACCACAACGGAAAATGACTTTTCTGGTCGCGTTCTTTGCGTCTTATTAAAGGAACACGTTGCCTTGGATCGGACGAGTTGGTCTATAACTGAGCGTTTATAACCGTTTTTTATAAAATACATATGGTTGGAAAGATGTTTTAAAAGTAGAATACAATTATTCACACAAGTTTGCCTCGAAATTGCGTGTTTTTCCTTTTACTGCGCGAACTAACACGGTCGGCCATTTATGGGAGTCAAAAATTTGACTCCCATAAATGGCCGACCGTGTTAGTCGACGAGGTAAAAGGAAAACCACGCAGTTTCGAGGCATGTTTGTGTGGGTCATTGTATTCTACTTTTACAACACCTTTCTACCCATATGTAATTTATACAAAACAGATACAAACGCTTTTCAAAGACCAACTCGACCGATCCAAGGCAACATGTTCCTTTAAAGGAACACGTTGCCTTGGATGGGTCGAAGTGGTCTTTGAATAGCGTTCTGTAACCGTTTGTTATAAAATGCATATATGCGTAGCACGATGTTGTAAAAGTAGAATACAATTTTCTACACAAATATGCCTAGAAATTGCGTGATTTTCTTTTTACCTCGTCGTCGACTACTATGGTTGGCCATAAATGGCCGACCGTGTTAGTTCGCGACGTAAAAGGACAACCGTGCAATTTTGAGTGAAACTTGTGTGGATCATTATATTCTACTTTTCGAACCAACTCGTCCGATCCAAGGCAACGTGTTCTTTTAATACTATTATAATTCACGGAATATTCATCGTTGTGTTGCTTGGATAAACGACGATGCGAAGAATGACGCAGACATGCAGGTTTCTTTCTCCATTGCTGCTGTCTTGCCAGCACTTTTTGGTTTCATTATGCATGGTGTTTTTGCCCACGCGAAATCAACCGTAAACCAAACAATCATGTCAGTGGTACAATTCATTTGTCTGCTTGTTCTATTAATATAACTAAGTTTATTTACTTAAAGGCAGTTAGTAACACTGTTGGTAATTATAAGCATAAAACCTTACTTGGTGACGAGTAATGGGGAGCTGTTGATAGTATGAAACATTGTGAGAAACGGCTCCCTCTGAAGTAACATAGTTTTCGAGAAAGAAGTAATTTTCCACGAATTTTATTTCGAGACCTAAGAATTAGATTTTTTGAGGTCTCGAAATCAAGCATATGATCACACAGCTTCGTGTGACAAGGGTGTTTTTCTTTCAGTTTTATTTTGCAATTTCGACGACCAATTGGGCTCAAATTTTCACAGATTTGTAATTTTAAGCATATGTTGAGCAACACGAAGTGAGAAGAGTGGTCTTTGAAAATTACCAATAATGTCTAGTGTCTTTAATTGTCTACATGAGGTAGATTTAGAAGAAAAGAAATACATTTTTTCTGACGTAGGAACGTGGGAAGAAAGTGTTTCTCTCCATTTGGGGTCTGCCTTTTTGCCAGCACTTATTGGTTTGTCCTTGGGCTTACCATCAAGTAACAGTTTACGCACGGTGGTTCATTATGATTACATGAAAGCATCCACGCAAAGGCCAAACATGTACCTAGGTGTTAGTCTAACGATTATTTGCCGGAATGTTCCAGATTCAAAAGACTGTAAATCATCGAATTCAACGAATGAATAATGACATTTAAATATTTTGGTAATCCCTTTTATAAGACGACGCTCCCCCCTGCGAGGGGATACACAGAGGCTGGAGTCGGCGGTTGATTCTCACAGATCCACGGTTTGGTTTGACCAACTCGGAGGCGGGGTGCTACTCTGAGATGCGCGTGGGCTTTTGATATGCTTTCTTCTTCTTCTTCTTTTTTTTTTTTTTTTTCAACAGATGTGGGATTTCTTAAAGTGAAGTTGTAATCAAAGGGTGAAAGAAATAGCATACATTGTCTAAACCTGTAGTTTTGTATTTTTTTGTGATGCATAGAGTCTGTAAAAACCTCCTGAATTGTAACATCTAGGTGGTTCTGGGTCTAGAATATTAAGGGAAACTCGGGCCTCGAGCCGTGTTTCAGGAATGATCTTAAAACAATGTTCACGAATTTGAGTGGGTAAAACTTTTCGAAGTGATGGTAAATTAAAATCGGCTGAAGGAAGATAAGTCAAAAGAGGGCGCTGTCAGACGAAAGGTCAACACAATTCACAACTTAATGGGAAAGGAGCCCCGGGGGGGGGGGGGCAGAATGTCCGGGTGACAGAATCTCATGCCACACCGGCAAGCCCAAAATCCAACTGATGATAAAAAGACATAAAAGTACTTTAAGTTCACTTTATATTGTGAAGAATGAATCTCCAATGACATTTGAATCTCCAAATGACTTCAGCTTTGGTTTCTAGGTTAGCCTATAAAACATGAAAGTTTTGGTGTTCGTGTGAGCCAATGGATGACCTTTGATGCGACTTATTCCAAACGGAGTTTGTTTGAATGAAAATGAAAGTATAACACCATTGCATATTCAAGGATATCCAGTGGGTAGATCTTCACCAAACAATCGCTCGATTGTGGCCGAATACGCACGAACACTAAGTTTTTTCTTAATGCATGAGTTTTCTTAGAGCCAGGAGAGTGAGGGAATAATGCAATGGGATTAACTCTCACTGAAACTCCATTGTGGTATCCCCGTCTTGTTTAAAGATGAATTGTGTTATGGCACATCAAAGCTTCCGTCGGTGTTTGGACGGGCAAGCCCGGTGGTATTGTGACACCTTTTTAAAGAAAGTCATACATTATTACGGTGTGTAGACCACCAACTTCCCACTGACGATTATCATTCTGAAGGTTTTTTTTTCATGGGCATGATAATGTCTTTCTGATGGGTTTTGTTGTGCTTCCTGGCAGACATGAAGTCTGCTTCCTCGGTGGTAAAGTTACACCCGTTTTTGTGACATAACATTCCAGGTATGACAACATTCCGAACAGGCTTTTGTGTCGTGTACACATAAAATATTTACTTACCGTAGTTCATGATTTAGGCCTTCGAGTCTCTTTACCTGTTGACGTATATAGGATCGCCTATTTCTTAGACGTGTTGTTGAAAGAGTTCCTTTTTTCTTCAGCATCCGTCAGGAAGTCATTTTTATTCGATTTCTACCTCATGATTCAGATTAATTAGCTCAGAAAGTGAATGAACAATGGACACGACGGTTACGTAATCGAGTGAGCTCCGTGCTCTCGAGCATTTCCTCCGAAAACGAATGAAAACTCTACATTTACTTTATGTACGTGTAAAAATTCAGTGACCTGCTGGCCCTTATATCATAGTATAGTTCACTTAAAATTACAATCATACTTAGGTAGTGCACCCGAAAACATTATGTAATTAATATCCGAAAGCTCACGTTTTTTTTGTAATATATTATATTTTTGGTGTGTATTTTCGTGTACTTGACACTATTGGTAAGTACTCAAAATAAGTTGTTTATGTTAGCTTAAAAAACTTACTCGGTAACGCGCAATGGAGAAACAGCTCCCAAAGGTGTACAGTAGTAGTAATGAATTGAATAATGATTTAGAGTATCCAGTAAAAATATTTCAAGCAAGTTTTTGAGATTCAGATTTCTGTGACTGCTACGACTAGTGACGCGCAGTTGGTACCCGCTGTCGACGCGCTAAACGTGAATGGTCGACATTCTAAAAGTCGACGTTTTTGATCTTACGTATCTTTTTTGATAATGTTGCATTTCGTTGGCAAAAAAAACAACAGTCGTTGACCTGCAGAAACCAATACGCCTCTGTTAATATTCCTGCATGACGTCATAATTCTTACCCAAAATGAGCGGCCATATTGCGCACGTCGGCCACCACTTGCATTGGCTGCGCCTATGGCCTCGTTGTGGGTTAGAATTTGACGTACTCATGCAAAGAGAGGCGTATTCGGACACGAAGTAACTGTCAGATAGTAACCGCTAGAACCATGATATGAACTTAATGGTACACGCTTAAACACATTGTCCTTTGGGTATACGGATAATTCAAATTAATGTCCATTTTCAAATGTGGGTTGTGTGAAGGGATGTGTCAGCGCCATTTTCTCATTGGTCAAAAATGCTTCATGGGGAGCCGTGTCGCGTAGTTTTTATGCACATCTTGTTCTGTTATAATAGAGCTATATGACAGAACTTTTACGCACATCTTGTTCTGTCACAATAGAGCTATATGACAGAACTTTGACATCTGTCATCATATGACATGTAGGCCTACCGAGAATAAACGAAACACTTTTTACGAACTTCATTTGTATGTAACATGTCATGGTAACGTGTTATTTTTTAATACGAGGTCGTGAAACTGCAGTGAATGCCTGTGTAAGTACATCATTTCGAATACCTGGGAAATACCTTGGTTGTGTACCGTTATTAATCAGTTAGACACACAGTTTGACCATGGACATGTTTAACTTTCCGGTCCCACCTCCCCTTTTCAAATGCACTAGGATGTGGGTTGATGTGTGCACATCGCGCGCATTGGACTACTACCACCCCGCCCCTGACCTAATAACCCCGGTCACCTGTTCAGCTCTCAATAATAATGTAGCCAGTGTGTAAACCAATTGCAAATACTGGTTTCTTGTATAAGGAGCGCATATCCTCACTCAGTGACGCTAAAAGGCGCTTCAACCATGGAGGTAGGATTAGATCTAATCCTACCTCCATGCTTCAACACATGCAATGTATTTGGAACACTGCGTTTGAAATAGGAGATCGACTCCTTTTACATCGCACAGTCTAAAATTAGGGCTCAATCACTGAACATTTTCCTGTCACTATTTGGTGTTAAAGGATCCCTTACAATGTCCATGGGGCCTCCGTGCATTAATGGTGTGTGTCATGCATGTTGTAATTGTGCGCGTAGCACTGATCAGTAGTATTGTTCCCATCATGCATCACTACATCCGGAACAAGAATTTCTTGTACTACGAACTCATCGGCCCATCGCGGGCTTGGATGAGACTGGTAGGGCTTGGATGAGACCGGTGGGGTCGAGCGAACTTTTACTTTCGATGGTTTGACATACTTTGACATAGTTTGGCCTTATTATATAGTTTGACCTTCCTTCATGGTTTGACGGTGCAGCCTCGATAGGTTTAATGTGAAATTACACCCGTTCTCTACTTGTGACTTGTGGTTAATAAAACTCCGCACACAGACTGAGACGTATTTAGATGAAACACAGTTGTCATGTTTTAATGTTGGAAATAGAACTTCGGTTTCTCCAGCTTGAGATATTTTAGACAAGTTTTACTTATGCTAATAATTTGTATATGCTTGTGTTTTGATGAAAAGTTTTGAAGTCAGAGCATAACATCAACCCTGTCCCAACCTGTTTGATAGTTGCCACACATGGAAGTACTAGACGGTGTAATTACTCGCACAGACAATGCCCTCGAAATACTCAAGGTTTTTTCTCTCCAGAATTTAAGTCTTGGAGTGGAATGATCTTTGCTAAGAATGTATCCACCTTGATGGAATTTCTTTTTTTTCATTAAAGGCTGAATCACTTTTTTTTTACCACAAGGATTTGCAGGTTAACTGGGTTCATGTGGTGCTCTCTGAACATGTGTTCTCAGAGGTATTGAATAACATTAAGGTGGTCACTTAAGGCACACTTAGAGATAAAGAAAAACACTACATTTGGGCAACTGTGGTGTGAAACAGGGACACTAATATTCGGCAGGAGAATGATATCGAATCACATTGTAACCTTTATATGGAAACAAATGGAAATTAGCAAACGTTTCATGTTTTCTACAGTTGTTTTCTGCATTTTTGCTGTTGTCTATTGTCTGTTTAAAAAAAAAATTATTCGAATGTGTGATCAAATTAGTGTCCCCATTTAGTAGGCAAGCGTACCTGTTCGGGGTTTTCCTTTTGGTTGCACCACATTATTTGATGTTTGTGCAATAAAGCTATCAAACCAAACTAAACTAAAAACAGAAACAAGTAAAATACATTTAGGATTTCACTGTATACAGCTAGAAGCCAAATTTGAACTTTGAATGCACTAGTTTGGAGAAATGCATGGGCATTGGCTTAAAGGCAGGATCCTGCTTGGAAAGCTGAAGATCATTCATTTACCTTCTAAACCACCCTCAGGATATAAAGGTTCTCTGCCCTATAAGCTTCTTAAATTTTCCTCTTTTAACACTCAAATCAAAGTACAGTGTATAAACTATATTCAACGCATAATACACGCAATTAGGGGACATTTTACAACTTTATTCTACAAGCTGGTATGCCGGAGGCCAATGTGCTCAGTGCACGGGTGACCCGGTCGGACCAAATAGGGGCAATTACTCGACTCACCAGTTCACCAATGATCCTAATAGGCCATTCAGAGTGCTCGTATGTTCGCTCCGAAATGTTCCTATTTTTAAAACATGTCTGGACAAAAAGTTAAATCTGAAAAGATAGACCGCGGTCAGTCAACTCGAGGATGGCCCTCAATGAGGATTTGCACCTGAGAGACTCTTGACTTGCAGCCGTCGGTATTCAGAAAGCAACAGACAATCAGGTGTGGTTCAGCCCGTCTTAGCTCAGCCTTCGTATAACAATCCATGACACACCTTGGACAACAAGTCACGGCGACGATCAACACTGAAGGCGACATACCTACTTCAGGTCATTCACGATCCATCCCTAAAGCTTCCGGAATACCTGCTAATTACTAATTAGTAACAAGGGGAGTCAGTAGACTTCATAAGTACGTCCTTGATCAGACTGGCTTCAGACTATACTGTGAATTGACAAAAAAGTAAAGAAGTTTCTTTCTAGCAACCACTTCAGGTCGTTGCACCCTTCACCCACTGGGATTTACGAAGAGTTCGAGAATATTACAATTTGTTGTCCTCTGTTTGAACTGGGCGCCTTTCCAGTCAAGAAAGGAGTCGCTGAATAGCACTCAAGTACTCTTTCCCAAATTGGATTCTCAACCGTGGAGTTTGCTTCCCGTATTGTTCAGGTGTTTGCCGTCGGATTTTGGGTCGGGAACAAAGGCACTCGTCCCGTTCAATGACATATTGTGCCGGGATTGTTTTCACATCAAGTGGCCTCACTTGGAAGTCTTCCGAAGAGGTATTATTAAGAAATAGAGAGAAGGAGGTAAGGGACAAGGAGACTGCTTCGTGGAGAGCTCTGAGTTTGGTTTGATGGGCGGACTCTCAAAACACTGGACTGTCAGTGATTCGCTAAGCACCTGACGTCATTATTAACTCCCTGGTCGCGCATAAGACCAGTGACATTTACAACAAAACCTCTGAGGTGCAGGAAAAGGGGGTCATTCGGTCTCTGCAGAGAGACGGACAATTGGACTCCTTGTTCAGAGGAAATCATCGAACACTCCTAGATTTAAAACCCAAGGGTTGGTTTTACTCAACTTTTGTCATTTGACTTTTGACGTGTTGGTAAAGAGTGTGGGAAGTTTCTTGCATAGATTTTGTTGGTGAATGCCCTGGTGGAAATCCGGGCTGTTTTGGTTCGTCTTTCTGACTTCGTTGACTACCTGGTTTGGACATTATGGATTCAAAACAACCAAGTGGACAGAAGGGAAAAGGCTCGTTTTCGAGGGTAAGTGTTAGAAAATGTGTTATGAGATCATGCAATTTGTGTTCCCAACCAGCTAACCTCGTTCCACAGATAAGAGGATTTTTAAGTATGACATGATAGATTGAAACATCAACTTATCGTTTGCTGCTGCGATTTTCAATCTCATCAAGTTGTGATTCAATCTTAATTTTGATAAAATAACGGACGAAACAAAATGATGTTTTCAACGGTGATGAAAAAATAAATATAATATGATGAATTTTTAAAGAGGTTTATTCTTTGTGTTAAAGCGCATTTAACTTCTGCTTAATTCATTTTGAGGACGTATGGGGAGCGAGTGATAAGTTAATGATTGAATTGTCTTCGTTTTGATGGTCCGAAAAGTGTGACGGTGTCAATTCTTCTCATGGGAAACCTTCGCTCCCACCAAAAACTTCTTCTGGAGCTCAAGTTTAATGAAATTTGATTTACAAAATTCTGTTGAGGTGTGAGGACTAGTTGGTCATGGTGGTAGAACAACTTATCTCATCCGATGTAAATTGTTAACTCCATGGAGTACCAGTCGGATCTACATGTACTTTCTACTGTGCTTTGCGTTTATAGATAATGTTGATGCTGCAAACTATACTTGGTGTCACTATCCTCGTACAGTGGTTTGAAGTCCCATTTGGCGGTTCATTCGAATTGGTCATCAACAAAAGTAAAGAGTAGTTTCAAGTGAATAGGTTTCATCTCAATGAATTAACTCAGAACACTGGAGCTTCGTGGAAGGCCTACTTTTTTACAGCAAAACATTGTTGTCATCGTTGTGTTTGATTTCAGTTCTAGGATTTTGAAACAAGTTTCAGGAAATGTAATCAAGACGTGATTGTATGTAAAATTCCAAAAGTACGAATCTCTGCAATAGAAAAGAAAAGGCCATGAATGTAACAAATGAGGCAGAAAGTGACAAAAAGGGGGACGGGACATTCATTGTGGAAAGTTGATTGAAACTCGATGGATGTAACACATTGTTCTGAAAGGGGTCCGTGGTAGGGAACTGGGAGAATGCCAATAACCTGCGATTTTAGAAACCTTTGAAGTGCGGTGTCTCCAATGGGGGTAACCTTCTGACGGGGCAAACTAAACTCCATGTTTGGCTATAGCAGCAGCCGTCAACTTCACCAGAAACTCTTCATAACTTAGGGTTAATCTTAGGACCTAGGACGAGTTCCAGCCTTGTACTGTGTAATCCTAAGTTTGGACAAGTTTAATACTCGTCCTATCTCGAGATAGGATTAATCCTAGCGTTTCGTAAAATCGGCTGTAGATCTCTTACACTGGGGGGGGGGGTGCGACCACTCGAGATAATCTGGCTTGTAAAGGGAGGTCATTTCAGAAGATGTGAGTCATATTTTGATGCAGACGAAGTAGAGAAGGACCCGGTTCGAGCAGAAGTGCTTCGTAGGAGATAGCTGAAGGCACTTGACACTATTGGTAACTACTCAAACAAATTGTGAGCATAAAAACTTACTTGGTAACGAGCAATGGAGAGCTGTTGATAGTATAAAACATTGTGGGAAACGGCTCACCACTGAAGACGTAAAGTAGATTCTTCATAAACCTATAGACATTTTGATTTTGCACTAATGCAAGACTCGCGCGTATTCGAATTAGGTTCCCTTGGTAAATTGCTTTAGAAATGTGACAGGATGCCGAACTTCAAATACGCACGAGATCTGGGCATGGTTGTGAATAACAGGATCGGGAAGTTATACTCTAATTGTACACATGTCCGCATAATTTCAAAGAGCTGCTTAAGCAAAGAAATGATGATAAAAATATTTCTGCTAAGTAGAAATGAGCAAAATACCAGTCACAAAGTGTGCGTGTGGTATGTTATTTTGGCTGGTAACCTTATTCTGGTAAACATAATTTTGTTGTGCTTGGGTACTTTTTGTGCTTAAGCAGCCCTATGAAATTGGGCTCTGGTAGTGGCATATTATTTCTCACAGGTGATACCATAGTTAGATGGACAGTGCAATATAGGAAGAGTTCTTTTGGTTTTCTGTAAGAATACTTGTATTTTTTATGATAAGATTTGGTAGCGGACAGCTCCCCTTTTTATTTTCGACTTTTCGCGGTAGCACCTCCTCATCCACATTCTGCAGATCCACATGTCATGTACGATCACGTCTCGTGACGTTTTTATTCGCACCGCCAATCTCTATCACTCACGCAACGAATCCTTCATACTTTGGGGGAAAGTATTCTTCAAAATATTTTTTCCCTTTTGTGTTCCTTTGAGTATCACCGAACCTTCCAATGCTGACCCATTTCGCTCGATAAATCGTTTACAAGCGGCTCGTTTTGGAAACTTGATCCCGCATAACACTTTGAAAAGATTTTGTACAAATCCTATATATAAGCCATTTTGAAATGATGGTGGACACAATACCGTGACTATTATTAGGCTTGGGTAAGTTTGTGTGTATACACCCAAACCAAACAGTGCACCTCATAGTGTCCAGCAGTTCTCAAAAAGGCCAACTGATCTTATTGTGATCAAACTTTTGCCGACTTTATTATGCAGGGCACTTTTATTTAAACATTTTCACCTTTAACTCGCTGGCAGACTTCAGCGTTAATTTTAAATGCAATGTGTGCAATTTCATTGGGAAAATGCTAGCGTTGTAGGATTAAGTCCAATTATAGAAAGGACAAAATTGTGTGCTTTCCGACACCTATAAATAGGCTTCAGGCCTGAAGTATTTTTAATAGTCGAGTGAGAAATAACCTCTTCCTCAAAAACAGAATTATTTCAGAGGGAGCCGTTTCTCACAATGTTTTATACTATCAGCCGCTCAACATTGCTCGTTCCCAAATGAGTTTTTATGCTAACAATTATTTTGAGTACATGTGGTTATACCAATAGTGTCCAGTGCTTTCCATAAAGTAGGGGGCCAAAGCAGGACATGGTGGTATTTCTCAAAATGTAAAAACAAATCACAAATTTCACACTTCACAGAGTAACTGAGACACCGGTGTCTCCGTTACAGTATGATGGATACTTTTGGATCGTATATGAAAACAAAACATCTGATTTGAGAAATTGATGAGCTATCCCCACCATCTAAACATGCAAAGAATATAGAAAGTACATTACATTTTGAGAAATAACACCATGTCCTGCTTTGGCCCCCTACTTTATGGAAAGACCCATGTACTGCACGTAAATGAGTGTATCTCCTATACCAGGAGGAAGACTCTTCCGTGCATATACGTAGTCTCTTGAAACATGCTTGACAGAACATGAGAAACTGTGACGGTGTGGGATGATACATTTTACTTGTCTTCTTCGCCCAATCCGCCTCCACCCATTAAACACACACAGACTATAATTCGTCTCCCCCACTGTCTGCCCACCAACGTAATATAATACAGTTTGGTAGACGGATGTTTTGGATACGTTTCTCGTTTGACGCCTATTTTGAATGGACTTAAGGTGTCCTTTCTCTATGGTATAACCATGGAGGAAATCACTCATGGTATAACCATAGAGACCACTGCTGATGTAGACTGCGAAGTGATTTTTATTTGTTAAACTGTGTTTATGTCTTGATTTCATTTTAGGTCTATCATTGACTTTTATTACCTCTAATTCGTGCAGAGCGAACTGATTTGTTTCTACACGTACAGGCCCCTTAAAGGCACCATACAAAGTACACCGTTGGTAATTGTCAAAGACCAGTATTTCACACTTGGTGTATCCAAACATAAGCATAAAATAACAAATCTGTGAAAATTTTAACTCAATTGGTCTCACAATGTGTCATACTATCAACATCTCTCTATTACTCGTTACCAAGTAAGTTTTTATGCTAACAATTATTTTAAGTAATTACCAATAGTGTCCAGCGCCTTTAAGAAGATATAAACAAACGTTGAGAAATACCATCATGCGTTTCTTCCCAGACCCACCGATAAAACGGTTCCTGTAATAAAGAACGGTTCGAATAAGTGTGATAACCTGCACAGTGTACTGCAAACGGAAGACCAATTAAAGTGATCTGCCACTCGGGAATTATCACAGCATTTCATACATTCCGTTTGCTGATGATGTATACAGGCATGATTTCCTTCTTACTTTAATCTGATTTCCAAATCTGAGTTTGTTTTGCTCTTTGAAAAATCAGAGAAAGTAGTGAATACTAGCCTTAAAAAAAAATCAACCATTCACCATATGAACAAGTAGGAGTGGGCCGTTGTGCTCGAACATTATTTTCCCCCAAGCTTCAAATATCATGCCTGTTTATATATAGCATCTACAACTTGCAACAACAAACATTGTCTTCTGTTTTCACAATGATCATTGTCACTGTGACGTCACCAGAATTCAGAGATATCGCTTTCTTGCTAACCGTACAAATGGAAGTGTTTACAATATTCCTCTGAGAGAGGTTTTCTGCAATTTAAACAAACAGTGACTCAAGTCAGAGACTTCACAGGTAAGGGTTCCCAGTTCCAGGAATTCTCAGGACAGTAGAATGACGAAGATTGTTATGGTTCATGTACTGAACAATGACGCAGCGCGATGTGGCTTTATAACTCCCCTTTGCGTTTCTGTAACCAAAACTGAATTCGAGAAAATAGAATTAGCTGTTGCAAAAAAATGCTTACCAACCAAAATGACAAATACTTAACAGAGGTTTAAAATAGCTATGATATAAATGCAAAACGTTGTTAATGGCCTGACGTTTCGACCCTGGCAGGGTCTTTCTCGAAAGCTTAACAGAAAAGACTATAGGCTAGAGTCGAAACGTCAGGCCATACTACTTTTTTTTGCTGCAAAACTTAATATGCTCACTTGTAACTTTCTATCGTCAGGACATATTTTTCTCAAACTTGCATGTGGAAAATAAAGACTGGTTTTTAACACATCGTGAATCCTTTCTTGTGTAGTATTCGCCGCATTTGATGTACACGTTTACCCAAATAAACACCGTTAACCCACCTTGTGGAAATATTTAACACTGCGCAGTTGCCTCTCAAAAGACTTTTCGACAACTGTTCGATGATTTACGGACTTGGCTAAAATGTGGTAATCATAAACAACCGATAAATTATGGCTCGTGATGTATTCTTTGAAGTGATTCTATACGCGAGCCCACACATGGTGATGTGGTGTCTACCTCACGGTATAACAAATTGGCATCTTAATTTGAAAATTACAGAGTATATGGTGCTCCGTGAGTGCCACGCAATCGAGATAAAGAGAAATTCAACAATTGAATAAACCAAAGAAGTAGACTTACCTTGATAAAATTGATCTCCCCCAACATCATATGGCAGGTAATATAGGACGATGTCTTTGATGATATGTCATGACAAAATATTTGGCTATACAGGGCCATCGCAGGTGAACACAGTTTGACAAGCAATGATAGCAGCCATTTTGAAAATTTTGAAAATTGCTGTTCTGTATTAATGTGGGTTTTTTTTCAAAACACATATTTTCCAATGGTCATAATATAGCCAAAAAGAATTCTCATGACATTACTCTGGATTTGTGCCAATTTCCATACCTCTATCGTCAAAGGCACAATTCCCCTCAAACTGAAACCATTGGGAGGAGGAAAATACAAGACCAGTCATGTAAATTATTCAAGTCAAACTTGGTTTCAGCAAAACGTCTCTCCGAAATATCAGGGTGAGGCGACTTCCTTGTGTCAGGATGTCGACTTAAAGTTAAATTGTAAACTCCCTGCATTTCGACAGGATTATAAGTAATTTAAATAATATATGTATATAGGAACTATACATACTAGTTTCAATTGGCGTCTTATTTCAAGAAAAAACGAAAAAGGTTTGGCCAAGGGTCCAAGTATGGAATGTGGCAGCCGAGTGTAGACGAAGGTTAGTTCTCAAGAGGTAGTAGTTTTTTCCACTCAGAAGTTTAATTGTGTTTCAAACAGATGTTTGTGTGGTGTTGATGTTTTGGGGTCAGCAATCCGATAAAATGTAGTTACCACCTTCCAGGGATTGTGAAGTTTTGGGCACAGTTATTTAAAAACCAATTTGCATTTGGGATTAGGTGCAATTTGCTGTTGTTGGACTGAGGAATGTGTATACAGTACAGGTTCGTATTAACAGACCAGCATGAACTTCAGACTGCACCCATTAGCTTGCGGTAACGCCAATTTGCAATAATTAGAGTTGCAATAGGCCTACTTGACCGTTTGATTTCTTACCCCAAGGAAAGGCCTCAATCAAATTTGCAAATCCCCTAGCTCAGTACAAAGGAACCGAAATACCATTAGTTGTGACTGAGTACCTGCTTTTCAGTTTAATAAATTGAGCCTCTGCTCAACTTCACAAATCTGTCAATTAGTGTCAATAAGCAGAAAATAAGGCTTTATTGCTTGACAGATTTAGTCGCTAAGCAAACACTTGGAGACACCTGTTGCAGCAGTATATAACATTTTGGAAGAAACCGGCTACCTGGTACCCGCTTAGCAACCCTTTTTCTGAGTAGAGCGAATTTTTCTGTACTCTTTTCTGAAGTTTGACACGTTTTTTGTGTTAAAAAGCTTACAGAGGTACAGTAGCCAAATCTTGGTACTGTATTATATAACGAGACTTTCATGTTCTAAATATAGCCTATAGTTAACCTTCGCATATAAGAAGCCTGCCACAAAGAATTCTATAACTGTCTATTTGATAATTTATTTTAATAACAATCATCAATATGTGCTTAATTACTTATGGTTTAAGTCCACATACTTGCTGTGGCTCCCTGTTTACTGAGCGGCCACCCCAAACCGTTTGTTTTGATCATGTGAATTATAACAACTATCGTCCATACAGCAATGAATGCTTGATTTGCTGAGCTGTTGTCGAGGTCAGAAGGAGTTGGGCTGCTTCTCAGGTAGACTTGACTCAAGTCCCAATCCCATGCCACCCTCCCCAACCTGTTCTTGGGATTACATTTTGACGGCGAGCGCGCACTGTACTGTTTGCCACGCTGTTTGATAGTAAGTTGGAGTGATATGCATATGGACCTTCTCACACGAGAATGGGACTTGAATCAAGTCTACTTCTCAGGCCGTGTCCGAACTGGCGGCTACCAGCTAGGGCTATAAGGAAAGATTTCTGCGTTGAGGTAGAGGGCGTCCTTAGCAACACCCTTAGCAACAGCCGTAGCTTTAGATGATGCCACTTCGGATACGGCCTTAGGCCGTATCCGAATTGGCGGCTACGGCTGTACGGCTACGGCTGGATCGTCGCGTCGTCATGCAGTGAAGTATAGACGCCCTTAGCAACACCCCTGTGGCAACGGCCGTAGCCATAGCCACCATTCGGACACGGCCTTAGTTTGATTATGGAGGAAGGACATTCCTCCATGGTTTGATATTGTGCTTCTGTTAGCTGCTGTTTAATAGTTTGCTGGTTTGGGTGCCCTTTAAAGTTACTTTGGACCTCTGCCCTAAAGATCATTATATCATATTATATCCAGGCTACTTCACATTTTCTCCATAATTACATTCGGTGTCATTTGCCAGCGGGGGGGGGGGGGGCTCTTCTTTTAACTATTGACCTAATTAAACGTGTAACGATGCCGGTGGTCACTGGTCACTCCCATATAATATCACAGGGGATAACCATTTTTTTTATGGCTGCCAACTTTTATCTGACATGGAATGTGTTGAGTCTACCCACTTGCAGGGATTCAACTTTAAGCACACATTGTTAGCGCACATTCAGCAATGTGTGAGTTCTCGCATTTATAGCAACCGTCTGCATACTTGCATGAAACGTGTGTGGTATGGCAACTGGGGTGTTTTTAGCCACTCTTATTATAGTCCTTACAATGAGGCCACATAAATCCTCAAGAGCTTTTTGTTCCTATATCACCCTCTGCAAGGCTTCCGGCTCCGGTAAAGGCGATACAAGCGCTGGGATCAGAGTATCCCCTTTTTATAGAAACAAGATACCCTTTGTACACAAGTGTTTAATTGTACAGTTGCCAGTAAAGCTCGCCAGGGATTATTTGCATATACCTGCGGTTCTGTCCACAGTAATGTTGGCCTCATTGTGTTTGTTAATAGTGTGTCCAAGGATGCGTAACACTAAGGAGCTATAAGGAGAACATAGTGTGTAGTCATGGAGCGGGTAATCGGAGCAGCCCAGTAGGGGAATTATCCATGTAAGATTGCTTCTTATAAGGAGACTGACTGGCCTCCGTTACTCGATTATATTAATCCCCAAATTAGATTTTTTTCTCCGAGGTTGCTGTCTTTTGCTGGTAAACTCAGAACAGTGGCTGTGTTATCAAGACGGATTCTGAGCTTTTTGGTTTGCCAAAAGACTTATAATTGTTAGTGCCGTTCTTCCATTCATACATACATATACCCATTAAATAACAAATTGTTGTGTGTTTTTGTCTTGGTGTAGAAAACAGCCACTGCAGTAAGAGCTATTGGTCGTATGACAGCCCTACGTCTGTTCAGCAATCACAAGAAGTCCACCGGTCAAGATCCACTTGTAGGCAGTGCGGGTAGCACCTCCTTGGCCGATCTGCTGAAGGCAAAGCGTGAGGAAGACGCCCAGCGAGAGACTAAAGACACCGAGGACCCCAAGCCTGCTGCTAACGGTGGTGAAGAGTCGGTTATCGATCTGAACGATCGGGTTGAGCCGGTCAGCAAACCAGTCACACAGGTAGATACTCCGGAAATCTATCACGTAGAGGACTCTGCAGTGCCTCCCCGCAGAGTTATTGATACGGGCATCATCAGCAAACAGGTAGATAACAACACCGATGGGTTTACTAGTCCAAGCACAAACACATCAGTGGGCGGTTCGTCGACCATAACAGACGGTGAGGCTCCCTTCTCAAACTACGGCAGTGATCTCACGAGTTCTGATCGAACCTCGGACTTCGCCGAATACGACCGTACTTCTGATCTGGGACTTGCCGATTTCAACAGCCACACCTCAGACTCGGAAGACATGGATATTGATACTGACAATCCCGCCAAGGATGTAACCGAGGCGGCCACCGCCATACAGGCCGTGTTCCGTGGCCACCGGGCCCGCAAGCGTACCTACCAACCGCCAGCCATTCTCGAGGACATTCGCGACTGCGATGTCTTCGAAGGCAGCGCGGCCAGGTTTGACTGTCGAATCTCTGGATTCCCAGAGCCTCAGGTATACTGGTACAAAGATGGCAAGGAGATCAAAGAGGATCGCCATTACAGGATTGAGTTTGATGAGGTAGATCTTTGCTCGCTGATCATACGGGAGGCAGAGGCCGATGATGATGGGTTGTATAAATGCGAGGCAAGGAATGCCGCAGGGACAGCCTTCAGCGAGGCTGAACTTCTAGTCGAAGGTGAGCCCCTCTTTCAGGTGTTGAAGCCTAATTATTAGTTTATCAAAAGCCCATTTCACACTACAGCAATGGTTGTACAATTTTACATAATGAACCTCGTGTGAAAGAACAAATTTGTTGTACTGTCCAAGGTCTTTTGTAAAATCTTGTCAACTATTTCTACAATTCACAACAATGCTAAAATTAATCAAGGGACCCCTGTTAAATTACTGCCGTGTGAAAGGGGCTTTACTAACGAGCTCCACTAATGATGCTCAGTGGAGTGTCATTCATTGTGCCGAAACCACTCAGCGAAAGAACCAGAATAAGAAATATAATTATCCACAACATAAATCCCACCTTACTTTTGTTTGACGAAAGAATGTTTTCCCTTTTGTGACAGAAATATTGTGTCTGTTTAATAAGATGAGTGAATTGTCCGAAGGACACGTTTGTCTAATCCCCTTAAATTTCTTCCAATTAAAGCACAAGATGAAGCCTTCAAAAACGTTATTTTAATAGGAATATAGACAAAACGAGATTATTGTTTTCAAAAATGTGTTATCTATCACCGAGTTACAACCAATTCCAGATTACATTTTATGTGGGCAATCGTGCTCATTTCGAGGCCAATTGTTCACTTGGTGTGTTTTTTTACCTTAGTTCCACGTCAATAAAATTTCAAAAGGAGCAATATAACGATATAACACAATATAAAACCCTTCGGCCCAGGGCTACAATAATGTATTTAAAGTAGCCAATACATTAACAACAAGTGTTGGAAATAAAAGAAAATATCACTTTACATCCAAACATATGACGTATGCATAAAATAACTTGTGACAATTTTTGCTCAATTGCTCATTGCAGCTGCAAGAAAATATTAGCAGAAAAAAAAATACAATTTTTGTGTAGAGATGGTGTGTTTTCAGATGCATTGGAAAGGCTTCTTTCAGATTCAAATTTGTGGGTGAAAAAACATTTTCTCTAAAAATTAATTACTTCAAATGGGATGTAAGCAATGCTTTATAATAACAAAATTCCAACAACCTTCAATTATTTGTTCACCAATTTATGTGTTAATGGTCATTAACTTGTGGAGCTAACTAGCAAAACTACACCCTGCCTTTAAAACATGACACTATGATGAAATGAAGTACTTTACACTTCATGTCTTTGTAAACAGTTATATAAAATGCATGTGATAATGCTGCATGCAACTCAGTGAGGAAGTTTGCGCAACACAAAGGTCATAAACACATCCAATCATTATTTGCACTCCAACACACCGTTAGTTGTGGACGCACATTGCTGTGCATTGTAACAACTATCTTTTGTCTGGTTCTGACTGTGTGTGTATCAGTAATCAATACACAAGCCTGAATAACAATTGTAGCTGTACATAACCGTTCCCTTCTTTAAGCTCCCATCTTTTTCAAAAGTGAAATACCAAAATGGGAAACTAGTATAGATTGAAGATGGCATGTTGACTCACTGCGACGAAAGTTTGGTTTCGGTTGTCACAAAAGAAAAACCTTGTTTTGGTGATGTTGTTCTCAACTTGCAATTGTTTTCAAGCAAGTATGTTAGAATACATCTTGAGTTCTCGAAGCCTGTTACAAAAAAAAGACATTCCTGATGCATTTTGTTTGTGTTGTTGTTGTTGTTGTGGTTGTGGCGGTTTCTTTGAGAGAGCCCAACACTTACGTTTTGCCGAGAGGGTAAAACGCTTTGGCCGTCCTGAATGAGGTCATTTTGGGTGTTTTGAGGCACAGTTTGTATGTCTGGACTGCTCTACGGTCTGGATGATGGACGTGTTAGGGTGACCTGGGAACAGAAAAGAAACCAGGGAGCGATTTCGTCCAGCAATTTCTTACTGAGCAAAACAATTAGCGTGAACTTATTGTGTGCACACTGAATTGCAAATATTGAGTGGCAAATGGTCATTTTTATGTGGCAACTGACACAGCTAATTGAATGTGTAGCATTTTGCTTTGCTGTATACAAGGGAAACCGTTCACTTAAAACGTCTGCTAGTCATCCAATCCGTATAAATCCAACTCCACTTTCAATAATTCAGTTGATTGTTTACACCATGGAGGACAATTTCCTTGCATTCATGCAATACACAATATAAATTACACACATCGTAAATATACTGAATATAATTAAACCAATTAAACAATAATCATATAATGAACCACAAGGGAATCAAAGTTGGAGTTACAATAGTATTAGTAAATCTCATTCGTTATCAAATACACAAAGGTAACAGATAAGTGACATTCCATTTATTTATTTATTTATTTATTTATTTATTTACTTGTACACCACCGCACAGGGTCAATTGCAATTTATCTGAACTACAGAGAGAGAGATTAAACAATTCCTCCATATTTCGATCATACCAATGTCAAAGGAACTTTTACATACCGAACTTAAGACTTCTTCGGCACGATTTGGTCTGAATTCTGCGTTCTTGTGTGTGAGGCGAAACTGAAAACGAAATTTTCAGTTGGTTTAGGCCTATTTGAGTACAACAACCTTTCCTTGGAGCTATTTGCCGAAGCCAGAGTGTTTTTTTTTATATTATTTTTTCAAAACAAAAGTACTCTGAAAACAAGAGTCGCTTTGCTATTTCTTTTTTAAACCGAATGTTCTAAGGGACCAAACATTACTTTGGCTTCGAGCTGTTGTTTTGTGTGTTTTATTTATTGTTTTGGGTTAAAGCTGACTAGTAGATAAGACACCCCTTCCTGTCATACGTATTTTGTTAACCTCGGCACAGAAGTCAGAGAAAACTGTCAACAAAACGCGGAAGCCTTTGGACTGGTACAAGTCAAACGCCACTTGGGACCCGATGTAAGCCAACCGTACAGGAGGGCTTTATCCGTCTCAATGCGAGTTCCGTCCCCCGAGAACACCTCCGAAAACACTCCCGAAATAATTCAACTGAAAGGGGCTTCTCAAGAAAGTAGAGTTTATTGACCAGGACTGGCTTCGATTCACAGAACCTTGCCAGTCAACTCAAAGCATGTACATACACCTTTTCGCAAAGTGCGCAAGCGCTAATTGTTGAATGGGGTGCATGCTGGTCTAGCTAGGGATCAAAACGCGTACCGAGTATTGGCGATACAGTCGATGTACATCGGTTCGATTTTGGATACTATCTGCGATCTGATCGTGGAGAAAGTGACAGCCCAGGAGACTAAAGTTAGGACGAGCATGGGACGAGTAACTCGCCCTTACTCGAGATTGTTCTTAAAGTCTTTGCGAAATCCAGCCTCGGGTCAAGTTTGAGCACCGAGGACTACAGTCGACCATTGTGCGATTGTGCCTGGTACCGAGGATGTATTGCGTGCGTATGGTGTATTCACCAGTGGTTTACTTGGTCGCTACTCGAACTTTCACCATTATTATCTTCAAGAAACCATAACATAAACTAAACGCCCAGTGCGCCCTCTGTTGACGCCCCTTTCTCATTAAGATCATGTTTATATCTACATTCCTGGGGGGGGGGGGGGTTTGCCTTCCTTGATCGATAGGTATAATCATAGGTATAATAAGTAGATTATGCAATTGTGCAGTGGACTTATCGTCTAATCTCGTGTTATCGCGCATTATACCCACTTTATCTCGCAACATCTCGAATGAAATTTGGATAAAGACATGGGAACTGCCAGTGCTCCTGTACAAGTAATAGGAGGCGGGTTTTATAACTCAATATAACTCAAAACTAAATGAAAGCCACTGAACATACAAACAAGACAGGGGGTAAATTATAACGGAAGTATCACATGATTAAGTCATGGAGGTAGACCTCCACGATTAAAGGAATACGTTGCCTTGGATCGGTCGAGTTGGTTTTTGAAAAGCGTCTGTAACCGTTTGTTATAAAATGCATATGGGTAGAAAGAAAGTAGAATACAATGATCCACACAAACATGCTTCAAAAATGCACGGTTTTCCTTTTTCCTCGTCGACTAACGCGGTCGGCCATTTATTTGACTCCCATAAATGGCCGACAGTTTTAGTTCGCAGAAAAAAGCAAAACCACGCAATTTCGAGGCAAATTTGTGTGGATCATTGTATTCTACTTTTAAAACATCTTTCTACTGCACATGCATTTTATAACAAACGGTTACAAACGTTTTTATAGACCAACTCGACCGATCCAAGGCAACGTGTTCCTTTAAGTTGAGTTCAATTTTTGGTTGTGTTGTGGATGTGGCATCCTTGAAGTGTGTTCTACCTACCTCCATGGTTCTACCATAAAAATGACCATGGTTCTACAACGGCTACACAAATTCTCTCAATTTATGAAAAAGCAGTAACTTTAATATTGAAATGTCTTTGTTCTATAGAATGGGCACATGATAATGTTGAGGGCAAATACACATAGTTATGTGGTGAGGGAACTCTGATATGGGCGTTTTTAAAGTGTATTGCCTCCCCTTAAAAATGCTGAAATGATAGCGAAAGGTGACACGGAAACTTAACGTAGGTCTATCACTTGATGCTTCTGGTGCGTACAGTTCGCACTAGCCCTAAAAAAGCCAATTAATTTATGTCAGAATGAATGAAATATAAACCGCCGGAACCGCAGTTTCTCAGTAGGTATATTCTGGGGTTTCAATTCTCTTCAATTTGAGCGCTCCGTAAACAACACTTTGACCCGCTTTCTGCTCGTATTCCTTCGCAATTCTTTGATTCGGATAAAGTAGCAAAACCCACCTCCTGAAATCTGACGCCGTTGACACAATGTGAATTGCGTGTTGGTGTTTACGCTGGGATTGTTCCTAAACATGTTAGAGGAAAGGACCTTTTTGTAATGGATACCGATTGCCTCCGAGAGGGGTCTTTGTTTTGAGCGGGCGGAGCGAACACTCGCTGGGGGTTTTGGGTTCCATATTCAGGCGTTCTCATTCTGCTTCGGGTTCGTCATCGGTCGTGAGTCTCCTGGTGCTTATAGTCTTTAAGGTTACACCATAGTCTCGAAGGCAAATACTAGCAAATTTGGCTGGTAATATTTGTAATAGTAATATGATAGTGGCATGAGTAGTGATATAATTTGCACAGGTGCGTCTATCGGCTTGTCTAATTTTGAATTATAACAAATGGTGTCGTTTAAAAAAATGTTGATCAGACACATGATGGGAAATTCAAAAAGGGATCGTTTTGTGGGATATTTTCTTTGTTTGGGGGTCCGAAATGCCCACAAAATGTAAGATTTCAAGTGTTTTGTTCCTGGAATGTTGTACTGGCTTAGTGGTCAAGAATTTACCTTTGATGTCCTTGCTCTATTAACACTAACAGATAAGAAACTATTTCAAAGATCCCGCTGTGTGCCGAAAAACTTCCGGTTTTAATTTTAAATCAAGGTCATGGTTTTGGGCATGTCAGCAGGTGCTTGAAGGTGAAAGAGCTTTCTTTGAAATTTGTTTTTTAATTCGTTAGACCATGGTCATTACTCTATGGTCAGACAATAGGTCAAATATGGAGGTAGACATCTCCGTGGGTCAAGTGGGTTGAAACTATCATCATAACTATAAATTTGGTGTATTGTTGTCTGTAGAAACTTATTAGAACCACATTGGAGACGTCTCTATTTGACGAAAATCTAAGATTTCTGTTGACCATGACACTTTGCCGTAGCCTAGACCCTAGACCATCAAGCTAGACCAAAGAGCAAAACCCTCTAGACCAAACAACAACCACGCTCCAGTCGAGGTCACTAATTGAAAAACAAACCCATGCAGCTCATGCCCAGCAACGATATATTTTCCGTACGTAACGTGTGTTCTCAGACAGTACAGTAATTTGCCCATGAACTGGGTCAATTCACAGCATTCCGGGTCCACAGTAAGCGTAAACACGGGTCATTATTTTGGGCAACCCCCCTCGGAAACCACTTGTGCCCCAAACCAGGCGTTGCTGCAACACACCCTATAATTACAAGCCGGTGAGGTGCCACAGTTTCCTCTGATTTCTTGTTTAGTTTTAATCAACTTGTTCCTCCTTTCTTCTACTCAGTGCTTGACGAGGCGTCAGATGCAGAAGACGAAAAAGCAACTTCTGAGAAAAGGTATGTAAAAGTTCATGGTGTATTTGTGTCAGTTGATGTTGCCGAAATTGTTTGCCAGAGGGGGGTGTCTGCTTGTCTTTCACCAGGCAGAAACCCTTACAATCTCATAACACAGAGATTTACAACTATGCTTTATAGCTGTCATTTGAAAAATGAACAGTCAGTTTGGACGCAATTTTTGGACTATAGTTTTCATTCATGTAATGATGTATTCCTTGCTCTATGGTGCATTTTAAATGTTTGTGTCAGTCGAAGTTGCCGAAATTGATTGCCAGAGGGGGCTGTATGTGTGTCTTACACCAGAAACCAGCACACCCTCATAAAATAAGGATTTGCAACTCTACCTTATCTGTCATTTAGAAAATGAACAGTCAGTTTGAACGCAATTTTGTTGACTATTAGTTTTCTTTCATGTTATCATAGTGGTGTATTTGTGTCAGTCGAAGTTGCCGAAATTGTTTGCCAGAGGGGGGTGTCTGGTTGTCTTGTACCAGACACCCTCACAATCTCGTAACATAACGATTTGCAACTCAGCTTTATCTGTCATTTGGAAATATTCAACAGCAAATTTGACTATAGTTTTTTGTAGGACATGCGGTTACTGGACGCCATATTCGGTTACTGGACGCCATATTCGGTTTCTGACACCATGTGCACGAATTGCAACCAGAAAGTTGCCGCAGACATCGCAAACCGTCAGTTTCCCATATTTCGTTAACCCGAAACATCTGTTTTTACTTGGGTAACAAATGGTGCCAGAGTCGGTCTTTTGGACCATTTGACGAACATCGCACGCCCATTTGAAGTGAACCACGCATGAAATTGAAGTGGACAACTTACCTTACATTCCTACATGTATAATTCACTCTTTGATCTCGTTGTAATAAATCTCTCAAATGTAAGATCCTATTCCCAAAATACGTTGGTATAGATTGTTACCAAAGGGAATTGTTGAGGGTTTATTACCAACAGGGGAATGTTAATCCTGTCAGTACAGATGGGTGGATTAATATGTATTTTGTTTCCAATTACTAGTTCACGATTGTGACATATTATTATATACTAAGGTTCCCATGTGGTTGTATATTTTGATAATGATGCAGTCGTCTACTGTGTGTGGATTAAAGGCACAACTCCCAAGACTAATGCTCTTTGCTATGATCTGTCGTACTCATACACGCTTAATGCAGAAATATCGTTGCCGAATAGAAATCCCAACAGACTTCTTAATAAATATTATATTAATGTTATAAAAGAATAAACCCCCAAAATAGTTAATGGCCTGACGTTTCGACCCTAGCAGAGTCTTTCTCGAAGGCTAAATGACAACGCAACAAACATGAACAGGTAACTAAGTGAAATATAAGCAGTGAAGTGGAAATACATGAATGGGGTTAGAAAGCATACAGAAAAAGCAGGGGGTAAACAATGAATAGGGGGACAACAAGAATAAACCCTCCCACGAGATACAGAACTGTATACCGAATTTCAGTGGTAGGCAAGTCGGGCGCTTTGAGATAGGCCCCTTCAAAAAATGGTGTTTAATAAACGAATAATGGTTGCAAAGGTGTTTTAAAAGTAGAATATAATGATCAAAACATCTATACCTCGAAATTGTGTTGTTTTAATTTAACTTGGTGTATTATACGCGGGTTTGGAGAACCAACTCCACAAAATGCTGGACCGTTTTTAGTTCACGAAGTAAATTTAAAAACAAAAACAATCGAGGGATGTTTGTGTGAATCATTGCATTCTGCTTTTAAAATATATTTCCAACCAAATCCATTGCATAACAAACGCTTCTACATTTCATAGCCCAAAAGCGCCCAAATCCGAAGGCCAGAAGTGCGTAAAAATCTCATGGTCCGTTAGCACACAATTCCGCGGTATAGGCAGTGGCCATGAAATTTGACTCCACACTTCTTATTTTTAACGATAAGACCACTGAATTATGAAGCGCTAAAGCTGTTTGGCATTGTTTTTTGTATCAGACATTCCTTAAAATATACCTCTATCTTCGTCCCTGAAGTATAGCCTACCGCTTTATCAAGAGTACGTGCCAAACGTAGTATCTTTCTACGAAATGACGACAAAAGCACATTAACTTACTATGTTTGGACTATCTCAATCGTACCTTTGAGTGTCATCTCACTAAAATGCAGGTCAACTTTTTTCGTGGTAAAGTTCACTTCGTGGTTCAAGAACTTCATGACCAAAGTGACAAACAAATAAATGGAAACCACGAATAACTTATAACCTGGCTCAATATGTTATCTCGTTAATATTGATGAGCAGTATGGCACTTTTCGAGCTCCGTATTTACCATCCTAGGAACCATCCTTTCGGAAAACCAAGGTGCTCTATGTAAAAACATACACCTTAATTGGCCCTGGGCGTTAAAGACCATCTTCTTGTTTGAGTTTTTTCCCGGCCAGTGGTACTTGACTTCTTGGAGAAACCATACAAGGCGTAACCATAAACAACTCAAGCCTTCGTTTGTAAACATGGAAGCATTCTCGGAACAGTCAAGAGAAAGTTTGACTGTGAAAATAAGCAATGGATTTATTCCGATTTGGGGTAGGGGCGGAACAGACCACCCGGAGCTAGCTCTACTGTCAAAAAACACAATGCACAGGTCCTTCACAAAATCTTAAACTCTTTATTTATAAACTTAAAGTAAAGTTCCATTCGGGTTCCAACTGAAAGCGCTCTAGGGCAGCTGGTACCTTGTCACGAAGGTGGTTTATTTCACAAGTGACGTTAAGTGGTCTATTGGATTACGGATTTCATTGTCAATTACCGGTTACCGTTAAAATCTTTTCCATTAATCACTCAACAAAAGCTTGCGTTAATCGCCACTCAACGACTGTAGAGTGCCCATGGTTCTTCACTCTGCCGACGGAGTTCGTGCATTTATAGCATCATAAGCAGATGCTTTTCAATATGCTTCCATTGGCTATGGTCACATGCAACTGTCGGCAAACTGTAAAAGAAAGTTTTAAGACTTCTTTCATTTAACTAAAGCCATCATTAGACCTTCCCCAGAGTGGCCACGAATGGCTTATTTTTCTCCTGGTCTTGGCTCTGGTAGTTACACTTGTTATCGTCACGCCAGGACTTACATTTTACACCGAATGTCACCATTGCAAAATTAATTGGCCTCGTCCCTTTTCAGTATGTTTGAGTTTCAAGTTTCTTCGTTATAGGACCACATGTATTGAAAAATAGTTTTAAACGGAAGAAGCAACTGTTTTGGGACACTAATGGGAACAAAATCGAACATTTCATTTCCATGTAGGAAATTCCCTCAAAGAAAGGTGCCTCTAAAACCCTAGAAGAACGTTGCAGTCAAAAAATGTTCATGCATCCCAGCTCCCGATTTTTTTTAAGTATGACTAAACCACTTTTGCTTGCAAAACACTCAAGTTTCCATTCCCGCAGTTGCAATGGCACACCGTTCACAACCATCAGGAGACGGATGGTTTATGCGTGGAGCAAGGCAAATAGAATTTTCCTTCCACCATGGTTTATGCCACGCGAACGCGTCAGTGAAAGAATGCAGGGTAGCGCTAATGTTTACCAGTTATTATATCATACGATGATTTATGAACGGGTTTTATTGCCCCTCGGGGTCACCCTTCTCGTCGTGTTTGTGCTGGCCCGCGCATTTTTCTTTTATGGACCAATAAATAATTTTAAGATTTTAAAGGCACTTGACACTATTGGTAGTGACTCATTTTTGTGTGTAGATGTTTTAGGCACTGGGGACTGTTAATAATGTTCTCAAAATAAGTATTACTTAGCATAACTGTTCACTTTGTGGTGAGCAATGGAGAGCTGTTAATAGTATAAGACAATGTGACAAGCAGCTCCCTCTGAAGTAATGTAGTTTTTGAAAAAGAGTTTCTTACTCAATAAAAAGGCTTTAGGCCGGAAGTATTTTATTATCTAAAAGCACACAAATTAATTTGTGCGACAAGGGTGGGTTTTTTTTTTCGTTTTGTTCTTGCAACTTCGACGACCAAATGAGTCCAAATGTCCACTGATTTGTTATTTTTTTTGCATATTATGTTGGTATATATACACCAACTAAGAATACAGCCGTCGATTTCACAATGAGTTAGGACTCGTCTTATGAGTTAGGACTCGTCCTAATTTAGGATTAATCTTAAGGTCTGCATGTTACAGTGCAGGGTTGGGACTCGTCCTTAGTCCTTTGATTAGTCAGGTTAGGAAGAGTTTTGTGAAATCGACGGCTGGTCTTTGACAATTACCAAAGGTTTCCAGTGCCTTTAAACCGCGTCAAGAGAGTGCCTGCTCGGGTCTGGTCTTTGTTTGCGTTTTCACCAGACTCTTTGGGCGTGTGTTTAGTGTGGAAAGGAAGGAAAAAAAGATGACACCGGTATTAAATCATGAGAGGGTTTCGGAAATAAGTTATTAATTTCACCCCATGGAGTCGGGGAGAGTGATGGAATTGTCAATTTAAATTTGGCGACAAATGTGTATCCTTAATTCGCAGATGTCAAACAGATTTAATGAACTGTTAACGATTTCCTTGCTTCCTATATATCACGGTGTCCTTGTTTGTGGTTAAACGTGCATTGTTTTTGTTACTGCTACATTATCATAGAATAGTTGTGTGTTTTTTTATATAAAAGTGAACCAAGAAAGTGTCATATGACGTGTGATTATGAAAAATCAGAAACTCCACAATACTTAGCCAAAATCGACTGTGAGGGCGCTAGTTCATTTTGTCAATGGTGGACGAAAGCCACGATACCACATGCGATTGAAGGCTCTGTATGACCTCGCACCTGAAGTTAAAAAAAAAAAAACGTTTTGTCATTTTTGGAAAATCATTTCAAAACTTACCCTTTTTATTTATGACAGCAAACTTCACTGTGAACACTCCCGGGTCAGATTAGACCTGGTTCAGGGTTCGAAGTCTGTGTCAAAATGACCTAGAATCTGTTAAAATTGACGCAATATCCGAGCTAAATCTCATCTTGTAACCAGTTTACGGTTCTGTCTGACACATTAAATGGTCAGGTCCCCTTTGACCCTATAGGGATCCTGGTCAATTTTGACCCGGGTCTTTTTGAAGTGTTGATTCCAGTTTTTGACCTATACAGGTGCAAAATGCACAGTACAGTTATCACTCTCCGGTCTATTGTTTTGAGTATGTTTTCAACCAGAATTGTAAATTAATATTTGTTTTATATTTACTTATTTATTCATCATACAGATCCGTTAACCCATAACTTTAAAGAAATAATCAGCAATCATTTTATCTCATGAAAGTACATCTAGTGCTTTGATAAAAATAAAAAAATAAAAAAAATTGGGGGGGGGGGGTGCTCCATGTTTTTATCGTAGGTCTTTTGTGGCCTTTGTCCCGTTTTTTATATAAATATATATTTTTAACAAATTTATTGTAATAGTTTGTAATTCAAATGCAATTCGGCTTTTTACTGTGACTTTTGAAATGTTTTTTGGTTAACTAGTTTATTAAAATAAACTAGTTAACCAAAAACAAATATCATTGAAACATAATCAGGCTAACACGTTTTTTTGCTGCACCCTTGTTGCTATTTCTAAATATACTTTAATGGAACGCACTAATTTGTTCACACATTCTGGCATTGTAATGTAAGCTGAATAATCAGTTCTGATTGTGTTAATCGTTCCGAAAATTACATGAAGTTTCACCACTGCCATGCCCCCCAAACAGTTTTGATATTTTGTCCTACATATTATAAAGCAAGAAACTCTCTGTCTCCAAAACCCAGCTCACCCGTGTGTGGTTTGTCCCATGGCAGAATTAACAAAAAAAGATTGAAATGTTTGTCGAAGTAAACAAACATTTGAGTTATTGAGCGAGAAGTGTCGAACGAATGACCTTTGATTCAATGGGAGTGCCAAGCAGTCTTATGATTAAGCATCTACTGAATAGACTTCCAACAGCTAAGCAACATCCCGGATTGTACAAATACAACCGAGGTCACATTTCGTGTGGCCCATTGTTAACGTAAACAGGTTGGGAAGGTGTAGCTATAGTCCTTCCATTTTAGATGAGGGACTCGAGTATGAAAGAAAACTACAGTGTTATTTGAGTTGCCTGGATAGCCATTCGAACCCTGTTACATCATGTATCAGTTGTTCTTGCTTTTTATCTTAGGTTACATGTACAAAAATAAACAATTTGTTTTCTGAATACTTATATACCCTCTTGGAAAGTTGATTTCAAGGAATCCCGTTCGAAATCCGATGCTAGCGTCTGATGTAAATGTAAGGTCATGTATTATTTCATAACATTATATTTGTTGTAAATAATGTCATCCTTGTCCATTTCATTAGGCATACTGTTATACAGAATGAACTGATCCAAAATGACAACAGTTTGTACGCTCAAAAAACGTTACGCATTTGACTTTTAAAACTGATGGGAAAAACACCGCCATTGGTGTTGTTTTGGTTTACAAATTTAAGGAAAAGAAAATCTCGGCGCTAGACTGAGCAATAATAATGAGGTTTCGCAAGCGAGCGCAACCCTTTGGTCAAAGCATTCACCAGTGCACCCTGATTTATATTATCCGGCTTGACAGCAAAACTGATTGCATACTAGGAATCCATAGGAAGTACAAATGACCTTATTCAAATGACTGGGATTGTATGTTGTTATTGGCTGATGTAGTTTCTTATTTGCTTGCATTCCACACATAGCATTGGCGAGAGAGTGACATCAGAGGGACGAGTCACCCCGGAGCCAACGCAGAATCTACCGTCGGACAACACAGCCTGGAAGAACGTAGACCAGCACAAACCGGAGGAAGTTACACTGACCAACCACTTCGAGGTATCAGCTGCTGCAAAGGAAACTACCTCTTCCAGTCGATCTGATTTTGATTCCGGTGGGGAAAAAAGCTCAAGCGACTGGACGCCTAGATCGTCACCGTGTACGAGCGCAGGAGTCAGCCCAAGCTCGTCCTTGCTCGAGTTGGATTCGTGGCACAAACGGGGACGGATCACTAGTACAGATACCCAACCCATCAAAAACACAGCAGGTAGTCCGGGCAGATTGTCAGAACGGATTTCACGGTACGACGATCGTAATAAAGGTCCGAAACAGAACGTGAACAGCATCGGCTATAATTCACCGCCACTCGGCGTCCATACAAGGGGGTCGTCATCGCCAGGGAATAGTGCTGTATCCGGAACTAGTGACAAGCCATCATACGTTACCCAAGCCGCCGCCGAGAGACCGTCTAGGTCTCGCATTGCGGAACTTGAATCCAAGCGAAAACCAGTCAGATCTTCCAGCGAACCCCCGCCGGAGTTCCAGAACAAGCGTGAGCTAATCCTCAATCGAGCTTCTAAATTCGAACAGAGTAAAAACTACAGCAGCTATAAAGGCAGCAGCAACAATAAGACTCGGGAGGTGTATGAGTCCTCGTATAGTAAACTATTGAAGAATTCACGCACTCCCTCAGGCGTCGGAGGATCAAATACTAGGCCATTGAAGCCCCAATTCGCTACAAAGATCTCGGTTTTCTCAGGAACTGGGTCCAACGGGAAACCCGATGGTCAATCCAACATTGAACCTAAACAGGACAGGAAATTCTACGGTGGTAGGGAGATCAAAGTGAAGTCTTTGCCCAAGGTGGTCGTGTCGAGAGAGGCGTCCATATTAAAAGCGCGACCCATTGAGTCAATTAGGGTCAAACACGACAAGACGAACGGTCGACTGTCGAGCGACGACTCGTTGACCGACAACGAGAAGTCGACAGCGTCTTCCGGGAATCACGAGGTAAAGAAGACTTATCTTACGGAGAAAACCTTTGAGCTCATCGGGGACAGGGCACTGAACTCTCGCCAACCAGGATCCGTCCTCGCCTGGAAAATTGAAAAGTTTGCGAAGGGTACCCCTCTGAAAAGTCACACTGCTGTCGAGGATGAACCGCGTGTAACGAGTCGGCAGACAACGAGAACGTGGAACCCGAACAACGACAAGAGTCACCGGAGGGCACAGTCTGTTGACAGAGCTCTCTACCCGGGACAAGGTGCTAACTCTCTCGCTTCCAAAATACAGAAATTCTCAAAGAATCAGTCCTCACAGGAGTCTAATAAAGTGAAACTAAAAACATATGAGTTTAAATCGAGTTCGGTTCGATATGAAATGCAAAGGGGAAAAAGTGTGGATGTAAATAATTCCAGGAAACCTGAACGATCGCCCGAGCGACAAGTTTCCCTGAAGGTGAAAACGACCTCAATCGAGACTGGTGACGAGACTAGTGACAAGGTACCAGGCGACAAAGGTGTAAAAATAGAAAAGACCACAGAAAGAGTGGTTAGCTCCCAGCGTGCGACTGAGTCTGTACTCAATTCAACTAAAGACAAGACTGACATTCCTATTCCAGCGGGGAGTCGTCATATCGAAAAGGCAATTGAGGTAACCAAGGCATCAGTTGTCTGCAGTCCCCCTTCGGCAAATGATCGTCAGATTGCAACCGAAGAAAAAAGTAACAGTGATCGTTCTTATTCTTCGAGCGTAAAAACGAGCGAGGTTGATGGATCTGTGAAGAGTTCATCATCGAATGATTTATTTATTGAGGCATCTGCCGTGACGAGCTCAGTGTCAACAATCACGAAGACGACCCCTGGAGGTGAGCCAAAGGAAACAACGGCCGCGGCGAAACCAAAAGCGAGCGCTGCTGCCATGAATCGTCGCGGAGTCACACCGGGAGGGATCGGAAAACTCACGGCTCGGTTTGAGAGCAACAAACCCGAACCGGCAAAATCATCCACGGTACGGCGAGAGCCTTTTATCCGGTCGAGTCTTAGTGATAAGAAACAACTTTTCGACGGGTCGGCTGCCAAACCTAAAACCAATGGAAATAGTAGTTTGAACTACCGTGATATCCTCAAACCTGCTTCGAAAACGAAAAATGCTACCGCGCTGGATGCAGGGAAACCTTTAGCGGATAAGAACACTTCCTCGGGTAGGCTTGGGGCAACCCCTTCACCTCTGTCATCCCGTTACCAGGTTAAACCGTCTGTCGACGAAAAAGCCCCTTCTTTCATACAACGGCCACGGGACCAAACGGGTGTTCAAGGCGGGTCTTTATACTTTGCTGTGTCGGTGGAAGGAACTCCAACCCCGGACATATCTTGGCACTACAAAGGGAAGTCTCTTAAAGACGAGGGTCGATGTGAGATCTACACGGAGAAAGATGTTCATTTCTTGGAGATATTTGAGTTGGAGCCCAGTGATGCTGGAATCTATACATGCCGTTTGGTGAATAAAGCTGGACGAGTCTCCGCCATGGCAGAGCTTAAAGTCACAGGTGAGTTTCTTCAATATTGTATAAAAGATAGAGTTTAGTTTTCATCTTGATACCAACCCTTTTGCATAAAAGGTTAGTACAAATATTTCAAAAGTTGTAACTGAAGCTATTCGACCCTGCAGAGTTTTTCTCGCAGGGAAATTTACCATTCGAGAAGCAAATCGAAACAAGAGGTCATTAATACCACTTTGGGAATATTAGAACAAAAATCAGGTTTGACTTTTTGAAAACTCGCATAATATTGTTTTTATTTGTGTCATGATTAACGTGTCCAAAGTGGTTGATCTGGGAGGATTTAATTGAAAACGAAGACAAAAACCAACAAATACATGTATCAAGTATTTAATATTTAATTGACTCCACAGTCTTCATCCATAATGCTAGAAATGTTCTTCAAGTCGTGAAATAAAGTTTAAACCTTGCAATTAAATGTTTTGTTTCTAGCTTTGTTTGAGTACGTTTGTTCATCTCAAAATCGTGGTCAGATTGACTCAACAATATGATTTCAAAGCTCGTATAAATTGAGATTGACCAACAAAAATCCATTGTAATTAACCTTCTAAAGCTTCGAATTGTTTGCAGAGATCACAATAAACGCACGTGTTCGACCTTGTCTGTGTTTGTTCACAGTTCACACCTGTAAAACGTGCAATCGTAATCCATCTTGTAAATAATTTTATTATAATTTCATGTGCAAGCGATAATGATTATCAGTTTGACGTAACACATGTTAATTCATTGCTTTAAACACAGTGAAACAAAAATTAACAGTTAAAAAATTGTCATTATTGAACACAAACATTTCATGACATTACTTGTGGCGAATATAATCGCCAATTGGAAGACTCAATCTGAAATTGGGTAAACAAACTGATGTCTTTGTACTCAACCACATTACTAACAATTGATTTGCTCAAAATACTCTACACTTTTGAATACTGTTGTAGGCTTGTAACCAACAGTTTTTATTGCCATTTTTGTAAAGACTGGTAAACGACGTGTACCTTCCTTTTAGGCATTATGACTGTAGTATCAAAGAGATAACTTCGTACGTAATTTGTTTCAATGTGTCCATGCACATAATATAAATATCCAACCCTAAATTAAAATTTTATTTTGTACTTTCAAGTGTTTAGAAATAGTATCCCAGTACTCCGTATACACACAGACCCCCATGGTGAAGAAATTGTTAACCACGTTCGAGGAAGAAAGACCGAAATTTCTGTCGTTTATTTACATTTCTTTCAAGTTCATGAACGTTGTGGAATGTGGTTTCCATGGTAAGAACTGGCTCCCCGGTGCGTGAGTAAAGGCCTAAATGGCCCGTCACTGGACTGGCCACGGGATCCGAAATAGTTTTTGTAATCGAATGACGGTGGTAAAAACAATTAATTCGCTTCGTTTACATTACCAAGTTTACATTTTAATAGTGGCGGCTTGCCGATAACTCCCTACCAAGGATTGGCATGCGCCGTGTGAAATGCCACTGGCATACCAGTATTTTAGTACATTAATTTGCCGGTGGTGACAATATTGTGAAGGCACTTTGGACAATATTGGTATTTTACTCAAATAATTTTTAGTGTAGAATCTCAGATATAGCCCCGTCTTGTTATGGCCACTATTGGTAATAAATTACTCAAAATAATTTGTTAGCATAAAAACTTACTTGGAAATGAGCAATGGAGAGCTGTTGATGCCATAAAACATTGTGGGAATCGGCTACCTCTGAAGAAACGTAGTTTTTGAGGAAGATGTAATTTCTCTCCGAAAGAATAAAATACTGTAGGCCTGAAGTCTTTTGTTAATAGTAGGCATCTGAAAGAACACACAATTTTGCAACAGTTGAATTTTTCGTTCATTATTTTCTTGCAAATTCGATGACCAATTGTGTCCAAATTTTCACAGATTTGTTATTTAATGCATTATGTTGTGGATACACCGAGAGGAAAAACTGGTTTTTGATAATAACCGACGGTGTCCGGTGCCTTTAAAAGAATTTGGGTTTACTTAATCTAACAATCTTTTTCGTCCTTGGAACGTTCGGATTTCTTTGATTCAAACTTCCGAATATTTATCCTTATTAACTGTAATTTTGGGTGAATGCTGGTATATTAATGTTCAATGCTGGTACATTAATGTTCAATGCTGTTAAATATTTATATTATAACATTTCCTTATCGAGGTCGAATGCAAAATTTGTAATATTGCTCTCACGACTTCAGTCCCATAGTCGCAAGTGTAAAAATCATAACCGGTTTTGTTGGGGTGGGGGGGGGGGTGCTCTATAAAAAAAGTCTCTCCACCAAATGCTAGGTTGTTTTGGTTTGAATAGAGCATTCCGAACCCGACCTTGTGAAATCATGATTGATTTGACCACTCCAAATGCAATCAGTCTTTGATTTTACTTTTAGTGCATTTTCATCTGTTTACATAAGCAGGTGTTTTCTGTCATTTTTTTAAATGCTACAATTCTGATAGAACAAAGACGTCTGGATAATGTAGAAACAGTCAGATTTTGTGTAAATTGAAACTTACAAGTGGCAGATAAAGTTAACCCGAGGTGTGTATCTGCTGATATGTAGAGAAACTTCACTTCTCAGAAAGTATCTTTCGATTACATTTGACATTTAGAAACTGTTTAACTGTTGAACCCATCCAAAATATTGAACCCGGGTAAAAGCGTTGGTTTGATGATAAGGTTATTTGACATCCATCAACAATAAAATACACACGTTACAAGATTACAAATAAGACCAAAAATATGAGTGCCATAGGTAAAAGAATAAGCTCATTTTAAATTTTCTTAAAGTTTTTTTTAAAGCTTATATAATATGATGACATTTTACTAAATCAAAATGTTACCTGTTGTACTATTTACTTTTTAAGTTTGTGTGTGTCTCTCGCTTAATAAAAATGTATTCATGTGTCAGCAATTTTTGTCAAACATTTAAATAGAAAATGATCGTCACAAGTATACACAACATTAATTGTTCACTTGATGAAAGTCATAATACAGCTTAGAAGTGAAGGGCGAAAACAGTTTTAACATAATCTTAAATGTTTTAAAACAGTGTATAATGTGCTTTGCTCCGTTTGTATTCAAATCAATTAGTATTTTACTTGTTTTTCTAGAAAAACCGAAACCAGCTGTCATGTCGGGACAGGCTCCATCTTTCATTACCAGGATCTCAGATTGTGAGTTGTGTGATGGCGAGGAGGCCCTCTTCGAATGTAAAGTTTCAGGCGACCCCTTTCCCGAGATAACCTGGATCATGGACGGGAAGTTAGTGCAGGAGGGCCCACGTCATCGATTCGTGTGCAAGTCAGACGGTACATGCGCACTGATCGTCACTGACGTCACGGCAGACGACGATGCCGTGTACACGTGCACTGCCAAGAACGCATTGGGTATGGTTTCAAGCACTGCAGAGCTGATTGTAGGTGGGTAACATCTCATTGACAATATATACCTTACAACTGTAAGGTTTTGAAGTGTAGAGTAACTCTATCTCAGCATACTGTGTAAGGTATTGTTTGTGACTCAGTTTTATGTTGTTGTTGCCAATGTGAGCAGTGCATTTCCCATGTAATACCACACAACTGGTCTCACTCGTTTTGAACTGCCAAAGTATTAGTACTTTTCAAACCGAATTGAAAGACCTGTTAAAGCGAAGTCCTCTCAAGTGACACTTGCAACCAACACTTGCAACCAACACTGGCAACAAGAATGTCCCATTGACATGGAATGACCTCAATCCTTGCCCCCACCCTACTGTATAACCATGGAGCTATAAGGTATAACAATGTTTAAGCTAGCCGAATTCCATGTCAAGTCAGATCGCAGTTAATTAAGCTATCGTGAATTGAGGACGTCGCAATCTATTTTACCATTATTATTGTTTTCATCAGAATTCGAAGATATTCCGAAGCCTGAGGAACCAAAGATTGAGATAAAAACCCAAATCTCAACAGCCAAAGTACAACCTAAAGAACCCCTCCTCAGAGATGAACTTCGCTCTGAATCCAAGGAAGAGACAAGAAAGGTCCAACCTTCCAGTGAGGTGAGCAAGGAAAACAATAAGACTGGAAGCACCACAACGGATGAACCACACAGTATTGTCAAGACCCAGCAGGATGAGGTGTTCTCAGAGTAAGTGCCGTTGTTTGTTATCAAATTGTGTGATATTTAAAAAAAAAATTAACAGAAATAATAAAACGAGAAGAAGTATTGTCGTTTACTTACTGAACAACAATCGATTGATTTTTGCACAGACGTCAAACCAATGTTTGTATGTGAGAGATTTGCTGTCGCCAGCTTGGTGTTTATATTCCCTTGTGGTAGTTTTGACAAGTTCTCTTTTGTTTGGAAAAATCATCACTAGAAATCTTTTTAATAAAAACAAAAAGCTTAACTTTAAAATAAATTTTAACAAAACCTGTTTCTTTATTATTTATTCTAGAGCGCCCCTCAATTACCAGCATCAGCCTCGCCGGTCCTCCCTGCAGTCCACCGGGATGCCGGTCCCCAAGCCCCCAGAGTTTATATTGCGTCCACGCTCGCATCACATCACCCCACCGGAGACAGCTCGACTCTCCTGCATGGTCAAGGGATACCCCACTCCGTCCGTGACATGGAAGAAAAACACCATGGTCTTGAAAGACGAAGGGAGATTTGAGATTTTCAAGGATGGTGGAGAGGAGATCTTAGAGATTTATGACACGGTAGAGGAGGATGCTGGACGGTACACGTGTGTCTTAGCTAATGAGCATGGGAAGACTACATCGAGTGCTAACATTGCTCTTCGTGGTAAGAAAAACGAGTCAAATGTTCGAGTTGTTACCGATGCTCACAGTTTATTTATTTGGATTTGCTGCAATGATACTGACTTGAGTGTTTTGTTAGTCTTGGTTTGAGACGCTCTTTTTGTATTTGACAATACATCACCAGTAGCGATTGTGTCAAAATGGTCCTGCTAGAGAAAGCGTTCTCTATTGTTGATAGATCGTCAAACATAAAGCAAGAGTAGTGCCATTGATTCTTGAACCGAGACCACACAACTAAATGTGCAAGGTTACACCATACAAATAAATGTGTTGTTAACCCTAACAACACTGTGCTCAGAAGATCCAGTCAATATTGCAATACATAACGATACTTTTATAAATATCACTGGATGGCACGTCACCTGACTTAATCCATGTGTACAAACCTCCAAGACAGCTCCGCTCCTAAAACAACCTGCTCCTGAACGTTCCACGTTGCCTGCACTCCTGGGGTGGTCGCTGTTTTTCATATGCCGGACCATCTCTTTGGAATAGCGTCCCACTTCAACTCAGAAAAGCAGATAATTGTTCCAAATTCAAAACTCACCTCAAAACATATCTATTTCGGAAACAATAGCCTCCAAACTTTTAGTTGTCTTGTGTCATTGTGTATTAGCAGAGTTCTTGTTTTTTGCGCCAGGAGTTCCATCATTGACAGACATGGCGCACTAGAAATGTTCATGATTATTATTATTATTATCACATTTTTCTGTTTTTACATTTTTTAAGGCAAAATAACAAGAGACATACCGCCGAAATTCACTCAGCGGATGACGCACTCCCGGACCAAGGACGGCGGCACTGCCCGATTCTCATGCCGTGTCACAGGCGAGCCAGCCCCGACGATACAGTGGCTGTTTCTCGGCAAGGAGATTTCACCGGACGATGACATCTACGAGATTGCATTTGATGGCGAGAAAGCTACTTTGGTGTTACCGGAGGTTCTGCCTGAAGACGAAGGGGAGTACGAGTGTATTGCACGTAATAGGGACGGAGAGGTGTCCTGCAGAGCAAGGCTAAGCGTTGAGAGTAAGTACATCTATAATATCATCATAGGACTAATTAATTAGTACAATAGAACACTTGTCTTTGTAGGCCCTAGTTGCTTCAAAACTTATCCTTTGGGCCGAAGCAATTTGCAGAACAGCTTGGAAATTATACAAAGTGTACTCATTGAAATATTCTCCATGCTTCATTTAGTGTAGTTAACAAAGTGTGTTCCAGTCAATGTATTCTTTTTCAAAAAAACTATTTCTTTGTTTAGTTATTGTTTTGAAATTTGCTTAGAAAATGTTCTTGGTTTTGTCCTTTCTTGTCATTTGGTTATGGTTTTTTTAATTGCTTAGAAAATATTCCGGTGTGTCTTTTCTCGTCATTTGTTTTTTGTTTTTTAATTCCTTAGAAAATGTTCTTAGTTTTATCCTTTCTTGAATGTCATTTGGTTATGGTTTTTAAATTGCTTAGAAAATATTCTCGGGTTTTATCCTTTTTTGTCTTAAAAAGTATATCTTCTCCTATTCCAATGAAAATTGAAATCATCGAAATCTCATAAATAACTCGTACGTAATAATCGGAATTCTTTTATTCTCAGTTGCACTTACTGAACCCAGTGAATCTGTCGAGCCTGTTGCAACCGTTGCACCTGCTGGACAAGTTCAACAACTAAAGAAGAAAGGACCTTGGGAGCTGGAACGAAAGACGTCCAGGACGGAAATATTCCTCCAAGCTTCTGCTCCCGAAGCTTCCTCTGACTCTGAGGACGAGTCGTCATCAGCTTTGTCCAAGCGAGATGAGAAAGTCCTGAGTGCCAAAAAAGACTTAACATCAAAGCAAGATGTAGTTGTTGAAAAGAGTCCAAAATACAAGGTGGAAGTCGTGGAGAACCAAGAAGAAAAGTCCAAGCCTTATGGATTCCACAATAAAGAGTCTGATGTATCTGTCGTCTTCAAAGCAAAACTGCCGAAAGATCGCGTTGAAATCACGCCTGAGAAACGCTCTTTTGAACCCAAAACGATAGCCGTGGAACCTACCAAAAAGGAAACACTGCCATCTTTGGAACTTAAGCTCGATCTGGAGTCAGAATCCGAATCTGAACCAGAACAGAGTGTAGGGAAAGTGGAACCAGTCCAAGTGAAACAAGAAGAACCGGAAAGTGAAAATCTTGTCTCGACGACGAGCGATGTAAGTGAGACCGAACCCGAAGCAGATATTGTTCCCGAGATCGTCGCATCCGACGGGGAGATCGTGGCATCCGACCCCGAGATCGTCACATCCGACCCTGAGAGTGTTAATCAAGAACCTCCTACGGACAATGGGGCTATCGAACTTGTCATTTCTGATGTGGAACCAGAACTTGAAGTTAAGATTGAGACCAAAGAACTTGAAGAGGCATCACCGCCTGTGGCTGTGACCCAGAGCAAACCGGAGTTCTTGCAGACGCCTAGTGATGTCGAAGTCATTGATGGAAGTCCTTTGGCTCTTACCGTCAAAGTTAAAGGTAAATTTGTTGTCTTTGCCATGGCTTGCATTCTAAATCAACAGGGAAACAAATTATACATGCCTTGAAAAATTTCTAAAAATTTAGAGTCTGTGTAATCTCAACTTAAAACTTTCCTTTATGGATTATATTTGCTTGTGAACTTTGTCAATGCTTTATTGTACTCGTAAGTACTTTAAGTATATTATGCTGTTCATGCAACTTTTTGTCAATACAGCCTTGATTTCTATTTTGGTTATTTTTTACTGGACTTTGGTGTACTTTTGCTTAAACTTTAAATGTGTATTTTGCTTGTTTGTTTTCCTTTTCTTTTTTACTGGGATTCCCCCCTTGAAGAGACTGGTTCCGGAGAGAGCGCAACACAAATTCAAAACATTATTAAATATTATTATTGATGTTTGTGACAAATGAACGTTCATTCACACCAGACAATCTTATAATCTTATAATCTTCTTAAAGGAACCCCTGCACCAGACGTGATGTGGATCTTCGATAACTGTGAGATCTTAGAAGATGATGATTTCAAACTCCTCCACGATGGTGAGCTTCATTCTCTGGTTATCCGTGAGGTATACCCAGAGGATGCGGGTATCTACTACTGCAAGGCATTCAATACTGCTGGGGAGGAACAGTGCGCTGCTAAGATAGACGTAAAAGGTAAGACTGAAAGATACCAACACCACCATTCAAGTGCTGATGATGGACTGAACTCGTACGGTTTAGTCGATGCACTGAATCGTACCTTAAAGACACTGGACACGTTTGGTAATTGTCACAAGACCAGTATTCTCATTTGGTGTATACCAACATGCATAAACTCAACAAAAAATGTGAACGTTTTGACTCAATTGGCCGTCGCAGTTGCAAGAAAGAAAAAAAACATTCTCGCACAAATTTGTGTGCTTTCAGATGCACAATAAAAAGCTTCAGGCCTGAAGTCTTTTAATTTTTGAGTGAGAAGTTGCCTCTTCCTAAAGACTGCTTTATTTCTAAGGGAGCCGTTTCTCACAATGTTTTATAATATCAACAGCTTGCCATTGCTCGTTACCAAGTAAGTTTTTATGCTGACAATTATTTTGAGTAATTTACCAATGGTGTCCAGTGCCTTTAAATGCATTTCCCCAACAGTCGCAACTAGTTAACAGGTGACCATAAAGAAAGGTTTTGAAAGAATGGATAAATTGCTGGAAAAAGACGTATATTAAGACGTTACATCAAGATTGTACATAAATATACTTCTATTCCCTCACAAACCTAAACATAATCAAGTGTATTGATCTTGTGATGCAGGATTATATTTTTGATAATTATGAGTAAACATTTCTTTTTTTGAGGGTTATGGTTATAGAACCAAAAAGAAACATATCAATACTTGCTTATTGCAAAAAAAAAAAAATCTGATGGCCTCATCATCTTGATAACTTCCGAGAACTTCCTCCCCGTCATGTCTTTCTCTCTTAGCCTGCTTCTACCGTGGATCAGACCTCTGTCTCCCATCAGGGTCTCCTTCTTTTCCTCTCTCCAATATTTCAGCTTCATGGTAACGGCTTGTTGCATGCTCGTGTCCAGTCAGTTCCTACTCTATAACATATTGGCTGTTGGCAACCAATTGCTAGTTGCATGCAGGATAATACAAAACACAAATTGAAGACTGGTCACCACATAAACAAATAATTTGTGTCCTTATGTATTTCTATAATTTTCGGAGTGTGTTCAAATCAACACGTCAAAATAAACAGGGACGAATCTTTTAGAAGATAACATTTTTAATAGTTGTTGAAAATGATTCTTTTTCATTTAATCGTTCGAGAATGGAAAAGTTCGTTCGCATAACAAATTAATGTTTATTGCTTTTAAAATGTTCAACAGTTACTGTTTAACTTAAGTTTTTTAATAACCAGTTGTTATAATCTACAGCTGCGATGCATGATGCGGTGTTTTTAAAAGTGTTGTTTCCATTCCCGCCATTTACAGCTTTTAGTCTTTCCTTTTCAAATCGTAGCATGGTTGATGTGGAAGAATTTGTAAATCGGCGTTAAATTATAAATAAATAAAAAATATAAAAAATAAAAAATACTTATATATTGAACAAACTCTATAATATTCGTTTGCTGTGATGTGGCAGTGTGGTGTATTTAGTTTTACTCTACTTTGGGTGTGGCTTTCTTCAGACCTTTATGAAACATTCCTATGATTTAATTGTACCTTATGGTTTCCTCTCGACTTCAGATCCAGTATGCCAAGGTTCCCCTCCTAAGTTCACCCAGAAGCCTCGCTCGCTCACCGTGGACGAAGGAAGCAGCCTCAAGCTCACCTGCAAGGTCGAGGGCGATCCGGAGCCCGCCATCTCGTGGTCTAAAGACGGTCGGATCATCTCGCCTGGCCAGCGTATCGTCTTGAAGAAGCTCGGACTCCACATAAGGATTCTTCAGATACCCACTGCGTTGTCCACAGACGCTGGGTCTTATACCTGTGTAATTGCTAATGCGAATGGGGAGGAGAAGTGTACTGTGTCTGTAGTGGTGCATCCATTGGACGAAGAGCAGACGGATTTCAGACAACTATTAAAGTCAAGGTATTCAATTCAGTTCAATTCAAAAAACAAATCCATGTTTGTTAAAAAAGAAAATAATAACTAAATTTTCAAGAACTGGTCAAGAAAAATAAATAATGAACAAGAAATGAAAATAATATACTGTAATGGATACGGAGCAAACCAATATGGTGGCATTTACAGAAAGGCTTGTTTTTAAATGCCCAGTGTATATCGGTGTATAGGGCAAAGCTAAAGAAATTACAGCAAAAACAAAAGCATTGCCAGGTATTTTCAATCAACTAACCCTTCCAACTTCCCCTTCGATTTACCCATGGCCTAAATGGTGTTTGAAGCTTTGCATCATGCAAATGTTCTGTTTTAAACCCGAAGAAGCATTATAGAATATCGCCAAAGATCCTTGTTTCGGATTCGAAGATGATTGGGGAAAATATTTGCAGTAACACAGAGCTTATTGCTAATAAATTAAAGCACAAGGCAATATCGGTGGTATATCAGATAGAATGTGGGGTCATGAAGTCCGAGTTGCCGGTGAATTTGTTTCTCTCTCGAAGCACTCCACATTATCCTTCTCCATCAGTGTACAGGGCATAAACACAGAATTTGCATCATAATAACTCCCTGATTTATGACGGCAAGTCGGAATTTTGGAACCAAATTTTTCACTTAAGTTTGCAACTATTTATTTTCCAGACCTCGGCTTCAGAACATTAACAATAACAACACCTTCAATAGCAGCACCGACAAAAGCTCCCCAGAATCCGACCCGACCCAGCTGGATTTCCGTCACGTGCTCACGCGTCACGTACAGACCAAGACGTCACCAAAGTTCACCGAGGGGTTAAAGGACATGCGCATCAAGGAGGGGGAGACGGCGGTTTTCCACTGCCAGGTTGAAGGGGTGCCGCAGCCGACCGTTGCGTGGACGGTGGACGGCAGAGAGATTAAAGAATCAAAATATTTCAAAATGACAAATGAGGGTGAGTCCATATCAATAATATCAACAACAGATTTACAATTAATTGACAATTAACAGTTAACAAGTAAAACATATTCTCTTTCCACAATGCAAATTATTTGTTTTTGAAGTATTCGTTCATTAACAATATTTACCTATCTTTCTCCACTGGCAGGTACACTAGCTAAGTTGACCATAACGGAAGCTTTTCCTGAGGACGAGGGTGAATATTCATGCATTGCGTCCAACACAGCTGGCCAGGAGAAAACTACATCAGACCTCAAGATTGTCCGTAAGTCAGCTCATGAAAACCATGACTTAAATCGTTTTGGTACTTTTTGTACGACACAAAACACAAACGTCCACATATAAAATTTCAACTGGCATGATTTAAAGACAATGGTAGCAGAAAGCCTCCCTTAAAATATTACTTGCTGAGATGCTGAGTTTTTGCGAGATGAGTAAAACAATTTCACGGATATACTTGTTCGTCTCAGTGAAAACATTGCTCTGTTTTTTTCTTTCTTCATTCGCCCCCCCCCTTTCAAAATCCTGACGACTAATAGCCTGAAACTTCTACATGTAACTTTTACAGTGAGTACAAAAGGTATCAAAACCCTTTGAAGTTTATTTTGAATATACATATTAAAATAGAGGCTCGATTCACGGGGTAACGGTTGCACATTTTCTTTCAATTGTAACAGCTTGGGAAGATGACGATGATGTCGATTTCGCCAAGCCCGGTGAAAAACGTGACAACATGGATGAAGTCTTCAAGCGCTCACTGACAATCTCCGAAGACGACGACGCCGACATTGACATCCCAGCATCGGGCACCCCAGCCATCACCGTCACCGAAGCCTCCCCTAAGAAAGTCAAGAAAATCCCTCCACCAGTTCCCGCCAAGAAGATATCCCTGGAACGCGCTCGAGCGCCCTCTTTTGACCACGCTGAAAACAATCAGAATTCCGAAACGGTCAGCAGAGGTACTACACTCCCACAGTTTGTCGTCGGACTTAGCGATAAGAGGATCACACAGGGAAGTGCTACGGTGCTAGAGTGCGAAATCACCGGTGAACCTGAGCCAGATATCGTCTGGTACCGGGAGGGTGAGGAGATCAAGGAAGGCGGCAAGTACCGATACGAATTTGAGGGTGACCACGGTGTATTGCTGGTCATCAATAATGCTACGATGAGCGACTGTGGACAGTACACATGCAAGGCCGTCAACCCGGTGGGGTCGGCGGAGAGCTCGGCTCAACTGATCAGTGGTGGAGGTGAGTAACCTGAAATTCTTTGGGTTTTTTACTTTTGTTTAAAGCCAATGATGGACACTATCGGTAATTACTCCAAATAATTGTTAGCATTAAAACTTCCTTGTTTATCAGCAATATAGAGCTATATTAAACATTGTGAGAAACGCCTCCCTCTGAAGTATAAACGTATTATAGTATTTAGAAAGAGGTATTTTCTTACTCGAATATTGAAAGTCTTCATGCCTAAAGCATTTTATTAGGCACCTGAAAACACACCAAATGTGTCCAGTGCATTTAACCAGCTCCCAAAAATGTGCATTTTAAAATATGCATGAAAACTACTGTGTTTTTACACAAACTTTCACTTCGGCACTGATATGAAAGAGTCCAATACCCAAAAAGATCTCAATACATTGCCACAGTCATTAGCACAGCCTGACACATTTTTATTTTGACAAATGGTAAATCTTACAAAAACTGTAGCAGTCATTACATTGAAAAACACAATAAACTGTCAATCAAATTAAGAAAGTTAATAACATTCCACAACAACTTGCATATTTTAATCCTGCAAAAGAAGAGTGTCCATAGTTGAGAGGCGATTAGCCAGATTTTCATGGCCGCAAACAATAGAAAGCAAGTCAGTGATTTATGAGTGTTTGTTGATTCACCTCTATTATGAGTTTTTTGGTACACACGAACTTTATAAAGCAAATATAACCTATATTACATACACGACCTGCCTTTGTGTTATTAAGTCAACCCCGTATAAATTGAGCTATAAAATATAGAGTTCACTAAAGCCAGGCTAATAGCCTGAGGCTACCCAAGTAAAAAGTGCAATGTTTAATCGTGGTTTAATTTGGGGATAGATTTTTGTGTACTATTAAGTTTGTCAAGAATGTTGCAAACCACCGAGCGATCATTTTCTTCTATAGCTCACCGGTTGCTTAAATAAGATACTCTGGGGTTGTGTTTGCGAGTCTTTGTGTTTTCTTTTTAGTGCAAACTTCATTACCAGATGTATTGACCTCCTGTTAAGGCAGTGGACATTATTGGTAATTACTCAAAATGATTATTAGCATAAAACCTTACTTGGTAACGAGTAATGGGGAGACGGTGGTAGTATAAAACATTGTGAGAAACTGCTACCTCTGAAGTGGAGTAGTTTTCGAAAAATAAGTAATTTTCCACGATGTTGATTTCGAGACCTGAGATTTAGAATTTGAGGTTTCGAAATCAAGCATCTGAAAGCACACAACTTCGTGTGACAAGGGTGTTTTTTCTATCATTATTATCTCGCAACTTCGAAGACCAATTGAGCTCAAATTTTCACAGGTTTGATGTTGTATGCATATGTTAAGATATAGCAAGTGGGAAGACTGGTCTTTGACAATAACCAATAGTGTTCATTGTCTTTAAAAAGTAGTACAAAGTAATTTTGGGGTTAGATTGGCAGAATTTAAAGACAAATCGAGAAGAGAAAAAAACCCCTAGGGAGAAAAAAAACCTAAAGATTGTGTTAATAGCTTGAAAGTCATGTAACAGATTTTCCACGAATGTTTTGATAGACACATTTTCTTTATGTGCAATTTGTTATTTTTTTTAATTTGATCAGACACCCGATTTTGATGAATATGTTAGGGGTGGGTGGAATGGTGTTTTCATTAAAAACTAGATGATGGTGATTAATTTACGGTGGTTAATTTACGTGGCATTCAAAAACCAATATGATTCAATGCACCATCATTCTCGCTACCTCAAGGGGTCACTTTGATGGGTCACTTGGGTGGGTCACCAGTACACCGTGAATAGCGGGTATGTACTCGTATTATGTGGATTTGTATTAACTTTCTTTGGTGGGATTTGATTCTGAAAGTGGGGTGACCATGGGGTTTAAAAAAAACAAACATCGTCATCAATTCAAAGTCGTTTAGTGTTTACAACCGCTTCATCATTTGTGTCGGTCTGTGATTTTGTATACAAAGGGATTGTTACGCAAGGTTTTAACGACTTGTTATTCAGTCGTTAAATGAATTATATTTTCGCATTTTTAGAAAGATCAATATAGGCCTAAATGAGCTCACTGGACTGATAAAACTTTTTAACTGTATATTCAACAACTAAGTTGCTTTGCCAAATTCAACTGTGCATTCAATCGGTTTGTTTTACTCGGACTTTGATGTTGGCCTCATAAAAACTGGGAAAAAAAAGAAAAAAACACTTTATAACGTTTAATTCAGAGAGCATTTTCAAAGTGCCTTTTAAGTCCACAACAATAACTACACATTTAGCATAATCTAAAATGTATTCGGCGAATTGGGAATCCGTAAATGGGCACCTTAAATAGTCTGACGTCATGCATTGCATGTCGTGCCTGCAGTCTGCCCGATAGTCACAGCCATTTCTCATATTACTGACTAACGGTTAAACCCCTTTTTCAGCACATGTTAATTTTCCTTGGCGTGGACGAGCGTACTGCACTTTATAGGCCCAACTCATTTGAGCATCACAAATCCCCCTAAATGATATGGACGTGAGATGTCAACCGCGATTTTAACCTTGTTCAGAAATTAGTCTCGGTGGGGAAAGCACACACACGATATGACAGAGACGATGCTAGTAATCCCTACCTTATCCAATTTAGTGTACATGGTGACGTGGGACGGCATCAATGCTTAGCTTATTTAGCCTGCTTGTAATGTTAGAATGATGACGAACGTCGTTAGATGGATACCATTAATGTGTCCACGTAATGTCTTGCGAGATTATGAAATTTGATTTGATTATTCTGAGATTTCCAGATTTGGATTATTAACGTGTGACGGTTGGAGGTGTCTAAAGATTCGGCCTAGAGTTATCACCTTTTGACCCAAACTATAGCCCTGGACCTAGCTTTGCTGGTGTTGTAATGTTAGAATGATAACGAACGTCAGTAGATGGACTACCACTAATGTGTTCAACGTCTTGCGAGATTATGAAATAGAATTTGATCATTCCGAGATTTCCAGATTTTGATTGATTATTTACGTGAAGGTCGGAGGCTTCTGTATATTATTTGGAGATATCACATTTCGACCCAAACTAAACCATGGACCATCCTGGTGCTGTAATGTTAGAATGGTAACGAATGTCAGTAAAGATGGAACAAAAGCTGATTTAATTACTCTGAGATTTTAAGGTTCGAATTAGTCACGTGAGGGTCGGTATCACATTTTGGCCCAAACTAAACCAGTGGACATACCCTTTTATTGTGCAGCCATCTTGTTTCCCCCTTATTTCTATCAACTTACCGGACCTGACATGAAAGATAGTCTGGCCCTTTTTTGGTACAATGAACAACAGCATTTCACAAAATGCAGTTGCGCATTTTAATTGATAAGTGGACACAAATAACGATCATCCTCAAAAATTGTAAATAATGGTTACGTCCTGATGTGGTAGACCAATGCAAATTGACCCCCCCCCCCTTCAATTCATCCATTGTTCTGAGGTTTTCCCAGGCTATGCCTAACACGTTTTAAAATACCGGATTGTTTTAATGAATGGATGATCGTTCGAAGAACTACAAAACAAACGTAAAGTGTCTGGACCAGCTGCCTCTGTTTATTTGGTGCAATAATTCACTGTGCTAAAGTACTGGGTTTTTTTCCCTTTCGATTATAGCAAAAGTAAAGTCCGGAACATTCCAATTTCTATACAACATCAATTGAGTTATTACATTCCTCAACTTGCTCAATTTCGCTAGCAAACTCCAAGACTGTTTTCACTGAAATCACTTTCAGTCCATTTAGAAATAAAAGCGCACTCTGGGTGATCATTTAATGGGTCATCCTGAGGTTCGAGCACAAGCAGACTACCTCATTGATTATGAAGAAGTTTCACTTCACACGTGTAGTTGGTGACGGAGAAAACCACATCTGCATATCAATGGTGCGTGAAAAACTCGATTGCTTGCTTGTCAACCGGAAGACATGTTCTTAAGGGGTGGATTTTCGTTGACTCTGACTATACACGCCATATTCATGGAGCTAACCATCTCATGTCTAAATCCCCGAATACAAAGCTTGTGTACTGCTCCCTACAGTAACCAGACTAAATTGCGTATATACTCCGACCTCGTTTTTTGTTGAACAAATAAAAGAGTTGCATTCATTTCCCCCTAGCTTTTTGTGTACCAGGAATGAAATGGTGATGTATAGCTGTCAGAATATAGTTCAATTTCACCAATGCATGCAGTGAGTTAGGTGGTCACTTTTGGAACATTACAGCCACAATTGCGTACCAATCATGCATTGAGCAGGCACTCCGTGTTACGTCACGATATTATACAAACAACACCAAACGGCACCCATATACGAACGTAATTTGCATACAACTGGACAATTTGGTAGCAAGTTTAAATGAAACAATGTGAACCGACATACTATTTACCAATTCCTCACTCTTTTCAATACTATCTCATAACTTGTCGTAACTGTGAATCGGTTTGACCGATTCAGAATTCGTTAATGGGCTTCGTGAGAGGGTCTGACGTCATGCTTAAGGCCCCAGCCATTTCACACACCCATCCTATCATCCGCAAAACCTTTCTACATCCTATCATAACTGTACCTTGAGCCTTAGTAAAGAGAGCGAGTGGACTTCTCCCTCGTGATCGAAAAATCAAAAATCTAAATTAGGGTAAACACATATCCATATATTAAAGAAAATAACCAACCCCTTTGGGAATGGTGTCTTTCTTTTGTGGGAAAACTTGTCTGTGTTGATAACAGACATTCTCCTAGGCAGAGGTTGTACAAAGGTCCTGGCCGTGCAAGATTGGCGACAATAAATCGCATAGTGTGAATAAACAGATAATTTGGGTTATCAACTTGAAATGGACCGGATAGTTTTATTCGGTGGGAAATATCTGGGACCAGTATTTTGATTAATGTTTAACCTTGTTTTGGAGTGTTTACTTATAACAGCTTAGGATTAGAATTTTCTGTGTGTTTTTTTCATAAAAAGGTTCGTGTGACTATGTTTTTGTTTTGTTTTCTTGTTGGTATATAATTACCCCCAATGTGCAATGTGTCTGTTCTTGAGAAATGCCATGACGGTTAAACCGACAGCAACCAACAGGGCGCAAACTATGAATAGTATAAACCTGTATTGGGGCGTGGCATTTTTGTCAGGTTCCCCCACTTCCCTGTCCTGTACACAAATACTTGCGATCGTTCTTCATATCATTTCTTAAGAAGGAACCAGACTATTTCCGATCTCCAGCCTCGTTTTGGTTTACATTGATTGAATGTGCATGGGTAAAAGTAAGATGGCCAAACCATGGGTCTGCAAGATTCGCCCATACATCCCAATCAGCGGAATGATAAGAAGAAACTATAAATAAATAGTAAACTTGCGGGTACAACCATGTGTACCCGCAAGTTGACTTTTAAATTTAAAGTTTCTTCCTATTTCTCCACATCATGCCAAGCTTCAAATAATAATACATGATAATTACTCAATTGAATCATCGTGTTTTCCCCGTGGCTTGTGATATCTTTAGAGGAATTTGGTACCCTTTGTAGATCAAGTGTTTTGACCATGACATGAATCCCTACACACTGTGAGTGAAGATGTATGTAAATGATTTACCTGCAGAAGTTTCAGCTTCAATAGTCGTCAAGTTTTGAGAAAGAAAAATAAGTGAACATAACAGAGCAATGTTTTCAGGACAGATGCGTAAATCCGTTTTACATGCCTAGCTAATTTTCGTGAAATTGTTTTACAAAAACTACTGTAATAACACCTCAGCAAGTAATTCTTCAAGGGAAGCTTTCTACCACCATTATCTTGAAACAGTGTACGTTAAAGGCAGTGGACACTATTGGTAATTACTAAAAATATTTGTTAGCATAAAACCTTACTTGGTAACGAGTAGTGGGGAGAGGTTGGTAGTATAAACATCGTGAGAAACTGCTCCCTCTGAAGTGGAGTAGTTTTTGGGAAAGAAGTAAATTTCCACGAATTTAATTTAGAGACCTCAGGTATTTGAGGTCTCGAAACCAAGCATCTGAACGCACACAACTTCGTGTGACAAAGGTGTTTTTTCTTTCATTATTATCTCGCAACTTCGACGACCGATTGAGCTCAAATTTTCACAGGGTTGTTACTTTATGCATATGTTGAGATACAGCAAGTGAGAAGACTGGTCTTTGACAATTACCAATAATGTCCAGTGTCTTTAAATGTAAAATTCTGTGGAAGTTTGTGTTTTGTGTCGTACAAATAGTACCTGGACCCTTTAAATCCCCGTGTTATCCCAACAGTCGTCATTGATTGGTTTAATTGATGACTGCACTGGAGCGGCAGGCGTTATGTTGTATTATAGTATTGGGATCAGACACATTGCATTATAATCCAATCATCTGTAAGTTCACATTCTCCCGGTCAGTTGTACTACTTTACCGCCAACCGTAGTGTCTCAACTTCCCTAAAAAAAACAGCCATGAATTATGTGTTTTGTTTTCAATTTAAGTCAACATTAATTTCATACACTCGTCTCAAGATGTAACATAGTATACAAAATATTACACAGAAGAAAAAAAATAAGCACAGAGGATGGAAAGAAAATAGTTAATATGTAAATCAAAATAAAGAAAGTATGAGGCTTTAAAGCTGGAAGTATGAGTTGCTCTACTTACCGTGAACCGGGTCAGTATTTGAGTGCGGGAGAAAAGGAATTTGGCTTGTCGTATTAAAGGGAAAAAAGGAACAATTAGGCAAACAAACACACAACAACAAACAAACAAGCAAACAAACACTTTTTTGACAATCTAAAAACAATATACAAATGAAGAGCTGTTCCATTGAATTTACAACAAACACATAATTACTTAAGACAAACAAACAAACAAACAAACAAACAAACACACCAACACACAAACAAACAAACAAATAAACAAACAAACAAACAACAACAAAAACAAGCACCACAAACAACCGCAAACGAAACAATGTGAACATTGCCGGTCTTGTTCGTGAATTCATATTACACAGAAACACAACTCCTTAAACGTTGTTTTTAAAAAAACAAAATTTATCGAGCACCATTACTGAATTACAGTAGTGATAAAGGCCTATTTGCCTGTTTTATACCATCATGCTTGAATTGTGCCATCATAATTCGCCAAATCGAAATCACTGCTGTGGGTTAAATACAGATCTCCGGGGAGATAATATTCTACCCTCCATGTGTGTTTTACTTAACATTTTTGCCGTAATAGAAATAAAACTATGACAATGATTGAGTGGAATTCCTATGACGCCTTAGGGTATAACCTTTTTCGCGTTGTAAACGGCGCCTGTAATTCGTATTTATTTCCTCCGGGTATTGACACGTTGATGTCACCCAACAGCGTACGTGCAATAACCTACACGGGTGATAAAAATGTGGAGTTTTTAGGAATGTTTATTATTATTTATTTATTTTGCACTGGAGGTACGGTAGGCCTATATAAGGTAGACGAAAAATAATAAATTTGTCGCAGAGATAAGAGGTGTGAAATTGGCGGCTCTGTAATTGAGGATGCAGATATCGTTTTGAATATTGACTTTTACGTAAAATTTTATTTGATATAGGGCGAACAGCAGTACTGTTTATTTAGTTGTCATTTTTGTTTTCTTCAATGATAACACACACCCAAGAAAATAAGCACCAAGCAGATCAAGACAACAAAGTAAGGCTCATTAATTGGTATATGAGGCAATAAGCAAGCGATTAGAATGTTTCTACATTTGATTTTCACACTCGCCTAGACTGGGCTACCACAACTTCCGTGAATCGAGTTTCAAAACATCAAAACGTTTTATACAACAATTTGAAAAAAATATCTTTATTCGATTGAATTTCAATTTTGCAGCGGTCTTATGCATTAGGGAAAGTTCAAATGAGCTCCTTTCTGCTTCAAGATACGAATTTGGTTTGCTTTTTGTTTGTTTTAATTTAAAAAAGTGTTTGATGATTGACATCAGTTCACCAATAAATCTCTTCCAGGTTTCCATAATAAAAGTATCCAGAAAAATAACTGTTTGCAGAGGTTTCTATATGAGCTTCACTGTCGGATCCTGACTCAAAAAGGAAAGTAGAAAAGGAAGAGAAAAATCGATGAATCATAATGTTTATAACCCGAACCCCAGCTTCAAATTGCCCGTACCATCTACTCTGCGATGCATACAGTGCACGAACTCTTCCCTTCGTTCAATGATGTAATATAGATAGAGCATTGACGCCATACAAAACCCATTTCCAAATTGCCATAAGCCACAGTATGTTGCGCCAATGTGCGCCTTGCCAGCCCCCCCCCCCCCTCCCCTCCAGCTAGCAGTAGGTCATGACGAACATTGTGGGTTCCGCAGCAGCATGAGCTGGAAAATAGATCAATGAGCTGGGAATAAATTGCAAAGATTTTACCTTTCACCATAAGCATTTTTATTTTAGATTAATTCAGCGTTGTTGTGGTTTGTAATGTTGTGTTGTTCCTATTCGTACGTCCCCTGTTTGTCCATTCGTCTTTGTATGTCCACAGGCTGATTACTACAAGCCGCGGCTTATCAATTCGGCCTCCATTTATTTGACTGTACAAACCTTTTAACTACTCTGTTCGCTCTTTATATGTATGTATTCTGTAAAGCTCTGTCTTGACAATTATTGAAATAAATGTGAATAATTTTGAAGCATGAACTCGCAATGGAAACGTTATAATTTTGGTTAAACCAATGTTAGAAAGAAAACTGTCTTGAGGAACAAGACGCCATAGACTAAACATTCATAATTGTACGAGCACTATACAAAATGTAATCCATTGTGAGGTATGGTGGACAAAAAACCTGGACGCTATAGGTTTTCTCGGTCAAATTAGGAAAATGAGCAGCCAATTTCATTTTCATGCGTTCGAGTTAAAACAGTTATGCCTCTCCAGTTGATACGGCGTTTCAAATTCAGAATTCGGCCATTCAATTTCATTTTGAGTCGAGTCAAATTCCTTTAAAACACTTTGTTCAATTAAGCGTATCGTCATTCTTCTTACGTGACACACACGCCTCAAGAAGCGTCTGCGAATTTGAACGCTGCTTTGGTTAATTGTTAAATTGAATGATTATGTTGTTAAATCGAATGAGACAACATTACATTTGATTAATCATAAAACGAAATCGAATGACCCTTTTCACTAGCATTTGATTTCGCGCGAAATAGAATAGCTTGGTGCTTAAATTGGCTGCTCATTTATGAAATTGACCGAGAAAACCTATATTAGGTTTGGATAAGTTTGTCTGTAGACATCCAAACCAAACAGTGCACTTCTGTAGTGTTCACCATTTCTCATAAAGGCTATAATAAAATTGCATCTTACATCACAAACGCCCCATCGCACCAGGGTTGAAATGAAAGATGCTACACTCATTTTATTATATTTCTGAGCATGTAAATCATTCCATGACCATCTGTCGAGAGAGTGGCACATTTTAAACGTCTGCGCGCTCCACTGGGCACCCATTTCGCGCCCTTTTCTTTAATAGCAGACGACGATGCACTTTGTAATATCGTGAAATGACTCTTGCACATCAAGCTAAAAGACGCATGCTGATGGAGCTCCGAACCCTGGGAATTGTATCGGTCGAATAGACATGCTGGGTCTTATGGTTAATTTCAAAGTGGGAATGAAATGTTGGATTCCTGTGAGTTTCCGATGTAAGCCCTTGCTATTAAAAATATTGCTGTTAAAAATATTGCTGACATAACACAATCACTTTGCAAATTATCCCTTTTATGCAAGCATTTATTATCACTAACATAGCAACATTAGTCAATTGCTTTTGTGTGCCTGTTAATATCGTCGGAGAGCTTTGGGAACGCTAGGTGGCAGCATACTTGTCCGTGTCAAATGTGTGGCTGCTGCTGTTGCTAAGGATATTGGTAAGGGCATCCTATAGTTCATGCCTGTTAACGTGAAGTTCAAGCCGAAGTCAGGGCCTCTATTTTGGATATGGCCGTGCCACTACCAGTTTTCGGAAATGTGCGCATGCTCGGAACAACGTAAACGAAAGGAAATTTATGTGGCGTGTCTGCTGCCACCCAGTGCTCAAGAATAGTCCATTCAAAGTAGACTTTTATCAAGTCGGGTTTAGTGCATTGTCCATTCTTAAGTATCATAGGCCAATGCTAATAACATCGCAAATTAAGGCGAACGTCCGACTTGGGGCAAGTCTATATTCAAAGAAACTTTAACTCTGAAGAATCTTTCGTTACGAAAACTGTGTGGAAACATACGATGATGCTGATCCTGGTAGTTCGAGCTCACCCGCATGATGCCAATATTCACAATCACAAATTAATCTTATTTTTTGCCTAATGTGTGTTCTAGATAAAAACACATATGCACCAGTTGCCATCGAAGTTGGTTCCAATAGACCTAGTTCTGTTAAAATATCTCACAGTTTGAAATAGTCTGTCGTGATATTTTCTGTTAAAATATCTCACAGTTTGAAATAGTCTCTCGTGATATTTTCTATTTTTAAAACGCATCATTACAATGTGACATGCTCGTCTCGCAACTAATTTGTTATTTTAATCTGGATTATGCATCACATCTGAACCGCAGTGTTTGGAAGCTAAGTTTTTATGCTTTGTGGTTATTTTTAATTTGTTTTCCCTCTCTGTGTTCATCCGACCAATAACGTACAGGAGTCATACTGTGCTTCGATATGATCAGCACTTCAAAGCATAATGTATAGGCAGCCTCCTGTCAGATATAAAAGCCAGTATGCTGTGCAACGACATATCGTGATTCTACTGTTGTAATATTATGTCTAACATGCGATTGTGTTGCCGATTTACTTTGCCGACTTTGAAGAAATTTTTTATATTTCTACTTCTTGCCCAGTACTTACATTTGTTTTTGTTTTTGTTTTGTTTACATATACATTGAAATGTTAAGATGGCTTAAAAGAAACATATATAATATTTTAGAAAGCAGTATTTGTAAAACCAACACCAAATTGTTATAATGGGAAAATATTGCTTAGCCGAAGCAGGTTACCAGACAAATTACATGTCATTTACATTGTACATACTAGTGCCCTGCTACTATTTTGCTTAGTAACTGTGAATGTTACCAATATCCATTTGGACCCATGCTTGTGCAAACGTTATACGTCATGGGGTTAAAACTAAGTTGACTGGATTGGCTTTTTCGTTGAAATTTATTAACATCATTGAGTTTTACAAACGAAAAAAAAAACTTTTTTTCAATCCCCAAAAGCTCTTATTAACTTGCATCCCGAACAAAAAACCTACCCAAAAATGAAAAACAGAAGAAAGAAAGAGTTTTTTTGAATGTGTCCACAATCCCATGGTACTTTATTATATATCTGGGAGCTTGAGATTTCAGCCCGTAACAGGGGTAAATACCCTCCCTCCTGAATCCAGCCATGATTGGAAAGATTAGCTGGTGTTTCCATCCGGTTAATTAAAGTCTGCGACTGTACAAAAAAAAACATACATAGAAATTCAAACAAATCGAGAAATGGCTGACACTGAGTTGCCGACAGGTGAAGGGGGTAAATCTCGTGGGCTGGAAGGGGATATAGATGGAGATAACACTGGATCAGAACGTGAAGACGCCGGATGTATTGTCTGCCGACGAAATCTAAGAAAGTGGCTTAACCGAAATAATCGGATTCCAAACACCCCCCCCTCCCCGTCAGCCCATGGCATATTAACCCCGCCTATATTTTTCAGGGAACCACAATGGTCAACGGCACTTGCAGTTCACATAATTGCATTGAACCAGATAGATTGCTCTGGGTGCAAACTGTATTTAATCTTGAAGTACTAAATGGTTCTATTTCAATGCATGATATCTTAAAGGTATTATTCATCATTGATTTGTGGGGAAATTGGAGTCCATTTAAATCCTCTAATACACACAATAAATTGAACCAGAGTCAAAATACAAATGGTGGATTGTTGTGTCATTAATAGATTCTGTGTACTATTTCTATTTTGTAATGATGCCCAAGGTTATAAAGAGTGATATGGGGCAGATGGAAATATTGCCACGATAGGAACAATTACAGTTTGTATAGTTGTTTATTTATTTATTCAATCGTGCCCAGCCATGCATTTACCTGTAAGCTCATGCAAAGTGACAGCATACTAAAGGCTTATGTATATGTATGGTTTCAAACTACATCTATGCTCTTTTTCGTTTTTAAGTAATGTGTTTCATTATCTTTAAAATTAACAAAAATATTCAGTTTATTTTGTGAAGTGCTGCTGCACCAAAAGATCAATAAAAGTACAGATGTTGCGCATAGCTTCAACGAGAAATAAATATAATTGCACTATTTTTTTGTTTCCAGATCTACACACAATTCCTCTTTAATAATCCAATCTGCAAAGCAAAACTAAATCATCTGATAGAAGACAAGTATATTTCTCCTTATGTTTATTTCTCTTTCCCTCTCTCTCCCTCTCTCTCTCTCTCTAAACAGTGCCGGCCAAAATCGAGTCAGGCCCCAAGAGCATCGAGGTCATCTCGGGTCAGACAGCCAGGATCTCATGCGAGATTGCCGGCAGCCCAAACCCAGAAGTCACGTGGAGTAAGTACAGGAAGGAGGTTGAGGAGAGCGATCGGAAACAAATGGACGCGACGGAAAGTTCGGCAACCTTGACAATCCGTAAGGCGAGTGAAGAGGATGCCGGGAGATATACAATCAACGTGTGCAATGCGCTTGGGACGGATAGCTTTGAAATATCAGTCAGTGTTGTAGGTGAGTGAGATAATAGACCTTTTAATTGTTGATGGTTCATGGTTATATGACCAAATTCAAAATTGTCCGTAAACTTTCAGTTGAATAAAATACCTCCAAAGATTTGGGAGTTGCTGCGAGATACCCTTAAATGTTTCATTCGTAAACTCTCGGTTCTGACGTGATGATTTGGTGGAGGTTCCAACTATTTCAATAAATTTTATAAAAAAAACACTAACTGCTACCTTAGAGAAGGCTGTTGAAGACACAATTTAGAGACTGACAATCAATGTAAATGTGTTTTTACAACCAGATAAACCAGACCCACCCTCCGGGAATCCAACAGCTTCTGACGTCACCAGTACCTCATTGACACTGTCATGGTCGGTCGTCTCGTACGACGGTGGTAGCCGCATCATTGGTTACGTCATCGAGATGTGTCGTGCAGACGATGACAACAAGTGGCAACCTCTGACCTCGACCACCCACACGTCACACGTCATCACTGACCTGCAACCGGAAGTGGAGTATGTGTTCCGGGTCAGTGCAGAGAACGTGCACGGTATCAGCGAGCCGAGCCAAGTGTCGGACCCGGTGCTGACCGTTGACGAAGCCCCGCGTGTGAAAGAGGAGAAGCATAGTGGCGAATCTGATGGTGAGTCTTTTGCCGACTGACTCATTGAACTCCTTTTTGCAGTTTTCGAAATCACGGCTTGGGCGTGAGCTCTGCTCGCCTGTTTTAATGAAGCCTCATAAGTACAGGGTGGATTTCACAAAGAGTTGTCTTATTTCGAGTTAGGACGAGTTACCTAGTTAAAGATTAGCCTTATTTTTTTAATAACTCCTTGAACTAGTCGGAAGTAAGGAAATTTACCCTAGTACACGTTTCTAAAATAACGGACGGAGACCCTCAAGCCTTAACTCAACTGTAGTTTCGAAAATGACCTTCATTGGTTCATATTGTGATTATTTATAATTTAATCCATTTGCATCTAATTCGTTTGCTTCATTTTCATTTTGTTCTGCTATTCATAACTAATTCAGATGTTCAAATGTGAGGATGTACCGATCTTATTCATTTCTGCATTCTTTTTGTTTCAAAATGTTGAGCTTTCAATAAACAGTTTTCAACTTTGTTGCAGATGACAGTGACGAGTTTATCGTACACGGTGACGTCACAATACGAACCGACAAGGAGGTCGGCGACCTTTACAACATCAAGGAACAAGTTGGCAAGTACGTAACGATATGTCATCATAATCAAAATGATGTTATTCTTTCTTCTTAACTTTGATAAATAATGCAGGTATTAACGAACACAGAACCAAGACCTCTTTTGGTTTTATTCCACCATGCAAAGTTTGAAACTCCACCCAAATGTATTTCTACCATTATTATAACTATTTCATATTGTTACCGACAGGGGGCGTTTCGGCGTTGTGTACCGCTGCATAGAGAAAGCAACCGGCAAGACGTTTGCCGCCAAATTCATCAAGACGAAACCGTCCGATCGAGAGTCTGTGCGATCCGAAATCCGGATCATGAACGAACTGCACCATCCGAAGCTGCTACAGTGTGTAGATGCCTTTGAAGTACCCAAGCAAATCATCATGGTCATGGAATTGTAAGTTGTGTCCCCTGGGGTTTAATCATTTACAGGGTTTTTTGGTACCTTTTCTAGGACACAAAACATACACAATGCCCACAGATTTACGTTAAACTATACACAGTTTGAAGATAATGGTAGAGAGCCTCATTTAAAATATTACTTGTTGATGTGCTGTAGTTTTGGGAAATGAGTAAAACATAGCACGACAAATATTCTAAATTTTCATCTTTTAAAGTGTGCGCTTTGCAGTCTGTAAGCAGATCATTTTCGAGAGAACAAACTTGTGTTATAATATGAAATCGATGTTCACTAATTCTTTGAGGATAGTTAACATTGATGACATGCTAAATAACGCTGAAACTTCTACAGGTTTTATCTTCCTTCAAAGTGAGTACATATTCATGTTATGGCCAAAATCATGTTTACAAAAAACTTCAAACTGTCTAAAACTCAATTAAATGTCTCTCTCAGCATCGCTGGTGGTGAACTCTTCGAGCGTGTCATCGACGACGACTTCGTCCTAACCGAGAAGGACGCCATTAAATTCATGCGTCAAATCTGTGCAGGCGTTCACTACATGCACGACCAGAATATACTCCACCTCGATCTCAAACCTGAAAATGTGATGTGTGTGGACACACACGGCTGCCGTATCAAACTGATCGACTTCGGCCTGGCCCGGAAGTTCGACCCGACCAAGAACACAAAGGTCATGTTTGGCACACCGGAGTTTGTTGCACCGGAAGTGATCAACTACGAACTGATTGGCTATGCAACCGACTTGTGGAGTATTGGCGTTATCTGTTACATTTTGTAAGAATTAAAAATATACCCCTATGTTTAAATGTATTTATCTGTTAAATATCCAAAATGTGTTGTTTAGTTTTCAAATCTCTTTTATTTCTGAAGAAACAAGCCATTCTCTTAAGCTATTGGGATAATATATCTGTTTTATTTAGATCGCAACATCTCACGACATTTAGTGTTTTAACATTGATTCAACATTGTTTAAAAAGAGGTAATTTCTCACTCAAATATTTAAAAACTTCATGCCTGAAGCCTTTTAAGGTATCTGAAAGCACAAAAATTTGTGCTACAAGGGTGTTTTTTCGTTCATTACTCTTTTGCAACTTCGATGACTAATTTAGCTTAAATTTTCACAGATGTTATTTATGCATGTTGGGATACACCAAGTGAGAATACTCGTCTTTACCAAAGGTGTCTAGTGCCTTTAATCATTCATCAAACTTGTACTCAACTATGTTATGACATTAAAACTAAACAGAGCCGTATGTTGTACAATTTATACTGATTTTCCTGAGTGTGTTCCTCTGACAGGTTGAGTGGGCTGTCTCCGTTCATGGGAGACAACGACGCGGAGACCCTCAGTAACGTCACGCTGGCTGAGTGGGACTTCGACGATGAGGCTTTCGACGATATCTCAGAAGAATCTAAAGACTTCATCGAAAAACTACTCATCAAGAGAAAGGAGTAAGTTCAACTCAAAGTAGAAATTATCCACCAGATATATCACATTTACTGAATAAATCAAACATTATAAACCTAGAATCGAGAGAAACACAGGTTGTCTTTTCTGTTTTAAAGAGAAATAACATAATACAAACATTTTGCATTATGTAAAAAGAATGTGTCAAAAGGAGGGGTTTTGTAAACAATTATGAAAATGCGACCAAAGGTTGTTCACATAGTTTTACAGCTTCTTAAGAAAAGGTTTTTTTGAATGTGCGATCCAAAGACTTTTTACTAAACATTGGGGGGGGGGGGGGGTTGGGGGCGATAAACGCAATTTAGGGGTTAATAAAAATCGGTTTATCAACGGGTTTTTGCGATACGGCAAGCGAAATAACATAAGTAACTGTGTTTCGAGCCTTCAAATGCTATTAAAAGCATTTGAAGACTTTAACTTTGACACTTTAAGACGGCAATTATTTCTCTTGAGGACTGGTTCTGATATGACATTAATATTCAGCTTTATTTTTGAAACCTCAAAACCATTTATTTAAGAAAACACTATACGTGCTTATAATTACTTGTGTCACTTGTCAAAAATAAGTAAGTGTCTTCAAAAAGACCTAAACTTTGACACTTTCAGACGAAAAAATGTTCTCTTGAGTACTGCTCTCGATAACCTCACATTTGTATCTTTAAGAAAACAAAATACGTGTGTATAATTACTTTTGTCAGTTGTCCATAAACATTGATATTTATGCCTGGAATGTTTTATTTTCCTTTTATCAGAAAGCGAATGGAGGTGACTGAATGTCTTCAACACACTTGGCTTAACAAAGATATTAAGACAATGAAAGCAACACAGCTGTCTACAGCCAAACTCAAGAAGTTTGTGGCTAGACGCAGGTGGCAGGTAAATAATACAGCAGTGTGTCTTTGCGGACTGCACTACGCAGGTTGCTTACTTGTCAATACAATGTAAACCGAGCTTGCGAGGATGACGGATTGTGCTGGAAATACACACTATCCGGGTGCATTTTTTGTTTATGTAGTATAGATTTGCCAACCTCAAAAAAAAATTCAAGATTTGTTTTAAGGATTCCCTTTTTTTTAATTCGATATAGAAGAAAAGGAATTCCCCATTGAAAAGCACTACGACAGTGGCACAGTGGTAATTTTTGATGGACAGAAAATAAAATGCTTTCCGGATATGTTGTGGTTAACCAAAAAGGTGTGGTCCGATGTCATACAGAGCTCCAGATGCCCGTGTCCCAGGGAAGTCTGTCCCCCTTGAGATTATGTTCCCCATTTTATGGGAAATTAACAGGGGCTGGAGGAGGAAGATTCAAAAGAGTGCGCTATCAGAAGAAGTTTGTACAGTTTGCCATGTGAGGGGGACCGTAGTCTTGGGGGGGGGACACCACATAATCTTCTATAATAATGATAATATCGAAGTCTTATATAGCGCACGTATCTACCAAACATAGTACTCAAGGCGCTGAGTATATACAAACTTTCAGAAAGATAGACAATGGCACACTATACCACTTCTGCTTGGTAGAAAACGATCTACCAGAATACTAACTGGAATAGTATTGGAATACGACAATAAATTGCCATAGTTTTACCACAAAAAGACCTTTTCAGGGATCCAGTATCTAAAATAAATGGATGAGTATTTCACAAATTGCCAACTTTTATTCTGTTTAATAATGAATGTTGATATTTCGTAATGCCAACGTTAACTACTTTACAGAATATAACAACTACTGATTTATATTATTGTAAATTATTTGAATTTGCCTCATTAAAGTCTTAACTTACAGGATCTGTCAGTGGCTGTCCAGAAGTTGAAAATGGAAGGGAGGCCGAAACATCACAGCACATCCCATCCCACCCCCGCACAGCCCTCTCACCTCCTGCCCTCCCAACCTATTTCCCACACCGTTCCCTCCCTTTAAATACACTGGACAAGTTTGGTAATTGTCAAAGACCAGTATTAAGAAAATAACAAAAAAAAATCTGTGAAAACTTTGACTCAATATTGTTCATCGAAGTTGAAAAGGAATAATGAAAGAAAAAAACAACTGTTGCACAAACTTGTGTGCTTTAAGATGCATAGTAAAAGGCTCCAGGCCTGAAATATTTGAGTGAAAAGTTACCCCTTTCTCAAAAACGTTACTTCCAGAAGGAGCCGTTTCTCACAATGTTTTATATTATCAACAGCCCTCCATTGCTTGTTGCCAAATGTTTATGCTGACAACTATTTTGATTAATTACCAACAGTGTCCAGTGCTTTTAACCTCTCTTAACGTAATGACCTACCGTTGTAAGTGTACTGTGTCCACTGTTAATACCTAACATTTTTTAATGTGCTTTAGTAAGCCTAAACATGAGGATTTAAGCTCTCTGTCTTTGTTCCTGGTAATTTACCTTTTTCATCAGGTTGAGGCTTTGGAGTGACTTTTCCCCCAATTCCAACGAGTCCAAGGCAAGTCCGACACATTCTTGAGGAGCCAGACTAAAAACTGTTGCTGTGGAACGTTATTAACAAAATTACTCTCTCAACTTGAATGAGTTCAACAACTCGAGAGTTCTAACCTAACCTCATTATTTTATCATTTTATTAACGTGTGTTTTCAGTAGATTCGATTTCTGTTTATTACCCCAATTTTTCTTTTATAACACCGAAAGCCGTCCGCACCTCAAATCATGAAATGCTACGTTTGCCTGGAAAACTTTATGTTCGGTTATGTTAAAGATTTATTTATGCGATGAAATATTATTTTGAGAATGCAAATAATTTGGGTATAGGATATACATTTTTAAATTTATATCTATTATATCGTTGCGGTACCCGCCGCTAAAACACAGGATTCGAACTGCCTCTAGCTACCAGGCAATCTCGGTAGGCTAATTGGTAAGACACTGCTCTAGAATTGCAAGGGTCGTGGGTTCGAATCCCACCTGAGTAGTATGCCTTTGATATTTTTTCACAGGACTCGGGAAAGTACTGAGCATACAGTGCTTACACACATCGGTGTATTGGTGAAAACCAAAATGAATATAAATTTGTATGTCTTATCTAGACGCGAGATATCATGATCAACTGATTAAGACTTAAAGCTCATTCGGTTCTAACTATGCTAGAAGTCTGAATTAATTTTGATTTATCATGTAGGAACTTCTGAAATGGCATCTTTCCCAAGTTTCATAATAAGCTTTGTCTATTTTAGTTTTACTCTCAACCTGTTACCTAAAAAATGTACACCAAATTTGTTCGTTAAAAAAAACAAAACGCTGTTCCCTCTATAGTATCATTACATTTTGCTTCCGTTTGATTTTACGTTTTGAACGCATCGCAAGTATGAGATTGAACTAATCCATCCTGAAAATTGTGACCCTTGCCCTGAAAAAAGGTCAACAAAAACCACATTAACAATGCTCATAATGTTGTTCTATCTCGCTGATGACATCAATACAATTCGATTCAACTTCACCTCTACAGCGGTATTGTAACACAGTAAAAATGAACTTTATAACAAATCAAACTTTTGGAATTGCACCCCACCCCCCCCCCCACCCCCCTGTTTTAAGCCTGTGCACCCCAACGCACATCACAGTTTGGGCTGAATGCATGAATCACAAATGATTGAGAATTAACAGCAAAACCGGGGGTGGGGAAAACCTTTACAAAGCACTGACACACAACTTGTTTACAAAAACCGTTTTGCCACCTGAGTGGTTTCACGATATAAAATACACATAATGATAATCATTTGGTTCTATTTTTGTACACTTACTTTGAAAGGGTTGTGCTCGTAAAAACGTCGTTTTACTCTGAGTTTAAGCGTAAGTTGGTTCGAGATCATCTATCAATGACGCAAGTTGTAGAGTCAATTAACACTGGTAACAGCAGCGGCTCAATAGTTGCATTATATTTACGATAGAGGTCGCTTTGAGTATACGATAGAGGTCGCTTTGAGTATACGATAGAGGTCGCTTTGAGTATTTGAGTATTCTCCTCTTAATTCTCTATAGATGAAACTAACACCTACAATGTAGATGGTACTTCCGTCGATGGTGCTTTACTGCAAACTTCTTATAGCTCCAAATTAGATATAGTGGTACATTTGCGAGTAATACAAAACAGATTCAAACAAACTTTAAACCCATTGAGTTTCTTGCAAGCAATGGTTGTTGGGAAAGAAAGACAAAAACGAAACAAAAACTGATGATTGAAAACCAATGGCTTCCCGCAGACTGTGGTGTCCGATTTCATGCTGTGTATGCCTACGCCCTCAACGTAAACAATATACACGATTATGTACAAATGGTTCAAATTATACATGTAACATGAGTGTACGGCAAACTGCAGTTAGATCACACCAAAAAGAAAGCTGAATTTATGTCTAATTAATAGCCAATGGTAGCACACATTAGTTTCCCAAAACGAAGACTTGCACATTATGTGATACATTTATATGGTAAACACCAATAGTATACAACAGTTGTAACCAACTTCGATTTACGTGTGGGAATCTCTCTTTCCAACTTACTATACTTGAATCATTCATTCTCATGTAGAAGTTTACGTCCGTTCTAACTCTGCTTTTGCCAGTCCTTTAAAGATAGCGTTTTCATACTTGTATTTTAGTCAATAGATCTATTTCAGCTTTGTCGTTAACTCTACTGATCGTCAGTTTTAAAAAGAAAACTGCCTTTAAATAATAGTTTGCAAATCGAACAAAAAGGCGCAGTAGCACTTTTACAAATATTTAGACTAAACCTTCTTTAGCCATATTTTTATTTCAGACCTAATAGTGTCATAGAATTGTGTCTATCATATCTCAAAATGGCTTACTATAGCAAGTTAATTTTGCTTTAAGTTCAACAATTGTTTCACCATATCATTACACTCAAATTGCAACATTTGAAGCTTGTGCGGAAACTACACTCTTCAAGAAAACATTTTCTTTTATGTTTGAAGTTGTCACTACATCAGTCAAAATTCTTCAATCATTCATTATGTCTTTCCATGGAAAACTTATAGGGACATTTTCAAATTGTCACTGTTCATATTAACGTCTATTAATAAGAGTGTATGACTGAATTTTATTTCTTTTGTTGATAGTGGCTTGCCAGCCTTATGTAAGCAAAGCAATGAATATGCATGTAGCTTGGCAGTAGAAAAGAAGCTGCTATTGGTTGACTTTCTTTGTCGCCACTTTTTTAAACGATCATTTCTCTCTGTGTATATTTTACAGAAAACTACCACTGCAGTTAGGGCAATAGGTCGCATGGCTTCCCTAACGATGTTCGCTGGACTGAAAAAATCAGGCGACCAAGCTGGGGCTGCAATGCGTCCCGGTTCACCCACACAGAATCTCCTTAAGACAGCACTCAGGAAAGAAGCTGAAGACACCAAGAAAACCTCCCGTGTGCTCCACCTAGAGGAAGACGAGAACAATGGCGACTGTGATGCAAAGCGGAAGAATGATGCTTTGCCTGTGAGAACTGATGCAAACGGTGGTAGTGCTCACCCGGACAAAACTCTAAGTGGAGCGAAACAAACAATTGATGATGTGAGGAAGGGAGTAAGTAGGGATCGTGGAATAGCGGAGCGTCTTAAAGACTCTAGTGACAGTGAGGAGGAGTTGCCTGGCGATCGTGAAGAGAAATCACAAAGTGCAGTCAACGGTTTCGTTAATCAGGACAAAGTAGACTCTGAGTCGTCCTCGAGCAGGATGCAAGCAGACGATTCGCCTGACGTTGCTAGGCGCAGTTTCCCGCCAAAATTCAGCAAGGATATCATCGACGCTATGGTGTTCGAAGGAGACTGTGCACGTTTCGACTGTCACATCGAAGGGGAACCGGAACCGGAAATCACGTGGTACCAGGACGACGAGGAACTCGACGAGAGCAGTCGGTTTCTGATGGAGTTTGACAGTGATGGCGTTTGTAGTCTTATCATCAAGAACGTCATCGAGGACGACGATGCAGAGTACATGGTTAAAGCGGTAAATACGGCTGGAGAAGCGTCTAGCGTAGCCGAGCTCATCGTACACGTCCCGGGTGCCCAATGATTCTAGTCCTGTTGAACAATCCGTCATAGACATCCTCCAGTTTTAATTAGTCTTCCTGCAGCAGCTACACAGCCGTGCATCTCAACGGGCCATCAACACCGCCACCTATTTCGACGGCATCATTGCATGCCAAAGCACGATGTAAATTCGTGGGTTTGCTGCGCTTTCTATGGCCGTTAGCCTTTTTGAGTTATGACGTACACTATATAGGTGTGCACTGTTTGGTTTGGGTGTATACAAACAAATTTGCCCAAAGCTAATATAGGTTTTCTCGGTCAAATTTAGAAAATGAGCAGCCAATTTCATTTCCATGCGCTCGAGTTAAAGCTGTTTTGCCTCTCCAGTTGTTACTGCGTTTCAAATTCAGAATTTGGCCATTCAATTTCGTTTTGAGTCGATTCAAATTCCTCTAGCACTCTGTTCAATTAAGCGTATCGTCATTCTTTTTCGTTGCACACACGCCTCATTTGAATTTGAATGCTGCTTTGATGAATTGTTAAATTTAATGATTATTTTGTTAAATCGAATGACGCAACATTATATTAAATTGACTAATCATAAAACGAAATCGAATGACCCTTTTCAGTAGCATTCGATTTCGCGCAAAATAGAATAGCTTGGTGGTTAAATTTGCTGCTCATTTGCCGAAATTGACCGAGAAAACCTATAGTGTCCAATAGTATTGTGTCCACCATACCTCATAATGGCAGTTTGCACCGTCTGCAATGTTGTCTGTTATACCCGGTAAACCCGGTTTATATATATTTAACTTAGTGCCTACTTATTGTGTTGTAACAATACTGTAATATGACAACAAATGTAAACATACCATAAAAACTTATTTATAAGTTACATGATTAACATTAATAGACAAATTGATAGGTCGTGTTCCCAAGTGCACCGGACTGTCTCTTCTTCTACACTCAATAAATATGTGTCAAGTTCTTCTTTTTTTGGGGGGGGGGGGGATGGGGGAGGCAACCACTTGCAGCTCTTTCGACAACTACTTTCATAAGCCCCAAAACCGGTGTATAAGCACTAGTGGTAATATAGAAACTGCAAAACATTATGCAAATAATTATTGTTTATTCCCCAAAAGGCTGAATAAATAACACTGTCATAATTTAACATTAATAATAGTCAAGTGTATTATAGTGTTTTTTTATCATTACAAATACTTTGAATATTGTAGTTAAACAAGACTTTTAAAAAAATATGTTCAGTTTATGATATCCTATATATGGTGAGATTCTCCTTTCAAGTTGGCTTCATACTTTATGGAAGTTTTTTTTAAATATAATTCTTGTCAACGAGTTCGGTGCTGTCCTTTCAATTTCTGCATTTATATTGCGCATTAATATTTATAAGAAATTATAAATAACCAAAAGAAAGAGAATTCTTATAACGTGAGGTCAACCAGATGTTATAAATCTTGTGTGATTCCGGATGGTTAAAGGCAGTGGACACTATTGGTAATTACTCAAAATAATTATTAGCATAAAACCGTTCTTGGTGACGAGTAATGGGGGAGGTTGATAGTATAAAACCTTGTGAGAAACAGCTCCCTCTGAAGTGCCATAGTTTTCGAGAAAGAAGTAATTTTCCACGAATTTGATTTCAAGACCTCAAGTTTAGAACTTGAGGTCTCGAAATCAACCATCTAAACGCACAGAACTTCGTGTGACAAGGGTGTTTTTTCTTTCATTATTATCTCGCAAGTTCGATGACCGATTGAGCTCAAATTTTTACAGGTTTGTTATTTTATGCATATATGTTGAGATACACCAACTGTGAAGGCTAGTCTTTGACAATTACCAATAGTGTCCACTGGCTTTAACCGATTAAATTTGATCGTTGGAATATACTAGTATATTGGATTTTTTACAAACTTGTTTAAACTTACTTTTCCTTTCGATGTAAGTGTAACTAGTAACAGAATACCTTGGCGTTGTCCATGTGTGATTTCCAATGAGATTCATTTCACGTTTGCTAATTGTGTTTTTCCTGACACCACTGAGGTTTTTTTCACTGTTTTTAACATCTTTCGCACTTCTGTCCTAGAGCAGTTTTTTATTTTTTGGATTTTGTTTTTAATTATGATGTAATTTTTTATGAACCTTTTAATTATTTTATGCGAATTGGCAGCAGCAGAGAGTTTGTGCAAAGGTTTATTAATACAACTTTTCCCGCCTTTTTGTATTTAGTTTAAACTGCTAAACGACTACCGTTTATAGTGTGAGATTAAACTTTAACTATAGAATAACCAAAGCTAAACTTAAAGTTGAAGCATTAGTTATATGAACGTGAAATTTCCTTGCAGTGTATAATGTTAGATTTCCGCTATATCTTTTGTATAATTAAAAAACATTTTTATTACTTTGTTTGTTAAGAAGTTCGTTATTTATAAAGTGATGATTTATGCGTCGTGCTTAAACGCAGTTAGAACTTCAGTTCCTTTGTTTTATTTGGTTTGTAATTTTTATTTTAATCAGAGGAGTTTTTTCTACATACTTTTTTCTCCATAATTTCTAATGTATATGTTGGGCTTTTTTTCAGCAATTCGGCTAAAAAACAGAACCCAAGTTTTATTGAATTAAAGCAATAGTGGCCCCTGTTCAAACGAAAGGCTTTGTAATTATTCCTCAGCATTACAGCGGGAATATAAGTTTCTTCGATTACAATTTTGAATAATTATCGTAACCACAGGGTATAAAATAATCATATAATATTGTTTATTAATCGGAAACTCTGATGGAGTATCATAGTGTACAACACTGTTTGGAATAATATGTAGCCTTTTAAAATCTGATTTTTATCGAATAAATAACATGCGTTAAAACTTGATAACAGGTTCTTATTTTGTGCATTTAATGTTTAGGCTAACTGGTGAAAATACTACAAAGGATGTGATAATTTTTTTTCAAATTATTCTGACAACTTTTGCACATGGTTCGAGTATAGGCAGTGGGCTAAACCCTGTAACATGCACTCTCACCCTAGCTGCCGAAGAGCAATTTTTTTGTTTGCGTTTATAAGTAGTTTACAATGCTTAATGTTACTTGTGCCATTTGAATTGCCCGCATGTTGTTACGAAATTTAGCAAAAAAGTGAGGGTCGCCTGTTTCGCAGTGCATGTCCATGTTATGCCGAATGAGGGCGCTCAAATTATTCTGACAATATTATTTTCAATTATAGTTCGTGTGTAGGTAGTGGGCCGAGACCTTAAAGTTGCTTGGAATGTACACATTCATATTTTACCAGTTCCAATTTTATCTGCTTGCATGTAAAAATGACAAATGCAGCTAGACAAATTTGCCTGCCTTATACAGCGCTATTGCTATGCCCATGTCTGGCCGATGATGGCGCTATTCTTCAACCTCGCACAATTTTTACCATTGTGCGCTGCAGTAACCAGGGCCCAAATTCAAACAGCTATTTGAGCAGAAATGTTTGCTTGACATTTTCCTGCTGAACAGAAATTAGCAGGATACCTGTCACAAATTGTACATGGACATAGTATTTTGGCTGGTAACCTTATTCCTGTAATCATATAGTGTTGCTGCTTAAGCAGCTCCATGATTGGCCATATGTGCGTTCTGCCGGTGTCAGATGCATTTTTGTCCGCCATGCAATACTGTCCGCTCCGGACACTTTTGCATATGCAATCGTGTCCGGGCCTATGCAAAAACCGTCCGGTGGACATGTACATGAATGTACATGTACATGTATGTGCGCACGAATGCAGCATGAATGTTCACGTATTTTATGATTGCAGCGAATACCCAACGGCCGAACATTCCCCATGTCATTCATGACATTCACTAAGCTTGTAAAAAAAATGGCGAACGTGTTCCGTCGACCATTATAGGGCGTTTAATTTACTCAGGACGGTTTTGCACGGGGCGGACACAACTGCATATGCAAATGTGTCCGGGCGGGCACAATTGCATTATGCAGCAGCGTCCGGGCGGACACGATTGCATATGCAAAACCGCCCGGCGGACAATATTGCATATGCAATAATGTCCTCCGGATAGTATTGCAAAGAGGACATAATTGCATGCGACACCAGTCAAAAATAAAGCGTTTCGGTTGAATTTGCCGTCACTGGCCCATGACCAAAACAGTATTTGATTTCAACGTTCAAAAACGCACCCCTGGGATTGAGGTTTCAAATCAAGATGAACGCACCCCTGGGATTGAGGTGTCAAATCAAGATGAACGCAACCCTGGGATTGAGGTGTCAAATCAAGATGAACGCAACCCTGGGATTGAGGTGTCAAACCAAGATGTCAGCGCCCAAGGAAGCATCATGCCGGTGTCACTGAGTGAGGGTAAACGTGGAAAAACAAACCAAACAACGGAAATTTGTTGGTGGAACTTTCGTAACTGCAATACGGATGGAAACGTACTGAAGGGAGATACCAAGAACTGGCTGAAGCAAAGGTTTGGTGGAACATCGTGTGCCCAACGCCGGAGTTTGACTCCCCCGGCTCAGTGACCATATTATTGTAAGTAAAGCCTGCACTCTTAACCCCACCCACTTTCGTGGCCAAGTCAGAACCCTTTGCCACACGTCAATTTTTCTAAAGATTAGCGATACACAGTTGAAGGCAATTTCCGTAAGGGGAGTCAGTGGTTTATTTCTTCACTGAGGTCAGTTACCTCGATTGCTCTGTGTTTGTTGAATTTTATTTGTTTTTACAATTAAATTTTACTTTAGTTGTTTTCAACTTCCGTTGAACTACTTTCCTCGTTTTGTATATACTGAGCGCGGCCATTTTGGAATGATCCCAACCATGCCAGTCAAATAACAACGTCATCGGGCTCAGAGCGGAGCGGATACATAAAGCAAATGAAATGTTTGCATCCTAGCCGCGGATGCCCCCTTCCCCATCAAAAAATTAGGGGAAAGTTTAGAGTAAATAGAAAATAAAACAAAAGTCCACCTGAAAAAAAAAAAAAAAATGTCTATTCAGATCTGAAAACACACAATTCTATAAGCAAGGTGTTTTTTCCTTTCATTATTTTTTGTGCAACTTTGACGACCAATGGATCAACACTTTTTGAGCTTTGATAAAAATTTGATGCATGTTGGTGTACACCAAGTGAGTATACATTTACTGGTTTCTTCATTGTTGTAGGAATAGCAAATTTGTTTTTCTTAGATGTCTGTTTCCATCCTCGTGTTTCCCAAATTGCGAATTTCTAGTCGTATTGATATTCAGAAAGCTTATTATAGTAATAGAGACCTTGGAGTAATCTCAAAATAACAGCGGTTGTTATGGCAACCAATTCGTGATCAATAACCTGAAGAGGGCTTGAAATAATGAGCATGATTGAACGCCGGAATTATCATTGTAGAGATAGTCGGATTTCTCTCATGACGTTATAGGAAAACTTACAGCCAGGAACGGTTTCCTGCTAAGCAGAGATGAGCAGACCAGTCACAAATTGTACAATTGACATGGTAGTTTGGCTGGTAACCTTATTCTGGTAAGCAACATTTTGGTTGTGCTCAGCTACTTTTTTTCTGCTTAAGCACCTCTATGAAATTGGGCCCAGATTATTGTAGCGTTCGTGGAAACATGAAAACCGTGTAGGCCAAACCCTTGTAGTAATTTGTACGTCAGGGGTGGATTTCACAAAGGTAGTCCTAACTCAGGACTAGTCCTAGCCAATGATAAGAGATAGGACCAGTCCTAAGTTAGGATGAGTTACTGGTCCTAACTTAGGACCAGTCCTATCTCTTAGCATTGCCTAGGACTAGTCCTAAGTTAGGACTACCTTTGTGAAATCCACCCCTGGTCTTTCTCTGTCCTTTCACCGTAGTATTTAAATAAGAAAGCGAATGCCCTCCATGAATACGGAAACCACCCAAGTCTCATGATTTGTCCTCGCCATCAATGACATATTTTTTTACACTGAATCCAAAGGGGTCCTTGATGAGCAAGTATAACATTTCCCTGGACATGAGATAATCTTTGCTTAATAATACTTGGAAAAGGTTTATAGATAATCTTTGCTTAATAATACTTGGAAAAGGTTTATAGGCCTACACGTCTAACCTTGCAAATAGACTTCTAGTTCATGCATTATTGCAAACCGCCATCTTCAAGGCACTAGACACGTTTGGTAATATTATCAAAGACCAGTATTCTCACTTGGTGTATCCAAACATTTGCAACATAACAAACCTGTGAAAATTTGGACTCAGTTGGTCATCAAAGTTGCAAGAAAATCATGAAAGAAAAAAACACCCTTGTTGCACAAGTGATTTTTTACATTACCGCTTTGTGAAATTAATGGGCCCAGCCGGTTTACTGTCCACAGTATATAAAATAACTGACAGAATTTCTTACACAAGCCAAAATCTGCTAGCACTATAGTATTATTAGTAACCCTCGCGGTTGTGTTTACACACATTAATGTACCGTGCATTGACACCACTTTCATGAAAAGGCAATTATCTAAAACAATAACTGCATACTGTATTATTTTAATCTCTCGCCTGCAACAGCTTAGAGGTGCGTCTTTCGATGTCTGTACTTGGTTTTCAAAGCTGTGTAAACGCCATATAGCATAATGGTTGTTCACCAGACACAGTAGGGTCATAAAAACGCAGCCAGACACTGTTAGCGATTGTGTCTTTTGAAAAATAAAATAATAAAAGGACAGTCTACTATTTACGCACTTAAGGTTTTCTCTCAGCCTTGCTCAGTACTGCACATGTTTCTCGTGGAATATTCATTTTATAGACATGGTTATTTATACCGCCATGAAGCAACGGATCTTGAGGTAAGATTAATAAATAAATTGCATTGTTTTGACTATGTTGTCTTTATGGGGAAATGTTTTAGTCTTATGTCTTTGAAGTCCGTTCTGAAAACAATTTCATTTCGGTATTTATGACACGCATTTAAACCTTTGGTAATTATATTTTCGCTTTGTGTATCTCAACATACGAATACTATAACAAATCAGTGACTTTTTACTCAAGTATTGGTCATGGAAGTTGCGAGAGAATTAAGAAAGAAAAAACACCGAGTTGTGTGCTTTCAGATGCCTAATAAAAGGCTTTAGGCATGAAGTGTTTTAGCATTTGAGTTAAAAATTACATCTTTCTCAAAAACTACGTTCATGGGGAGTTTCCCACTATACTATCAACAGCTATCCATTGCTTGTTACCAAGTAAGTTTTTTATGCTAACAATTATTTTGAGTAATTACCAATAGTGCCTTTAATTAACAACGGACTGAACGACAGCATGATGAATTTCAACTTGATTTTTCGTCTATAACAATGATTGTGTGGGTTACAGTTTCAACTTGGATCACAGGCATTGCGAGAGTGGCATAAATAAGGGGAGGTTGAAAACACTGGTGATGGGCTGGACACACTGCCCGAAGAAATGTAAATAAATATAGACAACTAGAATAATGGATTGGCAACCAAGGGATACAAGAGGGAGACGGAGAAGAAGATGGAGAGATTACATCGAGGTGTATGCAGGGACAGCACGGATCAGAACTGCAAAAAAATAGAAATGAGTAGAATTTAAATGAGGAGGACTACATCTTATACACTGGGTGAACACAGCCTTAATGATGATCATGATGATGATGATGATGAGAAATAACGAACTTGGGAAAACTACCAAACGCCCTCATTCTAACGTTATCCCCAGTCTCTTCAGCAGTCAACAGTGCGTGACTTTGAGCCCGTACCACTCAACAAGGCTCCGTCACGGTTCGTTAACCACAGATGATTATGATAATTGCTTGCAGTTAATACCGAACGTCAATTTTTGTTGCTATTATTTAAGTAAGATCGGTTTTTGTCATTCAAAAGCTAGACAAGCTACCTCCATGGTCAGATGTTGGTGAGGATGCTCACATGGAGCACACGTGGACTTTTTCAAAATTAGAGGTTTCGGATCGTGCAAGCTTACTGTATGCAAAACGGGCGATACTTGGGTTGCTATTTACTAAATTTAAACACTGATCCAAGCACGTTCTGTAGACGGGCTTCCAACAATTGAGGACATTTCACGCGGAGGGGGAGCACCGAGGTCCAGGCGAAATGCCTACCCGTCTGGGCGAGACAAAACAACACCTACGTGCAGCCGACACAACCCGGAAACGTAATTGAGACCGATGCAACAATACTAGAAAAGGAGTGTTGTTGAATTTAACAAGGAGGTGTAGGGTAGAACGTAAATATATGACCTAATAATCAACAGGTTGGTTGAGCTATAGAGCTACTGGTTGAACCATAGAGCTACTGGTTGAACCACAGAGCTACTTGTTGAACCACTGAGCAAGTGGTTGAAGAAGGCCAAGCATTGCCTAAGTATTGATGGGGCTACTACAGTACATACCAACATTGGATCATACTAAAGATGTGATGGAGCCTAGTTATCAACCTAAGCAGAAGTTAAACCTGTTTGTGCATAAATTATCCAGCCATTAGATAATTCGACAACGCATTTCAACTACCAGTGAGAAAACGGTTAACACACCACCAGGGTTTTAGAAATGGCAGCGTGACGTGTCATTTACCAGTACAGCTAGCAGGGATATACCACTAGCACTACGACTAATGCCTCTCGGTGTAGTGACCTTATGAGATCACGTTACCAGGCAACTGTTGCTAAGCACTCCACCACAGATGATCTTACAGCAGGTATTGTGCTCCTCTCTTCTTGTTTGGTTTGTTCGATTTGTGATTAAGTTTTACGACCGGGTTGGCAATAAAACGAGGCTCGTGCAACCAAAGGATGGAGTCTAACAATATTTCCGTTTATTTTACAAGTGTTGAAATTGTTATTACATACGAATATTCGTTTTCTTGTTTTTAAATGCTTGAACAAAACTACTTCTATATATTTCAACTTACTGTCACATAACATTCTTCCTATATTTCTTCGGTCCGCACATTACATCACTCACTTGAATGTTCCCCGAGCAAACAGAAATCTAGGTCACAAAGCGTTCAGTGTAGCTTGGCCAATGATTTGAAATGTTCTTCCTACTGCCATTATGGAATCTGTTACTCTATCTATATAGTTCGTAACGTTCTTTAAAAGACTCAACTTTGTCCATGTTAATTGCTTCCAGTGTGCAATAATCTTGATGAAAGAGCGCCTTATAAATTGTACTTGTTGTGTTAAGATTGCTATGTTATGATACGTTATGTTATGTCGTGAATCCGGAATGCATTGAATCGACCCTGAAGTGCATGCTCTTTTTGTTCAGTGCAACGATCATTTTAAATCGGAAAACACAAATCTGAAGTGATTGGAGTCTCGAAAAACTAACACCAATGTTTCAAGAAGTCGTGGTATTGTTGCACCCTGCTGAAAAAGGAGTATTATAAGTGTTTGTTTAAAGGAACACGTTGCCTTGGATCGGACGAGTTGGTCAAAACAAAAGCGTTTGTAACCGTTTTGTATATAATGCATATGGTTGGAAAGATGTTTTAAAAGTAGAATACAATGATCCACACAAGTTTGCCTCGAAATTGCGTGGTTTTCCTTCTACTGTGAGAACTAACACGGTCGGCCATTTATGGGAGTCAAAATTTTGACCCCCATAAATGGCCGACGTGTTAGTCGACGAGGTAAAAGGAAAACCACGCAATTTCGAGGCATGTTTGTGTGGATCATTGTATTCTACTTTTACAACATCTTTCTACCCATATGCATTTTATAAACAACGGTTACAAACGCTTTTCAAAGACCAACTCGACCGATCCAAGGCAACGTGTTCCTTTAAGTTCGTCATCTCATCTGGAGGATTTCAATAAATGTGGCATTGTGTGACCCCTCTTATTGTATCTTCATTGTGTTTGATGTGTTTCATGGAATCCCTGGAATTTATTTGAGGATCTTAGGGATTTTTTTTAAGGGATTTCCCAACAAGAGGGAAATAATGTGTTTAATTGTGGGAATTTTTGTTCTGGGCGGGGACTCCCTCTAGCTTACTATAATCATGTCAGTCAACAGTAAGCCGCCACTGACTCCTTCCACTGACGTCACACGCAGCTACAGTGTATGTCTTTCAATTCGATGCTCCATTGAGCCCACATTGTATTTGTTATGTTGTGCATATGTTGGGATACACCAAGTGAGATTACTGGTCTTTGACAATAAAACAAATTATGAAACGTGTCCAGTGCCTTCAAAAGACGCCATGCCTGAAGGGAAGCCTTTTAAGCATAGAATACACACAAAAACCCACTTTGCCTTTGACAATTACCAAAGGTGTCCTGTGCCTTTCGATGCTTTTTGAATAAGTTTATTGAAATTTTAATGATATTATGTGATGTCTTCAAATAATGTCAGTGGAGTGACTGTTTGATGATCGGAAAGCAATTATAATTTTTTCGCCATAATGAGACAAACCTTTCTCAAGCTATCTGATACGGTGCTAACATTATTACAAGAAAGATTTATAGGCAATCATCGGTTTAATATTGTTTCAGATAATTACCTGTCATTTTGGAATACTGTCTTCTTTTATTAATCAACTTCTCTGAGAAATAGATTGACACATGACGTGGAGGACCGTGACAGAAAACAGCAATTACTCATTCAGACTCAACAATCAAATCATATTTTCACTGACACCTGTTTATACCAATTGACATTTACCACTGATAAACAGTTAAAGGCACTGGACACTATTGTAAATTACTTAAAACAATTCAATTTTTAGCATAAAAACTTTCTTGATAAGGCGCAATGGAGAGCTGTCGCTAGTATAACACGTTGTGAGAGATGGCTCCCTCTGAAGTAAATTAGTTTTTGAGAAAGAGGTGAATTCTCACTAAAAAAAATTAAATATCAGGTTTTGGTTCCTCAGGCCACACCTAACAACATCTGAAAGCACACAAATTTGTTTTTCATTTTCACTTGCAAATTCGATGACCGATTGAGCCTAAATTGTTCACAGGTTTGTTATTTTATGCATTGTGTAGGGATACACCAGTTCTTTGAAAATTACTAATTAAAAAGTGTCCTGGGGTCGATTTCACAAAAAGTTAGGACTAGTCCTATCAATTGCATTGATAGTCCTAAGTTAGGACGAGTAACTGGTCCTAACTCGAGATAAGACTAGTCCTAACTCTTTGTGAAATCCACCCCAGTGCCTTTAATATTTAATACTGACTGGCTGATTACACATGGTTATACAATCATGTATTATTGCGAACCTAATCAGAGAGTACACGAGTGTTATGTCCTCAAACCCTAAATATATTTTGATATTACACTATACTAGCGTCGGCATTGATGCTAAGCAAGGCCACAACTTCCCCATTGACTGTAGACTTGTGGAAAAGTCGTTAAAATGTCTGCCGCGGTGATAGCTTTCTGACTGTCTCTACCTCCGCGCGATTCAAACTGCCTCCTCGATTCCCGCGACACTGGTGATACTCTCACGAGAGCAGTGATCTCGCGAGAGCAGTATTCGATCATAGCTCAAGTCCTTGCTCTATGATTCGAACGTGGAAACCTGAATCATTACGCCACTACCACGACTCAACCGTGGGTCTCATCGCGACAGACCATTAACGACTTGTCCACAAGTCTACCTCGACTAATGTGTTTGTTCAACGGTGATTACAATTTCTCCCCAATGACTATAATTATTATGGGTTGGTTCCACTCAAGCGCTTTAAAGTATGGGGATGACGTGTTGACTATTTCATTTGAACTGGAGTTCGCTCTGTAATTACACAGTATAGCATGTCTGCATGTACATTTTATGGTTGAGACATCCCTGTTGGCTCGTGTGTTCTTCTCCGGACGTTATTTTGTTAGTTTACACGGCTGTTAAAAGGTATGATTATATCATAGTGTTTTTAAAGGTAACGTGTAGATGGTTTGCACATGACGTAACTGACCGCCATCTTTGATGACACATAATGGGAAAAGTGCACCTGTGTATACGCGCGCTGCGCACGGCTCTCGACCAATGATAGCCTTTCACGTCACGCATGCACGTTTCATCAAAGATGGCGGCCACAATACATGGGGTCAATTCATTATTTCCGAGAAACTTCAGTCAAATAAGAATGTACCTATCAAGTACCTATAGCGTGTAATACAGGTCATCAAATTGAAGTGATGAATCTGTTGAGAAAACGACGAGTATTTTTTGTATTATTATTTTGAGTAATTACCATTAGTGTTGAGTGCCTTAACACTATCAGTTACTCAAAACATAAAAGCTTGGTAATGAGAAATGGAGAGCTGTTGATAGTATAAAACATTGAGAATTTTGAGAAAGAGTTAATTTCTCACTCAAATATTTAAAGACTTAAGGCCCGAAGCCCCTTATTATGAATCTGAAAACACACAGATTTGTGCAACAAGTGATTTCATTTTTCTCTTGCAACCTCGATGATCAATAATGGGTCAACATTTTCGCAGATTTGTTACTTCGTGCAAATGTTGGTATACATCTAGTGAGAGTACTGGTCTTCGACAATTACCAAAGGTGTCCATGTACCTTTAAAATAAAATTTAATGTTGACGTATATTGCATTGATTGACATAAAACTAGACATTTCAGATTTGTCTGACTGTGTACAGTCTACTTGATCTGTGTGTAATCCGATATGTACAAGGTCTGTTTGTTTGATAGTCTATTGTCTTCGTTTCGTAATTCCTCAGTTTATAGTGTGTGCGTTACCCATTATGTAGGCTTTACATTGTAACCAGCTGGGCCCAATTGCATAGCGCTGGTTTGCGGTAAGCAAATTTTTGGTGCTTACTGTAGCAGAACAATTTGCTAAGGTGTAAGCGTATTTCACAGGTTAGCAAGAAAACTAGGCGGCCATCTTGCACGTTCACCATGGATTTGCATTGTGACGTCATTTATTTTCGTGCTGTTAGCACCGGAAGGTTAGCGCGCCTTTGTATGTGCTTACGGTTAGCATCTCTATTAGATGGAAACCGCACAGTGAGCACAAAACCGGCTGTTAAGCAGCTCTATGACATTGGGCCAAGATGATCTCAAACCCATATTTAATGATGTGTTGCATCCTTGCGATCGAGGTACTGAAAACATACCGGGAGCTCACCTAATGCCATACATCAAGGGTTTCGAGAGAGTCAAGTAATTGCCAACTAAGTTTTCAAGAAGCACATTTCCGGACAATGTCATCAACTAAGATGGTCACGTTTCTAAATTTAAGTGACAACATCAAAACACTGTTCAAGACCCAACTTATTGTACGGCTTATACCGGTTGTATAATAAGCAACGGTGATTTACAGGGTCTTAGAATGCTATTTTTCGATTTTTCTACCAGTAGTTCAGACGGAGACTTTTGTAATTGATCTTAACGAGTGAGCTTCCGGATAAAAAATAAGAATTGTCTTCTCTGATTGACCAAATCTCACACTTCTGAGGGGTGGGTTTCACAAAGTGTTTGGACTAGTCTTATCTCGAACTAAGACGACGGACGAGAACTTTGCCTCAGCCTTAAGTTTTTAATAACTCCCAAAGGACTAGTCCTATAGTTGGGACTTTCTTTGTGAAATCAACATAAGGAGACTGAATGAAATGATCCTATCATCATCCACTGGCATGTTTCTGCTCATATATAGAGGCTTTATGAAAATGAGACCTGGTGTGTCATACGCTTGAACTTTTCCCAACCCCCCAAAATGTACAGTAGAAACCGAGTTTACCACCCAGACGTCGAATAGAACAAAAAGCAGCCAGACTTAAAGGCAGTTGACACTATTGGTAATTGTCAAAGACTAGCCTTCACAGTTGGTGTATCTCAACATATGCATAAAATAACTAACCTGTGAAAATTTGAGCTCAATCGGTTATCAAAGTTGCGAGATAATAATGAAAGAAGAAAACACCCTTGTCACACGAAGTTGTGTGCGTTTAGATGGTTGATTTCGATACCTCAAGTTCTAAATCTGAGGTCTCGAAATCAAATTTGTGGAAAATTACTTCTTTCTCGAAAACTATGCCACTTCAGAGGGAGCCGTTCCTCACAATGTTTTATACCATCAACCTCTCCCCATTACTCGTCACCAAAAGAGGTTTTATGCTAATAATTATTTTGAGTAATTACCAATAGTGTCCACTGTCTTTAAATATATACACTTTGTTTTTGTCTTACAGATTCGACAATGCAAAGGGAAGATTCATCACCGGGTCTTCCACAACATCTTCAGCATCCTCAGGCCACACCTAACAACAAACATCACGAGGTTCGCATTGAGTTAACGCTGAGTACTGATGAAGGCGAGTACACATTATCACACGCACCATTGACCACATCTAATAACAACATAACTGGTGATTAACAAAGAGAGAAACATTTTCATGTGAAGCCCAAATCTCAGACCACATTACTACTACTACTACTCATCCATTTCGTCTAGATCACATCGTTTACGAGAGTACATGCTACCCCTCATGTTCATCACTAATGTGTCTTAACCACCCTCCACCCATTCCACTTTGAGAACAAAACGCAACAACGTATATTGTCCGCGTTACTAACTGTACTGTCTAGGCCAAGGTAATAAATACGCCTAGACGTTTTGACTGTTTTGGTACCGACTTTTGATCGTTCACAAAGAGTGGTGTAATGTCAAGTGCATGATTTGTCATAGTGTTGACGTAAAACTGACGTCATCAACACGTAGAGGATTTAAGACTGCATCATCCGCGGTGTAACTCTATCTTACAGTACACTGTATGTACAACGCAATTGAAATAGTCTGGATATGTTTTCACGCTCTTTTCATACACACGTATCGGTACTTGAGTATTGCTTAGTTGTTGGTGTCAGACCTACCCAACATCGTTCGCCAAGGGAAACAAAACTCCAAACAATACCTCCAACCTGAGTCCATTAAAAAGGTCAACCTTCGAGCGTATGATATTCCGGCTCACTAGAATAATAAAATAGACAAGAGACTGAGTATAGGGGACTGTGCATATTGACAATCGTTCATGGACCTTATTCCAACATAAAGATGATAACAAAACACAAAAGACTCCCTGTGATTTGAAATCACCACGGGTATCCGGCTCGACCGTAGCCCCCGCAAAATGTGCATCAGGTTGCCTCGCAGTAGAGACCGACCTGTAGCGTCTAGTCGCAATATTGCAATAGGGCATAGATCCACAGCGGCTTCTTAATGAAGATGAACAGGGCTTCATTAACTCTAGAACAATTAAACTGAAAAATAGTAACGGCACCGGATATCGACACTTATGATCGAGAGCTGGAAATCGAAGAGCGGCGTTCGTATATTGGATGTTATATTCACCTCGGTGTTAAAGTCACAGTGCGTTTTGTAGTGCTTTCATCCGATGCATTTTCCTTCCTTCATGATCTATGCAATTAGAAGCTCAGACGTTTAGAGGTTATGACTGTATCGAGTCCCTGACTCAAGGGTAGTCCACTATACCATGGCACCGCCTAAAACCATCTTAATCGAGCTTGGTATCGAACCCCAGTCAGATTGCGGTATCTGCACCATCGATGCATCCAAGTCGTGTGGTTTGGATCTGGAACTGCGACCACTGAACCAACGATGGGAACAGTCGCCGGAATCGGAACTCATCTTCCGAAGGATCCCCGAGGAAGTCGTGCCTTTCGGTCCCGTTCGTCAGGGACCTTCCGGAGCTTCGGAACCCAGGTTTAGAAGGGGTGTATGCAACACCTGCTCGGAACCATGTGCACGATGTTCGTCTCGCGCAGAGCCGCAAATCCGTCCCCATGGAGGAGAAAATGGGGTTCCCGCCAAAAGGTATCTCTCCTGCGCCTTCTTCGACACTCCTTCTTCTAAGACATACAGAATGGACATTGAATTTCCAACTGCCCACCACTTTGACTTTCAGAGCACACCGCAAGAGACGATAGCGGAAAAAGGTAAATCATCGAAATTATCATAATTACTTCCTTTACCTTTTCAGCCATGTTAATTTACTGAGGTGCATTTTAACTCACTGTCGGAGGAATCTCATTAACCCACAAGTAACCTCATTTTTGTGTATCATACAACAAAAGATGTACATCTTGTCTCCTTCAACATGTACATCAGCCTGGTACGAATTAATGGGTAATATAATATGCTGTAACATTACCAGTTGGGTACAATATATTACAGCCATTGAGAACAGTGCCCATTTCAGTGTTCAGAGTTTTCAGTGCTAACGTACATCGATGTAAGGATTGAACCAAATACATATTAAAACCTTGTTTATAAAAAGAGTGACCTCGTACACTCCAGGGCATTTTCGGGCAGGCAAGCTACACCAGTCATATTGGGAAATTTTCCCATTTTGGTATCATTATAATTTCCTCATAATTTTTGAATTTTGTATCACTATATAGTTTCCCCATAAATTCAAGTATTATAACAAATAACCTCTGAAAGGTTTTGAGATGAGCCCACTCTACTCAAATTAAAAGTGGTTACAAATCAGACCAATCTCCATAAAATATCTGAAGTAATACAAAAGTGTTTTTCCCCCTTGAGCTTTGTACAATGCCTTGTCCAAGCTCTGTTGCTCTTTTGTAAACAAGTGAATGCAAAGATCTGATCTGGTATTAAAGACACTGGACATTATTGGTAATTGTCCAAGACCAGTCTTCTCACTTGGTGTATCTCAACATATGCATAAAAAACTGTAAAAACTTATGCTCAATCGGTCGTCGAAGTTGCGAGATAATAATGAAAGAAAAAAACACCCTTGTCACACGAAGTTGTGTGCTTTCAGATGCTTGGTTTCGAGACCTCAGTTTCTAAATCTGAGGTCTCGAAATCAAATTCGATGAAAATTACTCCTTTCTCGAAAACTACCTCACTTATGATAAGAGGGAGCCGTTTCTAACGATGTTTTATACCATCAACCTCTCCCCATTACTCGTTACCAAGTAAGGTTTTGTGCTAATAATTATTTTGAGTAATTACCAATAGTGTCCACTGCCTTTAAAAGTCATGCTCCAGTGCAAAAGGGAAATGCATATTTTATATGTAACTAGCCCTAGAATTGTTACATTGATTGACTTAAGCCGTTTTTTCCCTATACATTTTTAGAATGTTGAATTTTGTTACCAGGGCCCAATTTCACAGAGCTGCTTAAGCACTAAATAGGTTGATTCTAGCACAACAAAAATATGCTTACCAGAAAAAGGTTATACCAGCCAAACTGCTATGTCACTGTATACAATTTGTGACTGGTATCCTGCTAATTTCTGCTCAGCAGAACAATATTAAACATTATTTTCGGCTTAAGCAGGTGTATGGAATTAAGCCAAGGTAGATGGGTCAAAAATTATTCTTCCCCTTCTTCATTTCGAGTGCAGCCTTCAAATAATTATTTATTGCCATATTATTATTGCAAAATGAGCCTACACGTACTTTTAAAGATGGTCTATTGAACAAAGAGGTATAAAGAACCGTTAGAATAATAATTTAATTAGACACGATGAAGTTAGTATGTCAACCACGCCCATTTGTTATAAAGTCGGTATAAAAAAGTACACTTTGGCTGTTGCGCAAAAAGTGGTGCAAAAACTGCAAGCCACCCTGTCAAATATTGTTACATTGGTTATAATGCTTCCTTCGTTTGCTTAGCAAACACTTTTCTAACAAACGATTTCTACCTTGTCAGCACTTTGACCCAGGCCTGATACTTCACGGAGGCAACCAAGGCGAATGAAGTTGGTGCCCTTGAAATGCTCCAGTAAAACATTACAATTTCCTCATAGGGTGCCCTTTATTAAGGAGAACATGCATTGGTGCTTTTGCCCTTTTAAAAACGAAGCATACAGATCTTCGAGAAGATTGCAACCTTCAATGACGATCTCAAAGTATTGGTGCTGAAACGTCAGGTTGAAAATAACATCAATGTAATCATTCTTATTCTTTTCTTGTCAGATGGTACGCCGTGCCGGATTTCCAACATAAGTTTTGACCATGATGACAGTACCCCAGTTGAGGTAGACTTGCAGCTAGACAAAGGGCTTAACCTTTCGAGCGAAGGCTGGTCGAGTGCTTCTAGTTCATCACAAAGCAGTATCTCGACCTTTAACGAGTCTAAACCCACCTCTGATGATGAGAGTGAATGCGACGAGAAAGACAGTCTGAATAGCAGTTATAGCTCACATGGTGACACTGACGAGGCGGATTCTAGACCGTTCGACAACACACAGTTGGGCCGAGAAGGTAGTGACACCGAGTCAGACTCGGCTTCCAGCAGCACGGAACATTCGGGAGCTTCTGAAGACGATGACGAGTTGTCCAAGAATGCTGTGTCAAACGATGACGAGTTGTCCAATAATTCAGTGCCAAACGATGACGAGTTGCCCAATTATACAGTGCCAAACGATGACGAGTTGTCAGACAATTCAGTGCCAAACTTCAGCTTTCCCTCGTTATTGAAAGAGGATTTAACATACGCACAGTGTGTACCCGATGACCTTTACGACTCATTGCAAGGAGATACCGAACCCGAAGATATCTTTGATGAGTTATGTCTTAATCTGACTCCAGAGGCAGCCGATCAGATGATGATGATTAAAGCAATGTTCAGTGATGAGTCCCCTCCTATGACCCCATTGGAGCCCCAACCCTTCTCCCTCCTAACGACCGAACCAATACCGAGCCACACCGAAGAAACCGTTCAGGAAGAGCTCAAACCGACCGAGAGCAGCGTCCAAGAGACGGCGTCACCTCCGGCCACTGAGTACAGCTTCAGTGACAGCTTGGATCTCACTCCAGCGGAATTTGAGCAGTTCATGGCAATGAACGCTGCATTTGGTGGTCCGGTGGTTTTTCCACCTCCTAAGATTGCCCCGGAATTCCCTTCATTTTCCGCAAAGACATCAAGCACAACACAAAGCCAACCCAAGAAGGTTAGCCCAACACCCGATCCGGCCCTGTCTACCAAGCTTAGAGATCTTCTGGAACCAGATCCTCTGGAACCAGATCTTGTTAAAAGATCCACTGATACCTCAGAACCAATTCCGACCGTAGAGAGTTACAGCCTATCGGATAGCTTGGATCTAACCCCGGAAGAGTACGAACAATTCGCCGCGATGAACGCTGCATTCGGGGGACCATCGGTGATCCCGCCCCCACGAATGACCTTCAAGGAAGTGGTAGAACTCGTCAATCCCAAATTGGCTCCTGCCAGGCCTACGTCGCTCGACATTCAAGTAGTGACCTCTCCAGATCTTACAAGAAAGTCCTCTGTTCCCACAACCTCATCAGCAAACCCGGAAGACAATCCGGAAGCAGACGAGGAAGGCACCTCTTTCTGGGCCGATTGCGACGACACGGTTCTTATAAAGAGCTCTGCTGAGCCTACTCATGACTCATCCGACTCACTCGTTGCATCATCCCAGGAGGACGAAGGAAGTCTGACCCCGCAATTCGAGCAGCCACCTAAGACCTTTGACACGGAAGTAAATGGTGATTGCGGTCCCGTGACGACAGATCAGAAATCATCTGAAGAAGAGAACAAGACAGCAAAGGGTAAGCTATACAATTAGTTTTTTGTTTGACGTTTGACTGTATGTAAAAAAACCATGTATTGCATTTTTTGTTCAGATTTTGTTACGTTTCGAATCAGACAAACTTTGAATGAGGCAAAAAATCACAAAACCCACAAAGAATATCGTATTTTTAATATCGTAATTATTCTCCATACACGAAACCAAAAGTATAGTGTTCCACTTGGGGAAACAGCGCCCTCTTCAACAGTGTGTTACAATCTGACTGAGCTGGGCCCATTGTAGCCTGAATATCTGACGTCACACTTCGAGGCTCGTGTTAAAAGACAGGGCCCAGCCTAGGGCCATTGTCAAAACTATACCAACTTTTTCCCCAGAAGACGATCAGAGCATACTGATCGAAACGTCGAGTTGAAACCAACGGTTCTTTTCAGAACCTCCCCAACTCATTAGAGATATTCATTACATGGTGTTACCGCAAACATTTCTATATATACCAACTTCATTAAACGTGCACCCCCTCCCTCCTTTGAATGTGAAGCACATGGACTCAAAACTAGCTTAGAAATAAACAGGTTGCCAGACAAACTAACAACAATGCTTTGACCGGTGTCCAATACTACCTTAGGAAAGAGTTTTTCAATCAGCTAAACCACACTTATACGTCATTGGACACTGGTAAACGGAACCAAAACCTACCAATTCTTCTCGGCATTTTTTGCAAAGTGGGTTATAAGCCACAGTTCCATGTTGTGTTTATGAATAGTCTCCCCCACAGATTTATTGATTAGTAAATAATCTCACACCAGTAAGCCCTTGAGAGGTATGGGCTCCATTAGGTTGTACGCAAATCAATTCGATATCAAAGGTCAGATGGGATAGTTATTGGTTGTTGGGTTCTTCATCAATGACCTTTTTACATCTTGAGCGTTGTCGGTATTACACCAACAAGCTGTATGAAGGTGTGTTTGTTTACTTGCTCGACACATATTTAAAGGCGCAAGACACTATTGGTAATTACTCACAATAGATGTGAACATCAAAATTACCGTTAGAATAAAAACTTATTTGGTAACGAGGAATGGGGAGCTGTTGTCAGTACAAAACATTGTGATAGTAACGTATAGTTTTGAGACAGAGGTAATTTCTCACTCAAATTTCAAAAGACTTTTAAGTCTTCAGGCCTGAAGCCTTTTAATATGCATCATAAAGCACACAAATCCGTGCAACAAGTGTGTTATTCCGTTCATTTTTGTCTTATATTGTTCACTGATTCGTTGTTTTATGCATACAATTTTGGGATACACCAAGCGAAAATACTCTATTTTGACAATTACCAAAAGTGTCCAGATGAATAGGCCTATGCAGCCCGTCTAATAGGCGCACTCATTACACAAATAACCAGCCTCATTTCACCCCTGGGTGGTGAGAAGCAATGTTGTTAGTGCCCTGCTGAAAGACGCAAGGTGTTGCTAGAGTCAAGTCCAATGTTGTACCTATATGATTATATAGACCCAATGCTTAGATTCTACCTGAACCTTGGGTTGGTTTACAGCGCATGCAGCATCGCATGATACGTTGTATTTTCGATATTTAGAAAGAGATGTGTGAGCGCAACGCACTGTAATTACCCGTAGCAAATAGTATACTATAACCATAGCAACGACAACTTCTTGGTACATAGACGTCTTGGCAGAATCTACACAGGATAATATAAAACAAATATTGGCTGATTCGTACAAAACTACGACTACCTCGTTCAGCCCGGAGTGTTCTATTTTCAATTCAAACAAGCAGTCAATATTTCAGAGCATTTTTGTTTTAATAAACTCTCTGGCTGAGTTTTTTTTTTTTTATATTGGCTTTGAGGTTAACTTTAAAGTACTAATTTGATCCCTTTATATTATTTTGTTATAGTCCCTATTCATCACGGTTCTATTTTATAGCAATAAATGTCTTGCTCGGCACCTTTGCCAAACAATGTTTCACTGAAAGGCTTACCGAATGATAAACAAGGAACTATAGTAAATTAATGAGCTCATAGAAATTCTAATTACTAATTTTATAGCAAGGTTTCCCTGAAAGGTTTCCCAACGATAAGCAAAGAAGTGGATAAATAAATAAACTCAAAGATTTTTTTTTTTTTAAATACGAACACTTCTTATTTGTACCGCCTTGATCCAATGGTTATACCTGCTCACTCTGCCCCCTGTCGACCCCCTCCCATGTTCCGTACAATAGCCTACCCATCGTTACTGTCATACTACTCTCCTGTATAATTAGCACGTGTACATCACACTAGCGTGTCATCTTCGTGCCAATCACAATAATTCAAGTCATCATGAACATAGAAGTAAGGTTTCATTTGCACGAAAGCTATAGAGCTCCCGTGAGTGTGGTTATCAATCCAGATACCGAGATGTAACTTGTCTCGCCAAGTCGACTTATTTTATGGAATATGTCGACTTGTCTCTATTATTTATTTGCCAAGTCGACTTTTTATATTTTTTATGTCGACTTGTCTTGACAAAATATCTTGTCTAGACTAACTAGAAATTAAAGTCGACTTACAATCTCAGTTTCAGAGTGTCTGAGATCACCTGGTTGAGATCATGAGACAATGTAAGTTTCAGAATGTCGACTTGGGAATAGATATGTTATCATGGCCAACTCGACACCTTCATTTCAGTAAGTTGACTTGGCGAGCTAAAATTATCTCGCTGTCTTGATATTAAAGTGGTTTGGCACATCTTGGGTTCCAATTCGTGTTGAGCTCTTACGGTGGTAGAGCAGCATTCTTAAAGCCCTTTGTAAGGTGGTCAGATGTCATAACCCAGTCGAGCCGAAGGTTTTTTAAGAGTTTGTTGTGTACAGCGGGGAATACCTTTATTGTTCCGGCTGGCTAGACTCGATTCATCGTTTTCTGGAATTTATGATACCTTTAGGGGCTTCTCTTAGTTACATGTTAATCTGGGCTTTATGTGATTAACAAAGAGCAGATAGAGGCTACTAATGAGGACTAAATATAGCCATGGGAATTCTATTTATGGCATTGCATCTATTTATGGAACAGTCATTTGTAATCTCTCTTTGCGCACCAGTTTTGTGTTACTTACTTGTAGCTAGTTTAATTCAAGGAGACTTTTGGTTTAAAATTTTGATGTAATAAATAGGCACAGGCTAGATTTAAGGTATAAATTTGGGTTTTCAAAAATGCCTTGCGAATTCCCATTTCAACATAATTTTTTTTCACAACCGAAGTATCAATATACGAATCATATTGAGTGCTCCCATATTCTCTAGTTTGTTTCCATCCATATCCATGGCAACCGTGAACCGCATCTTGTAAACAAACGTCTTATTGTGGTGTAAATTATGCACAACTCTAAAATATTGATTATGTGTTAGGTACACAAAATGCCGACTGACCGTGAAAATTGTGGCATAAAAAACCCAGGCACTTCAGCGTGATTGTTGTGTTATCATACTGGTTATTACTTGGGTAGATGTGGTTGTACACTTATTTTGTGAGACTAAAGTCGAAGATCGAACCAGGAGTTCTCCTAAAATACACAAAAATGGTGAGTGATCAATGCTAAGTAAAACTCTAAAGTTATGTTCAGTTTAGATAATTCTTTTTGAATGAACGCGGGGAGATGGTGAGATTTTTTTTACATTTCATTGGATTACCAAAATCATCACCTTTGAATGAACAGTAATCAAAAGAGGTTTCAGACTTTTATCTGAAACCAGACACTATTAGGTTCTCGAGCATCTATAAAGAAATCATGATCTTTGATCTATCTTTCTGTGTACTCGGACTGTTCACAGAAGCTCCTTGAAATCTACAACCCAGCAGGGGTTATCAAAAAGTTTAGATATCAGCATTTCCAAGAAACATTAAAAGCTTTAGATCCTAATTTCAGACCGTTTTGTCAGTAGAGCTACTAATACCCTAGTCCTGCGGCCTTACACTTTCGTAATACCACAGTGACGTCCTGGATATCAGGGTCCATTTCTGTAGTATAGAGAAGGAGTCCTATATAGGGCTACTAATACCCCTGTTTTTGTGTTAGATCTTTCTTTGCTGCTTTTACGACCAAATATTTTGTTTGTCTTCTTAATTCTTACCTTGCTTTTGTTTATATTTGACATGTCTACATAAAAGTGTTCGATTAATAAGATAATATGTTTTTAAAATAAAATTAGATTGTCAGGAACACTCGTTTGTAGTTATAGATTCTTTGCCATCAACAAATATTTAGATTATAGTACGTATCAATCATTCTGTCAAATTGCTAAGCAATAAGTCCAATCATGGTCCAATCAATCAAACTTCTGTCAAATATATTTGTCAGTTGGCGATTAAAGCTCTTAAACCGTAAATTTCACACTTGTATCCTGATGAGAAATAGCAGTTGAAATTCTCCCAAATCCGTGCTTATTTTGATCACCATGCACAGTCGAAATTGTTCCGTTTAGACAGTCGCAAACAATATTTGATACAATCGTTCATTACAACAAGACTAAAAATGGACAATCCCACATGTTTTCAGCAATAGCATAGTATGCCGTGTTTGCTTTGAACGCTTATGACTGAAAGTTGTATACAAAGAATGAATGGAAAACAAATCTCACATCATCAAAAAAAAGGTGCATGACCTCACGAGCGAAATGCTGTATTGTTAATGAAAATTCAATTCTGACTTGACATAATACAATGCTTTGAATGTCATGGCCATTTGATGGTATCTCTCCATTCCCCATTCAGTCCCGTAGAAACCACGTTGAAGTGTTTTCCACTGGAGCTTAAGAGAAACATTCTACCGTGTAGGTCAAGGGTGTTAAATGCTTATTATTTCCCCCACAAAATGGTTTACCCTGCAAAAATATAAAAGAATCAGACCACAGAGAAAAACACATTATTTTGTTCAGTACAATTGTGGCACTCAATCCCTTATGATTTCACTAAGCCGAGCATTCAGACATCGGTGTAAGCCCTTCAGGTCTGCTACTGTATGCAAATGTGTATCCACCCCGTTGCGACACATTTGACTGAGAAAAAAGTCTGAGTGTTGACAGAAGGAATTGTTAGCATGGCTCGTCGATTCTTATGGGGCATTAGAGCTGTGTGTCTCTTTTGTTGTCGCCAGCAAAACATTCTTGGAAAACGTTTACGGAGCAACGAGGTCGACGTCCCTCTAGCTACGCCGTTAAAAAGCATATTTTTACGGGCCCAGTTCTTCTTCTGGTATCTTCGGATAACATTTCGGAAACTTTTCTCCACCTTTCAGGACCACTTTTCATTGAAGAACTTCTTTTGGCATCAGCATCGGGAGAGGGTCATGGGGAAAACTCAGTGTTGATGAGGTGTAAAATCGACGCTTGGCCCGCCCCGACTGTCAGCTGGTTTTACAAGGACGAGCCGCTAGGTGATGGTAATGAAGCCGTGGATCCAGACCGTGTGGTGTTGAAATCTGACGGTGCACGAGGTGTCTTTACTCTGCTGTTGAAGGAAGTGGAAGGGTTTGATACCGGGGTTTACACGTGTAAAGCTAGTAATATCGTCGGAGAAGCAACGAGTGCTGCTGAGTTGATTGTACAAGGTAAGGACACTATGTTTATTTTTTATCAACAATCGTGGGTTTTTGGATAAATACAAGTTTTATGTGTAAACTTTCCATATCCTGCCACCACTTTTTACAAAAAGGAATGTCTCATTTGAGTAAATAAGATACTATTTTATTTCCTTACGAATGAAAACGTGGTGGCAAGATACTGATTCTTTCTGTATAGCGCCACCACTTTTTCACTCATTTTTACAAAAAGGGATATCTCATTGAGGTAAACTAGAAACTATATTATTTCATATCGAATGAAAAAGTGTTGGCGCCATACGGAAACTTTTTCAAAATGTGACTGCGTCAATACAATCTTTACGTGTATTGTGTTGTCACTAAGTCTTCGAGAAAGGTGTTGCTATGGTCGAAACATCAGGCCGTTAACACATTTTTTGCGGACAAAGATCAAGTAAAAAGCAAAAGGTTGAATCATGAGCAAGACAAAATGAAAGTATCATAATAAATAATTATATGAATAAGATCACACGCGTTCTTCTTTGTAGTAATGAGGTTCCAAATCAATTCAGTTCAATGTTAGAAATGTTATTTCCATATTGAACAGTAAATGTAACATTGTAGAATACAATATTGTATAGGTACAATCCTATAAGCCAAGGCTTTGTGGAGGTTTTTTAAAGAGCAAACAAAGTACATGAACAATTTAATAATGACAATGTTCCATGACCAATGTTTCAACACAAAGGGCCAATGCACATTGTGTTGCCGTGAAAAAAAAAAAACCGACCCTGACCCATCGTATACGGGTTAGAAGTTCAAATGCAGAGCTAAAAGATCGATTCACAAAGCCAATGCCATTTATTCCAGTTCAGCAAACAGTAATAACACTCTTTCTGCCTTGCCTTGGGGTTATGTATATACCTAATTACAAAGCCTTCTCAAGATAAACAAACTATTTGGTTTCCCTTTGAATCCTAAACCCTGCCCTTTTTTGCAAAGAGGTTTCGCTCCATAAATCTTTGATTTGTTCAGAGTTATTGTTGTCAAGTACAATAATGGACTTTTACAAAGAAGCAGGGGAATCCCGTCTGGCTAAAAGTAATTTAATATGAAACAATAGACCAGGGCCCAATTTCATAGAGCCGCTAAGCACAAAAATTTGCTTAGCATGAAATTTCATCCTTGATAAAAACGGGATTACCAACAAAATTTCCATTTGTTTCATGTTGCTTGTACTGGTCTTCAGCTGTTGTTTGCTTATCCTAAAAATCACGTGGAAAATTGGTTGGTAATCCTGTTTTTATCAAGGGAGAAATTTCATGCCAAGCACATTTTTTTTTGCTTAGCAGCGCTATGAAATTGGGACCAGCAGCAAGCACAATGTGGCTATGTTGTTTGTTTTTAATTGGAGTGAATTTGATGCCGCATCCAAATTGGTGGCTACGAATATGGCTATCGGCTAGATGATTTCCGCATCATCATGCGTTAAAGTAACGTAGTTATTATTGCACAATATCCACCCAATAAGGTGCCCACAGCACATGAAAAAACAGAAGTATTAATAGTGAAAGAGTAAACAGACACGAATGAAGAGGGAACAGTAAGAAGTAAGAAAGAAAATGAAAGAAAAGATTACCTTCAGTTGTCTGGAACAAATGAAATGTCAATACTGTACATCTATCATCAAATGTTCGTTTGATCATGGAGGAATAAATTGATCATGGATGAATCTAATTTATTCCTCCATGGTTTGATCGAATTCAATTCAATACATGAGTTAAAAACATTTTGCTGAGCAAACAATAGCGTGGATAACAATCACAAATTGTACGTCTGGCATTGTAAATCTGGTAATTATAATTTGTTATATTCAGCTACTCCCTGTGCTTAAGCAGCTCTTTGAAACTGGACACAGCTTCAACATGATGTATCGATGTATAACAGAAAGAGAGATTTTTTCCAACAATCATCCCTAATGCAACAGTAGGCCTTTTTCAAAAGTGCATTGTTGTTGTGTGTTGTTTCCAGAATGATTGACACACATTAAGTCTGCCCCTAACACAGTCCTGTTAAAAACTGGCCAAGAAAGTGAAGAGCTGTAGACTATTAACGGGGCGTGAGAGTGTAGAAAGTACAAAACATCATACATTCACCCAGTAAGCCAAGATGGGCCAAGGGGTCGGTGACGCGTGTTGGGGACAAAACGCACAAATAAAGGTGGATTTATCCCAATTCTAAAGAGTTGTTACAATTGTTGCAGGGTGTTTTTTTTTTACTGGTCAAAACCTTAAAGAGTGTTGACCCCGGAGAGTAAATTTTCCAAATCAACTTTGTACTTTTTCGAAAAAGGGTCGCATCTGAATGAATTTTGTTTTTGCGCTAAACAAAACTGCCACTGTCGTGGTGTTTTTCAATGAGGATTTTTTCTTTTCTTTTTAATCGATTCAAAAAAGGGAATGCTTCAGAATGTTTTTTAGAATGGCAATTTTAAAGTGCAGAACAAATTTGCCATCTGAAAATACCCGTTGCATTGTCCATGTTGTCCGTTAAAGTCCACCGCAATAGCATATATTATATTATTGGTCTTTGACATATTATTACATAATAGTGTCGTCCAGTGCCTTCAAACAGTATGTTTGTTGAAAGCGATTTTTTTACCTTATAAATTATAACAAGCTCACGGTAGTCCTTTGATTTTAGGACAAGTTTAGAGTTTGTAAAATAAATTATGATCGAATTTTGTTTACTATTTTTGTTTGTATTATTCTTTTGCAGAATCAGTGTCGGATTCAGAGTACGAAACAGCTCGATCCTATTTTACATCCGGGTAAGTTTGACGTCACTGCTGCCGTGGACTTTTTCCGTAATTCATGTGTTCCCATGCATTGCTGATTTTCCTGACATTCTCTACCGGTGTTAATTATTTACCATTAATTGTGCAGTCTGGTTCATTTTTGAAGTAGCATCAGTATACATAATAGTAGTATTGCACACAGGGGAGTTGACGAAGATGATACAGTTCCAATGACAGATTAGATTTTGAGTGGTCTTCACTACATTTGGATGTGGACTTTACCAAGCCCTCTATTGACAAAATTGTGTTTATTTTGAATTTGGTTAAGTTAGAGGAACACGTTGCCTTGGATCGGTCGAGTTGTTCTGAAAGACCAACGCTTTTGAAAGACCAACTCGCCCGATTCAATTTAAAGGCCGCGTAAATTTTCATGCATATCATCAGAATTCCTCAATTCCTTTTGGATATTGTAAAGCAGATGGGTAATTATTTGTTCTTATGGTTTTGCTCGAGCATTTTTTTTGTCCGCCACCTGTGAATCTACTTGGCACTGATTTCAGTAGTAGGCATAATCACTGATTTCAGTGGTAATTCGACAGGCAAACACACTGTGCTATCTAAAGCTAACACGTGGTGAAAATGCCTTAAGTTTGTCTGGAATTTCGAGGATTAGCACCTATCATGTCTGGGCATTCTGGTGTATATACCGTTGATAATAAAGTCAACACACTGCATAGAAACGGCTTATAAAAAGGATGAACAAGAGGTAAAATCTGCAATCACCCGTTCTTTTATACGTCCGTACCTCCCAGCGCCTTCGGTCAATTCTGGGTGATGCCAGAGTATTCTAGCCGAACTAACATGTCAGATGCAAATGTTGTGACTGGTATTTGCTCATTTCAGCTAAGCAGACAGTGTAACAAAAATCTGCATAAGCAGCTCTTTGAAATTGTGCCCTGTTTTGGTTCCCAAAAGAAATCACAATAATAGTTCTGATATCATGTGCAATGGTGAAACATACGTTATTGGTGAAAACCGACCTTGCCCTTTGCCGACAATATGGAGCCGATGATGGGTTGCTACGATTTTAGAAGTTCTTCGAGGAAAACCAAAAAGTAACTTGAGCCTGCTCGGTATATTTTTGAAGTTTGTCCCGTTTATTTGTTGGGTAGAGGCGTTTTCGACGACTTTGCAGTTACCTGTTTTCACAATATTATAAGGCCTATAATCTTTCTTCAAGGTGCTTATTAATTCACATCGTGTGTCGTTCATTTCAGGCTTCGTTTTCGAAAGGGCAAGGGCACCAAGGTATTTTCTCCTTCGTAAAGGGCACCAGGGTGGATTTCACAAAGAGTTAAGACTAGTCTTATCTTGAGTTAGGGCAAGTTACTCGTCCTAACTTATACCTATAGCCATACGTTTTTAATATCTCCTAGGACTAGTCCTAAGTTGGGACTAGTCCTAACTCTTTGTGAAATCGACCCCAGGAATCTTTAAATTTCTACTGGAGCATTTTAGGGGAACCAAGACAATGACCAAGGCATGGAGGCACACCCCTTCATTGCCTCCGTGAAGTATCACTCAGGCCTGTCATTTTCATGCTGGGAGGACTCTGAAGAAGAACTACGACCGCATTGACTGCAGGTTATCGTCAAACTTTCTACATTTATTGATTTTTTTAATGTGGTTTATTTACATCCACAGAGATGAAATCGTGGATAATCTAGGCGAGTCGTGGCTTGCTCGAGGCCGTGGGGTGAATCGGAGCAGATCGCCCGGTAGGATGGTACCGGAGCGCACGGTACGCATCACAACGCACCGTGCCTCGGCACCTCGCTTCACTTTCAAGCCACAGAGTCGGGTGGTTGAGATCGGACAGACGGCCAGACTCATATGCGGCGTCAGAGGTAAATAAATCAAATACCGAAAGTTTGTAAGAATTAAAGGCATTGGACACTATTGGTAATTGTCAAAGACTAGCCTTCACAGTTGGTGTATCTCAACATATGCATAAAATAACAAACCTGTGAAAATGTGAGCTCAATCGGTCATCGAACTTGCCAGATAATAATGAAAGAAAAAACACCCCTGTTACACGAAGTTGTGTCCTCAAGTTCTAAATCTGAGGTTTCGAAATCAAATTCATGGAAAATTACTTCTTTCTCGAAAACTGTTGCACTACAGAAGGAGCCGTTTCTCAAAATGTTTTATTCTACCAACCTCTCCCCATTACTCGTTACCTAGTAAGGTTTTAAGCTAATAAATATTTTGAGTAATTACCAATAGTGTCCACTGCCTTTAATATAAGTATAACTTACCAAGAATAATGTGCATAATTAAAGAGAAAGGGAAAGACAAGAAATGGGAGAATAATATGCCGTATTTATAGAGATGAATAAAGACACGACAGAAGGGGGAAATGTTGTCGAATGTACATCAACATTTCTAAGACTCAACTGATGTCATTGCAGTATGAAAAGTGGTGATATTGTTTTCTGGCCATTATGGCAAATTACTTCATTTTGGCATGGTTGTAAAATTTTACAGAAATGTACTTCATTTGGCAGGACATGCCCGTCCCCCCCCCCCGAATTATTTTTGTCAAACTTTTTTATTTGATTTGATTTTATAATTATGTTTTCTTCATATTAAATAAGAAGAGGGAAAATGGTGCGCACAAACAAAATGTTACCGTAAAAATGTACCAAAATAATGGCTAGGAATTTACCCTTCATTTTCAAAATAATTATTTCCAACCCCTGCCGCGTCACTGCGCCTTGCTCAGCGCTAACGTGCTTTGGCAAAACAATCTCGCTTTCATCTTGAACTGCTTGTTGTTGTTGTTGGCCTTCAAAATGTCAAAAATAGCGAGAACAATTCCTGTATGCACAACAAGATCGGCTTAAGAAGTGTTGAATTTGACACCTTTGTTGAAGGCATCTTGCGACATCGATTAGCATTTTTTTGTTAATCCCTTCTCTTTTATTATGTATCGCCAGGGTCCCCTAAGCCGCGCGTGAGCTGGTTCAATCACGGCACTGAGCTCAAGAACGAGGGACGTTACCGAGTACTGGAGAGCGAAGATGGTAACTTTGTCTTGGAGATACGGGAGGTCGAGTTGCTAGACACTGGTAGTTATATCTGCACGGCCGGGAATATCATCGGGCAGATCTACTGCGCTACGGAGCTCTCAGTCGAAGGTTGGATTACATACTTGTTTTTAAAAGTTCCATGCACGGCTGATTTTTGCCAATGTTTTGTGTCTTCCTCCGAACAACTATTTGACAGATGATGCTGTTTGAAAACGAAAAACAAGCAAAAACTTTCGCATGTCGCGGACATTGTAAAACATAGTAAAGGCCTACATGGTCACATACAACAAAACATAATTAATTTTGCGTTGTTTTTAATCAAGTCCACCACAAAATTAAGTTCTACTTAAAGTATTACTGTCGAAAGTTACTTTTCTTCAATTTAAAGTGTATAATTATTTGTGTTTGCTTATTCACTTCAGAATTTGGTGAACCAGAAATTGATGTTAAGACCGTTGCTGCAGACATGTCACTGTAAGTATCTCTGAACCAATGAATTAGGGCCTAATTCTCTTGTATTCTTCTACCGATGGGTACTGCATTATCACCCCCATGGGTCCAGTTTCATAAAGCCTGTAAGCACAACAAAATTGCTAAGCACATAAAAACAAAGCTTAGAAGGAACATGTTACCAGCCAACATTCCACAAAGTTTATTGTTGCAACATTATGCCACACCCACTTTTTGCTTAGCAAAACAAATCTCTTAGCAATATTTTCTGCTGAACAGCTTTATGAAATAATGGGGCCCTGGTCTCAGGGGTCATTGAACAGGAAGGGTTGGCATGTAATTAGACTTGACTCAAGACCCAATCCCGTGCCATCGGCAAAACTATCGTTTTGTGATGTTCTGCATTCCCAAACCTGTTCCGCTGACGGCGGATGCTTGGGGACCTCTCGCACGAGAACGGGACTTGAATCAAGTCTAGGTTGTATAGTCAGCAAGGAATTGCCCACCAACAGAATCGCCGGGCTACTCCACTTTATCTTATAGCGATTAGGGGTCATTCAGTAAAGTCAAGGTTAAACAATGTTTTAACCCATCTACCTAACCCAAAGTTCGATATTTAAGTAAAAAATGGCTTCAAATTATAATTTAGACACTGAAGAACAACGTAATGTCTACAATAAACAACGTTATTTTAGATGAAAGCTCTCTAGCATCAGAAGTTTCTACGGCTGTTCCTGTATTAATTAAACGACTTTGTATGGGTTTTAGGAATGATGATAATTATATGACCGGCTGGGTATTGTATATATGCTAAAGATATTAATCTAAACATAATTTTTGATTGTTTCTGCCCGACCCACAAATTAATAAACAATTAACATCGATTTTTTCAATAGTTGTTTTTTCAATTTCAAAGTGTACTGAATTCTAAGGCTTAACTGTACCATCATATCTGGCTTGGCTTAACGCGGACACTGGGCTAGCAGGCTTTTTGGCGTGACACCGTTGTTCCTGACCATCCGCTTCCTTTTTAGAGGCCGCCTCCTTGTTATTTTTACAAAGTTTTGTTTACGAAAAAAAAGAACACTTTAACGATCTCAAAATAATAAAGTCGGTTGTCTTTAAAAATCTTGTCGGCCGGTGTCGGATGCAACTGTGCCCGCCATGCAATACTGACCGCTCCGGACACTTTTGCATATGCAATCGTGTCCGGGGCTATGCAAAAACCGTCCGGCTGACATCGGCGTAAGCAAGCGTGCATGCACTGAACCTACGTATTTATATGCATCATGAACTTTCACGTATTCTATGATTGCAGCGAATACCCAACGGCCGAACATTTCCCATATTCATGACATGCACTTAGCTTGTAAAAAAATGGCGAACGTGTTCCGTCGACCAATGGCGTTTAACTAACTGCAAGGACGGTTTTGCACGGGGCGGACACAACTGCATATGCAAAGTGTCGGGCGGACACAATTGCATTATGCAAAACCGTCCGGCGGACATTTTTGCATATGCAACAATGTCCTCCGGATAGTATTGCACAGAGGACATAATTGCAGAGGACCAAATAAGTTTAATTAAGCCTGTAATCACAAAAACTTGCTTAGCACAACAAAAATAAGATATTGATAATTGCTGCAACATTCATGTCTTACTTAGCCAAAACATTTTGAGCAGAATTTTCGGCCGCAGGATAATAAAATTTTGGAGGTAGTTTTGAGCACTTTCGGTAAAATCCTTGATCTGTCGATTGAGGGCGTTGTTCAAGTCTGATACATTTTGACATCGGCTCTCTGTCATGTCTGTACATTTTTTTGTACACACACCACCACCACAAAAATGACACGCACGTGTGAACTTGAACACGACACGAAGTAGTAAATCTGCTTTGAAGAATCAATGGTCACTTGTTGTCAAGGTTATTAATTTCCCTTCCTCCATGGATCAAGAGAGTATCTATAAAGTAAGTTTTTCCGATATTTACTGGTCGAAAACATGAATTTGAAAACATGGACCGTGTAACGTGTTCAAATCATCGTATAGCCCCAGTTGTGTGGCCAAGGATAGCTGATCCTTGGCTTCTTCCCCTGTGAGCTTATACTTTCTAGAAGTAATCCTTGGCCACACAAGTGGGGCTAACCATATCAAAACTTTGAACAGCGTTTTTATACCACAACAAGTCACCAGAACAACACAACACAAACGGAGACTGACGTGTGACTGAGGCTAGCATGCACTGAGCAAGGAACCTGTACGACACAACAAGTTTACAAAAATTAATCACTACTGTGTGAGCTATAGACTCTTTACTATGCTTTTCCCAATAGCTTTAAATAGTCCCAATTCCAATAAATTGATGAAGATTGTCAATTTTTGTCATGTTCCCCCCCCCCCTTTTAACCTCACTGTTTGAGAGTCACTGTAGGTGTATGCACTTGCCTTCATGAATCATTTCTCGTCATTTGCGAGCCAATGCATGCTTGCCAACGCAGTACGCTTTTGCTCATGTGAGTCTGTAGGCTACATGTCACATACATACGGAGGAAGAAGAAGACAGGACCTATACATAGTTCTTTATGGAAATGACTTGTTTAAAATGTTATGCTGACAGTGGCAGTCAAGTCCAGGGTAGGGTTTGCCCCTGGGGGTTTTCTAGTGCAATAATCGTAACCATCCATCCTCCCCGACAGTCGCAGAAGATCTTGGGTCATGATTTATTGCAACTAGGTTCACCAACTGTGCTTTTTAAATCAAGATCCCAGCATACTATGACAGATTATTGGACCTAACCTACAGTTGAGGATTTGCAATTCAGGGTTTAACAAACACTCATATTTTCTCAACAGAGACCAACAAATCCTGGTGCTCATTATGAGAGCCATCCAATTGTTGTCTTTTCTTATGTCAAGTCAGAGTTTAATTGAGTGATAAATTTCCGAAAGAAAATTATTTACTCCAAAAGCTCCCAAAAGTTTGGATACAAAGTGCAGATTTTTTTTCAATATTACCGACCCTGCTGTGTGGTATTTAACTTGATGATTTTTTTTTTGTACAGTCTATGACAGGTTGACATTTTTGACAAACATGAAAAAACAAAAAACAAAAAACCCAAACATAATCCCTTCAAAATGGAATAAACCTACTATACCATGTCCCTGGACAGATGTTTACATATTTATTTATAGATCAGACGAAGAAGCCAGAGTGCAGCGCAGTATAACTAACAAGCTTAAAATACCGTATTCAGCAATCAGTCTGTAATTGTACTTGAATTTAATACATGAGTGGGGACCTTGGGTTGGTTCATTGTGTAGACCCCTAACCTTATGTTTCCGTGAAATGTATTTTGAATGCATGTAAAAAGAAGTGCGTACTCTAGATCCTGCTTGAAGGATAAATTTAACATGGGGTGGGGGAGGACTTGAAAAAAACCTAAAAGCTACAAGGTCGAAACTTGGGATATAGAGACTTCAAAGAGTTCTAATGGGGAGAAATGATTAATGGACGTCTCTAACAATAACATCTTTCATGCCATTGTATTTGATACCCTTCTAGTGCATATTTTGTCAATCAACAACCCATTCATTCAATGATTGATTGATTGAATTTATTTTGAGAAAAAAACACAGCAGGAACATGATGCCAAAATACATCACAACCATTGCTGATTACAACAACAGGAGAAAACGCATTGAAATGAGATACTAACCAAAATAGAACACAAGATAGAAATACTGTCACAAACTTACCCAAGGATAGCACAAAAAGCCAGTAACTTATTTTACAGCGGGGTCCTTACAAATAAAACAGTGAAAAATGGCAAAAAGAATAAGTTACCAAAAAACAGACAAACATCTAGACGAGAGCAAAAATATGAATCATGGAAATTAAGAAAAACAAGTCAAACACAAAATTGATAAATAAATATAAAAAATATGTAATTCACATTTCAAATAAACAATGGGTCTGGATTTTTTTGTACAGTCAATTTGTACTCAAGTACCAAACATTAATATGCTAAGCAAGATTTGTCTGTGTTTAGAAAGTTTTTGTGCTACAGGCTTTGTGAAACTAAGCCAAGGTTAGAAAGTAGAAATCAGTGCCTTCTTAGGTCTATCCCTTGAGAAGTGTAAGTTAACAACCTCTTGGTCACATTGTGAAAGGTCGTTAGATGATGATGTGTAAGAGCAAGTTTGTATGCAGTGTGATGTTTATCTGTGACTCTGATACCCCTGGCCACAGATCGCACAAATAAAACTTTCTAGGAAGTCCCATTGTTGCATACAAATTACCAGAGGAAGCTCTTGTAAGTATTTAAGCTAATCCATGATGTGTTAATCTTCAGTGGATTAGCATCTCACTTGGGAGCTTCTCAATGACATCTGGTCAACAGGGGGAGGGATAAGTGTGTAGAAGGCAACTTTGCAGGTTAAAGGAAATGTACACTGATTGATCATAGAGCAAGGTCTGCTTGTTGTAAAAGCCATGAGCGAGAATCTTTAGAAGAGTGAAAGATTGCCCTTGTATAGCAGAGCAAAATGCAACACAAAATGTTTCAATTGCTATTCAATATTAGCATTCAGTGTGCACGTACCGGTAAACAAGTTCAGTCGAAATGCCTTGCTATGCAAAATTGATGGGCAATATCGTCCCCCGGAGAAGAAAATAAGAAATTTCAGTTTTAGATGTGGGAGACAAACCCATAGAATTATTCAAAAGAAAACCCACGCACTCAAGTAGGGACTGAAACCCACTCCACATAGTGCCCCCGTTGGGATTTGAACCTGGCACCCAGAGGTAGAGGGCAAGGCAAGACACCACACCACTACACAACACTACACCAACCATGACCGCAGAAGGAGTACTGTTAAACAAGCAGAAAAAGAACCGACAATTATTTTAAAGACAAACTTCTACATTGGTAGAGTTGGCTTTAACAAATCGATTAGTTTCAGTTTGAAAGTTCACTTACAGTAAATGTTCATGCGAGTACCAATCCTCCAGAGAAATATTTGAAACTGGAAGAATGCCACAAAATTCAGGAAAATAATAGCAATTGAAAACACCTAGATGCACCTGTTAGTGCAATATTAAACCCATGAAGCTGGTAAAATCTTTTATAACAAAGCATTAAAAACAGCTGTTTATGTGTTTTTTTTCTCTCAACATTTACCTCTTAAGCGTTGATACAATTTTCACAGAATTTGCGATGCAACTTTGTGGTATGGTTTCTTTATTCAAAACTACATGTAGTCTGACAGAATATGAACCATAGAGCAAGGAACAGAACAAACAAACATAACATTTACCCAGCCTGTTTCCCTTGTGGTTTATAACTAGATATTACAAAAGTGATGAACTTCCCCTTTAAGGTTATCAAAGGGCTACAAAAACCATGAGTAATGTTGTCAAATTAACATTAAAAAGAGCAACTTCGGGTTTGTCACCACAAACCCCTCAATAATACAACTTCATGTAAAACAACACCTGTATAGAAAAAAGGAGAGTCTTTTTAGAAATGAATCAAAAACTGATCATACCCAGCTGGCATTACATTGTCACATAATCATCCCCCGTGAAAAGGCAAATCGTATAGCGCTTCAACAGTCTAGCCATTATATTTGAATATTTAATGTGATCCTACATTTTTACTGCTGATTGATGATACAGGCTGCATGCTCCTTTAAAGTGCGCGATAGACAGAATTAATTCATTATATGCTTTTATAACAGCGAAGGTTACTAATTTATTTTCTAAGCTGGGCGGAGGTCATCAGAGGACAAGACTCCATGGAGTTTAGATCCTCATTGATTTCGATTACAGCAGCTGGTTGTAATAGGTGTCATTTTGTAGGATGAATTGGATGAACTGGGTAGAGTCGTTAAGAACTCTCAACATGGGAGAAATCAATGAAATGTTAATATACATGTACACTGTGTGCATTGTTGATTGCGCAGGCGGTGTATTTCAGCAGTGTGCTTGCTGCGCTGCTAGCTGCTGACCGTGTGGAGTTATGGCTGCTTTGAGAGGGCGGATGCTAGAGTGCTCATTACAGGGGTTTGGAAGCGCTGTACATAAGTGCTAGCCCTTTTGTTTTGAAAGAGATGTTTGTTTTATTAAAATGATCGCCTATTGGAGTCATGGGAGTGACAATGACTTGTTTATTGATGCCTGGGTTCAAGTTGACGTGAATTTATAATTGGATGCATTGATGATTATTTTATTCAACGAGCCTTATGTCGGATGCTGACTGCACATTACAGGGGTGTGGAGGCCCTGAACAATGGCGCTAGCCCTTTCGTTTTGAAAGAGATGTTGGTTTTGTAAATGGTATCCTGTTGGAGGAGCCACGGGATGGGATTGTCAACGAGTTGTTTTTGATGTGGATTTATATGATTGGATGCATTGATGATTATTTTATTGAATGAGACTGATGATGTCGTGATAATGGCAGAGGTGAAGAAAAGATACCGTGTTTGGTGAGTTTTTTTGTAAACTCTCATTAGAGAGGTCTTTTTATTTTTGCTATGGATGCGACCATGCATGTAACAGCTCACTTGGCAGATCAGCTGTTTTTTTTCTTTTTCCCCAGTTGTTTTTCTGTATGCCATATGTTTATGGCATAGTTTCCTCTTTTGTTATTCAAATATTGTAACCTATATAGACCATGTAAACTGTGACATCACCAAACAAAACAGCTGGACTTCATGTTGGCACGATTAGTACACTTTGACACAGTTATCCCAATTGAACTAACAATCAAATCTTATGATGCAGATTTTTATTGAACTTTTGATATGTAGAATTTGGGCACATCTCATCACTTGTTCAGTTGTTATTTCCATAACTCTGGGACTTGGGCCTATAATGTGAAAATTGTGACTGAAAATGTGAAAATTCCCACCACTGTGGTACCTGGAATGTGCAAGGTCACTCATTTTGTAAACAGAGGTCACCAGATCTATAACTCAGTAATGTACTAAAATTGATACGTGTTTCCTGCATACAAGAGGCAGCTTATCTGACAGAATACAAAGGTAAAAAAGCGTATCAAACGAGGCGAAAAGGGCCATGAAGCTATAGTTCAACATTTGTATTCAGCAAACGAAAATGTAATGTGGCTTTAACTCCCTCCTTCCCAGTATGGTTTGTCTGTTGTGAAAATGATGACAATTATAAACGGGTCACCTAAATTGAGTTGCAGTGATTTGCACTGATGTAATCATTTTTTCTTATGGTCTTTATTACCGTCACCCTCTTGAAATCCTGATCCCGATCTATTCTTGAGAAGAATTGTTTGTGATCTGTTCTTGAGGAGAATTAATTTCATATTTTTATTTTTCTCTTTACAGTTTGCCAGTGCAGTACCTTCAGTATGGTCTGGATGCACGGACAGAGGAGGAGGAGAAGGAGGAGGTGTCAGCAGAGACTCCGCCCCCAGAGAGGGAAGCATCACCTGTGGTTCAACAGAGGGTTCTTGCCATGGAAGGAACAACAGCAACCTTGGACTGCTCAGTGGAAGGTAATTCATCAAATTAATACTGCATGGGTTTGTGTACTTTTTGTACAACGCTAAACACCACAGATTTACATCTCCATGATTAAACTTACAAGATTAAAAGGTAATGATAGAGGAAAGCTTCCCTTACGCTGAGGTGTTGTAGTTTTTGAGAAACTAGTAAAACAATTTCACACAGAAGATCTTTTTCTCAGTGAGACGAAAATTGTTTTAGCATGTACAATAGATTTACGAGACTCTCCTTAAAAAAAAGATTGTTCTGTGATTTTCACAGCTAAAAACTTCTACAGGTAAATTATACAACTTCATCATTCATAGTGAGTAGGGATTCATGTCATGGCAAAAAAATTGGATCTACAAAAGGTATGATCACGGCATGGTCCATATGGAGTAGCAACAACATTTTGTAGTGTACAATAATTCCAGAGCGTGTCATACTATATTATGTTCACTGTCCGCTATTGGGCTACTCCGACTACTGGTAAGTAAGCTCTTAATCTTAATCTCCTAACATTATAAGATAACAATATCTTTACAAAAGACTAAATAAAATTACACGAAAATCAGTCTCTGTTATTTACTAAGTCCCGACCCATAACAAAATATTTCAGCAATGAGTAAGTTACTAACATAATCTCTGATATTACAGATTCCTTTATGTTAGGCCTTTATTGTCACTGATTGTGGCTTCCTAAGTACATATTTTCAGTTGGTTGAAAGTGAGATTAGTCCCTGGAGGGGCAGAGTCATCATATTCCTTTAATTCAATCATTCTGTCATTAAAATGATTTCTGGGAATTTTCTGACATATAAATAACAGAAACTGTTGTTGGCTAAACAAGAAATACGCAAACAATATCTGGAAGGATGATTTGTACAATGATAACAGGGCTAAAATGATTTAAGCATGTGGGCCAGTTAACTCACAACTTGACAAGTCAGATGGTCCTTTTTTTTGTTGTTTTTTTTCTTCAATTAAATCATGTCCATAAAAAATGGTGTTCAACTGTTGACTTCAAGTCTTGTACCAGTAAATATCATTCAATTCGGTTGGGTATGAAAGTATAAACAAACCCGTCTCTAGTGCTTGTCAAATAAAACCAATATATATGATAAACTTTATAGAAAGTCCTTCCTCATTTGAATTCAGGGGTGGGTTTCACAAATAGTTAAAGACAGTGGACACTATTGGTAATTGTCAAAGACCAGTCTTCTCAACATATGCATAAAAAAACAAACCTGTGAAAATTTGAGCTCGATTGGTCATCGGAGTTGCAAGATAACTAATGAAAGAAAAAAACACCCTTGTCACACGAGTTGTGTGCTTTCAGATGCTTGATTTCGGGACCTCAAATTCTAAACTTGAGGTCTCGAAATCAAATTCGTGGAAAATTACTTCTTTCTAGAAAACTACTTCACTTCAGAGGTAGATGTTTCTCACAATGTTTTTTTACTATCAACCTCTCCCCATTACTCATTACCATAGTAAGGTTTTATGCTGATAATTATTTTGAGTAATTACCAATAGTGTCCACTGCCTTTAAGAGTAGTCTTATCTCGAGTTAAGACAAGTTACTCGTCCTAAATTAATGTAGGACTAGTCTTGAGTTTTTAATAAATCCTAGGACTAACTTAAAGATGCTATGTCAGATTTTTGGCCTCAAATATAAAAAAATAAATTTTTTAAGTGAATGGTATTCAGACATGCAACTCTTCCGCGTTTCCGCGGAATTCCGCGTTTTTAAAAATATGATTAGCGCTAAAAAAAAGACATTCCGCGGTTAGCGCGATCTTAAGACAAATACAACAATGCATCGTAACGCATGGTCTGGCCTCTGCCTCGGTACGCAATCCATTCTACTGCATGGTCAATCTAAAGCCCACAGCAAGCAATGCATACGTTTACACACTGCGTGCGGTCATTAATAGCCGTGTTTACGGTCGAAAAATCTGGAACAGTGGAACGCACCCCGTGGCGCGGGCGAGTTGTGTGCTAAACCAAGTTATTATACAGCCTTGAAATGAGTCTAAGGTTGTGTCTTCGTCTGGTCCCGCTGTTTTGCAATAGTATACACGTGTTGTACATGTATGTGTGTGTGAGTTAGTTACCAAACGTACATGTATACTGTGTGCTTGTCTCACATTGTTTTACGAAACAGTCGCATCTTCAAACGTCCGTCAAAATGACATCCAAAAGAAATTATATTTTAGAGCGGGACCGAGTGGTACCTGGCCAAATTAAAGCCATAGATAAAGGAGTAAAAAATACCTGGAAGTGGTTCTGGTTGGGAAAAAAAAAGACGTAGACGGTAAACTGCTCTCCGAAACCGTCCGGAAAGTGGACAAGCCAGGAATGGCATATTGTGTGGTGTGCAAGAGGGAGATTTAACGGCGGCAAGCGAGGACAAGTGGCTCGCACCGGCCATTGTAAGGTGGCAAAGCATCGGGAGTTGATTAAGTTGAGGAAAAATAACTATTGTTTCCCAGGTAGTTATGAAATTTGCATAAAATTATTATTCCCCCCCCCCCAAAAAAAAAAAAAGATTTTTTTTCTTTCTTTTTTTTCTTTCTATTTTGGAGAATAATAATTTTATGCAAATTTCATAATTATCTGGACAACAATAGTTAGTTTTCCTCAACTTAATTACGGTGCATACATCATGTACATAGGCAAGGTGTTTTTTCCATGTTATTTTAGTTGTATAAAACACTCCACTTTGTCTTACATGCTAACAATGAACCTAAGAGCATAAAAAACCTCAACACTTTTTAGGGTACCATTGTGGGTCTCGAAAAGTTTCCTCTTTTTTATTCATCGGGCAGTTGCATGCCTGGGTATTTCAAAGAGTATCATCCGCTCTAACGACAAAAAAGTTTAACTTTTAATGGTCATAAACCATGACAAAAATTTAAAATTGTTCATATAAAACACATACGAATTTTGAGCACTTTATTTCACTGCTACTAATGACTGGCGGACTTTTTCAAGCAATGGCTCAAATGAAATCAAATGACATAGCATCTTTAAAGTTACATGTAGGTCTATCCCAGCCCTAAGGTCTCGTGGAGTTTAACCTTAAATTTTAGGCCTGAGAATGTTTGGGATAATAAGGGACTTTTGGACCAAAGGTGGTAGCAGAGTGATCGAGAACCAGGTAATTGGCAAATGTTAAAGTCATTTTGATCATGCAGTGCAAATAAATCACTGTGATCTTGTGATCTGTAGACCTGTTGTCCCACATCTGGTAGAAAGCAGATAAGAACAACAAATATCATTTAAAAATAAATTAACAGAATTAAAAAATGTTGAAAAGTACCTACATGCCATGAAATGCCTAGCTTTGTGTACCCTGCTAAGACTCAGGAGTGTTTACTTGTGTTTGTGAGTACAGTGCGGTACATTATTACGTGAAACACATTTTAGCAAAAACCCTTTAAAGAAGATCTGTTTGCCGTTACCAAAATCTTACAAAAGAGTACATAACTTAAAAAGGTTTTGTACAGATATGATGGCAGATGTATTTCTCATGTGATGTCATTACATAAGCTGTGTCATTGAACTGTTCGGATTTTAAGCATGGATCTTTTAAAACTAACATTTTAGTTTCGGACTGTAGAAAACCCAGGTATAACATTTTTTTTAAACGGTTAAAAGGCAATTCAAAACAACCATTTTAATATTCACTCCTGTCCCTGAAAGCACCCTAGTTCAGTTACATACACCTGAATCAGTCCTTGAATCAGGCATTGATGAGGTCTGTAAAAATCAGCCCCCCCCCCCCCATAACAAATAAATAAAAATAAAATAAAAAATCTACATTCACCTTCAAAAAATAATTATCTTTAATCGTGATTCCCATTACCTGTTGAGTTCAAAGAGCACATATGCACAGGAATAACACAGGTAAAAAGGGACAAGGTTAATGATTAATGGCCATATCATCAGCAAAATTTACCCAGCAATGATCAGAACAATACAGAGTCAACAGAACAGCTCCAGTTTTTTACCCCACCGTGGTATGTGTTTATGTATGAGAGCAAGAAACCTGGAACCCACTGAGTGTTTCTGTTATTCAGTCTTCGTCCCGGGCATTGTGAGCCAGACCACAGGGTAGGGCTCCCATTAAGTTTTTACTTTGGATTTTGGATTTTAGAAGTAAGTTGACGAGCTGCCGGGTGAATTGCAATTTTTTGTTTTTACGTGAAATGTGCATGGATTCGGACCGTAAACATGTAAGTGTGTATTAAAAATTAAGTCCTGGTACTTTTAGTATTAAATGTAGGTTGTTGGCAGCCAAGGTTTATTTGGCGCGAATGATGAATTTAGGGGTTTAATATCTGATGTTTAAAGGAACATTACAGAATTGGTTTTGCTAGTAAAAAAGTTGCTGGAAGTGTAAGCACATTATGTGATCCACCATATACATCAACTGACAAACCTGTAGAAGTTTGAGATCAATCGGCCATCTGGGTCACGAGAGAATAGTGAAAAACCAATTACAAATTTTGCATTGCATTGATGTCAAAACAAAAATGAATAAAACGCTCACTGAGCGATAAACTCCAAACGCGAAATTTGATTATTTATTTCTCATCGAATATGACATTTCAGACAGAAATATTTCAAGGGATGTTTTCTTCTATCATCATCATTACACCATTACATGTAGGTTTTATGTAAATCTGTGATCTTCACGGTTTTTGTTTCTTACCAATTCTGTAACGTTCCTTTAAGATTATTTGTACTAACTGAAAATGGTAGTAGATTACACTCATACTGTACATACTCGTTTATCATACGTTTTCGTAAATTCAAGTGCAGGTTTCCTGGAAAGGTCTTTGATTACACTGCAGACCAAGTATAGAGGTTGTAATTATCAATCAAATGGAATCATCAATCTCAGTGCTCATTATTATAACAGGCATGTGAGTTCTCAGAAATTTTTCTGAATTCAGAATTTTGTCAAAATTTCCTGAACTTTTTCAGTCACCGTCCAACATTATCAGGGCTAAATTTCATGGCTCTACTTACCGCCGAATTCTGCACTTGACTGCAATTCTCTGCTTACCATGGAAGCGCTGAATATCTTTGGTGTGTGTGAGGAATACCTAGAAAGGGTAGAGCAGTACACAACTGTAAGCCTGATATGAATGCACAAAAACAACCCTGCCAAACATAAAAGTAGATTTCACGAAACGCTAGGATTAATCCTATCTCGAGTTACCCGTCCTAACTTAGGATGGGTTCAATTTGCCTACCCATTTGGATTACGGAACTTAACTCATCCTAAGTCCTAAGAGTAATCCTGAGTTAAGTTTGGTAAAATAGACTGCAGATTGGTTGTATGGCATGCTTGTTAGAATCTAGACGAATGGAAAGAATTTACTCTTTCAATACAACCCATTACTCTGTGTTTTCTCTTTAATATTCCTGAATTCTCTAGGTCGTGTGACCTCTAGTGTGACATGGTTCAAAGATGGAACGAGCCTAGACGCCAGCCCTCACTGCATCTCCAGCGTGGATGAGGACAGGTTAATCTTAAACATACCACACACTGCATTGGAGGACGAAGGGGAGTACACATGTTGTCTGACTGATGCACCAGATGAAGTGCTATGCTGTTGTATCCTGATGGTACACGGTAAGTTGGTTAGAGTGGGTTCAGAGTGGGTTAGAGTTAGGTTGTAGATCTGGGTTTGCTTTTATAGGATCACTGCATTGGAGGACGATAGGGGAGTTGGGAATACACATGTTGTCTGACTGATGCACCAGATGAAGTGCTTTGCCGTTGTATTCTGATGGTACATGGTAAGTGGGTTAGAGTGGGTTGAGAGTGGGTGAGAATGGGTTGAGAGTGGGTTAGAGTGGGTTAGAGTTAGGTTGTAGATCTGGGTTAAAGTAGGTTTTTATAGGATCACTGCATGCATTGGAGGCAAAGGGGAGTACACTTGTTGTCTGACTGATGCACCAAATGAAGTGCTATGCCGTTGTATCCTAATGGTACATGGTAAGTGGGTTGAGAATGGGTTAGAGTGGGTTAGAGCATGGAGGTAGTTAGGTTGTAGATGGGTTAAAGTGGGCTTCAATAGGATCGCTGGATTGGAGGATGAAGGGGAGTACACATGTTGTCTGACTGATGCACCAAATGAAGTGCTATGCCGTTGTATCCTAATGGTACATGGTAAGTGGGTTGAGAATGGGTTAGAGTGGGTTAGAGCATGGAGGTAGTTAGGTTGTAGATGGGTTAAAGTGGGCTTCAATAGGATCGCTGGATTGGAGGATGAAGGGGAGTACACATGTTGTCTGACTGATGCACCAAATGAAGTGCTTTGCTGTTGTATCCTGATGGTACATGGTAAGTGGGTTAGAGTGGGTTGAAAGTGGGTTAGAGTTAAGTTGAAATCTGGTTTAAAGTAGGTAGGCTTTTATAGGATTGCTGGATTGGAGGACGGAGGGGAGTACAAATGTTGTCTGACTGAGGCACCAGATGAAATGCTATGCCGTTGTATCATGAAGTGGGTTAGAGTGGGTTAGAATGGGTTGAGAGTGGGTTAGAGCATGGCGGTAGTTACGTTGTAGATGGGTTAAAGTGGGCTTCAATAGGATCGCTGGATTGGAGGATGAAGGGGAGTACACATGTTGTCTGAATGATGCACCAGGGCCCAATTTCATAGAGCTGCTTAAGCAAAAAATTCATTGCTTAGTAAAATCAGATTACAGGCCAAGACTCCACTCAATTGTAAATGCTAAGTAAACAACAGCTAAATACTAGTGTTGTAAAATAAGCGAGCTATTTTCATGTTTAAGCAACTTTTTTGCTTAAGCAGCTCTATGAAATTGGCCCCTGATGAAGTGCTTTGCCGTTGTATCCTGACTTTTTCAAAAGCTTTTTAAGGCACGGTGTACTTTTTTAATTGTCAAAGACCAAGGCCCAAGAAGAAAATTCTGCTAAGCAAATTTCTCTCTCTTTCCTTTAATTTTCAGGACTTTCTTTCAAAAATCAAAAGTTCTAATCTGTCGGTCTTTTAGAAATATTTGTTTAGGGGAAAACCTAACCATAACTGGACCCTGGCAGGTGGCCCAGTTGTTCTAGACTGAGTTTTGATTGGTCCCCAGATACATACAGTTGTTAATTGACATTTAACAAGTGGACCAGTGTTATCAGAGAACTATGCTTTTTAAAACTGTTTATAAGCACTCTTGAACACTTCAGTTCCCTATTGGAAAGGATGCATGTCTTTGCTTGGTCACTCATAACTTAAAAACATTTTTTTTTTCAAAGTATTTTTTCTTCTGTTCTTTCTAAATATACATTTAGTCTGTAAGAAAACTTATGAATTGAAATAACAAAACTTTTCTAGACTTAATTGGCATACATTTCATACAGTCACCGTGACCTCAAACAGTCAAAGTCTACCACTTGTGCACATGTTTTCACACAGCACTGAAACTGGGAGTTCCATTTTGTACCAGGTACACCTATTATACAGATTGAAATAAAAAAAATCTGCATGGACTTTTGGTTCACGTGACATCACAATAAGTTCAAAGAGTAGATCAATTAATTATTGTAAGTTGTAGAAAAAACTTATGAATTGAAATGACAAACTTTTCTAGACATCAATGGGTACATTTTATACAGTCACTGTAACCTCAAAGTCTGCCACATGTGCGCACGTTTTCAAACAGCACTGAAACTGGGAGTTTTATTTTGTACCAGGTACACCTACACCGGTTGAATCAACAAAAATCTGCTTATGATTTTGGTTCACATGATGTCACAATAAGTTCAAAGAGTAGATCAACTAATTATTGTAAGTTGTAGAAAACAACTTCTGAATTGAAATGACAAACTTTTCAAGACATCAATGGTGAACATTCATACAGTCATCATGGCCTCAAAGTCTGCCACATGTGCACACATTTGAACTTCACACATGCTGAAGCAGAGAGTTCCATTTTGTACCAGGTACACCTACACAGACTGAAATAACAAAAATCTGCATAGAATTTTGGTTCACGTGAGTGCGGTGACGTCAAAACAAGTTCAAAGGGCAGATCAATTAATTATTGTAAGTTGCTTCGTCTGCTGGTTACATTTCAAACTTTTTGCCTGTGAGATAAACGGTATCTGAAGGGCCCTTGAAAAGCTTCTCCAGATAGCATTGTTTGTGACATGTAAACTGTAAATGATTTTACCAGTTCCTCACCTCAGACTTACTTTTAGCATGGAATTACTCAACTGTCGATAAACATCCAAATTTATTGAACAGATTACTATGCAACATGATTGTCTCAATTTAAAAGCTTACGTTTGATTGTAGTCCCACCATACCTTGCAGGAAAATACTGTATGTTAGAGTGCCTTGAGCGTCACTGAATGACGGATATGGGCGCAACATAAGAAGCCACTATTAAGTTAAGTTTATGAAATTTATGACATGTCATGCTAAACATTTTACATCAGACAGTAAATACATGACATTGAACAATTTGAAGTGAAACAACTATGAATTGCTTTTAAAAGCTACTCTTGAGTATTGACTTAACCTCATAACTACTTGTAATATTATGTTTGACTACATGTATGGTAGGAATGTCTTTGTTTTGCACCATTAAGATATAACCATATGTCACCACGCATGTGGTCTCTCATTTCTAAATAATTGATTTATCAGCCAAAGATATTTTATTTAAAGCAGTTTGGTATTTTCAGGGGTCACTTACTTGTAGAAATGCTATCATTTTTACATAACCCCTAGATCAGATCACTGTTTCAGACTTATCTGTTAGCATTTAATCTCTCGCTACATAATATACCCAAATCCAGAAGTGAACATACCCTGCAGAATTTGAATTTTTTAAAAACATTCTGGGAGAATATTAAGTTTAGGTCCGTACATGGGCTCTTCTGGTTTTGTAAATTCTATCGCAAGAGTTCCATTATAACATTTTGTATTTACTAAGAGAGGCAGAATTGTGGTAACACCATGTGAATATCTCTTTTTGAGGTGTGTTGGTTTTGAAAAGAATCGGTGGTTAACGACTCAACATTTTCGATCATCGAAAAGAGATATTCACACAGTCTTACCCGCAAACCTCTCTTAGTTAAATACTTTTACCATGCAAAGTTTCAAACCCTACTTGTTTTGTATTATTGCTGGCCAGTACTTTCTGAACCCCCTCAGAAACTTACTCGTTGCTACGCACTTTCAACATTCCTGCGGCTATTGCTATTGACAAAGGTTGACTTCTGTTTGCCTATATAATCATCAACTTGAAATGGGTTGGATCAACATGTACAAAAAGGGTGGATGCTGAGTTTGCATTCTTTCCCAGATATTGAATATTCAAACCCACGGATTCTTTGAACTTGTTTGCTGGTCTCAATCCACTGTGAATTTGTATTTCAGGGTATAACTTAAAGGCACTGGACACTAATGGTAATTATTTAAAATAATTGTTAGCATAAAAAATTACTTAGTAAGAAGCAATGGAGAGCTGTTGATAAAATGAAACATTGTGAGAAACGGCTCCCTCTGAAGTAACGTTGTTTTGAGAAAGAGGTAATTTCTCACTCAAATATTTGAATCTGACAAGAGACTTTAGGCCTGAAGCTTTTTTTAGGCATCTGAAAGCACCTCAATTTGTGCAGCGGGTGTTTTGTCTTTCATTATTCTCTCGCAACTTCGATGACCAATTGAGCCCAAATGTTTACAGGTTTGTTACTGTATGCATTTGTTTGGATACACCAAGTGAGAACACTGGTCTTTGACAATTACCAAACGTGTTCAGTGCCTTTAAACTACCTGTAGGGTCATCCTCAGTAACACTTGGACCAACTACTACTAAACAGAAAACAAAAATACACTTTGCTTACGTACTTAGTGATAAGTCTGAATGCATAATCAGCCAGTGAGTCATTTCACTGAAATTGCTGAGTGGATTAAAAACAGCGATTGTTAATTTGAAAAACTTGTGGACCAGTTTTCTTGTTAATACTTGAGGGTTGTTGCGCAAAGAGTGTGTCATCATCAATAAAGAAAAAACACCAAAGTTGTTGTTGTTTTAAAAGCATTCTTTATAATGCTTGTTATTTTAGGTGAGCAAGATTTTAAGCCTTTCATGGTGTAGGATGCAAGTTAGAACTGTGTTAAGAAGAAAATACTTCTTGGAAAATTTCTTTGCTAAACAAAAATTGAGTTGGGCACCAGCCACATCAATTCAAACTTAGTGTAATTTGGGCTGGTAACCTGATTCTGCTAAGCATTACTATACTGTGTTAAGCATGTTTTGGTGCATACAGGCTTTATGACATTGGGCCCTGATTACAAGGAAAACCTGAAGTTGAGATGTAGTAGAATCAAGACAATTTGAGCAGTGTTGATGCTCATTTAGATGGAAATAGTTAAGATAGACAAAGCACTAATAATAATCAAGATGCTATTACATGTTTCTCAGCTCCAGTTCTTCTAAGAATCAATGCTACTCCAAAAAGAAATTTAATCCACAGTTTTTATTGGAAAACAATTCTTTTTTTAAAGTGCTCAGATCGTGAGAAAACTAACAATTATTTGGTATGGTTTTCGTTCTTGATTTTTCTGCAGAGGAGGAGGCAAACGCAAATGACGGAACAGATTCAATCAGCTCACGTCCATTCTCTTCGACACCAAAAGTTGAAAATACTCCAAACGACAAGCCACAGCCAGTCGAGTTGAACAAGACAACGTTTGTACGTAAGGAGATTCTTGAGGGTCGTCCGAAAGTAAGTCCTGTCGTTGCTCCTGATAAGGGCGGCAGGAAAGCCGGACACCGAACTCTTGGTTCTGTGGACTATTCAGACAGCTCCAGCAGCAGCAGTAGCGGCAACGGAGAGGATGCTGTGATCAGGCGGAGGGAGAAGCAACATTATGCGACACCACGGAAACATAAAGACCACCGCAAAAGCCGCAAGAGCAACCGCAGTAAGAGGTCAGGAGGTGACGGAAACCAACTCAACTTCGGCCTGAAGCAGGAATCGGATTCCTCGGAGGATAGTTACGGCCGAACGAAAACGCCGACCCACAGGAGTAAACCTCAGAAGAAGTATCGCAGCAGTTTCTCGTCGGATCTCGACGACGACTTTGACGATGGTTTGGAGCGGGTTATGGCATTATCTGATAAGGCCGACGCCTGTTTGAATATTGTGAACTCGGTTCTAGAAATGACATCTTTCGATAAGGAAGTGGACGATGCTCTACAGGAGCAGATCAATGCCTTCAGAGCTAATGTGTCGGAATCAGACGGCAGCCTTCACCAGTCTGAGAATGTGGACAGCAGTCTCGTGGACAGTGACACAGAGGATGACTTTATCAAACACATGGCCGCGCAAACCGTAGCAGGTGCAATTGCTGAGCAAATGATGAGGGAAACAGATAGCCTACCGGTTGCCCCACAACTCCAAGCGGACTTGCCATTAACAAATGGTTTTGCACCCAAAACTAAGCACTCTGCCAAAGATGATTTTAACAAGACCTCAGATGAAGAGGTTGCCCAAGAAGACATGGACCTCAACCTTTCAGTGGACCTTGAACCTTTCAGCTTTACAACGACTGCTTCTTTGCAGGAAACAAACTCCCTTGATTGTAAGAATGGACTTGACAGATCTGAACAACTAGACCTAAGTCATTCGCCAGAGTCACCACGCTTAAAACCACCAGTAGACTCGTCGCATTCAATGTCGCCACGAACTTGCCTCTTCCGTGGCCCCCAAGACAAAATCTTTACCTTGGATGAAATCCTCGATGCCCTCCCGGAGACAGCCGTAGATGGAAACTCTGAGCAAAGCTCTAAAGCCACCTCGCCCGTCGACAAGGCCCAAAAATTTACACTCCTGGAGTGTCACAGCCAGCCACACAGCCCAAGTCCGGTTGCTGGTTCACCCGAAGGCTCTCCTCATACAGAGTTTCCCCCTGAAGAGCTGCCGGCTAAAGACTCGCAGAGTCAAGACTCTCCTCCTGAACTTCTCACCCAACTCCAAGACACGTTTATTCTCAAGGGCGATGCCATGAGACTGGAAGTGCAAGCAAGAGGTCACCCTGTCCCTGAGGTCCTGTGGTACAAAGACGGCACGGAGCTCCAGAATGGCAAGAATCTCCAGCTCAAGTTTGACGGTGAGGACACTTGGGCGCTCATTACCAGGAACATTAAAGCTCAAGACGGTGGGGTGTACACGTGTGTCGCAGAAAACTCGCTGGGCTCAACTAGCACAAGTGCTGTCATTGCTGTTGCAGGTTTGTAGCCCTCATTTGTATAAAATAGACTCAATACTCCTACTTTTTTTCGAACCATCAAATTGCAGACACATTCAGTGAGCCAGTATAAAATTTGTTTCTCTCGCTCTCTCTCTCTCTCTAGTCGACCGAGGTCGGAATCATGTTGAGCCTTATAAACATTGATGAAAGGCGCGTTTTAAACTAAAATAATATTTGCTCTGAAATGGGGTGGTGTCTTTATGAGATGAATAAGATCAGAAAACCCAAAACAGAATAATAATTTCATGTCGATTTATAAACTGATCATTCAGCTCTTTGTGAGCAGAGTGTGAAAAAAATGCCATGTGGCAGCAGAAATACCTGGTTTTCTCCATTGTTTACAAACTTTTGAGCATGCACACACTTCTGAGAGCAATGATGCAAGTTCAGATTAAAGACTAGACTTAACCATAGTCAACCTAGATGTCACTTGAATGCTGCGAGATCAAAAGGGTCCCAAAATGTTTAAATAGTTCAATGTATAATATCAGCAAAAACTATATCGCTGTTCATGAAATCAGTGTCTTTGTAAAAAAAATGTGAACCCGCTACTGATGCATTGTTGGCATTTACCTCAACAGGTCTCGTGGACGAACCCGAATCTGCTGATTGTGATGAGGACGAAGACACCGTCGAGGCCAAGGAATCTCAGAGCTCCTCACATGGTCTCTCAGCATCCTCCCCTACTGCCCTGGACGATGATGTCTTTATTGTCAAGACCAATTCCAAAGACATTCTCCCGACGATCCTTCTCAATGCCGAAGAGGACAGCACCTTGAGTCAGAGCGGGGAGGAGGACATTCGTGAGGCCTCATCCAGAGTCCTAGAAGCCATCCGCTTGGACAGTAACGCAAACTGGGCCGACGAATCCTCGCCAGACGTCAGTCGGTCCAACTCCAACAACTCCGATAAGGCCGTGCCGTTTAGCATTCAGAAACGAAGCCGCCCAGAAAGTAACATTGAGATCATTCGTCACCGCAGGGCATTCCGGAAGAACACGAGTCGGGATAGTACGACGTCCGTCGAGCCCAGCTCCACGGGTAACTCGACGTCGGACGAGAGCGACACGGAGGGCGCCCCCAAGTTCATCAAGGCCCTGAAGACCACTGAAATTCTGGAGGGAGAGTCCGTGCAATTTGAAGTGTGTGTGACGGGGGACCCTGAACCTAAGGTTAGGTGGTATCACGATTCATCGGAACTCAAAGATACCAGTCATACAAAGTGTAGACGAGTTGAAAACACCAACGTCTGGAGGTTATGCATTTCAAGAGTCCGGCAGGAAGATGATGGGAAATATATGTGTCGGGCGGAGAACAGATTAGGGGTCAAGGCTTGCATTGCCTTCTTGATCGTAGAACGTGAGTTGAAACTTATTTCATTATACTATTGGCATGGGTGGCTAGTGCATAAAGTGCTTTGCCCCCATGTGACCCTGGTTGGATACGGGGCTAAGGCCTACATGTATGTGAATAGATTTGTGCGTTGGTTCTCTCCTATATGCTACAAGAGTTTTATCCGGGCCCTTTTCATCTCTTGCTGTGCCCCATGTTCATATAGGTAGATGTCGCTGGCTGCCATAGGCGCCCTTGAAGGCTAATCACTCAGGTGGGATTCAAACCCACGACCATTGTGTGGCCAAAGCAGATGTCTTACCCACTAGACATCTACTCTGGCAATACAAAGGTCGTTGGTTTAAAAGGGGCGGTTGCTGCCTGACCTGAGTTAACCTTAATGTTTTAATTATAGTGAAGTATGCAACTTAATCAAAATCCAATTAAAAAAGTAATTACATGAGAGACTTATGTGAATGCTAGGTGCCAGCAGACTGACTGTTTAAACAATGCAATGTTTTTACTGGTATGACTGCTACTGGTTTACCATTCACATACAGTTTTATCGATTATGACTTGACTTTGGAGAGAAATATTAAGCAGGATACATGTAGGTAGAGCTGACAAAATAGTCACAGACAGTGTTCATGTTTTGTGTGAATCAACCATATACATGAAATAATGAACCGGTGAAAATTTGGGCTTGAGCCAGGAGTCTGGTGAAAATATTGTCAAACCTACATGTAGCACAGTTTTCAGCATGCAAACACATGAATCCTTAATTTTGATTGTAACAACTGAAATCAGCTGAACTGCATTTTTTAGGTATTCTGGTATATAAAACAGAAAAAACGATTCTAGTATGAATTTCATAGTTGTTCAGCTATCGTTCTAAAATTAAACAATGATGCTTTTTATCTTTACCAATCTTGTAAAATACCTTTAAAGGAACACGTTGCCTTGGATCGGTCGAGTTGGTCTTTGAAAAGCGTTTGTAACCGTTTTTTATAAAATGCATATGGGTAGAAAGATGTTGTAAAAGTAGAATACAATGATCCACACAAACATGCCTCGAAATTGCGTGGTTTTCCTTTTACCTTGTCGACTAACACGTCGGCCATTTATGGGGGTCAAAATTTTGACTCCCATAAATGGCCGACCATGTTAGTTCGCACAGTAGAAGGAAAACCACGCAATTTCGAGGCAAACTTGTGTGGATCATTGTATTCTACTTTTAAAACATCTTTCCAACCATTTGCATTTTATAAAAAACGGTTACAAACGCTTTTGTTTTGACCAACTCGTCCGATCCAAGGCAACGTGTTCCTTTAAGTACATGAGAAGAGTGAAAAATTTGTTTTAAATCTTAGATATTTCTTTACAAAGAGAATTTTATTTTATTTTTTAAAACATGTCTTGGTATTTTGTTCTTGTCCAGTATTAAATGGAAATGAAGGCGACAATGGTGATGAGAATGACAAGAGTATCGTCTCTAGACTCGTTAAGGAGAAAGAAGACGAACAGAGCTTTGGGGAATCGTCACAGATTGAGGAGGTATCAAATTACCATTCAGTTTTCAACTTGTGTTTCTTAGGGTATACTACTGTGCCTCACAGCTAAGTTGGTAGAACATCTGCCCGGAGTCTCACGGTTCTTGGGTTCAAATCCCAATGAGGACCATTCGATTGATTTTTCTCTCATGTCATGTTGAGTTGTTTCACTTCTCATTAGTGTAATCTGTTTTATTGTAAATCATCGTTTTGTATGATACTTGTACACATATTTTGAGAAATGGAAATAAATGTTGTTGAACTTAATTGAATTGAAAACTTCTATGGTGATAAGGCATCATACTAATCATTGTATCTACAAATATGTCATAAAAAGGTTTGTGGTAACACCATGTAATGACTATCTCTAATGAGTTGGGGTGGTTCTGAAAAGAACCGTTGGTTTCAACTCAAGGTTTCGATCAGTATGCTCTGATTGTCTTCTGGAGGAAAACCTTTTTTTTTTTTTCTTTCAACGTGTTAGCTAGCGAGCCGTGCACGCCGTGTTAGCACGGTCAGTTGGGCTGAAAACACGGGCAAAAATTTGATGCACGGCTTGGGTGAAGCCGTGCTGTTAAATAATTTCAGTGAAAATTACTGAACTTCTTTTATTATTTTGTTGTTGTTAAACAGTTTAAAACAGCAGTGAGTAAGATTAGATTTGGCTTTACCAGATTTCCTGCTTTTTGAATCAAAATTTCAACGACGCAACCATAAAACAATCACTCGAAGTTGCCTCGAAAACCCTGACCACATTGCGACTAAACAAAACACAACGCACAAAACACACATTACACAACGCACGTGCAAATTACACGTCATCGACCGTCATCAGCACGCAGCATGAACTCCATGCACGCGTGGTATGATAGAGGCGAATTCACACGCGTTTTCGTTCCAATTATTTTAGGTACCAATCTCATCTCCACGATCCTACAAACCATCGCGCTCTGGATTTTTCTACTATGGCGTCAGTATCAGTAACTGTGTGACACGCGGTGCAGTGCACCTTTTACCGCATACATTCTGCAGTTGCTTTGTAGATTGGTTCCGCAGTTTTTCCCAACTCGACGGCGGCAAACATGACGATCTTTTTTCCTTCTAGAAATTCAAGGGCACATCGTTTGTTCGTTGTAGAGTTTGTTTGAAACATCGAGACTTTTTTGGATTTCAATGTTTACATCTCATGGGTGTTAATGCAGTTGACAAAACAATGTTTATTTTCCGCTCAAAAGGATCAAAATTGGTTCATATTTCTTTTCAAATCTCAAGTCGGTTTTGCTGTAGACCTCCTAAATTTATTTTTCAATGCATGGTACGTTTTTTTGCCCAGTGGAACTACTTAAATGGCACTGTCTTTCGTAACTGTTTGTTCTTTATTCTCCACAGACTGGAAGACTTAAACATTATGAAACCTTAACACATACTAAGGAAAATATTAATTACCATGATCAGTCAGTTTAAATTAAGCAAACAATTATGGTACATGTAAATCACTCTTGGCATATTGATGGTTGCAAGTACTTGTGTGAATCGTTATTTTACATTAACTAATTGATTTGTTAAAAATAAATACAAAAACTATTATCAGCTTCTTGACCTTAGGCCTATAGTTCTGAAATCGAATGGACAAGAATGGAAACAAAACTAACACTAGTAAATGATAACTCTTAATTTCTTCTTCATTACCTCTTCATTTTTTTTTTAGTCTTTAAGCAAAACTTTGTATCAAGAGTAACACTTGGCAAAAAATATGTTGTTGACAGCAAACTTGTACTGCATGATTTGATCTCTTTTGAATCATTTCATGCTAAATGGGTCCAAACACAGCTCCATGGTCCAAGTAACTGCTTTGAACTGGCCTAATATTGACCCAGAAACATTTCATAGAGTTAAATAGCAGACGTCGATCACCTTTACAATATCTGTGCTTTAAAGGCTCTCATTTTCAAGTTCAAAGCAATACAAAAATTAAATCAAAATAGTTTACTTGTCACAGAAACCAGAAATGCATCAAACCACCAGAGAGCACATACAGTAGCCAGAGCTTCCAGGGCCCTTAAGAGGGGGAGGGGGGGGGGGGGGGGGGGGGGGGGCGGGGGTGAGACAGACTTGGCGGTGCGCGCTCGTATTGTGGGCTACGCACACGTTTCTATTTTTCTAGTGATTTTAGGTTGCACTCCCACTTTTTCAGTTTGCACTCCCACTTCCCAAATTCCTGGCTAAGACACTGTTTTCTTTCTTTCTTTTTTTTCTCTTCTCCAAACCTTTCTATATCGTATTTACACCATGCAAAGTTTCAAATCCTACTTACAATTATGTCACTAGCTAGCTGTAGAGAAAGCTGAATGATTGTTTCAAGGAATGACTATTTTTTTTCACTGCATTGAATCTTTCAGGATTTACTGAAGAGCTTCACCCTGGAGTCAGACTACAGTGATTCTAGTGGCAGGATGTCCGTCAAGAGAGGAGAGCAGGTAGAGCTGCTGGACGGCAGGAGGAAAGACAAGTGGCTGGTCAGACACAAGACCAATGCCAACATGGTCAGTCATCCATAGAAACAATGATAATAAAAAATAATAAGATTTATTCTTAGCCCTATAACCAAGCTAATCAGATTGATAAAACAGATGGGTTTAAAGTGCATTTTAAAAGTGTCTAATGAAGGTGCCGCTCAAATGTGGGTGGGTAGCTTGTTTCAAAGTGTTGGTGCTATGAATGAGAAAGCATGATTGCGATAGCGTGTCACGGTGCGGGGTCCCGGGGAAAGCTGGAAATGAGCGATTGAAGAAGAGCAAAGGCTGATGATTATGAAGATGAAGGAAGGGATCTTGAAGATATACTAGGGCCAAATTATAAACAACTTTATACGCAAGAAGGTAATTTTGAAGCAGATCTGTTGGTGAATTGGAAGCCAAGTCACAATGTTCATGGACATTGTTTCAAGCTAAAAGATTTCTTGGGTTAAAAGTAATGAACCCGGACTTGGGTGTTTTCTTCTCTTATTACTGTGGTTCACGTCCTCATTATTTTCAATGATGGAACCACCAGTTCTTGGCCCAATTTCATAAAGCAGAACATTCTGCTAAGCAAATGTCTTGGCTAAGCAAGAAATGACCATGGTACTAGTTACAGCATTGGTTACTGTAGGGTGTTCTAGCTGGTCACCTATTTTTGCTAAGCAATTTTTGTTGGTGCTAAGCAAGTTTTTGTGCTTACGGGCTTTATGAAATTTGACCCTGCTCCATTTTCTGTAGCCCATGAGCGATAGTGTTCTTGATACCGTGTGTTCTGTTTCTACCCTAGATTGGTTATATCCCATGTACACTGTTAAAACGGAGCGCATCATCATCTGAGAGAGAGGACAGAAAGATTGTCTATAACTTTGTCGCCAAACAAAGTGAGTCAAAATTTTAACTAACACTAACACAAGACAACTTTTAAACAGCTACTTCGGGCCATCTGAAGTTTTCAACATTTTTCAGGTCGTACAGAGACTGCTACTTTTGAGGGTCACCTCCCTCCCCGAAAGAAGTATTTTCCAACATTTTACTTCCAAAATTTAAGCAAAATTGTTCACACCTTTTAAATTTGTATGTAGTGTCTGAACCCCCCCCCCTAATTTGGGCTTTTGTGTTTGTCAAAACAGGCATCGAGAAGCGTTCCAGAGGACAACAGAAACTGAACAGACATACCTCTAAAGACGGACAGCTCTCCGAGTTAGAAGAAGGAAGAATAATTGACGATGTAAGAAATAAGTTTGTATTTTCCTTATATCTAACCTCTACTACATGTACCAATCTACAGACATTAGTAACAAAAACTGTTATTCCTTATCAGGTCCCAATTTCATGGCAGCTTGCCATGAAGCTTGCCCAGGGCTCAAATTCATGAAGCTGTTGATCAAAAAAAAATTCTTAGCATAGTAGGATTTGAAACTTTACATGGTGGAACAATTATGCTAGTAAGGTTTGCGGTAACACCATGTAATGATAATCTCTCATTGAGTTGAGACGGTTCTGAAAAGAACCTAAGGTTTCAACTCAACATTTCGAACAGTATGCGCGATCGTCTTCTTAAGCAAAGCAAAAAATGACTTAGAAACCAGTTGCAATGTCATCTCTATGCAATTTTGGCTGGTTACCTGTTTCTTCTTAGAAATGCTTAGCAAGTTTTGTGATTGCAGGCTTTATGAAATTGGGCCTTAGTCCTTACAAAATATGTCCACTCTGTCAGTAACACATTTGATACTAGCATATCTCATTATGTTCAACTAATGTTCAAAACAGTTTGTGTCCTTTTAAGAATAAGTATTAAGAATAAATAGGGATGGGGTTTCTTTGTGCATCTAACACTTGAACCAATTCAAAACCCACGCTACATGTATACAAAGAAACCCCTGAATTATTAAATGTAGGGTCATAAATTGGTAAAAAAAAACTTGCACTTTCACTGGTGACTTTTATTGTATCTTTATTGATAATTAGGCTTATAAATATTGACAGAAACCAATCTAAGACCCTACCTTTAAAGCCTGGTTCATACACCTGCAAATCGAATTTTGATGTCAACAAATGTTTTGCAGGAGTTCAGCACATTTAGACTGTTGCGAATTTGTGGCATTTAAATTTGTATCCCATTTGCAGTAAGTATGAACCGGGCTTAAGGAAGGCTGTGTCCCAATGAGTGATTGCAGCTACGGCTGTTTCTAAGGGTGTTGCTAAGGGCATTCTATGCCTCAACACATGTAGTGATCTAGCCATAGCCACAGCCACTCGTTAGGAAACAGCCCAACATGGAAAATGCACTTATCGTCTGGTCAGAACTATAAGGTCCCAGGGTGCAATATCTATGGATTTCGTAAAAATGCTTATTGCATATTTTGAAGCTCCTGGTAAATGAAGTTTATTGAACAAGTGTGGTCTTCAAAGTATTTGTTTGGCAAAAAGAAGCATTGTTACTTTTAGTAAAACCTTCATTATTTTATTTTGAACTTTTTTCTTCTCCTCTACTTTATACACATTTATTTTTAAAGAAAATTTGATTACTACGTATATGAAATTGCACTTAAGGACCTTATAGTTCTGAGCAGACGTAATCATACTTGTAATCACTTTAAAAAATATTAATCGCCATTCAATGTACTCTAACCTCTGTTTTTTTCTGTTGCATTTTCTAACCTTGCACTCCTGTACCATACCACCCAATCATCACACATCTTGCAAGCAGTTTTCAGATGCCGAGGCTACACAGGTATATTTCACTTTATTTTAAAATTTCTCTCAATACACCTCTAAAAATGTATGATACTTCATTTTTTTCTAGGGTAACCACTTATTCAAATTCTTAAGACTCTAACAAAATTATCACACAGCCAAACTGTGAACAATGTCACTGAATAATATTGTAGTTTTTAGGGTTTAGTACTTTAGTAAATTTGCCAAGTTAAAACATCTTTGAGAGAATTTTTTCTCTCAAACAGTATTTAAAAATGGATATTTCCCAAGAGAGTTAACAAAAATTAAATCTGCTGATCGAAAAACATTTTTAAAAATATTTTGTCCAGTCTAATGAAGTATCATACTGAACTGTTTCCTTATAAACTGCTTTAACCCATTTAGGGTATTTTGAGTAGTTTATGATATAAAAGTGAATGAGCTTACAAAAACTGATAACTGATTCATTTATAACAGAAATCTTTGTACAAAGTCAGGATTTGTTGTGGAGCTGTGTGCCAAGCCACATTTGCTGGGACACTGACAGCACCAGAATATGTAAACAGAGACATCTAAACAAGTTCACTTTTTAGGCAAATTAATCGTCACCGGTTTTCTCAATTTCCCTGGCAGGACAGCATAACATAATGATGTAGAACAAACTTAAACAGAGGCAAATACTGAAATTTTAACAAAATTAAACCCACCATATGTATTGTCTGCACCGTTAACAAGATCCAGTTTCTGTAAAGATTTGAGGTCAGTATAATTGACAAAACTTGTTCCTCTTACATTTTGCATCCTTCCCTGACTCCATTTAATCCCCTTTCCCCCAATCAGTGTTACGACCTCTACATGGCGGTCGCCTCCTACACCCCCTCGGCTGAACAGAAAGGTTTCATCCCCATGGCAGAGAACCAAGTCTTTGAGGTGCTGGACTCAAACAGCGCCCTCAATTGGCTGGTGAGAGCCGAGAGCAGCCCTTGCAGTGTCGGATGGGTACCAGCAAGTTACCTGACTCCCTTTGTGTGTAGCGGTCACTACGGCGCGAGACGAGGCTCCAGGAGTCTCCGAGATGACTTTGAGGATATCAGCACCGAGGAGGAAGAGCAGAGGGAGGTCGGGAGTAAAGAGAAAGAGGCCATGCTGAAGAGAGGGTGAGTAGGTTAAGAATATTATACCCATTTCAGACAGGAGCTATAGAATTGCGCCAAATCAAATTCTGAAGTACATGAAAAGTTTAGCGTCTGTAACAGTTAGGAGGGACTGGATGCGCTAGAAGTCGAAAGATCAACTGTTGCAGTTGTTTGGAACGACTCTGGACCGTCTAGTTTTCAGACGTCGATCTTGTCATGGGATGAACCTAATGAAATGTTATGTTAAGTTGCGCCTAATCCATTTGGTTTGGAGTGTTATCCTCTCTTTGATGAGGTCCGCTAGACGGCTCGGACACGACAAGGCGCGGACACGACAAGGCGCGGACACGACAAGGCGCGGACACGACAAGGCGCGGACACGACAAGGCGCGTTTAAAGCACATTTAGTTTACAAGTACAATCTTCAGAATCAAACAAAACATACAGTTGGGTTTTAAAGAGTGGTGGGCTTGTTTTGTACTTGTTCAACACTTCAGGTTTGTACTCAAAGAACTCCTAGACACAGAGCGAGACTTTGTGAAGGATCTTCGATACGTGACGACCCGTTTCATCCCTCCCATTGAGCACCCCAACGTTCCCGCTGCTCTCAGGGGCAAGAAAGATGACATCTTCGGCAACATCAAAGAGATCTATGAGTTTCATAACAGGTAAGACTTGTTCTCACCAAGAAACCAGGGCCCATTTCATAGCTCTGGTAACATTAAGCAAAAAATTGGCGATTGCACGTGCATACTCCACGCTTCTTGGCATTCTTCGCTTACACAGCTAGCGCAGAAATTCGGCGCTTGCCCTGTGAGCAAAGAATGGCAAACGTAATTGTTAAATTCGGCGTTAAGCAGATCCGTGAAATTCCGTCTGATCCCTATTGTGTTGGAATCATTATTGATTCACTATTAACTTTTAGTTGCAATGGCAGCCATTTTGATACTACCACATTCAAATCAATAAAGCCAAACTGGGTCTGTAAGGTAAAAATAGTTAGGGTTCCGTTTTGATATAAAAAGAACTGAAGTTAAGAAACATGACAACAATGGTGGCAAATGATAACAGTCTATTTGCATGTACTCTTGCTTTTAACAGTCAGTTCCATCATGAGTTGGAGGAGTGTGAAAACGACGCCAACAGCATAGCCAGGGCATTCATCAAGTGGGTGAGTAGATAGCCTTCAGAAAGTTTGGAATTTGGATATTCTTGGTGCTCTAATAATTGAGCCAAATGAGAGAAAAAAGCAATGAAGAAATTTCAGTTTTAGATAATGGAGGAAAATCCCAGAGAATTATTCCAGGGAAAACCCACGCAGTCAAGAAGGGACTGCAAACCCAATCATAGTGCCCCAAGTGGGATTCGAACCAGAGATGATAGGCGAGGCAAGACACCACTACACCAACCTGAACCAGGGTCATACTTTATACATTTTGGAAGTTTTATCTGAAAGCCTACTTGTTTCACCAATGGTAATAGAGGTTAATTATTTTGTCCGAAGTGCCCCATGTGATTAGAAATCCCCATGTGATTAGAAATCAATAAAAGTAATGTTTTAAGGGAAGCTTTCTACCAACATTATCTTCAAACTGTGTAAGTTTAATGTAAATCTGTGGACGTTTGTGTTTTGTGTCATACAAAAAGTACCCAGACACTTTAAGTATTGATGATATTTGTATTTCTACTTTACAGCAATCTACCTTCATTAACCTACACGTCCAGTACTGCAAGAACAAACCCAAAGCAGACAATGTGCTCACTCCAGCGGCAAAAGCCTTCTTTCTGGTAAGTCCCATATTTAAAACCCACAAGCTTGAAGATGCTTAGTGTATTGAGAGTAAATTTTATTGTAACAACAGGAATAAAAATGAAGATAACCACAGTGGATGATTCACAAATAATGAATGTTATTCCATCTTTCAGCAAATGAAATTTTTCTCAATATTATATTGCACAAATGAAAAACATTCATTATTTGTTTGCTACAACATCCAAGTAGATCTTTATTTTGAGGCCCGCGGGTGCCGTTATGTGCCCTGCAGTAACTACTGCTGCATTATCAAAGACACGTGCAAGCAGTTATGTGGTATGGCACTGCGCATAGAACAAATCGGATGAAACGACAAATGAACGATGAATGGAATGGAAAATGCTTGGTGAATGACGTAGCGTGCAATGGTATGTTTGCTTGCTATCACGTGACGGACCATCCTCCAATCAAATGGCAAGGATCTGCTTGGGTGTTTTATAATATTGAAATTTATACTGAAGGTTTTTGTTTATGAAGATGATTTATTGATGATATTTCTTTGCCTATTGACAGCAATATGGCGGTGGTACTGGTCCAGGCCAATTAGGTCTAGGTGACTACCTCATCAAGCCAGTACAGAGGATCACCAAGTATCAACTACTCCTTAAGGAGATTGTCAAGTACACATCCAGAGCCAAGGAGGATTGCAGTGAACTTGAGGTAGGAAGATGGGCAGAGACGAGGAAGACAAGTTTGATAAAAGAAAATTTTTCTGATTTTCCCTCTAAAAAAAATTCTTCTTAAAGAAACTGGACACTATTGGTAATTGTCAAAGACTAGTCTTCACAGTTGATGTATCTCAACATATGCATAAAATAACAATTCGTGAAAATTTTAGCTCAATCGGTCGTCGAAGTTGGGAGATATTAATGAAAGAAAAAAGGCACCCTTGTCGCACGAACTACTTGTTTCAGATGTTTGATTTCGAGACCTCAAATTCTAAATCTGAGGTCTCAAAATCAAATTCGTGGAAAATTACTTCTTTCTCAAAAACTATGTCACTTTAGAGGGAGCTGTTTCTCACAATGTTTTATACTATCAACCTCTCCCCATTACTCGTAATCAAGAAAGGTTTTGATGATAATAATTATTTTGAGTAATTACCAATAGTGTCCACTGCCTTTAATGAAGAATGGTAAATAGCAGCAATATTGGAAAAACATTAATGTTCATAGTTATTTGATGTTAATATTTTATGTCTTTTTTGTTGGGGGATGGGGAATTTGTACCTTCCTTCCTTCAATCAGTGGCTACTTATATTATTCAAATTGTATTCTCTGATACAGGTATCTATAATTCTTATCTTCAATCTTTTGAAATTCCTTTGTCTTTCCCCAGCTCAAACATCAGTTACATGTAGGTGGCTTATTCGCAAAGTCGAAAGGAGGGTCCCAAAGAATAAACAAAGAAGAACAGAATACCAAGAAAATTTACCCAAGTTTCGCTGGTTACATTTCAAGAGCCTAATAACAACAGTTATTTATTTGTCTTGCAGTTTGCGTTAAATGTGATGATTGAAGTTCCAAAGAGAGCGAATGATTTAATGCATCTGAGACTCATTGAAGGCTTCCAGGTAAGTGCTTATTATCAGGCCTGTGATTTCTCAAAAGGGTATTAAAATCTCATTGAGCATTAAATTTTAATATACTTTAGAATGAAAGGTTAACAGGTTAACTTTGATATGTTGTTGAGAGTCGTCATGATAATAATAATAATAATAATAATAATAATAATAATAATAATAATAATAGATAGCATAAAATAAACTTCATAATAATAATAATAATAATATTGAAGTCTTATATAGCGCACGTATCTACCAAACAAGGTACTCAAGGCGCTGAGTATATACAAACTTTCAGAAAGATAGGTTATTGCAGTGATGAATTCTGAGACCCAATTATTTAGCACCTTATATGATGCCATACAGATCTTCTAAGATCACTTCACTTGTTACCAATTACACAGAGGATTGTGTTTAAGATTCTTTTATTTGTATAACAATTATTTCATAATCCGGCACCAGAGTATTTTAATGAGTGTCTTGAGTTGTATTGACCGTTGCGTACAAAGCTCCACTCTAATGCAGATCCATCTCGGCTAACTTTTTCCCATGAGACCAAACTTCCCTCCTTGAACTTCCCTCCTTAATTAAATCTGCTCCATCAGTGCATGAGTTTAAGAAGATCCTCAAAACATACATCTTTCCTAATTGATTTATTATTGCCGTTTTGTTTGTATAATGTTTAATGATTTGTTGATATATTGCTCATTACTGTTGTAAACGCTGTGATATAGTTATACTATGAGTAGCGTACCTTAATGCATAATAATAATAATAATAATAATAATAATAATTGAGAGTCGCTCTTATTTCCTAATTCAGCGTGACGCAACTGAACTCGGCAAGCTATACCGTCAGGATTTCTTCTCGGCATGGTCAGGGAAGCCCAAGGGACGAGGCAAGGAGCGATACCTCTTCCTCTTTAAGGATGTCTTGATGTTCACTAAACCAAGGAAGGAACTGAAAGGAGATGTGGTGGGCTACGTCTACAAGAGTCATCTTATCGTAAGTAATAAAACGACTCCAGAAGCAGACGTGACATTCTTTGTACTTATCGTCTGATTTCCGATTTAGTTTTGCCCTTGGAAAAATCAGGAAAACTGTGATTAAATTCCCTGAGAAGTCTATTAAAGCCTAACCCATATGTTCATGTAGGTCAGCCAATAAAATTGTCCTACTTTTTTTCCAAAGACCCAATATCATGCCTGCATGAGAACACTGATTTGGCTTTCAAAATTGGGATAATAATAATAATAGTTTATTAAAATTATATTGTGCTCTCTCCAGGGACATAATAATAAAAAATACCAGTAAGAAAATTGAGATTCATTTATAAAGGATTTGTTTTGTCAGTGTAATGTTAGTTTACATATATTGAGGCCAAATTTTTAAAGCAAGGGACAAGAAAAGTCACCCGTGAAAGCTGGATACATTGTCAACTTGCTAAGAAAACAGGAAAAAACACATAATAAATACACATTATTAGTTTTATTAAAGCAGCAAACACAATCTAAGAAGGTTCTCGGGGTTCCACTCACAGACCCAAGACTCTTACTAATCATCTTATTAACTCTTGATTATTTCTCCCAGGTTGGCAGTCTGATTGTCTCTGAGGACATGGCTGATGAGAGACGGTTTGAGATCTCCCAAAGAAGATCGTCCACATTAACACTTCAGGTAAAGGTTTCATCCAAGTGAATATGAGCTCCCCCTCCTAGTCTGCAGAAATTGTTGCTAAATTTTGTTGGCATGTTTTAAAAGGTTTGGGTACTTTTTGTACTAAACAAAACACAAAAACCCACGGATTTACATTAAACTAACACGGTTTAAAGATAATGATGATAGAATTCCGCCCTTAAAATATAACTTGATGGGGTGCTGCAGTTTTCAAGAAATTAGTAGAACAATTTCATTTAAATAATTTTTTGTTTCAGCGAGACAACAATTATTTAGCATGAACAACCGATTTATGCAACTCTCCTGAAAACATTGCTCTGTGATCTTTTTTTCTCTCAAAAACATGACAACCAATTTAAGTTGAAACTCCTACTGGTAAATTATATAACATACATGTACATTTCCATTCACAGTGAGTAGAGATTTGTGTCATGGCTTACAAGACCTGATCTACAAGAGGTATCAAAACCCTTAAAATGGAAGCCAAATTTGAGTATATGGTCAATTTAACCACTCTTAGCCCGCCAAGAAACATTTTATTCTGTTTGTTTCTTTAGGGTAAGACAAAGTACATGAAGGAGGCGTGGGTGAAAGCCCTTCGAGACTTGATAGCAGAGGTGCCGAAGGATCTTAAGGAAGGGAAGTCATCCACTGAACGACGTCTAGGTATGTACTCTTAACATTGTAGTATTTTTATGAACTGACTGATTTTTTTGGCTGACAGTTGAAGGAATATTTTGATTTGAGCTGCCCCCGATTTCACGAAGCTCTGCGACGCGTCGCAAGTGCAAGTTGCGACCGGTAACACGTCGTAAGTTGCGAACTCGTCGCAGCCGCGTAGTGTCTTATAGGTCTGCGACGCATCGCAAACCCTACGATGCGTCGCTACTTGCGATGAGTTTCGTGAAATCCGGGGCTGTCATTGTTTGCTGTGTTAAAACCATCCATTGGAGTTTAATAGATGATAAATTTGCATCGGGGATAAAGAATATTAATTTTGGTTTTTACCCATACAGCGATGTGTGTTAGCACTGTATACTCAGTACTTTCCCGAGTCCTGTGAAAAATATCACAGGCATATTACTCGGATGGGATATGCCTGTGATATTTTTCACAGGACTCGGGAAAGTACTGAGTATACAGTGCTAACATACATCGGTGTATGGGTAAAACCAAAATTAATATCCATTGGAGTTGTTAGCATCAGAAAAATTATTACAACTATAATTTTTGTTCTGCATTATTAAATGACTGTGAAAGTCTCTTCCGTATTATTGATAGCTTGAAAACAACTCAAACCAAGACTATATTTGTGGATAAAATCAATTTTTTAAATTCTATTTATCAAAATTTCTTGAAAATTAAAATGTCCATAGCATTTTGTTATAAATACAATTTAGATTTTATGAACTGTAACAAATTTTTTAATACTGATATTGAAGCACAATTGAAACTTGGGACATTTTTTTAAACCCCACTCATCCACCAATCATGCTCAGCTTTGTGCGACCATTTCATATGTTTAATGAAAACATGAACATCAGTTGGCCAAAAGTCTTAAATATTAACAAGTAACTTAACAGGGTTTCCTTGTTGATTTGTGAAATGATTTATTTTACTTTTTTTTTATATTTCATGTCCACATTTCACTTTTCCAACAAAATGGTATAATTTTCATAGCCATAATTGAGATATAAGACATAAAAACTTCATGACTCTCCAAAAAGACGAAATTATATTGCTCACACAAGTTTAAAAAAGCACCACAAATATCAAAAAGTTATAAAGTTGCAAAAGGCAGAAACAAACATTTGAGGAAACAGAGTTTCAATATGGTTAGGATCATGGTCCCGGAATTTTGAATACGTGTGAGACTTGCACAGTCCGTATCTAAAATAGGCCCTTTTCGAAACCACGGTTTCGGCTTTGGATTCAGCTTGAGGCTCTCATCTTGAGTCTCTCATCTGAAGACGAAAGCGTGTATGCGCAAAGATGTCAAAACAACCGGCGGGGCCAAGGTAGCCCGAGCCAAATCCAAAGCCGAAGCCGTCACTTCGAAAAATGGCCATAGACTCTAGAGGTGTCACTGATTTAAATATTTAATGCATGTTATGATGACTGTGTGTCTTGTGTGTGTGTGTTTGGAGGAAGAAGTTGTTCACTAATAAAATAACAACCAAAGCACAATTAAAAGAAAATTAACAATACAAAGGTAGTTAGGACCTAATAGTTCTGAGCAGACATTTTTGACAATGCTGCTAACATAGTTGTTGGGGATCAGAGAACAATGATTTTCTTTATAGACCCTGTTTACAACATGCATTGCACATACACGCGCATCTCCTGTCCGCTATTTTGTGTGTCAAAAGCGTTCAAAAAAAGGATGGCACATGTTTTTACGCACTTGGAATAATGCGCTGATACCGTTTTCTGCCTTTTTGGGGAGTCCATTCCTTTTGTGCATGTTTTGACACACAATACGCACGTGTATGTGCGCTGCGCATTGTGAATAGGGTCTATTCTCCCCCCCCTTTTTATTAATTGAATGCACTCCCCATTTAGCAACCCTTAACATTTTCTTAACTAATGTTCATTCCTTGTGTGCTGTGTGACGGAAACCCACCCTGACCCTTGACCCCTGCCCATATCCAGTTCACTCACCAATCATGACACGTAAGCGGCGTGCTCTCTCCATGCTTTCATCAGGAAGTTCCATGTCATCACTGCTATCGGAACCAGGTATTACATAAGTACAAAGTAGTCTGTATGGATCTTAACATATTCCTTCTGGGAAAAGTGGCACATTCTATGAGGAATGAGAGATTCTATATGGATAGAAGTAGACTAAATGCCGGTTCATACGAATGCGAAAGCGAAGTTAATTTTGACGTCACTTGCCTTTTTTCGCAGCGAATGATTTGCAGGAGTTGAGCACAAGCTTAGTCAACTGATGTGAATTATTCGTTGCAAATTTTTGACAACAAAATCCGAGTCGCAATCGCATTTGCAGGAAGTATGAACCAGGTTTAGTCCGTGTTGAAAAAGACTTATTCCATTTAGAGTTGCAAGCTCTTCCATTTGGAACAAAGTTATTCCAACTAGAAGGTACATTTAAAAAAAAGTACATACAGAAAAATATTGCAATTTGCATATGGACTACACCAAAGTCCACGAGGAAAATCGGGTCCAGTTTTTAATTTAACCCTGTTATGAATAAAAGTATTCAGTACAAATAAGCAGTCTGGTCAGAAATGAGCCAAATTGTTATAGGTATATCATTTGAAGTATATGACATCCTTAGCAATAGTTGTAGCCATAGCTTAACTGCCAATTCAGACATGGCCTAAGCAATAAGACCATTGTAGCTAGCTCCAACCATAACGCATATCTCTATGACACCAGTCCATATGTAAACTTCATTGCCAACATTATACTGAGTGTGGCGTCCACCTCTTGACATACATCAAAAAGGACTATGTTTTCAATATTTTTGTGCCTATTTAAGAACCTTGCCTGAGAATGCATAGCATGTGGAAACAGCTTTTGTAGTTGTTGGCAAGAACATTGCAGTAATAAAGTTAACAATACAGACTAAATCTAATAGTGATAGATGTTAAACTTGCATCAGGGATACAGAATATTAATTTTGGTTTTACCCTGCACCATTGTGTTTTAGCACTGTATAATAAATCTAATTCTATACTAAACATTTAACCATTTTAACCAACCAGCTAAAACATTAACCAAGATATTAGCATAACAGAAGCCACTATTTACTCTTTTCCCCTAAAGACACGTAGAGAATACTAATAGAAATGGCTCTTGTCATGGCTGTACCCACAAGTTAACTATTATTAATAGTTTATTCTTATTTTTCACACCAACATCACTTAGGTAAGATTTAAATTACAGCGAGCTGAAAACATTCTGACTATCCACTCCATAAAACGAGCAAATATGGTCAGTTCCGCAAGAAAGCTCAACTGATCCCAACCAAAACTTCTTGGGTACTAGATATTTTATATGATTTGAGGCAGGACAGTTCTTTGCAGAACTGAGTCGTCTCCTAAACAATCCGATAAATCTACTCCGCGATAGTAGAATATAGAAAGACAGTTCTCTAAAGAACAAACTCTACCTGGCAAGTCAATACACACATGGTGTTACCGCAAATATATAGATATTTTATTAATGGTAGAATTTGTTTGACTTGATGTGTAGGTCTCCTTGGCAACATGAGCAAATCCACTGAGTCCCTAAGTAGTTTGATGTCCAGTCCGTCCTTGCTGAATGTCCCCCGTTCAGGTCGGGGTAGTGTCGACAGTATGATGGGTTCAGCAGAGTTTAGTGCTTTCAGCGCAGTAAGTATGATATGTCTCTTTCTTTTAAATGTTTTAATTTTTACTTTGTATTGGTTCATGATGATCTGTCTTTTAGTTTGTGGCGTGTTGTGGCCTTGCGGTTAAGTGCACCGGAATCAAACTCTGGTGTTTCTGATCAGCAGAGTGTTGGTTCGAGTCCCAGGTGTGACACCTGTGTCCTTAAGGAAGACACTTAACCATGATGCTTCCTCGTTCAAATTAGGACCCCAATGGAAATAAGCCTAAGATATTGGCTTTGTTGGGTTATCCTTGAATATTTTTGTGCCGGTTTTTTTATCTTATGTTCTAATTTGGTTTATTGTCTTATTTCATCGTCTTTTCTCCCGTTGTGTATGTATTTTTGACATGTTTTTATCTAAACAAATAAGATCATCCGAAATCAAATCAGAAAGCTGTTGGTACGGAGTGATGTGCAACGCACATAAAATAACCCAGTGCACTTATCAAAAAGAGAAGGGGTTCGCCTCGATGTTCCTGGTTTGATCAGCAGCCTATTGCGCCACAGCACCTTGTAAACTGTTACATGGTGCTATGTGTATGTAGGTCTCATAATTCAAATGTAGTCCCACATACCTTGCCGGAAAATACTGTATGTTGAAGCGCCTGGAGCGTCACTGAGTGACGGATATGCGAGTTTTATAAGAAGCCATTATTATTATTGTTGTTATTATTATTAATTTTCCTTAGCTAATTCCGTCCGTGGGATCGACCTATGAAGTCGTAGAGGATATGGTGGCAGAGGGGCACAAATCTAAGGAGCTTTATAGAGGGGACATGGTCAAGCTACTAGAGGTTTGCGATAATAACATGTTCCACGTCCTAACCTTACCGGTGGATGAATCCAGCCCAGGAATTGAGGGCTACGTCTCCCCCGGCCTGGTCAAGAAGATTGGCTCATCTGAAGGTAAACAATCACTTGTTTTGTAATTTTAAATTTTAATAGATGCAAATTACCACATCTATTAAATTGTTGCAGTACGCGCTGCTAAATTATAGGATTTGAACTGCCTCTAGCTTCAGGGCAATCTCGGTGGTCTAGTTGGTAAGACAATGTTCTAGATTTGCAAAGGTTGTGGGTTCATTTACCACCTGAGTAATATTATGCCTGTGATTTGTTTTTCACAGAACTCTGGAAAGTACTGAAAATGCAGTGCTAACACACATCAGTGTTAGGGTAACCCTAAATTAATAATCTTTAAATGTTTGAGACCTTTTTTCCAGTTTTCAAATAAACAAAACACAACAAATTTATAAAACAAATCATCAAGTTTGCCACACTTTGGTATTTTAAATTTTTTTAAATTGATGTAGCAGAAGCTTTATAGTGCAAAATTTGAAATGTTTTAATTGTTATAAAGGCACATGGATGTACAGCATTTTGTAGAATAAACTTGAAACTTGCAAGTTGGGACACAAACTAAACTCATTGAGTTTGACATAGCAGAAGCTGGACATGGCCTATATTTTATGTACATTGTAATTGTCAATCCTTTTCCTCAACATTCAAAAGCATAAACCCTCAGTTATATATACTTTGTTACTTTGTTTCTTGCAGAACATCCCTACTTCACAGAAAGAGTCAAATCCCGCACCGTATTTGCCGATGAGACCGCCATCTTAACCTGCTCCTTCCTTGGCAAGCCTTCACCGACGGCGACGTGGTCGCTGGCAAACCACCTCAGTCATGACGACAAACGCTTGGAGTTTGTCACCACTGAGGAAAGCTCAACGTTGATTCTGTACAATACGGTCATACGGGATACCGGGGAGTATGCGTGCACCGTGGAGAATTCTAGCGGCTCTGCTTGCTGTTCGGCCAGGCTCGATGTCAAAGGTAAACTATTTGTTTTGAACAGACAATTAATATTTATGGTCCAATAAATGAACATGAGCAATTTGATGATTTCTAATCTGAATTCAAACAAGAAATATTTCTGAATAATGAACTCAAGCTCTGGTGTTTCTTTTCAGGGGTTAATGTGTACCTGTGAGGGCATAGATGGTTCTTGTGATTGATTTAGCTTATTAGGCATATTTGTTGCACAGGCTGTATACTCCTCAGGGAGCTGAGAGGGTTTAAGCGATAAATTAAATGGCCCAATGACCAGGGGTAATATGGTTGGATGAGTTCTGAGACCCTTGTGTGTTAAGAGCGATATGCAACGATTATTGTTACAATCTCCTTATTTCCTTACCAATGGTCAGGTGCCTATTCAACAAGCAGTACTCCAACAGACCTAGAAGACGTCCGGGAAGGCTGTACCTCCAGCCCCGCCGTCTCCCCAACCTACCCCGAGCCGCCCCTCCTGGTTCGCTCCTCCTCCCTGGAGAACCTCACCACCCTCCCGGAAGACTTTGACGTCCTCCCGACCGAGATCATCCGGGCCTCCTCCGTCTCCGGACGGGGGATGCTGAGCTCCAGCCGCAGGGCGTCCAGCTTGGAGTCGACCAAGGAGAAGATTGGGAGTTTCCGGAAACACTTCAAGAGGGCGTTCAGCAGCGTGGGAGCGGAGAGAGACAAGATTCTTCATAACTTACAGAGAGCGCCAAGCGGGGGCAGCAATCAGTAAGTAGGATTTTTTATTATTATTTTTAATTTATGCAAGTCGCCAGACACACAAGGCCTGAAGGCCACTTCAAGGTATGGGCTACAATCAACTTTTTTTCCAGGGGCTGTTCCCACCTACTCCTGGGGCTGAAACCCCCTTACAGTCCATATATGGATGTAGGCTTGGGTATCATCCATCAGAAGCCCGGCTGGTAGAGCAGAAAGCACTACCTCTCCAATTTTACGAAGCAATCATGGTTAAGTGTCTTGCTTAAAGACACAAGTGTCACGACCGGGGTTCGCACCCACACTCTGCTGATCAAACACCAGATCTTGAGTCCGGTGCTCTTAACCACTTGGCCATGACAGGGCTTACCTGCGACCCTGTTCATATTGAAATAGGTTACAAGTTAAAAAAATTGTACAAAAACATGTAAAAAATTAAAAAAATAAAAATCGCATAAAAATTCAAGGTGTAAACATTCACAAACTTACAACAATAAAAACAATTTAAAAAGAAGACACCACCCTCAGCTTTGCAGCACATGTGTCACAATATGTGGTTGGAAAAAGAAAGAAATAAAAAAGAAAGAAATAAAAACCCGAAAACAGAAACATAGAAGAATAATTCCGAGTTCTGGCTAGTGAGGGCAGTGTATATTTTCCGTAGCTCTCAGTGTTTCATTAAGGTATGACAAAGCCCAGTGTTGATGTCTTGGTTTTCAATTTTGGTTCCTTCATACATTCAATGCACTCATTGGAGCCAATGAGTGTATTCCAAGTTGGGACCCGTTAAGGTTCTCAATTTTTTTTTCTTCTCACAATGGAAACCAACAGACGCAATCTAAGTTGGGACCCATTTACATGTAGGTTCCTAATTTTGTTTCCTCCACACATTCAAGGCATACATGTACATACATGTACATGTTCAAACCCCATAATGATTAAATACGTGCAAGACGTGGATGGTTTGAATGTGCAGCTCATGCATGTCTAGTCACATTATCCAGTGATTTTGTTGATGTCAGTAACACACTTGACGGTAAAGGGTAGCTAAGATTGAGAACAGGTGGACTGTGTGTACGTGCTCTTCGGCACACCCTATGTTGACAGCTGCAATCAAAGTCAGATCTTTCCCTAATCTGTGTCTTTGGCTATGACTTGTCTGATAACTCCATCTTGTGGCTTTGCATCTAGGCAAGACATGGCTTCCAGATAGCACAATGAGTCTTAAAGGCACTGATTACTATTGGTAATTACTCAAAAATAATTGTTAGTATACAAACTTACCGGGTAACAAGCAATGGAGAGCTGTTGACAGTATCAAACTTTGTGAGAAACGGCTCCCTCTGAAGGAACATATTTTTTTGAGAAAGAGGAAATTTCTCACACAAATATTAAGACTTCAAGTCTGAAGCCTTTTATAGGCATCCGAAAGCACACAAATTGATTCAACAAGGGGGTTTTTTCTTTCATTATTCTCTTGCCACTTCGATGACCAATTTAGTCAAAATTTTGTCCGTTCCTTTAAGCCAGAGCCATAGTTCTAATTCTTGAGAAGAAACACGCTCTGATGTGAAGTTCATTGAGGGTTGTCCCCCCTGTCGTTCTTGTCTTTAAGACTGTAGGGGAGCGTCCACTGCCTGCAGTGCCCGCAGTTGATGTCGTTTTGTAGCTAATCTTTTAATTTGGATGCTCTGCTGATCAGTATTTAGCATGAGACCAGGGCCCAGTTTCATAGAGCTGCTAAGCACAAGAATTTGCTTAGCATGAAATTTCTTCTGTGATAAAAGCAGGATTTCCAACCAAATTTCCATTTGTTGTATTTTGCTTGTTACTGGTATTCAGCTGTTGCTTGCTTATCCGGAAATTCACGTGGAAATTTGTTTGGTAATCCTTGTTTTATCAAGGAAGAAATTTCATGCTAAGCAATTTTGTTTGCTTAGCAGCTATATAAAATTGGCCCAGGCCTGGAATCACACACAGTGCACAGAGGCCATGATGGCCCCTGTTGCCCCTGGTCTTGGCCTTGGTGCCCCTGGTCTTGGCCTTGGTGCCCCTGGTCTTGGCCTTGTTGCCCCTGGTCTTGGCCTTGGTGCCCCTGGTCTTGGCCTTGTTGCCCCTGGTCTTGGCCTTGGTGCCCCTGGTCTTGGCCTTGGTGCCCCTGGTCTTGGCCTTGGCGCCCCGATATTTCGATATTTCGATTAAAACCAATTCGATCCGATATCGAAATCGTTTCCAAATTAATATCGCGATATTCGATAATATCATGATATCGCCCAAGCTTAATGGAAGTGCCCTTTGCAAAAGGGTTCCATTTTCCCCCTCGGGTGTACAAAACACCATGGACCCCGTCACAGCGTGCAATAATTTGTTACTGTCATTGCTTGCATCAGTGTCTACCCACTCATTCTCAGCATCTCCTTGAAAAGATTTCTCCTACTAACTACTAAAAACAAATCGTTGAGTGCTTTGATTGGTTTTGCATGCTGTCTGGATTTATGGCTCTCTCACAAATGTTACTAACCTATCACATTTGTCTGTTCATCAACCTAGGAATGCACTGGGTCAAAGGGAAAATTTTTTTTTTAAAGAGGTTAACAAGTTCCATTCCTTAGGTTTCAAATAAACACACCATCTCCCGAATAACTGTAAAAAGAAATCATAACATTCAGTGATTGTCTAGTTTTGAAAACAGCAAAACAATTTGTATGCGTTGGTAATAAAAATTATATTGTTTTTATATATATTTATTTTGACCTATGTAGCTATATGATAATATTATTTATGTTTTGTCAGGAATTTTGTACCACATACATATTGATCATTCCCACTTTATGTCTCACAGTATAAAGTTGGCTTCCTTACGTTCAATCATGTTTTGAGCGCACAGCCTTGCGTTTTGCATTAATACCATGTGCGGCAGGCACAAGTTTTATCATTGGTCATGATTGGTCAGTGAAAACTAGGAGCGCTTGATGCAGCACAAAGCCAAAACCCAAGTTGCCCAAAGATGGCGTCAAATTGGAATCTATATATGTGCTTATGTTGCGATTAGGCTGATGTAAATGAGCAATCAGTGATTTTTTTGTATTGTCCAATGCTATTTCCTCATCTTTTAACAGCATTTCTCTAGAGAGTTGATACTGTTCTAAACTTTCTAACCAGCGAGCTAAATTAAATTTAAGCATTTGGTTTTTAGTACATAACATCCTGAACTTATTAAAACATTGCTAAAAGACATCTCTTGCGACCCATTGTGCACATTCATCATGTAGCATCACCGCTTTGTTCTTCACATTCACACATCCCAAATGAATCGAATGTTCTAGAGAACATTCTATCCATTGAGATGCTAGATAGCATCCTTAAAGACAGTGGACACTATTTATAATTGTCAAAGACCAGTCTTCTCACTTGGTGTATCTCAACATATGCATAAAATAACAAACCTGTGAAAATTTGAGCTCAATCGGTCGTCGAAGTTGCAAGATAATAATGAAAGAAAAAACACCCTTGTCACACGAAGTTGTGTGCTTTCTGATGCTTGATTTCGAGACCTCAAGTTCTAAACTCTAAACGAAATCAAATTCGTGGAAAATTACTTTTTTCTTGAAAAAGTGGGAGCTGTTTCTCACAATTTTTTATACCATCTATCTCTCTCCATTACTTGTAATCAAGAAAGATTTTATGATGATAAATATTTTGAGTAATTACCAATAGTGTCCACTGCCTTTAAAGTGATGATAGTACAAGATAACGCTGTATAATTGGATGGGACCCCTCAATCCTTTTTGGTTATGAATCATACAGTCAAAATAATCAGCCATGTCTGGATGTTTTCCTGCTGTTACCAGTGGTCACTCCCCTCGAATCATCAATCGCTACTGGAGAGTCAGACACATTTCCCATTTTCCTCTATCTTTTGACAGCATTTCTCTGGAGAGCTGATACTGTTCTGAACTTTCTAACCAGCCAACTTTCAGCTAGATTAAATCTTTATAATATTTTTCTTATAATATCTACCAATCCTGAATTTTGGAACATTGCTTCTAAGGCATCTCATGCGAATTGCACATTCATATACGTACAAGTAGCATCACCCCTTTGTTCTTCACATTCACACATCCCAAACGAATAGAATGTTCTAGAGAACATTCTATCCATTGAGATGCTAGATAGCATCCTTAAAGTGATGATGGTACAATATAACGCTGTATAATTGGATGGGACCCCTCAATCCTCCTTGGTTTTATGAATCAAACAGTCAAAGATACCATATAATCAGCCATGTCTGGTGGTTTTTCCAGGGGTTACCAGTGGTCACTCCCCTCCCATCATCAATTGCTACCAGAGAGACAGGTACATGTACCTTTCCCCTTTTCATCTATCTTTGACAGCATTTCTCTGTAGAGTTGATACTGTTCTGAACTTTCTAACCAGCGAACTTTCAGCTAGATTAAGTTTATATAATATTTCTCTTATAATATCTACCAAGCCTTTATTTTGTATAACTTTGCTTTGCAAGCATTTCTTGCGAACCACACATTGTATTACAGGTACCTGTACATGTAGCATCACCACTTTGTGACATTCACACATCGATGGATATAATATAGAATGTTCTAGAACACACTCTATCCCCATTGAGATGCTAGATGGCAATCCTTAGAGTGATGGTACATGTAGTAGGCCTACATGTACATGTACAAGATAACGCTGTATAATTGGATGGGACCCCTCAATCCTCCTTGGTTATGAATCAAACAGTCAAAGATACCATATAATCAGCCATGTCTGGAGGTTTTTCCTGCGGTTACCAGTGGTCACTCCCCTCGCATCATCAATTGCTACCAGAGAGAATGAGACAGGCACCTTTCACCTTTTCCTCTCTCTCATCAACTCATGGCATGCCCAACCGTGTGCATATTTGGTCAAGTTATGTGGTGTATTACTACCACAGTCATGTAGTCTGGCATTCAGTGTTGTACAAACAGACCACCCATTCATATATGGTGGGTTGAGGTGTGTTGTTATAATGATAAACTGCTGTGCAGTGCAGCTTGGTGGATTTGATATTATCTGGTTATAGTGAGCTGACCATTCCTTTGACCATGGAGTCGGAATTCTTGGACCAACCATGGAGGTAGCATCAGTGGAGGAGCAATAATATTAGAAGGCAAAAAGTTGTGCTCTTATTTTAACCTTTTTTTTCTCTCTCCGTGTATTTTTTGAGTGTGTAAAGGAATTAAAATCCCCATGTTTTTTAAAGCAAGGGCACCAAGGCTTTTTTATCCTAGGTAAAGGGCACCACATGAAGAAATTGTAAATTTCTACTTGAGCATTTCAGGGGCACCAAGGCAATGACTAATGGGCATGGAGGCATTAGGGGGCATGGAGGCATTTGCCTTCGTTGCCTCAGTTGCCTCAGTGAAGTGTATCAGGCCTCAATTATGCGTCTGAGCGTGAAACCATACTTTCTACTTCTTCTCACCCATACACTCTTGCTTTGCTAAGATGTAGAACAATGGGCCATTCCAACAACTTTATTCCTCGTACTGCACGTCTTTGGAACTCCTCGCCTGGTGCATGTTTCCCTCCATTCTACATTCTAGACTTGTTTGGGTATCAATTTCTAACTTCAACTCCCCTGAGTTATTTTCATCTTCAATGTTTTTCTTCTTGTAGCCCCTTGCCAGGAGTGGATTTTGAAAGCCTTGTTTTTAGCAAACTTGTTCAGATTAAACAACTTTTGCATGTTGGGCAGTCCCATGGAACTGTAAACTGTAAATGACACAAATGTGACACTGAGACACCATTTTTTAGCTAATTGTATGAATTTTAATAAAATATAATTTGTTACTAAAAAGTTTCAGCGGCTCAAGTGCTATTTTCAACTGAAAAAATACTTGAAAAATAGTGAAATTGGCTCAAAAAGTTTTACCCTGATTAAATAGTATTTGCTTTGGTTTTGTACCTGTTTGAAGTTTTCTATAGTAACAACACAATGATGGAAAAACAAGTAAATTATTCTTTTAAAATTTTATGATATAGGTCCTGAAACTTGCTGACAATTTCGATAGCAAATCGTATGTCAAGAATTTATACAAAACCAATTTACAAATGTTTGTGATTTTTGACACATTTTGACAATGAAAGGAGGCCAGTGTCATCAAAGGGAAGTCTCAACTGATGTAAAGATAGAACTTGTTGGGGAAAACAACAAGTCTGTGTAGCATTAACCATTATACAGTGATTTGTGCACTGGTTTATAAAGAAATTATCAAACAAGAGAACAAACATTCTGAGAAAAGTTACTATATTAGAAAAGTTTTAAGGAAAACGATTTTCGTCACCGAATAAGTTTTGCAAATTTCAAAACATATGGTTCTCTAAGATTTAAGAAATTTCTTCTTTAATCGGAAAAACAACAAAAACTCGAAAACCCAAACCCTAATATTGTACACATTAGAACAGGCCAGATTTCTATTTAATTTCAGCATACTATCTCCCCAATAACTGTAAATAAAATCTTAAAATTTGATGAATGTGTTGGGTGAAAGTAGCATCAAACAATCAAGATTATTATTATTAATGTTTGTTTTATATTTATTTTAACCACAATTTGATAAGTATAAAAATCTTGTTTACATTTTAACCTCACAGAAGAAGTAAACACCACCAACAACATCAACAACAACAGAAGACAACAACGTGCGTCCACTGTAAAGCCGAGAGGGACGACATGTCTGAGAACACCCAGGCAGTCTGCGAGGCATGTGCTCAGAAGCTACTCGCAGGCAGTAGAGAAACATTACTTGAAGAAGAGGAGGATGCATCAGTCAGATAGGTGAGTAACAAGTTTTTATTTTAGCTGTGCCTTGTGGTTTTTATTTCAGTGTGTACGGGCTGTGTCAAATCAAGGGACTTGGGATATGGCTATGTCAATGTATTGACTATAGCTATGGCTATGACTGCGGCTTTTGCAATGGCTAATGCTATGGCTACAGCTATGGCGATTATGGCTGTTAGCTTCAGCAACATAATCAAAGAATAAAGCTTTTCACTAATCTGGACTCAATTTCATAGAGCTGCTGAGGGCAGAAAATATCTCCTGTTAAGCAGAAATCAGCAGGATACCATTCACAAATTGTACACTTGACATGGTAGTTTGGCTGGTAACTTTTTGTCTGGTTAGCAGCTAAGCTACTTTTTCTGCTTAAGCAGCTCTATGCAATTGGACCCTGGACTCAATTTCGTAGAGCTGCTTAAGCAGAAAATATTGCTTTAAAACTTTCTGCTAAGCAAATATTAGCAGGATATCAGTCACATTTTGTGCATGAGAAATGGCATGTTGGCTGGTGACCATAGTTTGGTAAGCGTCCATACAATTCTTCATCAGATGGACACCATCTATGTCTGGTTCATGGTGTTCAAAAGGAATAATGAGTATTGATTCTCAATATCTCCATAATGGAGCCCAACTTTTATTGCCCCTTCTGTGCTTTAGGGCTCAAAGCATTCGTTCGTATATGATATATACTTTCCTGGGTGGCAAGTTCAGCTATCGGAAATGTGGTGTTTATTTCTTTCCTCAAGTATTGATATTGTTCAGGTATTTAAGATGGGATCAAGTTGTGTCTGAGATAAATAAATTGTCGTGTTGCCAAGTGAAATTTAAAGTGGAAGTTTTTAATAAAACTTGGCTTGAGTTCTGCAAACAATTCAGGGCACTCAAAGTTGTTCCAGATCGAAAAGAATGCACAAACAAAATGGTTTTATAGATTGAATTGAAAAATAAGAATAAATGAATACATAAATAAGTAAATAATTAAATGAATTCGAAAATAGCACTAGCTGTTGCAAACTGCTGCTTATCAACCAAAAGGACCTATGAATAAATAAGTACAAAATAAAAATAAAAATAACATTAAAATAATACTTCATAAATTAAATAAATAAATTTATAAAGACATTATGTCTTTGCCCTCGCTTTGCCCCCCCCCCCCCCCCCCCCCCGTTTTTCCCCAAATAAAAAAAATCTGATTACACCACTGGATGATTGGTCTTTAGATGTCTTGAAAGTTTCTCAACCTTTTCAATCTAATTTTCCCTAATAATTTTAATGGTCAAAATGTTTTAATCTATTAAACAACATAAATTTTACCCCCTGAATGCATTTTCTACTTTTTTTTGGTTTCTTCTAATCATCCACCACAATTGGATGGACCACATTTATAATCACTCATAATTATTTTAAGCATAAAAAAATGTAATATTTATTATCAGTTGTTACTGAATTAAAATGTTTTTTCAGATTCAAATTAGTAATTATATTTTTTCTACAAATAGTGACACATGTGTTTGGTAATACATGTGTGTAAGGCTTTAACACACACTGTTTGCCTTACTGAATTAAACAAATTTGTTCAGATGCAAATTAGTAGTTTTAATTCTTCTATAAACAATGACACTGTTATTATAAGTAAGACTGAACACATACTGTTCGCCTTGACTGTTTGCCTTGAGCACCCAGCAGGGTGGATATGTGTGCAATGTCTTTATTATTATTGTTATTATTATTATTATTATTATTATTATTAAGACCTCAAGCATTTTTTTTATATCGTACCAAAACAAACATCTTATCTTATTAACCAGATGCAATTTGGTAATAAATGACTTAACCAGTGTTATCTGCTAATTACACTTAGTAGATTACCGTGATTAGTTCTCTTAGTTTTGTTTTCATAACTGGTCAGTCTAGAACATTCTATTGGCTATTATGCTTGACAAAACAGATTAAATAGAAAGTACCCCATTACTGTTTTTTTTTTAATCAGTAAGTTAACAAACAATGACCAACCTGCGGCAAGTTATTCAAATTCAAACGTCCTATTTTAGTGAGAACTTGTTGTCACAATGTTTCCCTGTTCACTTAGAATGTTCAATTCTAAAACAAAACAACATACTTCAGTTTCTTAATTAATTTTTAGATTTACTGGGATTTTTCCTGAAAATAACAGGGCCAAAAATCAACAAGATCAGTCATACATCTGGCTGTATGTGGTGATGATTGTACAGAAATAAATGGTCTTTAAAACCTGGTTAATAATAAGGGTAACTTTCAAACAGCAAATTGTGGAGTTGTCGAGTGCAAACCTCAACTTTACAACATTCCAGACAGAAATACTTTCTTTGAGGATTTATGCATAATCTTTTAATAATCAGTGAGCTTCCAGAATGGACTTAAACATTTTTTGATAATAACAAGGTCTGTACCTGGTCTTTATCAATTAATTTCTCTTCCAATAAAACCGCACATCATATTAATGCCAGGTTGTAAAAGTTCCTTTGTATATGCATCTTCTGTTGCATGAACGTTGGTCAGTAATAATAAATGCCAAAGCTGAAGACAATTATACCTTGAATCTAATTAGACACACTGTACATCAAATGGATATTTGTAGTAGTTTCTTTTCCCTACCATCTTCCTATCACATACATACTTTCTATACATATTCAATCAAGCTACACTACTCCTTATCGTTTCCAACCACGCCACAGTGCCATCTCCACCCTCCAATCATTGTTCATATTTGGTCAGCACCACCGCTGGTTGCAGTCTATTTAAACATGCCAATAGATAGCTAAAGGTTGTGCAACAGAGTAAGAGAGAAAGAAGAAAAGGAAGAAAACTGAAATCTCAATACCATCCCTGCATCCTTCTCCGACCAATCAGAACCCGCGGTGAACAGACCCTGGATGAATGTTCCGCGTTGTGATTGGTCAGTAGTGGGCCCACATACCTTGACTTCACCAATGCCTTCATTAAGACCTCCCCATTCCTGACATGCCAGCTTAGGGTCATAGCCTCTACCAACCATTGTGTACGGCCCCTTACTAGCTAGCTGAGACATTGGCTACTCTTTTCACTTGCTCAACGGCCTACTACTTCTCTTTGCTTTCCTTTGCTCTGCGGCGTGCAAGTCTTGACTGATTGTCCTCGTGTAGTTCCCTACGTTTGATAGCACACTCCTTAGCTCGGTCGGCAAACACTGCATGCTTCTGAGTACCCGATAGCTCTGCTTCAAAGGGTTTGCATTTAGTTATTTCAACCATGGCTGCTTCAAAATCAAAGGGTGAGCTGCTTTTCTTTTTCTTTTTGTGTTTTTTTCCCTCCTTTTCCTTTTTTGTTTTCCATTGTTTCTGCTTTCAGACATATCCATGCTGCTTGCATTTTCTTTCCAGTTGTCATGTAACTAAATTGGCGTTAAAATACTTATAATATCTTAAAGGGGTTGCAATTTATTAACTTCTGGAAGAGTACATTATTCAATGTTTCTGGCTTTTGTTGCAGAAGAAATGGCCCTGTCATTCAAAATGTGGGGTTTATTTTCCTTGCTTTTGAAAAAGAAAAAAAATGTTTATAACATTAACATATATTTCTGTATTTTTTGGTCAAGTTATAATTACTTGTTTAAATTTAATGGCCAGTAAACTTTAACTAATATAGCATGGGGAAAATTTTGTCAAAAAAAGGCTGCATGAAATGCAGGAATTGCCAGTACCAAATAATGTTTGGGATTAAAATCTTTTGATAATTATCGGTTAGACACTTAACGTTTTTGTTGTACAAATCCCACATGTTGGTTCATTTTTTAACCATTCCGTACCCTTGGGGTGGGGGGGGGGGCCAGAGTTTAGAACTACACAAAGGCATTAATACTTCCTTTGTGTGCAATAGGCCTAGTGTCTTTTGCATGTATTCTGTTTTAGGACTTAACTAAAACAACTATTTATAGAACATTTTATATGCATCCACTATAACATTTACTGTAACAGGATGATCAAAATGACATCTTTTCAGTTTTTGCCTTCTCATGTTTTTGTTTTTTCTCATTACAAAGTCTGTCTCTTTTCCTATTTTGCTTTATTGCTAGCTGCTAACAGCCACTGATAGTCTGTAGTGTTCATTACACACATACGTCTAATATCTCCCTCTGCCCACCAGTGCATTCCTAATTTGGCAAGCCCATTTTCATCCGCTTAGCTATCAAAGCTTCCATGTTAATCATCAATTTTTTTTCCTTTTAACAATCCTTGATTTTGTTAGATTATAACAATCCTGGGGTGAATTTCACAAAGAGTTAAGACTGGTCATATCTTGAGCTAGGACGAGTTTGGACTAGCCTTAAGTTTTTAATATATCATTGGACTAGTTCTAAGTTAGGACTAGTCCTAACTCTTTATAATTTGAATTTCAGGGGTCAAAGTTCAAGTGTCTCTCCGTTTGTCTGTGTTTTTTTTATTCCACATAATTTGTTTAATTAAGATATTATCATGGATCTAACATCTCCCCTAATAATTTTGTTCTAGCAGATGGGAGTGGCATTACGCCACACTCATATTTAAAGAATGTATGTTATACCTAACTCTCATTTCAAGAAGCGTTTTATAGTTTAACATAGAACTTGATCTAAAGTCAGTACAAAATATTTAGGTGAAAATCTACATTATAGAGTTGTTACTAATTGTAGATTTCAAAGTAAGTTTTCATTGTAAACTTGACTTCAACTACAGTGAACCATTATAAGTAGGAGGTTCATACTGCACATGCGAAGCAAGTTTTTACGTCATGGGGTTGTTTCCCAGCAAATTTTTCGCAGGAGTTGAGTACATCTCAACTGAATTATTAAATGCTTTCCAAATTGTGGCGTAAAAATTCGCTTCGCATTCGCAGGAAGTAAGAACCGGGCTTACCTCATATTGTTTCTCTTCACTTAAACCTTTTTTTGTGGCTCAAGGGAATAAGAGCCTGTAGGCACAAAAACTTGCTAAGCACAGAAAACTATTTCTTAACAGATACAGGTTACCAGCCAAAATTTCATCAAGTTTCAATCGTTGTGACTGGTGCCCCACTCAATTTTTGCTTAGCAAAGAATTTTCATCAAGCAGTATTTTCTGCTTAACAGCTATATGAAATTGGGCCTAGGATACAAACTACAAGTTGTAGTGTTACCACATTTAAGCGTTCAAGCTGTCAAAAGTTTGGATGCATTCTGGGCCTAATTTCATAGAGCTGCTTAAGCACAAAAATGACATAAGCACAACAACATTATTCTTTCCAGAACAGGGTTACCAGTCAAAATGCCATGTCATATGTACAAATTGTGACTGGTAACCTGCTCATTCCTACTCAGCAGAAAACTTTTAAGTAACATTTTCTGCTTGGGCAGCTCTTACCATGTAAGCATACAAGTTTGCTAAGCAAAACAAATTACTGCTTACCAAAATTAGGTTACCAGCCAACATACTGTACATTTACCATTTCTGCGAGTGGTACTTCACTACACTAACTTCTCGCTTCAATAGAATGTTCTAAGCAGAATTTTCTGCTAAACAGCTCTATGAAATTGGGCCTCCATCAAACAGAAATCAATGCCCTGTTCCCCACCCCCTGTCCTACTCCCTGGAACCTTAGCTCCATATTGGAACCACCCTAAGTTACTTCTGACATTACCCTCTATGCAATCAGAGTTCTCCATATATGGTCACGGAGACAGGTTGTGTAGTCATTGTAGGACTTTCCAGAAACTTCCTCTTGGTCCTCCATGGTTGAATCATTGCAAAAGTAGCTTAAGCACAACAAAATCATTCTTACGCGAACAAGGTTACCAACCAAAACACTATGTCACATGTACAATTTGTGACTGGTTTCCTGCTCATTTCTGCTAAGCAGAACATTGTTAGACAATATTTTCTGCTTAATATCAGCAGCTCTATGAAATTGGGCTTAGGTCTGAAATTCAAAGCTGAGCCTCCATGAAACAGAAACAATGCCCTGTTATCCAGCCCCCCTCCCTTTCCCACCCTCTATGCAATCAGGGTTCTCCATATATGGTCACGGGGACAGGTTGTGTAGTACTGCCTCATTGTAGGACTTTCCAGAAACTTCCTCTTGGTTGAGTTATTGCAAAAGTTGCTTAGCACAACAAAATTATTCTTACCAGAACAAGGTTACCAGTCAAAATACCATGTCACATGTACAATTTCTGACTGATATTCTGCCCATTTCTGCTAAGCAGAACCTTATTCAGCAACATTTTCTGCTAAGCAGCCTTATGAAATTGGGGCCAGGTCTGAAATTCAAACCTGAGCCCCCATGAAACAGAAACAATGCCCTGTTATCCAACCCCCTTCCCCGCCCTCTATGCAATCAGGGTTCTCCATATATGGTCACAGAGACAGGTTGTGTGGTACCTCGGCCTTACTGCAGGACTTTCCAGATACTTCCACTTTTCTCTCGGTGGACTCATTGCCATAATGTGTCCCTGCCTTTGTGAGGCTGGAGCAAATGCATTGAAACAATACCACACTCCTGTATCTGCCTGTCAGATGTTTTTATGGGGATCGTCACCTCTCCTCCCCCCCCCCCACGTAAAAATGATTATGGGCCCACCTTAACTCCAGGATCCAATTGCATAGAGCTGCTTAGCGACCGATTTTGTGCTTACTGTGTGATTTTCATTTCATAGCACTGCTAACTGTAAGACACACAAAAAGGCATGCTAACCTTCCGATGCTTACTGTATGAAAATGGGTAACATTCAAATACGAATCCATTGTGAACCTGTGAAATATGCTTATGTTAAAGCAATTTTTTCTGCTATAGTTAGCACAAAGTTTTGCTTAACGTTAAGCAGCGCTATGGAATTGGGCCCAGCTAAATAGGCCTTCATTGCCACTGGTTGAACAACATATTAGGTTCCGACAAGGATCGGAATGTATGTACACTCTAAGTTTACATGGGAAGGGTTGGCTGTGCTTACATGTTATGTAGTATCACATGCACAGAGATTGTGCCTTAAGTGCTATTCACATGACAGCAATTTAACTTGGGTCCCTTGCTTAACTTTAGCATGGTTGTAAAATGTAGCAATGTTTGACAAGATTTTGGAAGAGAACTTGGACAGTAGAACAAATTGTTGTCCTTTCACAAGAGGTACATTTTGTGCATGTGTGTAAGGTTTTTCCATATGCACACATTATGCCTTAGTGTAATATTGAAAACGTTAATGCCATAGACCTTTTCGCAAATACTGGGGTGCGCGCGTAAAGCTTGGAATTAGGTGCATTGTGGTCTAGCTGGTATCCAAATTTGATCCATATCTATCCCACAATGCACCTCATTCAACAGTCTGCGCTTGCGCATTGGTATTTGCGATAAGGTCTATACAGAGATAATACAATATTATGCAAACTTATTAAGACCACTACAAATCTAGACGCTAAAGTTTGAACTTGTCTAGTTCACGAAAAAGGAAATCAAAGGTGAATGGCTGATTGTAAAGCTTAGGAAAAGACACAGATAACTGCCATTTTGGGGGTTAGACAATGGCCCTTTTTAAGTTTGAAAAAAAATCATTGATCATTTGTTTGATTGCTTTGCATATGTCTTTTTATTTCTCCGCAGCACCTATATTCACACAGGAGATGTGCGACATCGAAGAAGTAGAAGACAGCTGCGCATGCTTCCAGGTCAAAATCACAGGCGAAAAACCGATCGAGGTCAAGTGGTGCGACGAGGAGGGCGCCCTCGACGAGAACGATGTTCGCATCGACATGGAGGAGGACGAGGCCAAGGGTGTCTACACGCTCACAATCACCGAATTAAGAATGGAAGATTCCGGCACATATACATGCGAGGCTACAAACAAGCACGGCAAAACAATCTCTGAAGCAACCATAGGTATTGAACCAATGCCTGACACAGCACGGAAGCTTGTTGATAAAGTCGCCCACTTGGAATGAGAATTTGAGGCCAGAAAGATCCCTTCAACACCCTCCCTCCAACCTCAAGCAATGGATTCAACAGTTCACCCCACTCCTTCTTGACCACTCCCCTCCTCCCTCACCATCTTACTTGTCCAAATAATCCAATAACTGTTTATTCTGGACATGCGTCTCTCACTTGAAAGAACTGGACTTGGTGCAATTTTATCCTGAAATTGTAAATCACGTCGTCGTTGAAACCACCACAACACATTGCAGTGACATTTTTTTTGGCAGTGTATCCTAGACCTTATCAAGCAAACCAGGCAGATCAGATTGTGCATAGAGAACTGTAGGAGCAACTGTTGTTTTTTATGTTTATAAAAGTGCCTTTAGTCAGATAGTTTCGTATGATAAATAAAACCTCTCCCGTTATAGGTGTCGACAAGGCTTTTTTAAAGGTTTTAAAATTCACAGAAAAAGAAGCCCAAACCACACGCTCTCATATTCATGTTTTTTTTCCTGAAAACTTTGATCCGACCTTCCAATATGGGTATGGTGAGGGAAATTTTTACTAGCTGAGCCTTCATGATTGGTGAATGTACCAGCAGTAACAGTAATAAACTTTAACTTCTCAATCACACTCTACTTAATTTAAGTGGAGACTAAGGCAACAGGTTGACGCCTGCTATCCATGTTGTAATTTGCATGATACAACGATGGTCACTCTGCCAACCAAACCCCAACCCCAGACTCCGAAGCCCTCTATCGTCAGAGTGCTTACATAAGCATTTTAAATTTACTCATCACAAAATCAGAACACTTTCTTCTTCCAACGACTGATCATGACAGTTGTAACTAGCCTGGGGTAGATGTTTATACAAAAAAAGAGAACAAAAGTTCAATTTTGTCCAAACTTAAAGCCACAAGTTGCAACTCTCATGATCCGTTTTTAGTTATGAATGATGAAGGTATTTCACCGTGTGCCTTATTCAGGGGAAATGCTACATGAATTTATACCTGAACTGTTTTCATTTTTTTAAAAGCAATAACTACAGAATCCCGTTCCACTTTTCCTAAAATAAAAATAAAAAATAAACTGCATGGGTTAATAGGGATACTGCTTTTTCTTTGTAGGTATGTGTGCTGTGTACAAAGTTAATATCAATATTTATTAAACATAAAACAATAATAATAATAATACAACAAATAAGACTAAATGAATAAACTGTACAACTAAAGATGGCTGCCTCAATTAGCTGAAACAATCCATGCCTATACTGTTGAATCACTACAGTTTGATTAATCTGCTAGTGGTGATGGCTTTTTCTCATTTTATTTCCCGTAGTTGGTAACTTAAATATCTGTAGTCTACTATACACATTTTTAGAACAGTTTGAACTACATGTTTTTTGCAATAATTCTGTCTTAGATTTTGCATTAGTTTTCACGGGGGTGTTTAACTCCTAATTTTATTCAACCCTAGCAAGACATATCATTGAATGGTAGACTAGAAATGAGCGTTATTTGTACATGTTATATATGTAAGTCATAAAAACTTTTTATATATTATAAAGGCATGAATCGAATGTCATTATGCAATTTTATATTCTGGATAGAACTTTACATCCATTCAGTCAATAAAATCGAAAGCTTTAAAACAGCAGAATCACGTCTGTAGCCCCCTCGCCCACTTAAACAAAATTGTGACTTTGTTGATTACTTCAACACTATGTCACGTATAGGCAGTAGAAATATTATACATCTTTAACCACGGATACATTTTAGATTCTGATGAAGACTGTATAGTTTTTACCCAGTACTGCTATTTTGTTTTTTAGATCCTTGTAAGAGAGAACATTTTGCAGAGCGGGTTATGAATAGGAATAGAGAGAGACCCATCAAATATATTTTTTGATTTGACATGGGTCGATGTTTTTAACGGAAGAAACTGCACAAGTCTTTTAAAATGTCACACAATTTTGACTCTTCATCTCCATACTTTACATGATTGTAATTTCCTAAAGTGAATGGTGAAACCATCTGTTAACCAGTCCCAAATAAAAACAACCTGAAGGTTTGCAGAGAAACATTTACTCACCGTTTATTTGTCTCGCATCTCTTCTTTCGCATCTAAATCTTAAAGTTTAATGTTTTTTTGTATTGTTTTAGAGCATCTGCTTATTCGCATTGTCATAGTTGCAGATGTCTTGCAGATTAAGAATAATAATAATGATATAGCGCCAATACCTTCAGAAGAAAGTCTCTAAGTGCTCGGGAGAACATATGAGTCCCCTGGCTCTTTAAAAGGCACTGGACACTATTGGTAATTACTCAAAATAGTTGTTAGTATAAAAACTTACTTGGTAACAAGCAATAGAGAGCAATTAATGGCATAAAACTTTGTGAGAAACGGCTCCCTCTGAAGTAACAAATTTTGTTGAGGAGGTAACTTCTCACTCTAATAAAAAAAGACTTCTGGCCTAAAACCCTTTTTAGGCATTTTGAAAGCACTACAAATTATTGTGCAATAAGGGCGTTTTTTCTATTATTATTCTCTTGCAACTTCGATTACCAATTGCAAATTTTCACAGATGCACCAAGTGAGAATGCTGGTCTTTGACTGTTTACAAAGGTGTCCAGTGCCTTCAAATAGACTGTCAATCCTAGTTCACAGGACCAACAGGTTAATGTCCCATCCAATAGTCGAAACAACTGAAAAAGTATTTTGCTCAAGGACACAAGTGCCTTGACCGTGACTTGAACCCTCACTCTGCTCGGGTTAGAAACAAGAGAGCTTGAGTCCATTGCTCTTGACCGCTCGGCCACAACACTCCAGGACCTACTTCTATCCAAGCAATAACAGTTCATAATAACACTTACTGTTTCCAAGGTTTCCAGTTGAAACTAAAATTTAAAAAGGGTATGTACTTAGGCATGAAACTCTTTTTTTTGGTAAGTTGGCAGGTCTGGGCGTGAACAGGGCACTCTTAAACTGGTAGAGCCCATGTTAAGTTTAAAAACGATTCTTAAGTCCGAGTCACACTGCAGCGATAACGAAAACGATAACGATCATGACGCAAAAAGAACGCATTGTATTGGTTGAATTGCTCACGCAGAATCCCCCACGCTCATTCAACCAATGGAATGCGTCCTCTTTGCTTTGTTATCGTTATCGTTCTTGTATCGCTGCAGTGGGACCGGGCCTTTCGGAAGATAAAGGGTTACCCCAGAGCTATTTTATAAACCCTGAAACATAGCAAAACAAATCATTGTGAAATGATGTGAGTGATACATTTTTAAGAATTTTGCAAAACTCTTACTTTGATCTGCTAGTCTAAAATCAACACAAATGCATATTTCAAACCAATTTCCAACTGTAAGTGGTCTGTTTTAAACTAATTCAATAGTTTAAAAAAAAAGCTTTTTTTTCCAGTTTTTTTTTTCTTGTTCACTTTCGGCAACCCAACAAGAAATGTACCAAATCAGTTTTCAAAACCTCAACTGACTGTATTTGTGACTGAATGAGGGCGCTTTCAATTTGCCTTGCTCAACAAGAGCAGTTTGTCTTATTTTGATTGACTGCACAGTGATGATTAAAGGTAGTTATCCAAACGAGGACAGGTGCCTGGGTGTAACTCGGCACAACTTGTTCCTAAATCTAAATTTGTCCGAGCGATTGTGAGCGATTGCGAGCGGGAGTGTTTACTGGTACCTCGTTCACACTTTTTTATAAGTACCTTTAATCATCACTGTATATTGTTTTCTTCTATCAATGGTAAAATAAAAAACATTAACGAAAACAACAATAAGGAAAACAGTTCATTTTACTAGTTTCCAATTTTGAATCATGTAAACTTGGTTGACACACACCCTCACAAGGTCAAAAATATCTGAAGTAACGTAGAAAGAGGTAATTTCTCACTCGAATATTCGAAGACTTCAGGCCTGAAGCCTTCTTTAGGCATCTGAAAGCACACCAATTTGTGCAAGAAGCATGTTTTTCCTTTCATAGTTCTCGTTCAATTTGGTTGACCAATTGAGTCAACATTTTCACAGATTTGTTATTACATGTATATGCATATAATGTTGGGATGCATCAAGTGAGAAAACTGGTCTTTGACAATTACTTAAGTTGTCCATTGCCTAAAAAAAAACCCCAGAGACAACCTATGAAAAAAGACCGTAACCAAAGGTGTCCAGTGCCTTTAACTTGTACACAGGTTTAACTCATTAACCAACTAATCCTAATTAAGAACAATTAAATAGTAAACCAATTTGACCCTTGTATAACCATGGAGGTATGATTATAACGAACCAGCTGTGTCTTGTATTTTTAGTTGAAGGTATCTGACAGATGTCTTAAAATTAAAAGGCATTGGAGTTCAATGTCAGTTAACATCAACATGGTTTACTACCTTGGTTTATTGAACTGAACAGTATCAAAAAGAGTACCCAATATTTTACAGCTTTCAATTGATGATTACAATTACACAGTTCAGGGACCGATTTCACAAAGCAATAAAATTCATCGCATGACAAATTGTCAGTATTACCATAGCGATTTGTGTTAATAATAATAATAATAATAATAATATTTATTCGGGCAAACACATTTACAAGCACATGTACACACAAAGTTAAATAACAGTGGGGTGGGTGCCCAGGGGACCATAACAAACTTTCGCCAAAAAGACATGTTTCCTAAATCCAAATAAATACATGAAGGCATGAAAGGGCATATAAAAAAGCACAGAAGATAATACCAATCACTGAACAACTATAAAAGGCAAACGAGCAAAGACATTCACATAAAGGAGATACTAGACAAGTCTACACATCAAAATGGGTCTTGAGCTAACACTAAAAAAAAAGTGTTGTGACATCACACTTTACTAAGCAACTTCGATTGATTTGTTGTTTCTTTGGACAAGTCACTCACTTCATCTTAGAGCGTTTCCTCTTATTAAAATTATATCCCAATGCAACATACACTTATCTGACCCCAATTTTTTTATTAAAGCACATTTTTATTTTGATTATTTGTAACTTTTTTTTAAATCCCCCATACATTCCTGAGATATGTACAAAAACTTGAAAACACCTTCCCATTTGAAAGTGATATCTTACAACATAAAAAAGGATAAACAGAGATTTATTTTTCCTGTCTGTAATGTAGGTATACCAAATGTAGTATTTCCCCTCAAACAAAGGACCCTTGCCTGTGGCCAGCAATTTACCATATAAGGGCATCCATTCATAGACTAATTATGGAGCAGTATGCCTTATTCACTTGCTTTGGAGGGGCTGTGCTGCCATAAATCAAGTGTCCTACTTGTGACTCATTGTTTAATTTGTTTATTACTTGATTGACTACAATGCATCTAATTATCCTATTTTAGTTTTCAAAACTCCTTGTGTACATGTCCGAGGGTGGATTTCACAAAAAGTTAAGACTAGTCTTATCTTGAGTGAGTTACTTGTCCTCGTTGACCTCAGGGTTCTCACTTAGATTCCTAAGGGTTGTTAACTTTTTAACCTGAAGGTTTTTTGGGTGTACTTGAAAATGGCCTTATTTTGCCAACGGTGTAGGGCCCGTTTATATGGAATCTGACTATTATTTGTTCTGTTGTGTTTTCATTTCAAATGGGCGAAGCTCAATAATTCTATGGCTATGCTGCCAACAAACTAATCAGCAACAAATAAGTATAGTTGTCAGCAAAGATAATGGTCTACTTCAGAGAGATTTTAAAATATTTTTAGAGTTTGTTTGAATCATATTAAATTGTTGGTTTTACCCTTACACTATTTTTAGCACTGTATACTCTGTAAGCCTTGTACTGTACTTTCCAGGGTTCCTTGAAGAAGGAAAATCACAGGCATATTACTCGGGTGGGATTCAAACCTACGACCTTGTGGACACCAACTAGACCTACGAGATTGCCTGGTAGCTAGAGGCAGTCCATCAGCCAAAACGATTTAATAGATGTTAAAAATTGGTTGATATTGTGAGCTTATTTAGTGTGGTACACCCCAGAGTCCCAGATGAACCCTTGGTGACCCTACCTACCCAGCCTTCATTGGTGCCCTTGCCATGGTACCCCATGAAGTCCCTGTGATCCAAGGCATGCATGTCCAATGGGTGGGCTTATAATAACAAGGAGTGTGGGCCTAACCTGGTAGAAGTGTGGATGAAGTGTGACCAAAGTGTGTCTTAGGAATGCAAGCATGATGGGTAGCAGAGTGATGTATGTAGTATAACCATGGGTCCTAGCTCTATGGTATAACTTGTTGTATTGGGACTGCAAGAATTCTGCCAGTGGTATAATTGTAGCTTTTGATGGTCAAATCATGGATCCTACCTCCATGGTCAAATGGCTTGACATTTTTATGGAGTGGATGGAATTGCTTCCAGATTTTTTGTTTAAATAGTTTAGCCACGATAAAATAAATGGTAATAAATTACTTTTGAAATAGTGCAGCCTGACTTTAAGGGCAAACTATTTTTGGTATTTACAGGCTGAAAAAAGTGTTAGGCTGTGTCCGAAACGGTGACTTCGGCTACAGCTACGGCTGGTTCACGCGCGTCTGCCTATTCTTCAACACTGGTAGACGCGCTGATCTAGACGTAGCTGTAGCCGAAGTTGTCGTTTCGGACACGGCCTTAGTTTCAATAGCACTCATTTGTGTGGAGTGCTATTTTGAACTTTGATATATATCCTCAATGCTTGTTTTAGAGCCAAGCGAGAAGAGAGAAGACAATGAAGAAAGTTTAGTTTTAGATGTGGAAGGAAAACCCCAGGGACTTATTCCAGGGAAAACCCACTGTGTCAAGTGGGGCCCGGAAACCCAAATCTACATAGTGCTCCCCGGTGGGATTCAAACCGGTGTCCCAGAGGTGGAAGGTGAGGCAAGACACCACTTACACCAATCTAAAAGCTTACTGACTAGCCTAGAAAGTTCATACTACTGCCAACCCTTCAAGGGAAGTGTTTCTGTCTGGAAACTAGACATATCGTTGCGGTACCCGCTGCCAAAAACATAAGGATTCGAACTGCCTATAGCTACCGGGCAATCTCGGTAGTCTTGTAGGTAAGACACTGCTCTAGAATTGCAAGGGTTGTGGGTTCGAATCCTACCCGAGTAACATGCCTGTGGTATTTTTTCACAGGACTCGGGAAAGTACTGAGTATACAGTGCTAACACACATCGGTGTATGGGTAAAAACAAAAATTAATATTGTCTGGAAACTGTCAAATCATAAACTTTCTTTCCTCCTTTTTCGAATAAAGTGTGAACTCCTGGCACTTTATGGAGTGTTTCTCGTAAAGCTGAAAAGCAGAGAATGCAGGGGTGCCATGTTCAGAAATAGACCAGCTCAGAGTGAGATTTGTCAGGGCTATATTTAGTTGTGAATTTCTTTCAATCTCGTTTGTGAATAGGGGGTCTAGTTTTGGGAGGGACAGGTGTTCTGATGGGGGCGGGTCTTATCTCTGGTTCTGCCACTGGTGATACTGTATATTTATAGACACTTGAGTGCAACCACCTTTAATATGTCAGTCACGTGCTACAGATGACGTGTACGTGATGTACGGTGCGTAGCCAAGCAGGGACTTTTATTTCATCAAGACAGCGTTTTTAGGTTGAGGGTTACAGCAAGGATATTAATAGCAGTAACAACCATGGTAATTAATTACAAGCAGCCGTTACATTGACTTTGATTGATGACGACTTAAATAATATCTCTGCATATCCCCCCTCCATCCATCCACCTTCAACAAGAGAAAAAAACAAGTTCATGAACTGATTGATAGGTGAGCTTCAACACACCAGCTGGTATGACATGATCTTTGATCAATGGTTCATTCATCTCATGCACATAAAACAGATCAGTAAATGTCATCTAAAGGGGATATGGACCATGTTCTTTACAATAAATTAAATCAATTTATGATTTTTTACATTTTTTTAGTGAAGTATTTTTGCATTGTTACTTGTCTGCAATCATGATGAAGCTTTAAAAAATATTTTTAAAGGCACTGGCCTCCTTTGGTATTTTTCAAACAGAAGTATTCTCACTTTGTGTATCCTAACAGATGCATAAAATAACAAATCTGTAAAAATTTGGACTCAATTGGTCATCAAAGTTGCTAGAAAATAATGAAAGAAAAAACGCCCTTGCTGAACAAATTTGTTTGCCTTCAGATGCCTAATCATATGAAAGGCTTCAGGCCTGAAGTCTTCAATTCTAAAAAACTACGCTACTTCAGAGGAAGCTGTTTCTCACGATTTTTTATTACTATCAACAGCTCTCCATTGTTCGTTACCAAGTAAGTGTTTATGCTAACAATTATTTTGGGTAGTAAGTTAGCAATAGTGTCTAGTGCCTTTAAGAAACTTAAAGTTGCATTTTGAGATCGTTTATTTTGGAAGATAGTTTACCTCATGGAAGGACACATGGTAGAATTATCTCCCAACATGTCGGCAACTTGGAACCATCTAAAGCATTTACCTCTAGGCTCTAAGATAATGGTAATAATATTCCATTAACAGTCACAATTGTTTGAAGGTTCATGATACTACTGTAGTAAAAACAAACAAATGGTGTTCCAAATTCATAAACCTGGTATTCATCAAAGTAATAATATAATTTATATCACAGAAACTTTGTCATCAATCTCCAACATGGTTTTTTCAATGGAAAAATGCCATAATTTTTCCCTGGAATGTGTCTTCATTTTCCATAGAAATGTTCCTTATTTAGCCCTTCTGAGTGTGCCTTATTTTCCCACTGGAAAGTGCCTTAATTGAACCTAAGAGATGCCTTAAATTTCTTCAGGAATTTCCCTCATTTCCCAGTGAACACTGCCTTTTTATTTTCTGCTGGAATTGCCTTAAAATTCAACTAGATGCTTCAAATATTCTAAGGAAGTTTTCACTTGATGTTCCCTAATTTCTCACTTAAATTCGCCTTTTAGTTTTTTACTGGAAAGTGCCTTAATTTTACACTAGAAATGCCTTAGTTTTTTCAGGATTGTCCTAATTTCCCGATATAGACTGCCTTTATTTTTAGCCTGAAGTTCCACAGGAATGCCTTAATTTTCTTCAGGAAGGTCCTAAAGTTTCCATAAGTTCCCTATGTTCCTATTGAAGATTGCCTTCAAATTTCCACTGTAAAGTGTCCTAGCTTTCCACTAGAAAGTGCCCTATTTGTCTTGATTGTTCCATGGAAGAGCTTACAACATGATGTTGTAGACTAGTAGGGTACCAGCCACACAAATTTCTGAAGAAAAGTCCATAACAACCAACTGGTTTCCCTTGAATTGGGGAATGAACTTTCAGATATGAAAACACTGGTGTTTTGAAAACAGCTGGAGGGTGATGGTGTCCTTCCTCTTTCTGCTGGAGAAATCTGGCTGGCCCTGCTGTCATTTCACTTTTGTTGTCCTATCTTTAAACTTGATCTGACCAAATATCTTAAGCATGTATGCGGCTTGTTAAATAACAAGGCTACACCTAGCTAAATTGAAACGCAGTGTGTTATAAATCAGGTCATATCATCACTGGCACTGACGTCACTCTATGGATTGTGATGTATTTGTGTTTTTTCAAGGCGGGGTTCATTTTGACTTGGCTGACTATTTGAGCGACCATTCTGGAAACTGGTATGCAAGAAACTGATATGCTCCTTTTGGAAACGGATGTTAAGTGTCAATACACAGACATTGAAAATCATATTTTAAGATGATATTTTAGCCTTCAAGAAAGACTCTGCATGTCAAGTTGTGTATCTTCTTTTGTGTACCATGAAAACTTGATGTATTAATTCCCAATGAGTTGTGAGGACGAATACTACAATACTGCTTAATCTACTGAAATAACTTAGACACTATTGGTAATTGTCCAAGACCAGTCTTCTCACTTGGTGTATCTCAACATTTGCACAAAATAACAAACCTGTGAAAATTTGAACTCAATTGGTCATCAAAGTTGCGAGATAATATAAATGAAAGAAAAAACACCCTTGTCACATGAAGATATGTGCTTTCAAATGCTTGATTTCGAGACCTCAAAATCTAATTCTGAGGTCTTGAAATCAAATTTGTGGAAAATTACTTCTTTCTCAAAAACTACGTTACTTCAGAGGGAGCCGTTTCTCACAATGTTTTATACTATCAACAGCTCCCCATTACTTGTTACCAAGTAAGGTTTTATGCTAATAGTTATTTTGAGTAATTACCAAAAGTGTCCACTGCCTTTAACACCAATTTAAAACACAGACACCATCTGAGTTCCCTTCCACTCCTTGAAAATCACAATTGATGCATTCATTACTGTTATTGGAAACGGGGAGCATGACCAAGATGGTGACAGCGTGATAAATGTCTAAACATGCAGAGCCAAAGATTTTAAAGATTTATACCATCAGTAATTCTACGTGTTTAGGTACAAACTGAGATACTCTGATCCTATTATAGCTAAGGTCAAAGGTGAGCAGGAATTTCTATTTTTAGAATGAGACTGCGCACATTGATTTTCTTGAACTAGGAATTTCTTGAACAAGGAATGCCTGGCTCTTCTTAAAGGGAAGGAACAAGCTTGTATTTGGGGAAAAAACAGCTCTGAACATGCATACGTTTTTGTACATTGCGTGCATGTTTAATTTTTTTCCTTCAAACTTTTATAGGAATTTATATATTTTGTTTTATCTTTAGGATATTAAATTAATGCATTTAAAGTGTGTGCTCAATATTCCTAATACAAATGTTCACAGATTTGTACATAAGTTAAATGGTACAAAGATGGTCATGGTGGAAAATAATGAAATAATTTTGCCTGAAATGCGGTTGTTTTTGAGAAATAAGGAAATAAATAGTTGAGTCCAACACTCAAATGTTTAAAAAGAGTGAAAACATAGTCAAATTTTTGAAAAGTGACAATTTTCACAATTTTTTTTGTGACTCTGATTGCTTAGAAGGTTTGAGTACTTTTAGTACAACCCAAACATCCACAGAATGTACAAAGCTTCCCTTAAAATAGTTGCTGAGGTGCGGAATCTTTGGAAATGAATAAAAACCTTATTTTAGCACGTACAATGGATTAACGCAACTCTCCTAAAAACATTGCTCTGTGATTTTCACTTTTTTTCTCAAAAACTTAACAACTAATGAATCTGAAACTTCTATCGCGTATTAATCTTCATTCACAGTGAGTATAGATCTTCCTCATGCTGTCATCATCTTGTTCATGTTCCTTGTTTGCAATAACAGTAATGAATGCTAACATTCATTGCGCATGGCACCAGACTATTATTTCGCCCTCCAGCCTCAGTTTGGTTACAATGAGTTGGAATGAAGTAAAATCAAGATGGCCACACTGTGATAAAGGTCTATAGGATTCATGAAAGAGCCAAAATCTTGATTTACAAAGGGAACCAAAATTCTTTAAAGCCATTATACACTTTCGGAACAGGAAAAAAAAAAAAAGTTTACAGATTTACAAATAACTTACAGGGTTTACATGAGGTAATGGTGAAAGACTTTTCTTGAAATATTACTCCATGAAATGCTTTACTTTTTGAGAAAACATTAAAACAATTATCAATTCTCGGATTTATTTTAAACACATGTCATGACACGGCGAAACGTACAAAAACAAGGGTGGGTTTTCCTGTTATTTTCTCCCGACTCTGATGACCAATTAAGCCTAAATTTTCACAGGTTTGTTATTTTATATATAAGTTGTGATACACGAAGTGTGGGCCTTTGACAATACTGTTTACCGAAAGTGTCCAATGGCTTTAAATGAAAGTATTGCAGCCCTGCTTTCTAAATCACCAAGGTTATAATAAAAAAACATATTTTACGCCATCTTGGTTTTTCACACAGAAACCTAAAAATAGCTTCTTACTTTCAGCTGGTAAATCTCCATTGTCACCTTATTTTCTTTCCCATCTCATTCAGCGCTCACATCAAAATCTATACGATCAGACCGTCTGGAAATTTGGAATCAAAACAAAAAATTGAAATTGAAACTTCAATCCACATTTCACATGAACATATGTGCCCTCCCCAGTCACTGTTGTTTACTCTACCCATTGGAGCCCCTCAAAGCGCAATACTGCCCGCTTAAAATAGTGGTGAGCTACCCCCGTCACCAGCTGTACGCTGTTTTGCATACTTGTCTGCTGCTGTCCTGCGATTGGACAACAGTTGAACTCCCTGCCCATATATGGACATGCATGCCTTGCATACCAGGGGAATGGAATCTGCTATGTGAAAGATGGGGGTTCAATCAAAGGATTTCTGATTTCTGAGAATTCCTCATTACACTGCTTATATTCCACTGCAGCTAGTGCAAAGATCTTTATATCCTGCTTTTGGATGTAATGTGGAATAAGAAAAATAAGAAAATGCCTACCCCCCCCCCTTCCCCAGGCGCGTCATAATTGCATTTCTACTTTAACCTTGAAAATCTCTGTAGAAATATTTTAATATATATGCATACATGTATCATCTTAGTATAATGCCCTTTCATTTAACTTAATACACAAATTGTGAAAACAATTCTCACAAATATCCCCAAATGCATATGTTTTTTAAAATTAAAAATAATAACAACAAATCTCTGGTAAAACTTATCCTAACAAGCAAGACTCTTTTGCACTTTGTTGACAAATAGAGCTCAGTTTCAAAATATTGACTTCTCAATCTCGCAGATCTTTCACAAGTGCATATAATTAACCTTTCCTAAAGTAAATACATGCCTCTTAAGTTACAGGTAAAACTTGCTTGTTTGTGTGTTACATGTGTGTTTTCCTATATGCCCAAAGGCCAAACTAAAGAAGAAGAAAAAAAAAAGCCAGAAATAGGTATGTTTCTCTTTGCAGCCCCGGCCTCTGAAGCAACAGGCCAGCACATGCAGAGAGTGCAGATGTGTAGATGTGTAGCATCAGTGTATACATGTGTTTTGTGCCCAGTGGAGGGATTTACCCAGCATCCTTTGCAGCTCAGGCTTGGCCAGGGACGTTTCTTACGTATGCACACACAGATAGAAGAGGATGGTAGTAAGCTAGTTGCTCAGGATTGGAAGGAGAATTTTTGTCATACTTTTACAACCGTGTGCAAGGAAATCATATTGGAACAGCCTTCTTTCTACAAATTTGTGTGGTGAGTTGCAATCTCTCCTTTTGCCTTCTTTTTGCTTGTCTTTTTTATCTCCCCAAGAAAAAATCATGTACAACAAACTTAAAGTTAAACTTTTTGGACAAGGAACTGGATTGGGGGAAGACATTTTGATTGGGTTCGGGTACATGGAGTGACAGCATCTTTGGTGCTTTTTTTTTCTCTTTCTTTCCGTTGTTGCTGAAGGAATTCAAAATATGCTGCTTGATACTGGTCTCATTCTGCCTCCATTTTGCATTTGTAATTGGTCGGACAATTACAAAATACAACCTCTCTCTGATGACTGGAGTTTGCTGGAGTCTTATTCTTTAAGATACACAGAGTTGATTTTTTTTAAGACTCTTCTTTAACCCTTGTTCCATTTTTTCTTTTTGCGGTGTGTCTTGTGCCCACCGCAACTTCAGCTAATTAGCTTAAATTATTTCAAATGACTGTGATCGATTGAGTGTGAGGTATGATTTATGTGTACTCATGTGTACTCAAATGTTATTAGGATCTATGAAATGTATTTTATTAATTGAGGCCATGAAAGGGGGGGGGTACATTCATTCTTAAATTACTTACCTTTTGTTCATTAATTTCAAAATCAAATTTTTGGGAATGATTTTGTGCTCTTTGGTTCTTCCTCATTTTGTGTTGCAAAAACTTTTACACATTCCGACTTTTTTTCTTTAAGGGTATTAATTTCCTTTTGTGATATTTTTTGTTTTTAACTGAAACAATAGATGCAAAGTGTAACATAAAAAAGTATGTGTTTTCTTTACAAGGTTTGTTATGCAAATAGTACGATGTATTTCAAGTCATATTTATTTTAACTTTCATATATCAAATAATTTGTGTGTGCCCCCTTTTTTTTTCTTTTCTTTTTTTTTTTAGGTTGACTATACATTTATGACCCCCAATCCATTTTGATCATCACGCCTCTTATTTTTAAAATACAATTTTGTTTTGGTTGATATCCTTTAAAGTGAGTTGATAAGTTTCCACTCAGTTGTGATTGTCAATTGTGATTAACTTTCTTGACTTATTTTGATATCATCAACACAACTTTACAAAATAATATTGTTATTACACTTATACTTTTTTATTAAAAACTAATAAATGTTTTTTTTTTTCATAGAGAAGCAATATTGACCCCCCGACCTCAATGGAATTTAAATTTTCAGGGGGGGGGATGATTTTTTTTTTAAATCTTAATTCTTAGAATTTTCGAAATTCATAAATATCCTTTCAGAACATTTCTCTGTATCAAATTGTTTGCCTTGTCAATGGATCTATACAAGAATTCTACACAAATTTCTTAAAAGATTCTTGACAATTTGTGGGTACTATTGGGTGATTTGTGTTGTCTCACTCCAGTTGAGTACAACACATCTGAATCCATGGTACGTCACCTTAAAGACATAGTTCAGGATTTATAATTACATAAACAAAAGCTATTCAATTCAAACTGGTAATTCGCTGGTCATCACATTTTTACTAGCACTATTTCTCAATAGCAATATATCACTGTCAAGGAAAGTATATATCAAAAGTCCACAAATCATTCTCGCTTATTTTATTTGTATTTGAACAAGCATTGCTTCACCAAACCCAAAACAAAACACAAACTTATTTAGAGTTGTCTTCTTAAAAAACATCACAACAGAAGTAGACGAAAACTTTCACAGATTATGTATGGTGAAAACAAAACCAGGAGGTACTCTAAATGAAGATGTCGGACAGTCCCTTTAAGATGTGTAGGAGTATTGTTTAAATACAAGAACTAATGTAACATGAGGCAACATTACAGCTGCACATGTTGCCCTATTGCACTTTCATTGGAATGATCCACCAGATTCAGATTGATGGGTTGGTAATTGTCAACAGAATAAATTCTCTATTATTATTGTTTTATTCATAAAAAGTTTTATTACTGTTTTATCCATACACCAATGTGTTGTATGTAGTACTTTTCTGAGTCCTATTAAAAGTAATCAACAGACATGTTATTTCAGGTGCGACCTTTGCCATCGATGTCACACCATTTGATCATCTTTCACATTGTTTTCCTGCTAAATGCTCATTTCACATTTTGTGTCAAATATAACTGTATAAATATAGCAAGGATATTAATTCATGAATCTTCCCTCAAGTTCAGCCGTTTGCATATTTTCAGAATTTAATGTAAGTTTATTCCTCAAACAGTGATCCAGGCCTGGGATTTCATCTTTGAGATGGCAAGGCCATTTTCATTTTGAAAAGGGCACTTCTATTGGAAAATCTTAAAGTCTGTGGGAAAAAAATTCCAGGCCTGGTGATCTACTCCTGCACAAAAGCAAACACAAAGCGAACGGCGTGCATACATGTACCTTCTTCAAACAAATAGTAGAGAAAGATCTGTTCTCTGTGAAAATTGAGTATTAAATAATTGGGCAGCCATTTGACACTGAAGCTTATACCTTGGGAAGGTCTATCTTTTTGAGGTCATCTTGCATTGTAAAAGTTCTTTACAACATGGAGGAAGGAATGCAGCTTCTACAACTTTTAAATTTTCATCACCAAAAGTAAACCATAAATGAACACAGTATACTTGCACTTCAGAGCTCACAAAATGGAAAAATGAAAAGAAAAAAAAACAATGTTTACTCAACAAATTATTTTTAGACAATCTTTAACTAGATATCCAACTCGACTGACGGTCAAAGTATTTTATTCTTATTTTTTCTTTTTCCCAGTTCTTATTATACACATGCACCCTACCATAGTTCACTATGCGTGGTATGTCCGGCCCGATCTTTGGATTGTAATACTAACCATAAAACCCATTAAAATTTTTTGCTTCCTTACATTGTTGTGGGCCCCAGCTCTCTGCTTGTGACATTACTCCTCGACTGGATTTCTAATCAGTAACTGTCAGTGTGATGACATTTGTTTTAGACCAGATATTAATTTTTGTTGTTAGAAGTTCGCAAAGAGAAAAAACTATGCCAGGGTCAAGTGTTCATAGGCAGACTTTTTTCTTTGCAAAGTTTAAGCTTGTATTAATAAACAGATAAACAAAGACAGTTTTTAAACACAAATTATAATAACAAAGTTGTTAGTTCACAAAGAGAAAAACTTTGTTGGGGTCAAGCGTTCTGAGACAGACATTTTTTTCTTTGCAAAGTTTAAGCTTGTATTTAATAAACAGAACAGTTTTAAAACACACTTCCTCTAAGCTTGTAATAAACAGATATCCAATACAATTGTTTTTTATTGCCAATTAAGCCTACATATGTGTAAGTCCCCACTCCCAGCACCAATTTGATGAAACGAAAGGTTTACATTTTCTTGACTCAGTCATAAAATTAATGGAAAAGAGTTGTAGAAACAAGCTGTGCTAATTTACTGATAACCACATTTATCCATGCTTACAATATTTCCCTCGTCTCTAGTTCAGCAAAGCATGTAGGCAGAAATGGACCAAGCAAACAATCCTTGCTGAACATGATGGTTGGGTTTTCTGCCAACTTCAGTTCTAAGTTTGTTTTCACTCGGAATAACCTTAAAAAACAGCGTCTTGAAATTTAAGATGGCATAAAAGTGCATGATTGATTTGAACATTCTTATGAGTTCATATCAGTTAAGAGGTTTAATTACCATGACATATAAGATTATCAGTTAAATGTCAGTGCAACAGTACAACGAGACTGTGTGAAGATGTTAAGTTTTTGAGAAGAAAAAAAAAAGGCCGGCTAGACAGAAAAGTCTGAAGAAGGAGTTGTGTTTGAAACTTACAAACTCAAATATGCAGACCCGGAATAACATGGAGGCCACGCAGGCCATGGCGTCGGTTGCCCCTCGTCTTGGCCTCAGGCCCCTTCAAAAGTTTCCCATATACTTAAAGATGAAAGTACCCTTTGCAAAATTGCCTTGCCCTCTTAATGAGGAAATTGCAGTCCTGAATTTGTAAACATAACTTAATGTGTACTCATGATTTCTTTTTTTTAAAGTTTAAATAAGAATCTGAGAATTGGATGTACTAGTTTATTTGTCAATCTAGAGACGCTGGAAAAAAAACCGGAAGCAACCAAAAACCTTTTAACTTCATATTGCTACTATTTGCAGTGATTGTACAACAAACAAAACAATGTTAAAAGTGTCCAGCCTTGATACGACACAGAGGCATTGAATGCGATTGCCTCCATGCAACCTGGTCATTGCCTCGGTGCCCTTGAAATGCTTCAGTAAAAATTTACAATTTCCTTCTAGGGTGCCCTTTACCAAGGAGAAAATGCCTTGGCGCCCTTGCCCTTTCAAAAACTGAGCATACAGGCCTGAGTGTCATAGTGTACCAAGCCATGGACCTTTTACTCCGTTCATCACCAACAACCTTTTTTCACCCTCCTGGTACTTCTCTGACATTTGGGAACATAACACCGAGACTTAAGAACCTCCTGCTCGTTCGGAAGAGAGAGAGAGAGAGGGGAGATGCTTTAATAAATCCGAAGGGAGGAGGGGGGGGGGGTCGGGAAGCATTCCCCTGGAATGAGATCCACGTCGGCTAAAGGATCTACAGGAGATGAGAAATTTCAACCATGGGAATGACGTAGATATTAATGTATCCCCAAGGCTTAACTCTATGGGTGAGCATAGATAACCCGGCGGCAGCGTACGCACGGTGTCCATGCACCTCCTAGAAGAATCTCCTCCTACTGAACTGCTGCATTATCGGGGCATACTATTCATGGCCGAGGGGGAACTTAATGGTATTACACAGGGAAACCATAACCAATCTATAATTAAACTTATAATTAAGATTAGTCTAGTCAATAATCAAGTTTGCGTGAGTGGTTTTGTTTGACTTTGCAAGACATTTGTGTTTTATTTTGGCAGTAAATGATGAGTTAAGAAAGGTATCTTAGGGGTCATTTCTTGGAATTCCCCTATCAGGGGAATGGACTATGTCCTCAAGAAGGATAGAACTCTTTGATATCACTCATAAAAGGAATCACTTCTGGATTTTTAAAAAGAGCTGTGGATGCCTGTCTGTTTTTCCAACAATATTTGTGGGGTTGTTAGGATTCTGCTGAAAGAACGCTGTTGGTAAAAGGAAGATAGTTTTTTTTATCAGAAATCTTGTCATTGATTATGAAGAGGTAGTTTGTGTGAAGCACAGGGATCTTATCCCTAGTGAATTGGATGAGAATAAATATAGTTTGGAATGTCTGGATGAGATATTTGATGAAATGTTTGTATAATTCTCAGATATCTCCATGAGCTATTTATGTAGAGAGGTTTCCCTTTTTGCTGTTCATTGATGGTTGGGTGCATTCCTTCAAGTTCTCCTTGTTGTGTTACTTTATTTTCGGACTTGAATCACCAGGGCCCAATTTCACAAAGCTGCTTAAGCACATAAAATAGCTAAGCACAACAAAATGTTGCTTACCAGAATAAGGTTACCGGCCAAACTACCATGTTACATGTGCAACTTGTGATGGATAACCTGCTCGTTTCTGCTAGGCAGAAAATTGTTAAGCATTTTTTCTGCTTTAAGCAATAACAGCAACAACCACTCCCTTGCAAGGTGTGTTTAGAGAGGTTTGAGGGTTAATCAAAGTGTGTTAACAAGAAGGAGGTCTTACATGTACATCAGGTATCTGCAGCAATTAAGTGTATCAGTGTCTTTAAAATAAACTTGTTTTCTCTTTTTTTCTTTTGCAGTGACAAAAATACACCATGCCTGCAGGTAAGATTATCTCATTAAAACGGACAGATGTATTAAATATTACTTAATGCCTATAAAGTAATTATTCAGTTGATGAAGTTACAGATGAACTTCATGAAACCATATGTCCAATTGGTCTATTTAAAGGAAAGATTGGTTCTCAGTATGGAGGTTGGTCGTACCTTCAACCTTCAACTTTCAAAACCATCACATCCGGCGTTGGACAATGGTATCTCATTTTAGATTAAAATGATTTAAACATCAGGTAGGTTTTCCAAAAATAAAATGCCGAGGAAGTGTTTCATGAAGTACTGGGTCAGTTGATTGTTTACATGTTGTTATTAATAGCATAAACAAAAGGTGAACAATCTTTTCAATTCCAGTTTTTTTTTATTTGAAAGTTAAATTCTTGTTTGCCATTATTTACAGGGCACCGGGTCAGGATGGAATAATGCGCACGCAGGCCACAGACCTGTTGCCCCTGGTCTTGGCCTTGGTGCCCCTTCAAAAGTTTCCCATTGACTCTAAGATTTTCCAATGGAAGTGCCCCTTGCAAAATTAAAGTGGCCTTGTCCTTTTAAAGATGAAATTCCAGGCCTGCCATGTATACATTTGTAGCAATCCTTCCGCTGCTACCCCCACCCCAAGAAAGATTTATAGGAATAATAAGTTTTTTGTTTTTTTTACTTTGATACTTTCATTCTTAACTTTGGACATTTTGTGTTTTTTTTTTGTTCCCGTATAACAGAGGTTCCTGAACCCCCTGCCAATAAACCGTACGCGGCCAAAGTTTTCAAGGACATGATCAACCTTGTGTGGCCGGGTACGACCTACGATGGGGGCAGCATCGTGACCGGGTACCAGATAGAGATGTGCGAAGGAAACAAGAATAGCTGGAAGGTTCTGACCAAGAACGTGTTCAGCACCAGCTACGCGGTCAAGGGTCTCAAAGACAATAGCACCTACAAATTCAGAGTCAGTTGTATTAACGCAATAGGGACAAGCAAACCCAGCATCGTGTCGGAGCCCATTGTAGCGTCAGATTCAAAAGGGGGTAAGTCAACCATCCGTTTGGTTTATAGAGGTGGAAGTTTGGGATGGGGGGGGGGTGGGGGGGGGGGTTAGCGAGGGATGGGGTATTTGTTGTTTCTTCACAACGCTTTTGTAAACTAAAAGATCAGTACTCCACCATGCCGAGCCTAAAATCACAGAAGAAAGTCTCTACAGGGGACTTTTGGAATGCTTGGTGGCAGCAGACTTACCAGGTAAAATCTATCGCTAATGTGTGCATGATCAGACTAATGTAGACAGTGGAAAATTTCCCGGTATGTTTGCTGCCACCTACTGTTCCAAAGTCTCCCATTTGGTTCCATTTTACTTCAATGGTAGAATCACAAAATGCTCTACTGTTTGTAAGTCTGGCGTATTTTGGAGCAGGAGATGCAGAGTAAACGAATGTTATTGAACCCGGTTACCGATTGTTCACCTTGTTACATGTACAATCTGTGCCTGGTAGCCTGCTGATTTTTTATTTTTAGCAAATTTATTCAGCAATAATTTCTGCTTAAGCAGGTCTATGAAATTGGGTTCTGTTTGTTTATTCTTTCCCTCCTTTTTTTCACCCAAAAACTTGCAGATGACTATGACGAGGAGGACGAACCAGGTAAGAGGTTGCAGATTTTAAAATATCTTTCCGACTATATTCATTTCATTACAAATGCTTGTTATAGCCCAAAAGCGGCCGATCGAAGGCAACTACAATTAAATAGATGATTACAAGGTACACCACTCTTATCATCTTAAACAGTTTCAAGTCTTACTTATTTGAAAAATAATTGTCAAAATATTGTAGTCTAAACATTGAAACCATGCACACCGTTTTGTTTCTTTATTAAAGAGGCAAACAAAAATTAATGGTCCAATGTTTCGACCCTAACAGAGCCTTCCTTCGAGAAAGACTCTGCTAGGGTTGAAACTTCAGGCCATTAACATTTTTGTTTGCGTTTATACCATAGGTCCTTTTGGTTGGTAAGAAGTTTCCAACAGCCGATTATATTTTCTTAGAAAAAAAAAGCATAAGCTGTTGCAAACTGCTTAGGCTACCAACTAAAACGATCTATAGTATAAATGCAAAAAAAAATAGTTAGTGGGCTGACATTTTGACCCTATCAGAGTCTGCTAGGGTCGAAATGTCAGGCATATAAAAAAACATTTTAAATTCCAAAAGAGTGTAACACTAATTGTTTATGATGTTGAAGAGTTGTTAAGAATAAATCTTCTTTCTTTGAGTATTTTGACAGTGCCAACTATTAAGACTATTTTTCCTCCTTTTATCTACAGATGAGGCAGCCTTTGAACCACGGAAAGTCAAAACCAGAAAGGAAAACGTCAAGGATTTCTATGAGATAAGAGAAGAACTAGGAAAGTACGTATGACCTTTGAACTTCAAGTTGACATTAAGAGGCATTATGGCCTGTATCTTGTGTCCCATTTGTACGGGTGAAACAAAGTGTAGCACAGTAGGTGCATGCCTGTACCTGCTACAGAATGGAATGTCCGGGTTGATTTTTCTTTCAGCCGTTCAGCTGTCAGCAGCTCCAATGAGAGACTATTGGGACTCTAAGTGGCAGCAGAATTACCATTATAATTATGTTGTTTTTGAGAATGCGCACATAAGCATGAACAAAATATTTACCTGATCAGTCTGCTGCCACCTAGTGTCCTAAAAGTCCCCCGTGCAAAAGGAATTCGTCAGTGACAGTCACAGGCGACTACACTGTGTTAAGCCTGGTTCATACTTACTGTGAATGCAAATGCGATGCGAATTTGAAGTGAATTTGGCGTGACAACTCTGTTGTTGCTGCGATATTCGCAAGAGAGTTGAGCACAGCTCAACCCCTGCAAATTGTTTGTTGCGTATTTGTGACGTCAACATTGGTATCCCATTTGCATTCGCAGGAAGTATGAACCGGGCTAGACTCTTTCCAAGGAAATTAGGTTAAATTTGAAGTTTGAAATGTAAATGCTTTGCTTTCTTGGAGATTGCCGGAAACTGGTTGCTTGTGCATTACTGTGTGGGGCATTACCCTTAGTATTGCTGAGCTGATAAGAGCACTGGACTCAAGCTCTAGTGTTTCTGGTCATCAAAAAATTACACCACTCTTATCATCAGTGTGGGTTTGAGTCTTGACACTTGTGACCTAAGCAAGACACTTAACCATTATTGCTGCGTCCTCGGATCGGACGTAAAGTTGTTCGTTCCGGGTGCTGTGTAAATGCACGTGAAAGAAGCCAGTGCACTACCAAAAAAAGAAGTGGTTGATCGCCCCGGTCTTCCTGGGGTCGATTTCACTAAGAGTTAGGACTAGTCCTAACTTAGGACTAGTCCTAAGAGATATCAAAAATGTACAGCTAGTCCTAAGTTGGGACGAGTAACTCGTCCTAACTCGAGATAAGACTAGTCCCAACTCTTTGTAAAATCCACCCCTGGTTTGATTGGCTGTATTTTGCGCCACAGCACCTTGTAAACCATTACATAGTGGTTTATCAAGAAATTATTTTGATTCTTTAAAAGCGTTGCTTCACAATACCTTGCAGGAAAATCCTGAATGTTGAAGGGCCTTGAGCATCACTGAGTGACGGATATAGTGCTAGAAGAAGCAGTATTTACAAGTATTTCTTATTTATTGACGGTCTCCTGATGATGACTAGAGCAAGGCTAGTCGAAACATTGAGACCAATTCAGAACTGACTCCGCGGCAGTACAGTTAATTATGATCCTATAAGCTAAAGTAGTAGTCCAGTCTATTTCTATACCATCCGCCCTGGTAATAGTTAAAAAGCAGGACAGTTCTTTTCAGAACTGAGAAGTCTCCCGAACCTCCGATTATCTACTCTGCGGCAGTAGAATACAGCAAGAGACCCCAGTTCCCTAAGAACAACTCTACCTGGCAAGTAGATACACACATGGTGTTACCGCAAACCAAATATATATTTCTTATTTAAACAATTCTCAGGGGTAAATTTGGAACAGTCAACAAGTGTGTGGAAAAGAAATCCAAGAAAATGCTTGCAGCTAAGTTTATCAAGGCAGAGAAACCAGCAGATAAAAAAGAGGTAAATGTTTTAAATATGTTATTACTTAAATTAATTGTATCCAGTAAATGATGAAGTTCTTTATTATTGGCACAACACACCCTAGGTTAGAGACCCCAACTGCTCCTGGGTTAGCTCTAAAGCTTCAGTCTAGGTTGTTCCTCTATGGCTTTACACTGTTGCATGTTGTGTGAGTGAAATTATGCAAGGAAGTGGAAGGCAGAACAACCAATGAGAGCAAGGCTTACATAAGTTTGTGTTGGCTTGATTAACATGGTTGACCAATAAGAATTGGTCTCGTAAACGAGTGGCTGAAAGTTTGGCATGAGCATAATTGACGGTTACTTTGTCACAACTTGTTTTTGCGGAAATTGTTTTGGCAGTATATACTTGCCAATCGATCAGACAATCATAAATATGTTGTGATTACAGATTGGGAAAGTCTCGCTCGTATCAAACAAAGACCAAAGCACCCATACAATTTTTACCAAAGGCAGTGTGTACTTTTGCTCATTACTCCTGTTAATGGTCATTCATAAATACCTCGGACAGTTTCACTATTCCTGTTGGCGGAGAGCGCATCACGTGGGGGTGTTTAAACGGTTGATAATGACCAGCTGGAGCTGTTTATTATCGGCTGGCTTCTGCTTGTCAGGCGCACAAGATTATCACGCCGAATGCACTCATAGCTAATAGCAACAGCATGTAATCTATTTCTAAGCGCGCGCGCATACACACAACCCATGCGCATCAAACAGATTCTTCACATAATCACTTTATTCTTCACTTCCCAGGAAAAAATTCCCATTGAAACAAATCAATGGGATTTAATGGGATCCCATTGAAAATTTGAATGGGATTAATGGGATACAATGGGATTGAGGTGGAATTTGGGACATATTCAACCGGATCTAATGGGATCCACAGGGGATCCCATTGAATCTCATTGAAACAATGGGATCCCATTGAATCCCATTCAAAATATCAATGGGACTCAATGGGAATTTTTTCCTGGGTTTATTCTTCATAATAAAGGAACGCCCCCTTTTGAAGTAAAGTAGTTTCAGAGAAAGAGGTCATGTTTCACATAAACATTTTTAATCTGAGAAAGGCTTCGGGCATGAGGCCTTTTTTTCAGGCATCTGTAAAGCACACAATTCTATGCAGCAAGGATGTTTTTTTTTTTCTTCGTTATTTTCTTGCAACTTCGATGACCAATTGAGCCCCAACTTTTCACAGATTTGTAATTATTTTATGCATGTTTTATACATTGTGTATTTTTTGTCCAAGGCGTCCAATACACAGTGAGCTTTCAAAATGGAGCTGAAGAATTTTTGTGCCGGTAAAGTTAACAGTCCTATATTTTTCATTACAGTGTGAACATGAAATTGAAATCATGATGGTTCTACAGCACCCTAAGCTGCTTCAGCTTTATGACGCCTTTGCCACAGGAAATAATATGGTCATGATTCTAGAATAGTAAGTACCTTTATTTATTATTTTTGTTCAGACTGTTCTTTCAAGACCCAATAAGAATGGGTTTTTGTTGTTGTAAATAACATGCTCTCATTTTACAGACGTAAGCACTTTGAAGTTTGAGAAGCTCTTGATACTACACAAATTGTACTTGTTTCATTGCTGTAGTGAGTCTGAAAATGAAACGGTTTTAAAAAAAGTTCTGTCCATTCCTTTCTCCTTGCTCTCTTCCCAGGTCGAAATTCCAGTTGAACCTAGTTAAACTGGGTTTAACTGGAACTAGTTGAAACCAGTTGATAAACTAGTTAAACACAGTTAAAACCAGTTGGTTTAATATGGAAAATGGACAGAGACCAACTGGTTTATAATTTCAACCTAGTTGAACACAGTTAAACCTAGTCCAAACCAGTTGGTTAATATGGAAAATGGACGAGTTTGATCACTATCCAGTTGAACCAGTTGACCCCAGTTAACTAGGTTCAACTGGAATTTTGACCTGGGTTGTCAGCTTGCTGGGCATGTCTGACTTCCTTTGCCCTCCATGTGCCTTTTAAAACCAGTGATCTCGAAGCAGAATGGTTATCTGCTTCCCTCTTGCACCCGTCAGTGTCAATGCTGGCCAAATATCATGTCTCCAGCATAACAATTTGTAATCTTAATAGCTGTTAAATTTGCATCGGGTATAAACAATTTTAATTGTTGGTGTTACCTGTACACCAATGTGTGTCAGCACTATACGCCTCTCTTAATACTTATGCATGAGATACGTCACAATGCTAACCAAAAAAAAAGGCGATGGGCGCAGCCACTGCAAGTGATGGGGGACTTGGGCTCATAGCCTCATTTTGGGAAAGAATTATGATGTCATGTATAAATATTAAGAGAGGCGTATATACTCAGTACTTTCCCGAGTTCTGTGAACAAAAATCACAGGCATATTACTCAGGTGGGATTCGAACCCACAACCTTTGCAATTCTAGAGCAGTGTCTTACCAAGTACATGTAGACCAACGAGATTGCCTGAGAGACAGTTCGAATCCTAATTTGTAATCTTGTTATCAAACTTGTTTTTGTTCAGTGGACTTTAGGTTCAAAACATGGATGTGCTAAGGGCCCAAAAAAGAAGAGAGGCTAGTTTGCAGAGCCGTGAGATTGGGCCCAGATCAAGATAATGCAATTCTTTTTTTTCATCTATATTCTCAGTGTTTCAGGTGGAGAATTGTTTGAGAGAGTTATTGATGAATCCTTTGATCTGACGGAAAAGGAAGTTACGTTCTTCATGCGGCAAATATGTGAAGGTGTCAAATTCATGCACGCTCAAAAAGTTTTGCACCTTGACATGAAAGTAAGAAAACTTTACTCCAATTGTCTTTCTCAAAGGACAAGTAAAAAAAATATAAAAAATTAAAATAAAAATTAAAATTATCGTCTCGCCCTTAAACAGAACCACCCCAACTCAATTGGAGATTATCAGTACATTGTGTTAATGCAAACCTTAAAATTGTAATTCCACGATTCAAAGTTTTAAATTCGTCTTAAAGACACTGGATACCTTTGGTAATTGTCAAAAACCAGTCTTCTCAATTGGTGCATCTCAACATGTGCACAAAATAACAAACCTGTGAAAATTTGAACTCAATTGGTGGTGGAAGCTGCGAGATAATAATGGAAGAAAAAACACCCTTGATACGCAAAGTTGTGTGCTTTCAGATGCTTGATTTTGAGGCCTCAAATCTATAATTCTGAGGACTTTAAATCAAATTCAAATATTTTAGTGGTTTTAGTGGTTAAAGGTGCATTCTGCTGCAAGGAATTGGAATTTTATATAAATACCCCGCCTGCGGCTTTGGAACCGTCTCCCTCATCAAATTCGTTCAGCTGAGCTACTTGAAGTTTTCAAGGAAACATCTCAAAACTTTCCTGTTCAATGATTGACTGCTAAGGACCAGCTGTCTTCCCATTATAAATGCCTTTATTTATTTGCTTATTGTACTGTTTTTTTTTTTAAGCGCTGTGATACCTTGTGTAAGAGCCTTCTATAAACGCCTGTTATTGTTATGATTATTATTACTTATGCTACTGGTGAACAAAATCTACATAGAACCAGCTGAATTAACGCACTCCCCCCCCCCCCCCCCCTCTCTGTCTACAGCCAGAAAACATCCTATGTGTGCGAAAGAATAGCAACAAAATCAAGATTATTGATTTTGGTCTTGCTCAAGTCATGACGAAGGGACTTAAAGTGTCGTGTGGTACGCCAGAGTTCTTGGCCCCAGAGGTTGTGTCATATGACGAGGTCTCCTACACAACAGATATGTGGGCTGTAGGTGTCATCTGCTACGTTTTGTAAGTTTCTTCAATGGACCCTTCCCATGAAATATGCTTATTACATTCACGCATGCGTACAGACCCTGTTGGTTGGCAAACGCCATAGAGTTGTGCACTGAGCAGACGCGCGATCGCGTCTGCGTCACGCAGCCATTAGTCATGTACAAAACAGCGCGATTTTCCCTCATTTTGCCAATCATAACGTTAGTGCGCACGCGCTGTGTGCAATTTACATATTTCATGGGAAGGGTCTATTTATCTGTTGAAGTAGAAAACTAAATCTTAATTATTAATTTAACCCACGAACTATGAATAGACCACCGAGATTGCCGAGTAGCTGGAGGCAGTTCGAATCCTGTACTTTAGCAGTGGGTACCACAAAGATCCAACCTATTCAATCTTAATTCTTAATGAAGAAAGTCCTGAAGACTGTCTCGGAGAAACAAGATTAGAACAGAACAAGAAAACATTGAATGTATTAACCTTTTTACAGCAACCAGCAATTTGTGGATATGTGCACTGTATTTTTTTTATAAAAATTGTAAATATTCTTATCTGAAAAAAATTGTCTTAATTTGGTCTCTGTCTGCGATAATGGTTTTTATCAATAAACCATTTCAATTTCTCCTGAAGACGAGCAGAGTGTACTTTTCGAAACGTCGAGACCACACCGGCTCTTTTCAGAGCCAACACTCCCACTAAAGAGATTTACAAATGGTTGTACCCGTAAGTTTACTCTTTATTTACAGTTTCTTCCCACATTTCATTTTCTATTTCCAATTTGATCTGATGCTTACAGATTGAGCGGGTTGTCGCCGTTCATGGGCGATAATGAAGGTGAGACAATGAGTAACATCCTTAAGGTGGAATGGGACTTTGATGATGAATGCTTTGATGAAATCTCAGACCTGTCCAAAAACTTCATTGAAAGCCTCCTCAAAGAGGACAAAAGGTACGTCAATGCATATTTCTCAATATTATTTCGACTTTTGTAATTGCATTATTTTTGTAATGATTTAAGACACTGGACACTATTGGTAATTGTCAAAGACCAGTCTTCTCACTTGGTGTACCTCAACATATGAATAAAACAACAAAACCTGTGAAAATTTGAGCTCAATTGGTCGTTGAAGTTGCGAGATAATAATGAAAGAATAAACACCCTTGTCACACAAATTATGATCGGAAAAGATGTCAACACTTTTTAAAACTTTTGTTGGTACTTTAGTGAAAGAATGACAGCTGATCAGTGCTTGAATAATGACTGGCTAAAGAAGGAACTCAAAAGTACACACGCCCTCTCCAAGGCTCGAATCAAGAAATACGTCATCAAGAGAAGGTGGCAGGTTAGTACAACCAGATATATATGTGTGGCACTCGGGTCAGGACGCTATTCTGAGAATCGGTAATCTCCTTTATTCTCTGTATCTGTATAGACAGGTAAAGACAGTGATGAAGCACACATTAGAGCTGCCTTCGTAGAATTGACTTATAATATCTAAAACACTTTATAGTAAATCATATAACAAGTTACTGTAATAAATAAATAATGGACCTCGCTTGAGCTTGGTCCATTAACAGCAGCCAGCCACCAACCTGGTCATTACCAAACTGTTATTCCTTAATTCATGTTTCTTTTCAAAGAGAGAATCAGTGATAATTACTTTTTCAATTCAGTTCAATTCAGATACACATTTATTTTCATACTTCTATGAAAAATATCAACAAGTACATTTATAAGTTGAGTAAAGCAAAAAGAACATTAAGTAACAGTAAGCAGGAATTTGGGGGTTGGGAGGGGTTCCTTACAAGTTAAACTTTCTTCAAGACCTTTAAAGTATTGAATGATTTGACGATCCCGTAAAGATCTGCTCTCCACCTCTCTCTCTCTCTCATTACTCGCTTTTCCTAAATAATTCTCACTGTCCTTTTCTCCAGTAGTTTGTCCGTCTGTCAGTCTGTCTGTCTGTCTGTCTGTCTTTGTATTTTCTTAAGCATATCTTAGGTTATGTATTTGTTTATGTAAAGGCAGGCTGTTACAAGCTACCTGGCTGACTTGGGCCTTGCCTCCATGCGCTTTCCTCTGTATTTTATTTATACATGTATGCATTACGATGTAGTTCTGTATTATTTGTGGAAATATGTTTGTGGAAGAACTGAATTGAATTGAATGTTTGTTTTTTTTTCTTTTTTTTTAACTTCTTGACTTTGCAGAAAGCTTTCAATGCAGTGCGAGCCATGATACGAGTCAAGAGGTTTATATAGATACTAAAGAAAGAGCCTCCTTGTTTTACATCCAAGCTGCATCTTGCCAGAATCTTCATCTGTTGTCACTTTGCATCCACTGTTAAATCTGTGATGCCGTCACCATAGCAGCTGGTATCGCAGCAATTGGAGTTGTTACCTCAAGTTTGGAGCCATCGGGGGAGAAAAAAAACACCCATTTCTAGGTGCCTCGGACTAGAGAAGTAACGATTAACCAACACAGTGGTGTCCGTGTTTGAAAGCAATGACGAACACATCAGACAAAGGTGATAAACTTCAAAATAAAAATGTATTTATTGTCACAAACACTCCAGAAATACCAAATAAAAGAAGGGCAATATTAGGAAGCATCTCGTTCAATGGCTATGCATAGGTGACCCTTAAATTAAATCTATTGTTTCTGTCTTTGTTTTACGATACTAAATAAACAAAGAACTTATCGTTGATACTGAGACCTGAATCCAGAAAAAAGAAGCAGCTACTTTTCACATCAACTCTATTGTTACATGTCTTTTTTCCACAAAACATAACCAAGACATTTTGTAGGTGTGTGTGTGTGCGTGTTAGGCTTACTTCAAAAAATGGTTATTGGTGTACAGTAACAAAGGCTGTGTTGCTACTCAAAGACATGAAACAAAGTAGGACTACTTTGAGGATTGTTTCCCACAAAATAACTTCTTTCTATGATAAACGCATTAATGATGTTTTTTCGATACCGTTCAGCTGATACTTGGAATATTTAAGAAAAACATCAAAAATGTTCACACGTTTTAACAACAGAAAAAAAATTGTAAGATTTTAAAACTGTCCAATATTTGTGGTCAATTATGTAGACTTATAGAGCTGTTCAAATGAAAAAAGAAAAGAAAAAAAAAACATTTTGAAAGAATAGTTTTAAGTAATTCTACTTCTCAGTTCACATGAGTGAAATACTTACAAACACATTTCGAAATTGTTCTATTCTTTTGTACCAATAGCAAGAGCTAACAATCTTTAAGAGTCAACCTAATGTTTACAAATTGCTGACAAATTGAATTTGAATTATGTGAGTATGGGATTGTAAGGCATTTGATTGCTTCGAATATATTGGATTTTAAAACTGGACCATTTTAACGATGCACCCTTTATCGCACTGTGGTCAGGTCACCCTGGTATGGTTCCCTGCTTGTGAGAGTGCAACATCTCATTTCACAAATAGGTATCAGACTTCTAGTGATGAAAAACAAGATGGTCGCCCCATGATAATGATGTACATAGCAGGTATGGCATCTAAATTGAATCATTCTCTGGTAACAAAACCATTCCAGAGCTTTCAAAAAGGAAATATGCCTACAGTTATTACTTTTATGGAGTTATATCTCTGTGTCCAAGTGAGAAAATCAAATAAACAAACAAACAGGAATCACAAAGCATAATGATAGCAAGAATGAAGTAGAAAAAAAAAGACGAAAAAAAAGTGAGGCAAGAAAAATTACAAAAGAAAAAAAAATAAAAGAAAAAAATTATAGAGTTAGTTAAATCTTGATTAGTAAAGTTTTGGGTATTCTTTCCATTTTTGCTTGTTTTCCATGAAATAACATTTGTGTATCCTGTTGGTTTGTAAACAGCGAAAGATTGTGAATGGATAAAAGCGGTTGTTGTTCTTCATGTTGATAACATGGAGTCTCGAAAGATTGAAGAAAGGAATTTGTGAAGAGAAAGTTTGAAAAACTGCCATGACGGACTTAAAAAAAAAAAATAGCCACATATGAACCACTACAAACCTAAAGAATGTTGTGGTATGTGGCAATGTTGTCTTTACAAATGATAATATATTGATTGAGGGTATTGTGAAATTTTGTCTTTTAAAGTAAAATGTTTCGGTGTTATATTTACATGTGTTTACTTAGAGAGTGATCTTGTTAAAAGAAATATTAATGGTTTTGTGCAACAGAGAGAGAGTATCAGTGGTAATTAACTTTCTTTGTCAGTGTTGTTTAAATAATTCTGACAAAGAGTACAGAAATAACTTTTATTTGGTATCGTTTACGTATTAATTTATTTACTTTGAGTTTTTAATGTATAGAAATTAAACTGTGATTGCAAGAATTATATGTTAAAAAAAAAAGTTTTAATGTTCCTATTTATAAATGTTATTAAGAATAATTTTCATTTCTTTTTAGTTGTCTGCAGGGTGAACAGTAGTGAACTACTTGGTTAACACCAAAAGTATTAGTTGTGTTTATACTTAACACAATAACAAAAGTAGTTGTTCAGTTGTGTGAACTTTCTTTTTCATGTTTCATGTTCTACTCATCTTTTTGTTGTATTTGCAATTTCTCTCCTAGCAAAATTATCTTTGGATTATTCATTTACTTCCCTTCTTGGTGCAGATCTTTCTGTTTTCTTTATCTCTTGTTTCTACCGAATCCCTATTTCTGATTAGTGTTCTTCTCCATTCAATCTGTGTTTTCTCTGGTTTTGGTGTATCATTTGTGTCTTGTGTCAATTATTGCAAAATCTGCCAATGTTCATCCATTTAAATTGGGCATACAATTATCCATGATTGATTGTTAAGAACATTTCTGTTTTTCCTATTTATCATGTACAAATTAGATTGTATTTGGCTTTTGAATAAGATCATTTTAGAAGGTAGTGTCATCCAAGTTGAACAAGAAATAATGATGGAGCTCCCAGTTTGAGAGGGATATTAATTTCAAGTCATTTGAGGTAACCGGTTAAAATGGCTCTCTTTCCCAAATAAGTTAATCACTTGCTAGGTTGAACACAACATTCACTGTGTATTTAAAAGTGTCAATGTAAAATAAGTACTGTTTTTGTTTCGATTCACCTTTTTGGTTTTCTTTCTACCTCTTTATATGTCCCAGTCTTTGACAGTTCCTGTCCTTCATATCTTTTTATGTAACCCACCATTTTAATTATAAATACATATTTTTTCTTAATTGATGATTACTAACTGATGTTCATTTCCTGTGAGTCGGCTAGTCAGGCAGTCAGTTATTTTGTCTGTCTTTCTGTATGTAATATATTTACATTTAAATATAAATATGGGTATAAATATATATCCCAGGTGACTGGTTCGTAAAAAAGAAAAAAAAATCTTGTAGAAGTAGAAGCAGCTGATAGTTCTATCAGATGCTGTTTGACTTTCCTATAGTGCATCTGTAAAAAAAAAGTTTTTTGGACCAGTGTTCGTTTTAGAAGGCCCCTTTTGATGCCAATGTTGTCGAAGTGTTTATTGGACAGTTTTCAAATTGGAGAAGTCAGGACCCAAGATCCCTTTCTCATAAAGAGAAAGTGCGTCATTGGATTGGTACCTGACTGACCACAGAATGAAAAAAGGCACACCAAATGATGTTGTTGTTGTTGGGGTTTGGGTTTTTTCTTCTCTCCCTTTTTCGGTGGGCTGGGGGCATTTCTTCCTTAATCACTTGAGTCTTTGAGAGCGAGAGAAAGAGAGGGGGAGAGAGTGTGAGAGTAAGAAAAGAGAATTTACAATTTTAATTACCGTTTGACAATATTTAGTTTAACTTAAATCCTGTAACTGCTATTGCTTTTTATCAAAAAGTTTTCTTTTAAATACTTGTGAATTTTCCAAAAATTCCAACAATTTACCTATAAAAGGTAGTTTTTAGAGAACGAACTTGGGCTCAATACAGTATGTGTTTCTTATGATTGTGACCCATTCACAAGGAGGGTTAACTAACAGATTAACAAGAAATTTCATGAAGCGCACACTATTTACTTCAGAATGGGTTGTTAAATCTTAATGATCAGACATCAAATTTGTCCAAGTGTTGGCTTTTTACATTTTATTCTCACATTATTATAATTGGATTTTCAACCAGCCGGTCGTTTTGTGAGAAATATAAAAAAAGTAAACCATCAACTTGGCAATGTTATAAAACACCCATTAAAATAATGGAACAGTCAGTTCAATGTTCAGCAAACGTTTGCCCCCACAGTTGCCATTGCGATTATAGAACATGACATTTTTTAATCAAGGGGGTGAGAGACTGGCATTGAATCGCATTTATGTATGAAGGAGTTGTACTATAACTATAGAACAAACTATGTATTTTTGTTTAATTTCTGCTTTTATAAATATCCATCGATGTTTGTTATATACAGCTTTAATTATTAGACAGAAAATGGAGTGGGTTTTTCTTAGCTGTTACAAATAATAATTTTAAAAAATCCTATTAAACCACTGGTGGTGTGTTAAACATTGTTATATTCAAACTAAAGGTAGTTCATATTATAATACCATGTACTGTTAACTCATTACACTTTTGTTCCTATAGACAGTGATACTCTATTCAATTAGGAGAGAACGTGTGTTCCATTTTGGCGCATTGTGGATGACGGAATAAACAGTAATTTTCCAAACCAGAACATTTTGTTTTGTTGTAATGTTTTAGGTTTCAGCTCAAGGTGTTCAAACCCTGGAGCTCAGGATGTTTGATTTCGAACCCAGTCCGGGTTGTTAAAACCCAGCTAGGGGTGTTCGCACCTAGCGCGGGATGTTAAAACCCTCACCCAGCTCCTTGTGTTTTACCTCAGCTTGGAGCGTTGGAATTCAGCTTGGGGTGTTCGAACCCAACTTGGGGTGTTTGAACTCAGCCTGGGTGTTTTCGAAATCCATTCTACATGGGGTGTTCAAAGCCAGCTTCTTGTGTTCGGACTCAGCTCAGAGTGTTCGAACCAAACTCACTAGTGAAACTTAGTCTGGATGTTTTCGACCAGCCTGTGGTGTTCGAACCAAGCTCCTTGTGTTTGAACTCAGCTTGGGTGTGTTCGAACCCAGCCTGGGTGTGTTCAAACCCAGCCTGGGGTGTTCATACCCAGCTTCTTGTGTTCGGACTCGGCTTAGGGTGTTCGAACCCAACTCGGGGTCTTTGAAACTGGATGTTTTTGAATCCAGCCTGTGGTGTTCGAACCCAGCTCCTTGTGAAACTCAGCTTGGGGTGTTCGAACCCATATAATTTATATTATTTATTAATCCTATCCAGCAGACTTGTTTGCATTGAAATGGGTCTAGAATTGTGTACTCGTGAAGCATTCCGTGGAAAATGGTTCATTCTGCCCCCTCCCCCACACCGGCTTAAAATCCAGGATATCTCAGGGTTGTTGCTAGACAGTTTGAGGGTCGGTGTGGCATGAGATTCTGTCCCCTGGAGGTTCTGTCCTCTCCCCTCCCCCCATATGGCACACTGTGTCAAACTTCTTTAGATAGCGCCCTCTTTTGAATATCCTCCTTCTCCAGCTAGTTCATTTTAATTTGTAGTGTTAAATTCTTGAATCTAAAGCTTGATGCATTCTTCTCACAGCACGCATGGAGATGTGCCAAAGTAGTTAAAAGGAAAAACAGTATGCAATGTTTTCTGACAAAACAGGTTGGTCAATCCATTAGTCAGTATTTTCTTTGTTTGACGAAGCATCATGGCATTGCGAACATTTCCAGAGTTTTTAGTAGACTTAGTCATTTTAACCATAAAATATTCATTCATTTTCTTTTAGTGTACACCATCATTACTAAAATACAGTTAAATTTTTTTCATTTTGGCTGTACCAATATACACCGATGTGTGTTTAGCACTGTATACTAAAGTACTTTCTAAAGTTCTGTAAAAAAAAATCACATGCATATTATTGAGGCTTAGATTTTGTTGTTCATTGTGATTGAGTGAAAATGCACAGCTAGATATTTTGCCTCAATGAACACCCCCAAAAGCCCTGACCCTGAGCCCCGCCCCCTCTCCCCCAACACACACAGGAGGAATCTCTTCGTGATTGGCCACTAGTTCAAGTCACATGACCATGTCGAATATCAGGTGGCCGGGGTGCTCGCGGCCGGGGTCATCCTCGGTCATGTGTCATCCGAATTCCGGAAGCGATGGTTTTCACTCACTTCAGAGAAGTCAGCATGTTGTCAGCAGCAGGCTACTTCGTCGTTATTTTGTGGTAAGACTGAGACTCGAAAAGAGAATTTAACCTAACTTGAACCATGGATGAACAGTTGTGTATATAGAGGAGCAAAATATTATCAACAACGTGTGGTTGTTGAAGGGAGTATTTCTACATGCTCCATGCTCCACTCGACGAAACGGACGGCGAACCATACCACCAGTGGCGCACGATGATGACAGGGGGGCTTGTCCGCAATGACTAACCCTACCTAAACGCACCGAGAAGCCAGTCACTCAACTGCTCAATCTCCTGGGATGCTCTGGCATTTGGATCGAAACCCATGGATCTTTGAGGAGCATAGATCGGGACTAAACAACCATCGTACTCTAGACTACGAACTCCTCCCACTACACTACCAACCAAGTACAAATTTACACTAAATTACAGCTTGCATTGCTGATTGCTGGTGTCTTTTGTTGTTGAAATCATCATAAAGAACCCAGGACTGACTCTACCATATAGCGCAAGGAACACTCCACCAAGTAAAGTGAAGGTAAGTAAGGAAAAGGCAGACCTAACTACCAAAGGAGGGCCTACCCTAAAGCCTGGTTCATACTTCCTGCGAATGCGAGTGCGGAAAGATTGCCGTATCCTGCCACCACCTTTCAAAAGTTTCAGTAATTTTTACGAAAACTCTCATTTGTGTGTTAATTAGATTCTAACTGGTAGGATAACTTTCCGGATCCTGCCATCTCTTTTTCACTAATTTTTAGAAAAAGGATTTTCATTGAGGTAAATTAACAGGCCTCATACTTCACAGAGGCAACGGAGGTGATTTGTCTTAGTGCTCCAGTAGAAATTTACAATTTTCTCTGCCAAAGAGAAAATGCCTTGGTGCCCTTGCCCTTTCAAAAACGAAGCATACAGCCCTGAAAATTAGATACTAATATTATTTCATATCGGATGAAAAAGTGGTGGCGATATGCGGAAAACTTTCTCTAACTTATTTCATAATGAATAAAAAAGTGGTGGCAGGATACTATATATAATATAGAAATTTGACGTCACATATTCGCAGGGAATCCGCAACAGTAGAAATGTGGGCACCACCTGCGAAAGATTCGCCGTAGTCTGTGAGGTCAAACTTTGCTTGGTGGTACTGGGCTTGAGTCATGTCAAACAAATTGGCTAGAGTAAAATTAATGTAAGCCTCACTTGTGTTAGGTAAAACCTACTACTATTACTGTTCAACTTAAAATAGTTCTACCCCCCCCCCCTAAAATAATACAACAGCCTTGGAACTGATCATTCAGTTTGTTCGATAATGAACGAATGGCTGGAAGGAAAGGGTTTTGGAGGTCATGATTAAACTATTTCCCACACCATCCTACGATGTGTATGTGATTTCATTGTCTTCACTTTTAGTATCTTCTACTTGTATCTTCCCATTGTACATCGCTGCAATAACTAAGAAGTGGAGACACAACTTTAAAGGTACTGAACATGTTTGATAATTGTCAAAGACCAGTCTTCTCACTTGGTGTTTTCCAACATAAGCATAAAATAACAAGCCTGTGAAAATTTAAGCTCAATTGGTCAATGAAGTTGAGAGAAAATGATGAAAGAAAAAACACCCTTGTTGGACAAATTTGTGTGCTTTCAGATAGGAATAAAAGACTTCTGGCTAGAAGTCTGTTATTATTTTAGTGAGAAATTACCTCTTTCTCAAAATCTATGCTACTTCTGAGGGAGCCGTTTCTCACAATGTTTTATACTATCCACAGCTCTGCAATGCTTGTTACCAAGTCAGTTTTTAAGTTAATATTTGTTTTGAGTAATTACCAAATGTGTACCTTCCCTTTAAAGCCATTAAAATACACTTTCGGAACAGAACAAAAAAAAAAAGTTCACAGATTTACAAATAACTTACAGGGTTTACAGAAGGTAAAAGTAAAAAACTTCTCTTGAAATATTATTCCATGAAATGCGATACTTTTTGAGAAAACATAGAAACAATTATCAATTCTCGACAACGAGAACTATGGATTTATAGTAAACACATGTCATGACAAGGCGAAACGTGCGGAAACAAGGGTGGGTATTCCCGTTATTTTCTCCCGACTCCAAAGACCGATTGAACCTAAATTTTCACAGGTTGTTATTTTATAAGTTGTGATACACTAAGTGTGGGCCTTTGGACAATACTGTTTACCGAAAGTGTCCAATGGCTTGAAGGAGCATTTACAGTTAAGACCTCGCTTGAGTGTCACAATCAGGATTTGAATCCACACTCCGATTTGATGCACTAGGCCTACCACTCAGCCGAGTTAATAAGAATTGTCCAAACTCCCAAAATTTAAAGACACTGGACACCTTTCGTAGGCCCTAATTGTCAAAGACCAGTCTTCTCACTTGCTGTATCTCAATGTATCTCAACATATATGCACAAAATCACAAACCTGTGAAAACTTGAACTCAATTGGTCGTCGTAGTTGCGAGATAATAATGGAAGAAAAAACACCCTTGTCACACAAAGTTTTGTGCTTTCAGATGCTTGATTTTGGGACCTCAAAATCTATTTCTGAGGTCTGAAATCAATTCAAATATTTTAGTGGAAAATTGCTTCTTTCTTGAAAACTACGTTACTTCAGAGGGAGCTGTTTCTAACAATGTTTCAAACTATCATCAGCTCTCTCTATTGCTTGTTACCAAGTGAGTTTTTATGCTAACAATTATTTTGAGTGTCCAGTGCCTTTAAAGGCAGTGGACACTATTGGTAATTACTCAAAATAATTATTGGCATAAAACCTAACTTGTTTACAAGTAATGAAGAGCTGTTGATGGTATAAAACATTGTGAGAAACGGCTCTCTCTGAAGTAATGTAGTTTTCGAGAAAGAAGTAAATTTCCATGAATTTGATTTCGAGACCTAAGATTTAGAACTTGAGGTCTTGAAATCAACCATCTAAATGCACACAACTTCGTGTGACAAGGGTTATTTGTCTTTCATTATTATCTCGCAACTTCGATGACCGATTGAGCTCAAATTTTCACATGTTTGTTATTTTATGCGACTGTTGAGATACACCAACTGTGAAGGCTAGTCTTTGACAATTACCAATAGTGTCCACTGTCTTTAAAGTCACTTTACTTGGTTTAATTTAATTTTCAACTTCTTAAAACACAAGTCACTTGCCAAATTTTTTTTACCTCAAGTCCCACCACCCCCACCCCCCTCCCCATCCCTCTCTGAAAAAAAAATGTGTCAGAAGTATGCTGTTGGGTGGTAGAAACTTTTTCAGTTGTTCACTTAACTTCTGTCGACTCTTGTATTAATAATTATGACATCATTTCATAAATTCATAATACCAGATCTTAAGGCCAAGTAAAAAAAGAAACAAGTTGTTCATCCCCGCCCGCCTCCTTTTTGGCCGCCGCCTCCTTTTTTTAAAAAACTATTTACTATTAGTATTAATAAAAAAATATTTAAAAAAAGAAATTCTGGACAAAAATCAAGTTTTTTTTTGCCCAAAGAATTTGTCTCTTTGACTCTTTTACACCTTTGCAATACAACAGCCCTTTTTGGTATTCTAAAATTCTTTAAAAACATGCATTGCATGTGATGAGATGGCTTGTTTAGATTTCAACCTGGAGTAATTTTCAATCACTTTCGGCCGTTCACTTCAGCAGTTGCCGGTTTTGCCATCAAACACCTCTTATATCGAGTGTCAACATTAATATTCTTAAGTTTTGATCAGGGTATATTAAGTGACACGTTGATTATCGGAGCCAGTTCATATTGTTACGGGTTTTAAACACTGCTAAAAAAGAATGTCTTTAACAAAAAAGAAATCAATTCTAGATTTTTCTAATGCACTCTCACTCTCCTATACCAAATTGTGGGTAACCTGAATATAAAACCCTATATATACAAATAGAGTGGAACTTGTCTAACATTCCATATTCCCGAACAAGAATTCTGAAACATAGCCTAGAATGTTTTTCTTGTGAAAATTTTTAGGATTTTTTGTGCTGGATGATTGATAGCCCGATGTTTGTTTTTCGTATCAAGTGTATCCTCCAGCAGTGGTGAGGGTTGACATTTCCTCTTTGCCAAAACACTAATCGGTATTATTAAAGAAATTGTTGGCTATAAGGAGCACTTTGGTATGCTATTTATGGACTTGAGGTTAAGGAGGGCTTACTAGAGAAAAAAGAGGTAGGGAGTGAGGCAGGTAAGCAAGGAGGGGGGGGGGGGGGTGTGGTGATACTTGTGCCATCAGCATAATTACTTCATGTGTTTTTAATTTGAGTTTTTTCTTTCCCTTCACAAAAAATAAAGATTAGTCCCTATCACAAAAATTAACTGTAATCCGATACTGAGTTGCTAATGTTTCATGTTAAAGTTTTTGGAGGGGGTTCTAAAAAAAAATCCTAAAAAAACTATTATGTCTAACATAAACAAGTTTTTTTGTTCATTTATATGGGAATTTCAAAACAAATAATTTTTTTTAAATCTGCTTTAGGCTTAGTTCGAACCATTTGTGTGGAGAGGAAATGTCTTGATTAAAACATGAGAACTCTCTATGAAACGTTGAGAACAAACCAAATTTGTTCGGAACTAATTTTTTGTGAAGCCCTATAATGCCTTGAGGTGATAATTTTCCCTGTGCACAGCTCCTTACACATATTTCCGTTGAATTTGAACCACTGCCAGGAGTCAATTAACTTGCAGAGAACTGCAGAATTAAACAAGTAAAAGTGATAATTAGAGTTGTAATTTGAGGTTAAACCCTGGAAAACCTAGAACAATACTTGAGGCAAACCTGAAGTTGCCTCCTGTTCTACTTTTCCATTGGTCCACTAACCCCCAAATTAAATAGGTTCCATTAGTCAAATTTCTTCACACTTTTTTTAAAAAAGAAGTCTCCTTACAAAGGAGATTTTCCTTTCTTAATCTCCCAATGTGAAGCAATCTAGTTAAAAGAAATAGCCTTTTATAGCTAGTTAAAACTAGTTCCCGTTTGCCTTTTTGCTAAACAAGATCCTTCTCAGTTAGTTCGCTCCAGGTGCTTTCAGATGCCTTTAAAAGCTTCAGGAAAATGTTGTCTCAATTGGTCATCGAAGTTGCAATAGAATAGTGAAAGAAAAAAAAAAACACTTGCTGGTTACCAAGTTAGTTTTTATGAAAATTAATATTTTGGGTACTTACTAATAGTGTCCAGTGCCTTTAAATGTGTTATAACTATTTTTTGAAAGATAATCTGCAACGGCCGTAACAAACAAGTACATTGTCTTAATGTATAGAAAAATAGTTTTCAAAACACTGAAAAATTTTATACACTCATGAAATGTAACGCCTTTTAACTTGCCCCTGCCCCTTAGTTACGCCACTGATAAACAGTGCACTGCTTTTAATTGATTGACATTTTTAATCTGGCCAGATCGGATTTGCCGCCTTAGTTCATGGACTGCCAAAAGCATCAATGATCTGGTTGTGGGGAACAAACCCCAGTTTTCTTGACTTGATGCCAAAGAATCTGCAGCAGAAAGCATTCTCCCATAACCAATCTGCATTCTTACAAATGTTTGCAAACAACTCCCAAAGTATCAGGAGATCAACATGGTGTGATTTTCTTTTTTACACCTTACAAGACTGCATTCTTTCATATAATCCCCTGGCTTCCGAAATTCCTCATTCACATAAATCACCCTTCAAGTAGCCCATCATTAGGCCTACCCGTCATAATTGTAAACCTGATCAAATTAAACTATTGAGGATTAGCCAGGCTATGTGCTGGAGACGAGCCATAAAAAACCTCTCAATGAAACCTTGATTTCGAAGAGCCCCTCTTCAAATCCTTTAACCATCTGCCTTGCCAAAATGAGCAAAGATTGTAACATCACTCTGAGATCAAAGGAACACCGATTAGCAATGAGTTGTACACCCTTTAACTGCGATGATACACTTAATTAGATGTTCACAGGGTGGACAAGGTTTCCTAATCCCATAACAATACCACATGCCTGACTAGAATCTCGTCTTCATAGCTTAATCTTGGCGTATTGTGTAAATCTTAACAGAAGAGCATGATCCTGTCTTATGATCTGTAGGTCAGTGACATCAGTGTTTAACCCTTTGGACGTTGAGGTGACCGTCGGACCGTAACATTATGAGTAGTCAGTCTTGCCAGGTTTTGAAGAAGATACAAGGTATGTAAGATTCGTACTTCTATTATTGTTGTTTTTAATTTTTTGAAGTGTTACTTCCTAGTTGGTTTGGGGGTTGAACTAGGAAATATTGAGAACTTATGACCTTAGGAATATTGATTCCTTCTCCTCAGCTCTCCTAAGCTTTTTATTTTAATTTCCTTCCTGTAGCTCCTACTAGGAGTGACTTTGAGCCATGTTTGGGGCGGGAAAACTTAAAAAAAAAAATTGAAAAAAAATCACTGCTGCTCTAGCCTAATTACTGAGCCATTATTTTTGCAGTCTCCATATTTTGTCAGTATGGTTGTTCGGGTGGCAGACAGACGTCATACAACTTATCTGCCGTATAGCCAGGGATCACACCCAAATGTATGATACAACCTGGGAAATGGCAGCAGGGATGCAACTTTTTATTTTGAATATCAAGTAATGTGAAACTGATTGGGTAATTTTTTAAAATGCTGCTCCAATCAAGTTTTCTACGTTTCAAAACTCAAAATTATTTGGATTTTACCCAGTCAGTTTCCATTGTGGTTTACTACTTGATGTATTCTAGTTTGGAAAAGCAGTCTTAAAAATGCATTCCTGTGGCAGTTCCGTTTGTTTGCCCATTGTCCTTATTGCATCCTCCCATAGACTTTGTACACAAAATTCTTTATGCAGCATCCATGGAGACTTTTTGCTTTTGTCTTTGATATTTTTACTGAATATTGTAATGTTATTACTATTACTTTTATTATTATCATTAAACCAAGGATGCCTCATAAGTTAATTTAATCATTGTACTTCCCAAGCCTGAGGAAACTTGTAAAAAGGGTGCATGTGAACCAGAATCAAGGGTTTTAACCAGTTTTAACCCCTAACTGTTCCTCCATAAATAAGTGTTCCTGGTTCTTTTACGTGCGCTACCGAGACCAATTTCATAAAGCACAAAAAGTTGCTAACCATAAAGAAATAATGCTAAGAACTGTAGGATAAGGTTACCAACCAAATTACCATTTCATGTGTACCATTTGTGACTGATTTTCTGCTCATTTTTGCTTAGCAGGAAATTGTTAAGCAATTACATGCACTGCCAATCCTCGTACACTAAACTTATAGCTGTCTATTCCTAAGCAAAAAAACAATTATGCTTTATATGACACTTGTGACATCACCAGGACTCTAACCCATACTCGGCTGATCAGAATACCTCTCAGCCATGATACACTGTAGTATAGTGTGGCAAATCTGATGAACTGACAAAGCTAGTAAAAAGGTCAGACTGAAAATCTGAAGAAAATATATATATATGCCATTTATTTAGGTGATTTCAACCATCACTAAAAACCCTGTCCATTAAATCTTTGGTTTTACAGAAATAAGTTTTACAAATTATTTGTGAGGCTTGGCACCTTTTTCTGTCACTTCGCAGTGTAGCTAAGTGCACCCTTGTTGCCAGAAATAGTGGATGGATGAATAGCCCCCTCTTGAGACTCACATTGTGGTCTGAGAGATACTATCATCAGGCCTGGATTTTCATTTGTGAGCATGTTGAAAGGGCAAAGCCAATTTCAATTTGCAAAGGGCGCGCACACTTCCACTGAAACGTTTTCCAGTCAATAGGAAACTTTTGAAGGGCACCAAGGCCAAGACCAGGGGCAACAGGGGCCATGGCCTCCGTTGCATGCAGGTCATTCCAGGCCTGTGACATACATTCAGATAATACTTGGCGTAAACATTACACTTCACCTTAGCACTTTTTGTAAACATCGCCCTCTTGTGATATTAACCCTCCTCATGTCAGCTGTCTCTTGCCTCTCCCATCTTAGAGTCCAGCGCCGACGGTGATACTTTTGACACGGCCTCTGAGGTGGAAGATGCCCCAGGGTTTGCTCAAGGGCTAGTTGATCAGACTGTTAAAGAGGGCGAGCCGGTGAGGTTGACGTTTATTAAGACCACAGGGTATTCCGAGGTTCCTGAAGTGACGTGGTTTCGGAACGGAAGAGAAATCCAAACTCACGAGGACTTCAGCATCTCTTCAGATGGTGATATGTGAGTAACTTTTTGTTTCTCTCTCTTTTCTTAAAACTGGAAATTTAGTGTTCTAATGATATATGTAATTAGCTTAGGGGACAGTTGTCATTGTTTTCACAGTCATGCCTTCAGAACTTTGGTGGTGGGGAGGAGGGGGGGGGATGTTGGATTGTGGAGGTCATTAACCATTCACGATATTAATGATAATGGATGGGGGGGCGGGGCAGTGGGGGTGATTGTTACTGAAAACCTTGTATTACTCTACAACATCATTAAAGGGATGGGATCTTAAAAAACAACTTATTTTCTGTACAACCGTGAAATCTTTGGACAACACCATAGCTTGTCAATGTAATAATGTTTTTTAAAACTTCTTTTTTGGGGTCTGTTCCCTCAAGTGGAACAACGGATGCGTTCAATTAGCTTCCCTGGGGCGACCCCGCGGTGCTCACTCGGGTGTGCCCCTGACAAGAGCTAATTGGACGGTCACTCACCCTCTCGTGGTGACGTCCATGCACCTGGGGCCAGCCCCCAAGTGACCCACTCCACAAGCAGGGCACTTGGGGCTGACCCAGGTGAGCCCCTGGAATGACGTCAAAGCTATTCGAATGTACCGGGGGCAGACAGAGTCGACCCAGGGAAGCTAATCGAACGCACCCATTAGTTGGGTGGGGGGGGGGCATGCTTCATGAATACCCCTTTTACCACTTATGTACCTTATAACTCTTGAGCAGGGGTGCTTATTCCATGGGGTATGCCTATTTGCTGGGATAGATCAGGGGTAAAGCAATTTAAGTGTAAAAGGGCCACCCGTTACCCGTTACTCCCCGGGGTTGCCCTTGGGGAATAGAAAATTAATTGGTAGTGTGAAAAGGGCTTTACCCCCCTAGTCATTCCTCCAAATCAAGGTTTAAGCTTTTAACTCATTGGGAGCAGGGTTTTATAATATTTATAAAGCGCCTAGTTACAAAAGTTTTGAAGAGCTACTATATGAATCAACAATAATCATAGCAACTTAGCATAAAAGCAAATTAGTTGTTTAAACATGAAGGATTCAAGAGATGATGCCTGACGATCATGGAGAGGTAGGCCTACATGTGGATTGTTCCATGTTGTTCTTGAATGTTGTAATCATAATATTGTTGATAGAGTTACTTTCAGGGTACGTTATCCCCTTATTATTTGGGATGAAATCATTGTGGCTGACAGTGACATCATGGTTTTTTTATTGTGTCAACAACAACACCTAAATTTGTTTTCAGGTGACATTTTGAAAGAGTGACAAATATTTTAAATGTGAACCTAATATTCTATTATGTGCAGTGTTATTTGGTGATCAACCATTCCTGGCTCCCCCATTCTTCATGTAAGCATCACAAAAAATTAGAAAGGACTTTTTAAAAATGTAATCGAAGATGGAAATTACATCTGGACTGTTGTAGGCTGGCCTGTATGCTTTGTTTTTTGAAAAGGTCAAGGGCACCAAGGCATTTTCCATTGGTCAAGGGCACCCTAGGAGGAAATTGTAAATTTTGAATGAAGGGTTTCAAGGGCACCAAGGCAATGACCAGGGGGCATGGAGGCAATCGTTGTTGTTGCCTCCGTGAAGTATTAGGCCTGTTAATGTTTCTGTGAACTTTATTTTATGCTCACATGGTGGATGGCTTTACCATAACATTACTGTACAGTAAGCAATAGGGTTGACTGCTTCTAGTTCTACATGAAGTTATGACATTTACAATATGTACTGATATTCCCTAGACTCCCCGAGCAATGCATTCTCTGTTTTGTTTTTTAGTTTGGAGGGGGGAACAAACTTTTCATCTCCGGAGCATTGCGTGAGAATCGACAGTAATTTCAGCAATTGTAAATCAGGTTAAATATAAAGCATAGTCTGGAAAAGAAGCAGTTTGTATTTTGGGAAGAGATTTGTTGTAGAGATTCCATGAAAATAGGCAACAAATAACAGATGGTGTCTCTGCCAAAACCCTCGATCATGTAATGTATATAGAACTTCATCTTTGTTATGTCACAGAGGTAGGTTATCTCAAGTATTCAGGAGATTGGAGTCTGGGTTTTTCTTCTTCGTCTGATTATGTCCTTGGGACGGATAAATTCAGATCTTCACTGGGTGAATTGACAAAACATAGACAACATACCGACGAGCTCCAAAGATTCCATAGAATGTAACAACCGTGTTTTCATTTTGTAAATTTAAAGTTTCTTCGTTTAGAATCTATACCACGCACAGAGCACTGTTTATTATGAAGAGAGGTAAAATTCTTGTAGAGTCAATCTTTGTCAAATTTGCCATGTGTGTAGCGAATGATTCATCTTGTAATTCACCTGGCAAAATGCCACACAAGAACTGTGTTTTGCTTGTTGAGATAGGATTTGTAAATAATTTCTGCACCAAAAATAATTTAAGAATAATAATGATAAGCTGGCATTTATAGAGCTCATTTTTCATAGGATGCAAAGCGCTTGGATGTCTCCAACACAGATCGTAATCAACATCAAAGATGGCACAAAACAAATAAAATCACTTTCAACAAAACAAGTGAGTCTTCCACAATTTTTTTTATATATTTTTTTTTGATTGCTAAGGGCCTGTTACAAATGCCTGACAAAAAAACAGGCTGACAAAACAAACAACTATTTTTCATTGTTTTGACTAAATTGGGTCCACCTATCAAATATTTGACACTATACAGATTGGATGGTGTCAATGGAAAACGACAAAATGTTTTTTCCCCGAAAGGTTATTAAGTAATATGCCTTTATAGGCACTGGACACCTTTGATAATGGTCAAAGACCTGTATTCTCACTGATTGTATCCCAGCATAACCTGTGAAAATATCCACTCTATTGGTCATCAAAGTTGCAAGAAAATAATGAAAGAAAAAAACACCATTGTTGCACAAATTTGTGTGCTTTCAGATGCCCAATAAAAGGCCTTTGAATACTTGAGTGAGAAATTACCTCTTTCTCAAGATCTATGTACTTCAGGGGGAGTCATTGCTCACAATGTTCTATACTATCAACAACTGTTCTCTATTGCTCATTACCAAGTAAGTTTGTATGTTAACAACTATTTTGAGTAATTACCAATAGTGTCCAGTGCCTTTAAGTGTAAATTGAATACATACATATGGGAATGTGACATGCTGAACAAGTGTACATGTACACGCAACCTCTTCCTAACGTCATGTCTGACGAGGAAACAGGATCAAGAACATTGTGATGTTATCGCTTTATTTTGAGACGGACAAATTCCCGGTGCACGCAGCTATTTGTTAGTATCATTAATTCAGTACTACACTAAATTACTGCTTAATGTCCACTGTCATGTATCGTGGCAGGTGTAATTAAAGAGAATAGTCTTGATGATCCTTGAAAGACAACCATTCTTGAAAGACACAAACTGAAAGTAAACAAATCTCAACAATGTCATTCATTACGAATCCTACAAACTGATGAATTTGAAGAGTAAATGCCAAGCCTTGAATAACACACATGCCACGGCCTCTGTTGCCCCGAGTCTTTGTGCACTCACTCATAAGAGATTTTCACATGGTTGTAGCCGCAAGTTTACTAATGATGAATAGTTTCTCCTTATTTCTCCACACCTTGCAAAGCTTCAAACAATACTTATCCAGTGACTTTAACATTTGAAAATGAAAACGGCCTTGCCCTCTCAACATGTTCAAAAATGAAATTCCATGCCTGATGCCATCATAAACTACAAACCCAGCAAATGACCAAAGTCTGGAAGGAAGTTCTAGGAAATTGACTTCAAGATGACCCACATCATTTAAGAATCCTACATTCCATTTGGGTCAGCATCTCACTCTCTTACCAATAGACTGATCCATTAAGCTTCGCCCCATTGCGTATTGACCAATCACAACGCAGCAAAGGTCCGACAAATAAAGTCCGACATGCATGCGCATATGCTTGGCGCGCGCGGTAGAGTTGTGCAGAAAGGCATTGAAGAGGCCCACGTGTTCTTGCTCACAGGTGCGTCGTGGTAGAGCCTATTGGATCGGTCTATTACAGTTTGTATGTCAACTACCCTAGAATTTCCAGTCAATGAAGCAACAGTGATCTGGGAATCCCCAAATGCTATTTTCCTAATTTTGATATTACTTCAGTAATAACTTTATTTTGGTGGAACTGGTATAAACTGTAAACTTTCAAACTAATCAATAATTTATGTTGGTTATTTACAAAATTCTGTACATTGGCCTTAAAGGCAGTGGACACTATTGGTAATTACTCAAATTAATTATTAGCATAAAACCTTACTTGGTAACAAGTAATGGAGAGCTGTTGGTAGTTTAAAAAATTGTGAGAAACAGCTCCCTCTGAAGTAACATAGTTTTTGAGAAAATTCTCACTAAAATATTTGAGTTTGATTTCGAGACCTCAGACAAAATCAAGCATCTCAAAGCACACAACTTATGCAACACGTGCAATTTTTTCCATTATTCTCTCGCAACTTTGATAACCAATTGAGCACAAAATTTCACAGGGGTTCGCCCCGGTGTTCGGCTGTGGCTGCTTAATGCGCCGTAGCACCTTGTAAGCCCTTTTAAGGTGCTAACTAGATGGGTCTCAGAATTCATCACTGCAATTACCTATCTTTCTAAGAGTTTATACTCAGCACCTTGAGTACCTTGTTTGGTAGATACGTGCGCTATATAAGACTTCAATATTATTATTATTATTATGCATAAGTGAGAAGACTGGTCTTTCACAACTTCCAATATTGTCCAGTGTCTTTAATTAAAACTAACTGCCATCAAAACTGCCAACTTCAAAACCAGTAAATGACTAAAGTCTCGAAGGAAGTTCTCCGAGACTTCAAGATGACCCACATCAATTAAGAATCCTACATTCCATTATGGGTCAGCATCTCACCATCTCACCCATTGCAGTTTGTACGTCAACAAACCCCAACTGTCGCACCAAGAAGACGTTTATATTAAGAATTTCCAGTCAATGAGGCCTTTTTATTTATAGCTTGTTTTTGACGCTCATAGAGTAACTTATCTACTTGAACCGTCAAGTAACAACTGCTAGACCGACTCTTTTACACAGTATGACGTGAATCGTCATTAAGATCACATTCATCATGTTACATGACTTATGATACATTCTGACATTAAAGACATGATACATGAACAGCAATAATAAAAAATCAAATAAAAATGAAAAATATTATAAATTTTATGATTTTCATTCCAAAACCACAGACTTAAAAAAAAATTAAACGCAATACCACTTCTGAAAACCTGAGAAACTCTGACTTACTGCAGTCTGTAAAAATACTTGACATTGTCATTTTGCTTCATGTCTATGCGTTAAGTTTGCATTTGGCGATTTGGTAATGCGGCCAAAGTGTTTGGGAAGCATGCACCTTTCTCCCACATGGCAGTGTTCCAGATGAAGAGTCGATCTGGTTCAACCATAGAGCAGTGCAAACTGCTGTTAGTGCTACTGTTATTGTGCTACTCAAATAACAGTCAATATCAATCAATATACTTTATTTCCACTCAACCAATTAGTAGTACATACAGGTACATTAAATACAGAATTTAAGGTGATTAAGTTGTGGGGTCTCAGAAAAGCAAAGCTTGTACAGTTACGTGTAGCTTAAAGGTATCAGTTGCATAAAGATTTGTAGTATGTACATATTACACACTTCATGTACAATGTAACAAGATATACTTTTAAGTTTAGGGCAGTGGACACTATTGGTAATTACACAAAATAATTATTAGCACAAAACCTTACTTGGTAACGAGTAATGGGGAGAGGTTGGTAGTATAAAACATTGAGAAAAACGGCTCTCTCTGAAGTAACATAGTTTTTGAGAAAGAAGTTATTTTCCATGAATTTGATTTGGAGACCTTATATTTAGAATTTGAGGTCTCGAAATCAAGCATCTGAAAGCACACAACTCCGTGTGACAAGGGTGTTTTTTCTTTCATTATTATCTCGACCAATTGAGCTCAAATTTTCACAGGTTTGTTATTTTATGCATATGTTGAGATACAGCAAGTGAGAAGACTGGTCTTTGACAATTACCAATACTGTCCACGGCCTTTAATAAAAACATTAGTAGATTCGACTTTCAGATTTGTCGATGTATTTCTCTACTTATTTTCATGTTATGTTTATGAATCGTGTTTTCTACCTTGAATGATGTTTTGATTGGTAACTGCTTCTGCTAAGCAAGCTCATTCTCTTGCTTAGCAATTTTGTTTGATCAATATCTCAATAAATGTTCCTGCTAAGCATGGCTTGTTTTCTTGCTTAGCAAATTCGTGCGATTAATATCTCAGTAGGTTTAGCCTCTTCTCAAGCAGCTACTTAACAATGATTGTACTGTTGATAGTGCACATTCCTATTGAAAGATACTCTACACCATGCATGACCAGAGTCTAACAGTGAAATTACACGCACCCCTGGTGTTATAATCCCTCCTGTCTTGCTCTAATTGGTAGATCTGGATTCGGGGAAAGGAATTCCTTCACACACCCGATAAAATAATTCATCAATTACAGGTATATTTATAAAACAACTGCATGAGTTGGGGAGAATTTTAAAGGTACTGGACACCTTTGATAATTGTCAAAGACCAGTCTTCTCACTTGGTGAATCCCATTGTATGCACAAATACCAAATCTGTAATAATTTTTACTCAATTGGTCATCGAAGTTGTAAGAGAATAATGAAAGAAAAAACACCCTTGTTGCACAAATTTGTGCGCTTTCAGATGCTTTTAAGAGTCCCTGCCTGTAAGAATGTACCAAATTAGGGGGGGGTGTGATTTATGGGTTCGCAGATCTTCTTCCAAAAAATTAGAGTGATACACCATCATACCAAACGAATAAATCCAAAATTTTAGTTCGCTGACGCTTTCGGTTTTGGAGTTACCAGTTATCAAAGTTTGGGCCAAAAAGCCCTCGAGAAACGAATAGTACATTCCCTGTAAACACAAAAACCAGCGCCAAGGTCATCCCAACAAAAGTAAAACATTTTTTGAAACCTCCAGTTGGGCTTATATCAAAAGTAAAAAAAAAAAGTTGGGATCTCGTTGGCGCGTCATGTTACGCGCACCTGAACCTTTGACGAACAGTGCCCTCGTGCCATTTTCAACGCCTCATAACTCAGCGCGCCTATAGGATCCCATGAATTAAACAAGTTCAAATGAAAGAGCTTGCATCCCTAAAACAAATTTAAGTGCAAAGTGCGTGGGATCTCGTTGGCGCAGAGAGATAATAGAGGTCAAAGTTCAAATTTTACCAATATATTGCGTTTTCGCACCTCCATAACTTCGCGCGCCAACAACAAAAAATTGTTTTTATGGCAACTGGGTATTGGAACAGTTTTCATCTAATGACAAATGGAAAAAGAATCTTGGGATCTCTGCATCTTGCATGTCAAAAGATTTTTTGAAAATTTTCTAAAGTATTGCCATTTCACACATTTTTGCCTAAATTGGGACAACATTCACTTTTCTCATCACTGTAAGTATCTGTGGCAAATGAAACTACACTACTGCCTATTTTGGGCGATTTTGCGTCGTCTAGAAATCCACGCGCCAATATGATCCCATTAAGTTGTCCGCATTTTATGATTATATAGATTCTCAGCAACAAATAAAAAGCAAAAATCAAATGGGATTTGAGTGGCGCTAACAAATATTACAGATCAAAAGTTCGCAATACATGCCTATACTTATGCATTGCTGTGGCAACCGAAGTGAGAAATATCCCCCAATTTGAAAATGTTGGCAAACCATGAAGGGGATAGGTCTCCAAAGTGAATTTTGGTCAAGATATAGACTGGACTTGTTTTTACAAATGGTGTTAGTTTAATGTTGGTGGGTAACTGTTGCCAAGGTCAAAGGTTACAAAGAATATGGCTGTTTTTGATATTTTCTGTCAAGAGCCAACTTCAGAGCCTTTTCAAGATTTTATTTAATGAACAAGGGCTCTATCCTTTATGTTGGGGAAAACCACTTATAATATCTAGGCACATGTGATTGTCCCAAATTAATTATAGAGCCCTCGTTCATTTGATAAAATGTTGACATGGCTTTGAAGTTGGCTCTCCACAGAAAATATTGGTGTTTTGTAATTCATTTTCTGTGGAGAGCCAACTTCGAAGCCCTGTCAACATTTTATCAAATAAGGAAGGGCTCTATAATTAATTTGGGACAACCATATGTGCCTAGATATTATAAGTGGCTGTCCCAAACTGAAAAGATAGAGCCCTTGTTCTTTAAATAAAATCTTGAAAAGGCTCTGAAGTTGGCTCTTGACAGAAATATAAAAAACACCCATATTCTGTGTAACCTTTGACCTTGGCAACAGTTACCCACCAACATTAAACTAACACCATTTGTAAAAACAAGTCCAGTCTATCTCTTGACCAAAATTCGTTTTGGAGACCTATCCCCTTCATGGTTTGCCAACATTTTCAAATTGGGGGATATTTCTCACTTTCGGTTGCCACAGCAATGCATAAGTACAATATGTATAGGCATGTATTGCAAACTTTTGATCTGTAATATTTGTTAGCGCCACTCAAATCCCATTAGCTTTTTGCTTTTTATGTGTTGCTGAGAATCTATATAATCATAAAATGCAGACAATTTAATGGGATCATATTGGCGCGTGGATTTCTAGACGACGTAAAATTGCCCGAAATAGGCAGTAGTGTAGTTTCATATGACCTTTGACCTTTGTTATATTGGTGGGCCAACATGATCCCAATTATTTTTCAATTGAAATCTGTTTAGGAACACTCAACTTAACCAAATACAAAAAAACATTGATGGGATCTTGTTGGCACAGATACTTACAGTGATGAGAAAAGTGAATGTTGTCCCAATTTAGGCCAAAATGTGTGGAATGACAATACTTTAGAAAATTTTCAAAAAATCTTTTGACATGCAAGATGCAGAGATCCCAAGATTCTTTTTTCATTTGTCATTAGATGAAAACTGTTCCAATACTTAGTTGCCATAAAAACAATTTTTTTTTGTTGGCGCGCGAAGTTACGGAGGTGCAAAAACGCAATATATTGGTAAAATTTGAACTTTGACCTCTATTATCTCTCTGCGCCAACGAGATCCCACGCACTTTGCACTTAAATTTGTTTTAGGGATGCAAGCTCTTTCATTTGAACTTGTTTAATTCATGGGAACTTATAGGCGCGCTGAGTTATGAGGAGTTGAAAATGGCACGAGGGCACTGTTCGTCAAAGGTTCAGGTGCGCGTAACATGATGCGCCAACGAGATCCCAATTTTTTTTTTTTACTTTTGTTATAAGCCCAACTGGAGGTTTCAAAAAATGTTTTACTTTTGTTGGGATGACCTTGGCGCACATTTTTGTGTTTACAGGGAATGTACTATTCGTTTCTCGAGGGCTTTTAGGTCGAAACTTTGATAACTGGTAACTCCAAAACCGAAAGCGTCAGCAAACCAAAAATTTTGGATTTATTCGTTTGGTATGATGATGTATCACTCTAATTTTTTAGAAGAAGATCTGCGAACCCATGAATCACCACTTGGTACACTCTTACAGGCAGGGACTCTTAAAACAAAGTATTAAAAGACTTCCAGGCCTGAAGCCTTTTAATATTTGAGTGACAAATTACCTTTTTCTCAAAAACTGTGTTACTTCAGGGGGAGCTGTTTCTCACAATGTTTTATACTATCAACAGCTCTCCATTGCTCATTTATACCAAGTAAGTTTTTTATGCTAACACATATTTTGAGAAATTACCAATAGTGTCAAGTGCCTTCAAGCAAGTCTGTTGTGTTCTTGATAGTCCCAGGGAGGTTGTGGGAGGGAATGTGACACAAAGGGTATCAGGTATTGTTGTGGCAAGGTAGATTTACTCATGGAGGAAGGAAGAGAAGGAGCTCGAACGAAGGGACTTCAAAAAACGACCCCGTGGTACCGCAACCGTTTAACGACACCTCGTAATCACCCACATACCTTACACAGACAATGGGCGACCTGGCGTATGTGAGTTTGCGCGTGCGCACTTGGTTCTTCACTCAACTATGGTGTCGTATGTCGTATGGATATAATACAGAAAAACAAGACCTGATAAAAATTGTGTACACTTGTGCTCACCAAATCGAAAAACACAATTGAATACCAACCACCCTCGTGTGCTAATACCCAAATTTTGAACCACCGCTAGTGACCGGAAAGTCACAAAAAATGTAAAAATATGCCATGATGTTTCCGTGAAACACCACAAACGGTAAATGAAAATGTGTATATTCACAATTCTTGTCTCCAATGATTCAAATTTACACGCAGGCAAGAGCGCAGACTGGCGGTACCACACGTTCTGTACATAGAGATTTAATCCTACTCGTTAATCGGCCGTCCAGCAGTGGAGGTCTCCTATCTTTTTCCACTGGTCAGACAGGGGCATTGTCAGAGTATTCTTTTGTTACTCTGCGGTTTTGCGGATCGTTCGAGCTCCTTCTCTTGCTTCCTCCATGATTTACTATAGAAAGGAATGGCAACTTGCTACTGGAATATTACAATCAACCCCCATATATAATGCCCCAGTCACAACACAAACTAATAAATCTGCAGATAAGAAAATGCTAAGTTGATTGTAAATATTTAGTCTGGTAATAGAAACCAATGAAAGAAAAGACAAGGCAATCGATTTTCGTGGTTTTAAATGATATTTTTTCTGACTTTGACATAGTTTTTCGGCGTAGCTGTATCAACTTCCTAAGCAGTGATGTTTCCCAGATGGTTTATCACTTGATACAAATTTTTAAAGCTCAATGCACCCTTGCCCCCTGTTCCCCCACTCCCATGAAGCAAATCACCTTGATCTGTCATGATCTTTCCTCTATTTGTGATGATTTTAAACAATACAGCATACATCTTTGTAATGCCACTGGTATGTATACAGTTGAGACCAGGCATAATTTTCTTTCTACTTTAGTCGATTTCCAATTTGTTTTGCCCTTGGAAAAATCAGGAACTTTTTTGTCAATAAGACCTAAAAAGTATGTTAAAGGCAGTGGACACTATTGGTAATTATCAAGAACTAGTCCTCACAGTTGGTGTACCTCAACCTGTGCAGAAAATAACAAACCTGTGAAAATTTGAGCTCAATCGGTCATCGAAGTTGCAAGCAAAAAAAAACACCCTTGTCGCACCATGGTCACACAAAGATGTGTGCTTTCTTCAGATGCTTGATTTTGAGACCTCAAATTCTAAATGGGAGGTCTTGAAATCAAATTCCTGGAAAATACTTTCTCGAAAACTACGTCACTTCAGAGGGAGCAGTTTCTCACAATGTTTTATACTAGCAACCTTTCCCCATTACTCGTTACCGAGTAAGGTTTTATGATAATAATTATTTTGAGTAATTACCAATAGTGTCCACTGCCTTTAAAGCCTAAATACATGTAGGTCAGCCCTCGTACTCTATAAAATTCGTAAAAAATACTGTATAAAGGTCTCTATAAAAGTCCTGGTTGGGACTCAACATATCACAGCTTCACCCAGATTTTTGTTGAAAGCACAGGAAAAAAATACACTGGAAGGTGGAAGGGTAAACATGCACAAGTATGTCAACATTGTGTCTTTTGTAGTAAGTATTCGCTTTCTTAGATCTTATTTCAGATTTCAGTTGTTGAATTCCAGGCTTCATCTTGTGTTTCTTAACACAATAAGCTGAATTTCAGTTGACACCAGTTGGTTTCAGAGTTACTTGCAATTCTGTTGCTCCTAAAGCTTTGACTGTTTTCTTGTAGCCTAGATGTATAGAAATTTGAGAAATGATTTTTGTAAACAGCGGTTGGCTATGACTTGTGCCAAAATATTCATACATAGCTTTTCAGCTAAATGCAGTTCTTGAAACGCATCAGCATAATACAAAATTGAATGTTTAGGAAAACACTGAAATGTGCTAGCGTCAAAATTGTAGACTCCCCTCGTTTTTGAGACTCTATAAGCGTAGAAAGCGTACTCTTGATTAGTAGTCTCCATTTTTTTCTTTTTTTTCTTTCTCTTACATCTGTTATGTAGGCATGTCTATCATATCGCCTGATCGTTTACAAATAAAAGAATTGAAGCAAAACACATTTAAAAAATATTTTCCTAGTAAAACACTGAAATGTACTGGGCGATGAAATTTTAGCCCCCTTGTATTTGAAACTTTATCAGCGTACTATTGATGTGGGAGTCTAGAATTTTCTGTTTTTTTTCTCTTTCTTTTCCATCTGTTATGTATCTATCATATTGCATGTTTGTTTACAATGCAAGAATGAAGCAAGTATGTGTACAGATGATGTTGGGTCAGTTTGCCCTCCAGTTCTTGTCAACATTCCATTCCTTCATCGTTCTCCTCTTCAGGCTGGTTCAAATGATGGCCTATGGATGCAATTAGCATGACCCCAAATGATTCAGATGTCCTGGAACTTGGAGTTCACTGATCATCTCAATCGATCAATCTTAAAAAGTATGAGGCAGGGCCTGAAAATAATGCACTGAGGCCAGTGATTTTAGTGTCAGGCCAGTAAACTCATGACCAGACAAAGCCCAGTGGTCTTGTGTTTTTGTAGCTTTGTGAAAAAATGTTGGCTATGAATCAGATTGTATCTTACAAATTCTCATGAGTAACACTTACACATAAAACAAACAAGATATATCTAGATATACTAGATCTTTTCATTCTTGTCTAGTAAAACTTTTGTTCTTTAAAGGCAGTGGACACTATTGGTAACTACTCAAAATAATTATTAGCATAAAACTTTACTTGGTAATGAGTAATGGGGAGAGGTTGATGGTATAAAACTGGTGAGAAATGGCTCCCTCTGAAGTGACATAGTTTTCGAGAAAGAAGTATTTTTCCACGAATTTGATTTCGAGACCTCACGTTTAGAATTTGAGGTCTCGAAATCAACCATCAACTTCGTGTGACAAGGGTGTTTTTTCTTTCATCAGTGACCATCAGTTAACCTATACATTATAGCCAAAGCCAAGTCAAGTTGTTGACCATAAATCTTTGGCCTTATTGATTGTCAGTACTTATGACCTGCTTATATTGGCCCTAATGGGTTTTAGTTAACTACAAGTTGTGTCTGGGGTCATAAATCTTTGGCCTTGGCCTTTTAAGCCAGTGACCAGCCTTAATCTTTCTCTGTCAAGAAAGGCATCTCCCAACTGTGAATCAAAATATCAGAGTTAGTTTGTTGAACTTTAAAGCCAGTGGACACTTTCGGTAAACAGTGTTGTCCACGGCCACACAACTTATATACAAAATAACAAACCTGTGAAAATTTAGGCTAAATCGGTCATCGGAGTCGGGAGAAAATAACGGGAAAACCCACCCTTGTTTCCGCACGTTTCGCCGTGTCATGACATGTGTTTACTATAAATCCGTAATTCTCGTTGTCAAGAATTGATAATTGTTTTAATGTTTTCTCAAAAAGTAAAGCATTTCATGGAATAATATTTCAAGAGAAGTCTTTTACCATTACCTTCTGTAAACCCTGTAAGTTATTTGTAAATCTGTGAACTTTTTTTTTTTCTGTTCCGAAAGTGTACAGTGGCTTTAAATTCAAACTTTTTTCACTATCACTTCATACTATCACATTTTCTGAAAAATAAGCATCTTTCTTGACTTGAGTAACTAATAGTAACAAAAACAGTAAAAATAGTTTGTATTAATTGCTAATGAGCTTTTTTACAAGGGAATGTTTTCATTAGGGGTGTCTTTTGTTGACTTTTGATAAAAAAAAAAAAGGCTGTGCCCAACTTTATGGCTCTGCTTACTGTACGCAAAGAACTGGCGCTTGTGGAAGTAGGAAATTAGCGCTTTCGTCAAGCGTATTTCACAGGTTAGCAGGAAATTTAGCTTGTGCGTGTGCAAACTCCCCGTTACTAGGCATTCTTTGCTTACACAGCTAGCGCAGAAATTCACTGTAGAATGGTGATCGTAAGCGTAATTCGGCCGTAAGCAGAGCCACAAAATTGGGCCCAGAATGAAAGTATCTTTCAAATAAAAAGGAGAGGAGAGAAAATGCTGTTCTCTCCCTTTAAACCAATTAAAGAGCAAAATTCTTAAGTTGACCACCGTGGTGACCTGTGGCCCTCTGGTCTATTCCAGAGAGTCAACTATTCCTCTAACAGTGTTTGTTTGGCCTTTAAGGAAAAATGGATTGAAATTAATGAGGACTCTGTGGTAGGTAGAGAGATGATCCCGACGGCTCTGTGATTATACATGCAACTGAAGCTTTGGGTGTGGGATAGGGTTGGGGGGGGGGGGTTAGGGTTGGGGGGGGGAGAGGAGAATATGTATGAAGTTACTGTTGCTGTTAAAAATTAAGGATGAAATGACTTGCAATACTTTGTGTTTGTGTGAAAACACTTGGGGTGTACATGTACTCTATTAATGTCGCTGTATTCGTATACAAAATCTGACAGTTTTACAAGGAAAACATGTTCTAGTCAATTCTTTGTTCAACCCCAAAATAATGAACAACAATACTATGTGTGGGCGTTTGGTGAGGATCATACAGTTCAAATGAAAAGTCTCTAATAAAGAGTTAAACAAAGCAAGCTCTCTACTATTATACGTGTAATTTTGTATACAAAGTATGTATTTGTAATTTGAGGGCTACAAAAAGACAAATATGAATTACCCTTTAGGGAGTCCATCCCATTAGTTATGTGTCAGGGGAAACAAATTGAAATAACAGAGTGTTTTGATTGACAGAGCATGTGTTTTCAATAGTTACATGGGCACTTGAAACTGAGCCAAGATAAGATAATAGAGATTGTAGTAGTGTTTTAATGGTTTCAACATTTGAATTGTTCTCCTTCAGAGAGACTAGAATGAAAGGCAAAATCACTTGGGTCGTTTACAGACAAATCTAAAATATTTCTGGTGGATCTTGGTGGTGTCATGAGAGGTTGGAGCCCAGTGTCCTCAGAGGCTGATAACCAGTTGGACCCTTGAGGGACTTGGGCCCTTGGAGGTTGTAACTAAAAAGGTGTAATGAGAGAAGTACCCAGTTTCCTGAGAGGCTGATTAAAACCAATTAGACTCTGGAGGGTAATTTGTCCTTGGAGAATGCTACCCAAAAGATCTAGCCTCTTGGCAGCAATTTTGTCCTCGGAAGCTGGTACCCATGGGTTTTTGGAGAGTGATACCCTCTAGGATCTTTCTTGAGGATGTTACTAGAAGGTGTCATGAGTCAAGTTTGTCGTCAGAGGCTGGTACCCACAAAAGTCTTTATAAAGCCATACTTCCAATGATCCTTGAAAGATGCCACCGGCAGTAGATAACTGGATGTGTCCTCACAATCTGATACCTGTCATATGAAAGGTGCAATTGTAGCACCCTCTGACAGTGATACCAATTTGGTCTCTGGGGAACAATCACACACAAGTGTCTTTGCAGGGCCATATAGTAACCATGATCCTTAGAAGATGCCATAGTAATTCATACCCTATCAAGCTGATACCTGTCCTTTGAAAGTTTGTAGCAGCCTCAGATGGTGATACCCAACTAGGTTCTTGGGAAGCTGATACCCACAAGGGTCTTTTTAGGGCCATACAAAATTACCATGATCCTTAGAAGAAGCCACCGGCAGTTGATACCCAGATGCGTCCTCTCAGGCTGATACTGAAAGGTTGTAGCACCGTCTGACGGTGATACCCACTACGTTCTTGAGAGGATGATACCCACGTGTATCTTTACCCATGATCCTTGGAAGATGCCATAGGCAGTTGATACCCAAGCTGATACCTGTCATATGAAAGGTTGTTCACCCTTAGTCGGTGATACCCAATAGGTTCTTGGGAGCATGATACCCACATGTGTCTTTACCCCACGATCCTTGGAAGATGCCCCCGGCAGTTGATACCCAAGCTGATACCTGTCATATGAAAGGTTGTAGCACCCTCAGTCGATGATACCCAATAGGTTCTTGGGAGCATGATACCCACATGTGTCTTTACCCACGATCCTTGGAAGATGCCCCTGGCAGTTGATACCCAGATGTGTCTTCTCAGGCTGATACCCGGTGTCATATGAAAGTTAGCACCCTCCGGCGATAATACCCACTAGGTTCCTGGGAGGATGATGCCCAATAACATCATTTGAAAGTGATACTTGATAACGATAACCAGTTTTGTCCTCCGATGTAGGTAATCATCTCTTTAGGAGGATGTTGCCTTGTCATCCAAACGATAATAGCTAGGTTATTGCCAGGGGATGGTGCTGTAAGAAGGTGATTCTTATTACTAATTAGTGATCTTAGGTGAGTGATAAGCCAGTGGCAGAATAACAGGAGAAAATATCTGATCGGTGTTGATGTAAGAATTTGAAGGAAATATCAATATTTCATTCCAACTAAAATGCTTCGTCAGCCTTAAAATGTTAACTAGAATATTTTCTTGTGACTTCAATGACCGACTAAGCTAAAAGCGTTCTTATTTCATGGATATTTCAGGTCAGATAAAGTATGGTTACAGGGCCCAATTTCATAGAGCTGCTTATAAGCACAACAAGTAGCTCAGCACAACAAATTTATGCTTACCAGATTAAGGTTATCAGCCAAACTACCGTATCATATGTACAATCTGTAAATGATTATTAAATCCTGCTCATGTACTGCTTAGAGGAAAAATGTTATGCAATATTTTCTCTGTTTAAAGACGTTGGACACTATTGGTAATTGTCAAAGACCCGTTTTCTCACTTGGTGTATCTCAACCTATGCATAAAATAACAAGCCTGTGGGAATGTGAGCTCAATTGGTTGTCGAAGTTGCGAGATAATAACAAAAGAAAAAACACCCTTGTCACACAAAGTCGTGTGCTTTTAGATGCTTGTTTTCGAGACCTCAAATTCGAAAATCAAATTCTTGGAAAATTACTTCTTTCTCGAAAACTATGTTACTTCAGAGGGAGCCGTTTCTCACAATGTTTTATACTATCAACCTCTCCCCATTACTCCTTACCAAGTAAGGTTTTATGCTAATAACTATTTTGGGTAATTACCAATAGTGTCCACTGCCTTTAAGCAGCTCTATGAAATGGGCCCTGGTCTTTGACAAGTACTTAATTTTGTCTGCATGCTTTCAATTTTGCCTTTTAAGGAACATTACAGAATTGTTTTTTGCTAACAAAACAGTTGCTGGCAGTGTAAGCACTTTATGTAATCCACCATATACATCAACTGACAAACCTGTAGAAGTTTGAGATCGATCGGCCATCTGGGTCACAAGAAAAAAGTGGAAAACCGATTACACATTTTTCATAACATCGATTAAATTTTTTTTTAAAGTAAAGCGCTCACATAGCGATAAACTCCAAACGGGAAATTTGTTATTATTTATTCTCATCAAATATGACATTTCATACAGAAATATTTGAAGGGCTGTTTTCTACTGTCATCACCGTGTGTAAGTTTTATGTAAATCTGTGATCTTAGATGATTTGTTTTCTTACCAATTCTTCAATGTTCCTTTAATAGACACATTACCTTTACTTTAACATTTCATATCCAAGTGTGTGGAAATTAGTATTGTGTATGCCTTACATACCGTCAACGTGCTGCTAATGAACATTCTTTTTGTGAACCTACTGTCCTTTTACAAAATTGTTTCTTCCAAGTCGCCTTCCAAGATACCAGTGTATCTTGAAGTCTGTGAAGGCCAAATTAACTCTCAATTACTCTTGGCAGTTTTAATTCCATGCTTGCAGGCAGAGTTGGTCGTCACAACCTTTATTAAAGTATAAGGCCCCGAAGGAGCAAGACATTTCCATATGGGGTGTTAGGCACGGAACCCGGGGCCCACATGCTGGGAGGGGCCATTGCGTTGATGAGTACACAACACTTAAAGGTACTAGACACGTTTGGTTATTGTCAAAGACCAGTATTCTCACTTAATCCCAACATATGCATTAAATAACAAACCTGTGGAAATTTTTACTCAATTGGTCATCGAAGTTGCCAAAAATTATTGAAAGAAAACATACCCTTCTTGCACTGTAAGTTTGTGTGCTTTCAGATGCCTAATAAAAAGGCTTCTTGCCTAAAATATTTGAATATCGAGTGAGAAATTACCTCTTTGTCTAAAACTATGTTTCTTCAGAGGGAGCTGTTTCTCACAATGTTTTATACTACCAACAGCTTTGTTTTAAATAGTTACCAATAGTGTCCAGTGGCTTTAACATGTTAAAGGAGTAAAATTTCATATACACCTCACCTTATAGGATAAGGAAACTAATTCTAGTGTTGACTCTGATTACGTTTTTTTTTAAAGGATTGTCTTCAAGCGGCATCAGTTTGATAGCAATGGGAATATTAAGCATTGATGTTGACATGCAAGGTTTACGGAGTTACTGTTATTATTCAAGGCAATGTGTTCCTTTGGTTTTTGAAACCGTTCAATTGTTTTAATTCTATTTAAATGTAGTAGTATACAGTGAAATTAGCACTTGAACATTTCATTACAAAAGGTGGTCGCCTTTTTTAGAAATAAATATTTATTAAAGTTCAGTCTTCGTTTTCATGCATAACAAAGAACATAAACAGTTTGGGCTGCACCCATTACAATCAATGAATTTAGTCAATAAATCAATTGATCATTAAAATACAAACATTTAAGTTGTTGCTGTTTCTTTAGTCATCTAAACATCTAAAAAAAATACATATTTTTAGCATTAACCTCTTAAATAGAATCAACAGAATTATGTTGAATTATCATTTCAGTTTATCTTCAATCCCAGACAACAGTATTTTGATGAATTTTACATCCCTCCTTCATCTTCATGAAAAGTTGAGGAGTAAACATTCTCAAATAGTTTCCACGTCTCCAACAAACCATATGACAAACATTTCCGGTAAAAATGTCTTGCTACATAATCCTGTTCAAAGTGTGGCATACATGTATCTTGTATTAAGCCAATGCCAACTTCCAACAAACATGGTTCCACTGAACACAGGCCAATAGGAATTGCAGTGAGCTGTTTTTTCTTTCAATCAATCAATCCATACTTTATTTCCACTCAATCAAACATTAATAAATACACAGTTAAATACAGAATAGAAGGTGATTAAGTGATGGGGGTCTCCAACAAGCAAAGCTTTTCGAGTAGAGACCCCCATGACATGTATAGCTAATTCCATACAGAACTTCAGTTTGTATATTAAAGGAACACGTTGCCTTGGATCGGTCGAGTTGGTCTTTGAAAAGCGTTTTTAACCGTTTGTTATAAAATGCATATGATTAGAAAGATATTTTAAAAGTAGAATATAATGATCCACACAAGTATCACTCGAAATTGCATGGTTTTCCTTTTTCCTCGTCGACTAACACGGTCAGCCATTTATGGGAGTCAAATTTTTGACTCCCACAAATGGCCGACCGTGTTAGTTCGTAAAGTAAACGGAAAACCATGCATTTTCGAGGCAAATTTGTGTGGATCATTGTATTCTACTTTTAAATCCTCTTTCTAACCATATGCAATTTATAACAAACGGTTACAAACGCTTTTCAAAGACCAACTCGACCGGTCCAAGGCAACTTGTTCCTTTAACTATAACAAGATACACAAACAAGGATTAGGACAATAAGACTTAGACGTAGGCTGCTCAGCAGTAAAGTATTGGTCAAGAAGAATAATCGGCAGAGGGAATGGCAAATAATAAAAATCATTTTTGAATGACCAAATTTAAATCAAGTCAGCTATTATTATCATATTTTTCCCCGCAAAATACACTTGTCATTATTTAAAGAATTCCAAAACTTAGGACTTTGATCGTGTTCCCTTTTGGGCACATGAAGTATGTAAATTGGAATATGGATGTCACTGGTGTGTCTAGGATTATGTTGATGAACAAAGGTATTTGAAATGAACATAGATTGAAAATAGTTAGGTAAATCGTGTTTAAAGAATTGATTCATAACAACTCCCAGTTTATCATTGACTTTAAGAGTCTTATGTCTAAAGAATAATAGATTTGAGTGGGCTCTAAAAGTTGAAGAATTTGACTTTGCTCTTACAAACATTCTTCAAAAAACAAATGTCTTCTCACTATGAGAAGTTTCTGCAGATACGGCATGCAGAAGATACGCACATGTGTCTGATGCAATAATGACTTGCCAATATAATTAAGGGAATAAAAAGCTAGCTACTAGTTCTACATGTACGAAGTCCCTGTGTTGCATGCCCATTTCCGAAAGTTTCCGGTTCCGTTCGTGCGCATGCACGTATAGTCCTGGTGCATACGTTCTACGTTCTGGTTTTCCTTTCACACACAGCGCGGCCAACTCACCGACAGCGCCTGCATCTCCCGTAACAAGAAACGTCTTGCATCAAGACTAGCGCGGAGTCTCTGCTCACAACCGGTTATAAACACTGGTCATTATCAAAGGTTTAAACACCCCCACGTGACGCGCTCTCCACCAATAGGAATAGCAAAACTGTCTGAGGTATTGGCAGAAAAATAGCCTGAAGCTTAATTGTTTACCTTATTTTTTTTCTACTAAAATATTTAGAGCTAGAAAACACTACACACTTGTTTCTTTTTCTGTTGTCTGGTTTGTTATCATGATGTCACAGATTATGACACTACAAGATCAGAGTCCAAATTTAGACTTTTTTTCTGGGTCACTACCACTTATGTTCTGTGGGAATTTTTGGTCTTGCAGAGATTGATTCTCCAGCCAGAACTTATAAACACTTGTGGTTTTTTAATCTTTCTGTTCGGACAATTTGAAAAGTAAGTTGGTATTGCTTTTTCTCTTGCTGCTTTACTGCATATGGTTTAACTATTTAAGTTTGTATGGACAATTATGACGGTTTTTGGAAAGATGCTGTTCACTTTTGTTTTCTGTGAAGTAAGGTGTTTTAGTGTATCTGGTGTAACTGTGGAAGCGCTGTTTTATAATGGATTGGTGATTGAGGATGAGTGTTTACAAGTTGCATGACATTTGTAAAGGATACATTGATGACTAAACATAATTGAAAGGATGGTTAAGTTAAAAAAAAAGCAGGCTTGGTAACTATAAAAGAAAATTGTAATTATAGATAAGCTTACTGGTTATATAAGTTCATACCAGTACCAATCCTCAGGAGAAATGTTTCTGTCTGGGGAAAAAATGTCTTAGTTGAGAAATTAGCAATTGTAGAAACCACACATCACCCCCAAAAAAATCACATATCCTTAACAATAATTTACAATTTTTTATTTTCACTGAAATATAATCAGTTAATTTAATGAAATGCTCACAGTTTTGTTGTTTGGTATGTTCATCAGCTCAGAACTTCCACTCTTTGTGGCAATAGGTCATTTTCTGTGGCATCTCCATCCATCACAACATTCAAGACAAACTTAAAATCTCACCTGTTCAAACAAGCATACTCACACAATCCTCAGTCCTAATTTGTCTTTCTCTCCTCAAGCGCCATGAGCGCCTTCCTGAGGCGGATACCGGCGCTCTATTAAGTGTTCTTTATTATTATTATTAAAAACTGAACTACGTGAATACATTTACTACTCCCCTGAAAACCAGTGATGTAGTGTACCTTTCCAAAGCTTAATTAGGTTGTAAGTCTTGGATCCAACTGGGTCTTATCATAAGGTTCCATTGATTAGACAACTGATAACGTGGACAGTATCTGTTCCTTGCTCTATGATTTGATACTCTTCAGGTTTGAGGAAGATGACATCTTTTCACCATACATGTGTTCTGCAGTTTTAAAGGCATTGGACACTGTTGGTAACTACTCAAAATAATTGTTAAAATAAAAATTACTTGGTAACGAGCAATGGAGAGCTGTTGAAAGTATAAAACATTGTGAGAAACGGCTCTCTCTTAATTTGGGAAAGAGGTATTTTCTCACCTGCAGGCCTGAAGCCTTTTATTGGCATCTGATAGAAAACAAACAAATTTGTACCACAAGGGTGTTTTTCTTTCATAACTCTCTTGCAATTATGATGATCAATTGCGGAAAAGTTGTCACAGAATTGTTGCCAAGTGAGTTTACTGGTCATTGACAAATACCGAGAGGTGTCCAGTGCCTTTAAAAATCTTATTTTTGTCCTCACTACATATATTTTCATCACCGTGTAACAACCTAGATGTCCTACCGTACATTAAATCATGCATCTGTCTTTGCACATGTGGATTTATTTATGGAATATTGTAGTAGGAACGTTTCCATTGAATCGAGGTATGTTTGGCGTTAGAATGGAATGCTCCCACGTGCAAACTGTTTTGGTCGTGCTTTATGAATTACCGGCTAGTGGGTCGCCAATAGAAATCCAACAGAGCAATTGGCAAAACAAAGTGCTAGAAATAGCAACTTCCATCGGGTTTCTATGGACATCATGCGCCTCCGGCAGAGTAGAGATTTAGTTGGAAACGGGAGGGTTCTTTTGACTATCGACGGAGACGAAATAAACACGTAATACAGAGGGAAATGTCAGACATGTTTAAAGGTTGACTGTGTTTATGATTTTTGGCAAAGAAACTCAGATGTTTGATGGTTGCTTAATAACCATTGATTGCATGAACTAATACTGAATACTAAAAAAATAACGGTTGAAAAAACTGGTAAGTGATGTTTAAAGCTTTGCATGGTGTGAAGAATAAGAATGAACTATAATAGAAAATTTGCAGGTACAACCATGTAATAATCTCTATCGAGGAAGTGTTGGCTTTTGGCTCTGAAAAGAGTGATTCATTCATTCATTTATTCATTTATTAATTTCATTTTTACAGAAAATAAGAACGGTAAAGAAAACATATACATACAAATAGGAGAGAGAAGAAAAAAAAGTTAGCACCCCTGATGGATTTTTTAAAAAGTAAACTAAATTACTACCGAATTAATCTCCTAATGCCACAATTTAAGAGCAGACAATATTATAAAAGGACATCAGTTTGGTCTTGATGTTTCAAACAGTATACTCTACCTGCTCATCTTCAGAAGAAAACAGTGTTTTCATTTGAATGCTTTTTAAAATACCACTATCCTTCTAAATTTCTGGAAGAAACAGTAAACATAAGTAAACATTATTATTTATTATTATTTAAGCGAATAAATAAATAAAGGCGCTAATTAAAGGCATTATTGGGAAAGAGTGGGTCCTTAGCAATCCATCATTGAGCAGGAAAGTTTTGAGATGTTGAGTTCCTTGATTGCTTTTACAACTGCAAGGTTTCAAATTCTATTTCTCCGACATCGATAATTATAATCACAATGATTTGTTTTCCTGTGGAATGATTTCTCTGGGACTTTCCTCACACATCCAAAGTCCTTGTCTTCTCTCCAAGCGGTTCTCATCACAATCCATCATTGAGCAGGAAAGTTTTGAGATGTTGAGTTTCATGATTGCTTTACACCTCTGGAAGGTTCAAAATTCTACTTCTCGAACATCAATAATCACAATGATTTGTTTTCTCTCTTTTCATCTGTCCAGACACGCCCTTGAGATAAGATGTGCCTATCCTGAGGATACTGGTGTCTACACAGCCAGAGTAACCAATGGTTCATGGGTCCACATCTCACAAGCTTCACTCACAGTCCAAGAGAACTTCTCCCCAAGCAAAGAACTTGCTATTCTGACAGTCCAAGAGCATTTCTCCCCAACCAAAGAACTTGTCACCCTGAGCGACTCTCTTGGTCCAATCTCTGAAAAACCTACACCCGAAGAAGGATACGTTGAAGAGGAGTGTTTGTCGTTGGATGTACAAAGTGAAGGTGAAGGGTCAGCAAGTCAAGAGCCAGCAGCAGGTCAGAGGTCAAAAGACGAAGATTTGAAGATGTTGAAGAAGAGGATTACATCTAGGCCAGGAGGCACGGCAGTTCTGGAGTGCCCGTTGGACTTGGAGCATACAAAACCTGATGTTAAAATCAAATGGTATGTATGGTTTATACATCAATATGCAAATATATCCCTGGCATGTATTCTTGGCGCAAGAAGTTTCATAGAGCAAACACACTGACCTGATTTCTAGCATCTTTGTATTCAATGTCAATAATTTATTACCTTTTTTAGCCAGTTATTTGAAGGAAAAAGATATTAAAATTTTTGGGTACCAAAAAGCCCAAAGTGGCAAAAAATGTGGACACCTTGGTGATTTGTAACAATGCTGTACAACATACATTTGGTGTGCGGTGACACCATGTGTGTATCTACTTGCCAGGTAGACTATGTTCTTTCTAGAACTTGTCTTGCTTTATATTCTACTAGAGTAGATTTTTTGGAATTTGGGAGATTGTCAGTTCTGAAAAGAACGATCCGTCTTATTAATTTCTACTTGGGCGGAAGGTTGAAAATCTGTCGGGACTACTACTTTGGCTTTAGTGGATCGAGTGGACTTCTCGTTATAAACTTCACAACCGGGGAATGAGTTCTTAGTTTGGTCTCAACCTTTCAACTTACTTGCTCTAGTTCTTTCACAATGTTTTGTTTGCTTGTAAGATGTCAGTCAGTCTAATCTTTTGTCTGACTCTGTCAAGCAATTAGACCCATAAATCCTGCCAGTACATTTGTCAGATTAGTGCAAGATTAAAACTCCATTACCCTCAGCGTTAATCCATGCCATCAAAATTCCTTATCAAGTGGACAAAATTCTTAGGGCTTAAAGTCAGGAATTATTGCTTCCTTCCATTGAGTTTTCAATTTAGGTATGGGATGTGATGATTTACAACTCTGATTTTAGATAATAAAAGAGGACAGATGCAACTTGATCGATTTAAATTGAAATTCAAACGCTAAAAAATTGTTACCCCAAATCCACATTTGTTTCTCTAACCCCAAAAGTAAGTTTTTTAAACTTATTTGTATCCTGAGAAAATAGAATTAGCTGTTGCAAACAACTTACCAACCAAATGGACCGAGAGTATAAATGCAAAAAATAGTTAATGGCCTGACGTTTCGACCCTAGCAGAGTCTTTCTCGAGGGCTATTTGTATCCTTTTAAAAATATTTAAATAAAATAGGGATTGGAAACATTGTGTCTAGAAGATGAAAACCTTGTTTGTGTCGAGGTTTCTCATAATCCAGACATGCATTTTGTAGTGGAAGATTTTTCAGATATTTTGTCAAAGGCAGTATAGTGTAATGAACTGAAACTGTGTGCCCCACCGGTGCGGTGGAGTGGCCCCGATGGATCTTGGAGGACAACGCTCCCACGGCAGCTGGCTTGAACTCTTGGTGAACTGTTTAGTGATTGGACGAATTATTGATAATGTATAACAATGTACAACAAAATGATAATTGTGCGCTGTCCAAATGCGTTGTTTTGGCGCCCTCTCTAGCAATGTATTGTGTGATTAAGTTGTGCAGACAGACCAAATGTTGAGTGCAGTGAGTGAGCATTGAATAAGTTGTCCTTCTCGAAGTATTAAATAAATCAGTGTGTTTCATATTGAACGGAATTTAAGTTCGTTTGTTTTCTGTCTGCGTTTGGCTACATTGTACAGAGCAAACAAGGACCCTGGCAGTACCTTACACTAGTATCACTGTACGACGAGGTGCACACATCAGGAAAAAAGCCCATAGATGTTGGATTGAGCTAGTTTTTCTATTATGAATTGTAGAAGAAAAGTTCTAGAAAGATTCAAGGCTTTCAGAAGTTTCTGTCATAAATGAGGCCTTTGAATGATGAAAATGTTGATTTGTCGTATAAACTACACACAAACGTTTGCCAGCTATGGAGCAAGAAGAAGTGAAAACTTGGGGCGTGCTGCAGATGATGTGATGACTCACTTACCAGCAGCATTTAATTGGGATGAGTCTACAATTCCAACTTCATTTCTAAATCTTAACAGATATAAGAGATCTGAGAAAGTATCCCCTTGGCCTTGTGAGGCACATCTTCTTGAGCCAAGACACATATGGACGTTAACAAAACGTGCATAGGGCTGCTTAGCGGTTAGCATTAATTTGTGCTAACTATAGCAGAAAAAAATTGCTTAAAGCGGTAAGCATTAATTTGTATTTGTTTTATAGCAGAAAAGTTTGCTTCAGCGTAAACATATATCATAGGTTATCATTCACTGAGGATTTTGCTGTATTTGTGATGTACGGCCATGGCTACCGATGGCCACAGTGTGTGTTTTATCCAGTGAGTTGTCCTGCGAGGCAAGTCTTCTTGAGCCAAGGCACGTACAGACGTTTTAACAAAACAACATCCACTGAGGATTTTTGTGTAAGTTCACTAAAATGTTAAGCAGCAGATGCTCTGAGGTCTGCTGTGGCTAACCATGTCCACAATGTGTTTAGCCAGTGAGTTGTGTCTGCGAGGCTCATCTTCTTGCGCCAAGACACGTACGGACCTTAACAATACAACATCTACTAAGGATTTTGCTGTAAATTCACTAGAAATTGTCAAGCAGCAGATGGATTGATGTGTTACCGTGAGGCTAACCATGTCCACAGAGTGTTTTAGCCAGTGAGTTGTGTCTGCGAGGCACATCTTCATGAGCCAAGACACGTACGGACCTTAACAAAACAACAACCACTGAGGATTTTGCTGTAAGTTCACTAAAATTGTCAAGTAGCAGATGCTCTGAGGTCTGCTGTTGTTGAGAGTGATGCGTTACCATGAGGATACACAGGGGTAAAGTAAGGCCATGGCTACCGATGTCCACAATGTGTTTTAGCCAATGAGTTGTATCTGCGAGGCACATCTTCTTGAGCCGAGACACGTACGTACGTTAACAAAACAACATCTAAATGATTTTGGGGGTTGAACAAAGAATTGACTAGAGTGGGATTCGAACCAACGACCTCCGGATTAACGTGCCGGCGCTCTACCAACTGAGCTATCTAGCCATATATTGGCGGTGTCCCTATTTTGTCAATATCTTTGTTCAGGGGTGCCAGTCAGAAGCCATACAACCGTTAACTGCCGTGTAGCCAGGGATCACACCCAAATTACGATACAACCTGGGAAGCGGCAGCTAGGGGATCACCTTAAGGGGATGCGACTTTTTGTTTCAGATATCAATATAAACCACAAGGGAAACTGACTGGGTAAATTTGTAAATGATTTTTGTACAAATCATTTACAAATTTACCCAGTCAGTTTCCCTTGTGGTTTATATTGATAAAACAACATCTACTGAGGATTTTGCTGTAAGTTCACTAAATTTGTCGAGAAGCAGATGCTCTGAGGTCTGCTGTTGTGAATAGTGATGCATTACTGTGAGGCTACACAGGGGGTGATGTACGGCCATGGCTATAACCATGTCCACAGTGTGTGTTTTATCCAGTGAGTTGTGTCTGCGAGGCTCATCTTCATGAGCTAAGGCACGAACGGACATTAACACAACAACATTTACTGGGGATTTGATGTTCACTAAATTGTCAAGTAGCAGATGCTCTGAGGTCTGCTGTTGTTGAGAGTGATGCGTTACCGTGAGGCTACACAGGGGGTAAAGTAAGGCCATGGCTACCGATGTCCACAGTGTGTATTAGCCAGTGAGCTGTGTCTGCGAGGCACATCTTCATGAGCCGAGACACGTACGGACATTTTAACAAAACAACATCTACTGAGGATTTTGCTGTATAAGTTCACTAAATTTGTTGAGAAGCAGATGCTCTGAGGTCTGCTGTTGTGAAGAGTGATGCGTTACCATGTGTCTGCCAACCCGACCATGGCTATTACCATGTCCACAGTTTATGTATGTTTTAGCCAGTGAGTTGTGTCTGCTTGAAACTGATGGTAGAATCATCATAAGGGTCATCCTGTCTACACTGTGGACCAACATCTTAGTGAACACCATGGGATGAGATGCAGAACAGTATATTAACATTGGTTGTTTACCCATACACGATGTGTGTTAGCACTGTATACTTAGTACTTTTCCGAGTCCTGATAAAAAAATATCACAGGCATGTTACTCGGGTGGGATTCGAACCCACAACCCTTGCAATTCTAGAGCAGTGTCTTACCAACTAGACTACCAAGGTTGCCCGGCAGCTAGAGGCAGTTCGAATCCTATGTTTTGGCAGCGAGATGTTAAATTTTCGTCGGGGATAAAGAACAGTATAGTTATGTTAACCTTGAAAAGGCATCTGCCGGGGGCTAGAACATGTCCTCAGTAGTCTTCACTTGGGATAGGCTTGTGGACATACTGTTAAATGTTCTGCCTTTCTCAGTGATTCTGACTCTCTCCGCGGTATTCTCGCGAGACTGCTGGCCCCTGCGAGAGTACTGCTCTCACGACTACGGTTCCATTTTCCTTTGGAGCAGTCTTGTCCACAAGTCTACACTTGGGCTTTCTTTTCATTTTGTTCTGAACATGAGTTGGTAAACAGGGGCCAATGTCACAGCGCTGTTTAACCGTAAGCAAATATTCAAGCTAAATGTAGCAGAACAATTTGCCGAAGTATATAAGCATATATCATAGGTAGTGATGTTGAAAATCATGAGCACTTAACTGTCAGGTATCAGCTTATGATTGCTAGAAGAGAAATTACTCATCCTGGAATATCTTGAAGGTGTGTATTTATGTTAAGACTCTAGTCAATGCACTCTACAGCATACGCCAAGCTTGAAGATGCACAGAATCCTGTTGGAAAGTTTGACATTTAAAGCTTCACTGCAAGCTGTGTGCCCACACTGGCTGCCACGATTACCAGCAGCCCATAGGAAATGCATTGAGTTTGTTTTTCTACAGTGGGTACACCCATCCATACCCAGACAATACACCCATACTCAAGATATACATTTTGTTTCAATGATGCAGGATCCACAATAATTCAAAATATAATACAAAATATTATATATAATAAAATTAATAGTACATCTACATTTTATATAATAATGATAATAACCCGTTTTTATATAGCGCTTTTCACACCCGAAGGGCGTCCCAAAGCACTTCACATTTTTACCCCTGGTCACTGGGCCTTAAACCACTCCTTAAACCATCTCAGCTCCCTGGTGGGGAGTATGCAGCCTGTGCAACATTAGTTATGCGCTACTCGGCTAAATCAATCACAAGAACCATCTCTGCCCTCACAGGTACCCATTTACCCCTGAGTGGAGAAAAGCAATTATAGTAAAGTGTCTTGCTCAAGGACTCAAGTGTCACGACCGGGATTCGAACCCACACTCTGCTGAACAGAAGCAGCAGAGCTTGAGTTCGGTGCTCTTATCCGCGTGGCCACGACACCCCACTATGCGCCATCTTAAAAATATACCGCATTACATCTTGGGAAACTGAGCATATAGTTGAAAATGAAATTTGTAGCTAACATGTAACTTTGCCAAGTTTGATGCAGACTGCTAAGATGGTTGCCAGCGTTGCCTGGACTCAGATTCCCCCCAAAATCTTTTTCGTGCCCATCATGTGCATTGGGACATGCATATGGTGTAGTGCAAAATTCTGAGTAAGATGATGATATCACACTCATGATAACGAATACGCAAGAATATGATTCAACAAATATGACGGGCAAATTTTGCATATATTTAAAGAAAATTACTAAAGGCAGTGGACACTATTGGTAAGTGTCAAAGACTAGCCTTCACAGTTGGTATATCTCAACATATGCATGAAAATTTGAGCTCAATCGGTCATCGAAGTTGCGAGATAATAATGAAAGAAAAAATAACCCTTGTCACATGAAGTTGTGTGCGTTTAGATGATTTCGAGACCTCGAGTTCTAAATGTGAGGTCCCGAAATCAAATTCGTGGAAAATTACTTCATTCTCGAAAACTATGGCACTTCAGAGTGAGCAGTTCCTCACAACGTTTTATACCATCAACCTCTCCCCATTACTTGTCACCAAGAAAGGTTTTATGCCAATAATTATTTTGAGTAATTACCAATAGTGTCCACTGCCTTTAATAGCGTTATAAAAAACAGTCTGAGAGTAAATTCATAACATCAACAACTGGGCTGTAATTTTAGCAGTAACTTTGGTGTTGCTGTTTTAACATGTATTAATGTCCAGGTTGGACTCCTCTGTTGCATACAAAGCAGACGTACCAGGGCTAGCCCCTACCATAACTTGTTTTAACATCATGCCCTACTATAACTTTAATTGGGTTGGCCAACCTAATAAACCCAAGACCTCGACTCCCTGAGCCATTCAAGTCAGATCATATCACATTCGCTGGCCATGTGACATCGACTGCACGCAACCTGTCTTTAGTACACGTAATGTAGGGTTATAAAATACTAGTCCAGAACCAATGGGATACATTGGTTCGGGGCACAGATACATTGTACATTGGAGGAGCTTCATGTAGCTTCACCGGACAGACCACGACTTAGAGACCAGGGAGAGTGTGAAATGTGAGGCATGTCACAGTAGTTACGTCAAGGACAGTAGTCGTATCCACGCTGATGCAGTGATGATGATTATGTACTGGTGGGATGGGCAGTTATTTAGACTGCATGCATAGTCACCAGTCAGCTTCACTTTGCACTTTTATGTCCTTCTTTCTGGTGGATTTACTTTATGGTTTCGGACGCAGCAAAGGTAAAGTTTTCTTCCCATTACTCCAAGATTCTTTCGTTTCAAGTGAGTGATAGAAAGTTACTGATGAGGGTGAGGAGTGACTCTGTCAAGATTTAAACGATTTGCTGCGGATCTACTTTGAAGAAGTTGTCTGGAGATTAACCATCCTGGATGTCTTTTGGATATAAGTGTGAAGCAGGTCACACCTCATTTATTTAATCGAGGTTGCGACAGCAGAGGTTGATGTACCGATGTGGACAACTTGACGATATAGATGTTGTTGGGTGGGTATACGAAGTGAGAAAATCTTTTAAACATTATTTTGTTTACATCTTCTGTTATTAAACAAAACAGCTTGGGTAAGAGAGTTTAAATTATATGAATGATACTTGTGCCCTTAAAGGGTATGGGTAATTTTTGTTGGACACAAAACACAAAATCCATAGATACATTAAAGTTGTATGGTTTAAAATATTACTTGCTGAGGTGCTTATAGTCTTTCAGAACTGAGTAAAACAATGTTGTTGTTTTTGTTGTCTTTTTTATCTTCTTGGCTTGTCGTTGGTCCGATTTGTATTGCTGTTTTTCTTGTGTTGCCCTCCCTTTGTTAGGCGCTCTGTTCTTTGTATAGTGCCATATAAATGCTTTGTATTATTATTATTATATTATGTCACAAAAATAGTTTTTGTCTCAGGAGACAATTATTGTTGTAGCATGTGCAGCGTATTTACCAGTTACTGGAACCAGTAACTTGTAAAAACATACCAGTAACTACAGCAAATTAGCAAGTAATACTTTATAGGCAGTGGACACTATTGGTAACTGTCAAAGACTAGCCTTCACAGTTGGTGTATCTCAACTTATGCATAAAATAACAAACCTGTGAAAATTTGAGCTCAATCGGTCATCGAACTTGTGAGATAATAATGAAAGAAAAAAACACCCATGTCACACGAAGTTGTGTGCAATACGATGGTTGATTTTGAGACATCAAGTTCTAAATCTGAGGTCTCGAAATCAAATTCGTGGAAAATTACTTCTTTCTCAAAAACTATGGCACTTCAGAGGGTACCCGTTTCTCACGATGTTTTATACCATCAACCTCTCCCCATTACTCGTCAACAAGAAAGGTTTTATGATAATAATTATTTTGAGTAATTACCAATAGTGTCCACTGCCTTTAAGGGAAGTTTTCTACCATCATTATCTTCAAACCGTGTTAACATCTGGATTGTGCAGGCCTGCCTAGTGCATTCACCCTTCAAAAATATCTAACAACTATTGAAGAATATTATAGTCAATCTACGAGATAAGAACTGAAAATCAAAGTTCAGAACATCAATGTAGAGTTTTGTTGCGGGTAGGAAACACAACATTGTTATTCAACTTCAGTCATTCCAAAAAAATGTCAATCAAAGGTATCACTACTGTTTATTTACCGTTGTTGTTTTTTGTTCCCTCGTTGGATGCAAAGTTCACTTCTGTCAAAGTACTTTAAAGTACTATCAATGGTTCTTATTTTCTGTGAATTTGGATCTGTAAGTTGCTCTTGTAAAAAAAAAAACACTTGAGGAAATAGAATAAGCTGATTTCACACTGCTTTTACCAACCAAAATGACCTATGGTATAAATGCAAAAGAAAAGTTAATGGTCAATGTTCTGACCCTAGCAGAGTCTTTCTTGAGGGCTAGGACACTTTTTGGCTTCGTTGCTTTGTTGTTTTTAATTATCAGATAAACAAACTGTATGTGGAAATACAAACAACTATGTATGTTATGGTTTTAGTCTGATGTATGGTTAAGTCTGTACACTTGGTGATTTCCAAGTTTAACAAACTACACATATGAACCTTGGTTAGGGTGCATTCAAACCCATTACCTCCCACGTTCTGGAACACACTCTCAAATAAACCCATTTGCTTGGTGGGAATACCAGCGAAGAGAGAAGACCCTTTAACTTGTTTCTCTTTACCAAGGTATAACAATATTCTTCAATAAATAGTTTAAAGCTGTGTTCCCGTAGACTTTTTGTGGTTAAAGTACCACAACTTTTCTGTTGATAAAATTAAATCCAATGGGGGACGCAAGGTAAACTGCGGAAAAGTTTCCGTATGGCGCCACCACTTTTTCATTCGATATGAAATAATATAGTATCTAATTTACCTCAATGAGATATCCCTTTTTGTAAAAATGAGTGAAAAAGTGGTGGCGCCATACGCAAAGTTATCCTAAACTGCAACCACGCTGTAAAACACTATGCAAACGGCGCAGAATATAAGTCCATGTGGGAATGCACAGTAGAATTACACCAAAGCCAGGCATGGTAACTTTCCGCGTGGCAGCGGAAGAACATGGCTTTAAAGTAACTTATGTACCATGGATAATCAAGTATTGAAGTGTGCCTTGCTGATCCATGCTTGATCTAATTCTGGGAAATCAGAATATTATTATATGATGGTTAGTACAGCCTAGTCAGCCAGACAGTCAAATACACTGGTTATAGGCACGCTAATTGATAAATCTGAGTGTACCTTTAGTCAACCATTGGAGCAGTCCATACTTTGCTCAAAGCTGTCTGCGTAATTCCATGATTGGCACCTGGCAAATTGAAGATCTAGATCTGACAGCTCTTATAGTCATCTAGCTGGAGAAGTATTAGACTCTTGAAATTCTTGCTCAAGGAGCAGTGTAGTAATTGTCTCTCTTGTCTTGTAGACTGTCTTGTTCTCCCCTAAAGGGCGGAATAATTAACTTGGTTCAAAGAGGCCAATGGCATTGCCGTTTTTCATCTGTTAGTAGCATTCTGCTTCATACTTTTCTAGACCGCCTTGCCAATGGCATTGCCTTTTTTTATCTGTTAGTAGCATTCTGCTTAATACTTTTCTAGACCGCCTTGGAGCATTTTGAATCCCCATCGATGCCAAGGAAGGATTTTAAGTGAACAGTTTATCAGACTGAAGACAGCTGATGTATGTCTGTATCGTCGTTTCAGTCGGTAACATTTTGCATCATTTCTAGACTCTTTAAGACCATGGAAGAAGAAAACGGGCTAAGAGCAAAGCGAATCCCCATGGATGCCAAGGAAGGATTTTAAGTGAACGTTTTATGAGATTGAAGACAGCTGATGTATGTCTGTATCGTCGTTTCAGTCGGTAGCATTTTGCATCATTTCTAGACTCTCTAAGACCAAGGAAGAAGAAAACAGACTAAGAGCAATGTGAATCCCCATGGATGCCAAGGAAGGATTTTAAGTGAATGGTTTATGAGACTAAAGACAGCTGATGTATGCCTGTATCGTCGTTTCAGTGGGTAACATTTTGCATCATTTCTAGACTCTCTAAGACCAAGGAGGGAGAAAACAGACTAGGAGCATTGTGAAATTCCCATCGATGCCAAGTAAATGATTTTAAGTGAACAGTTTATGAGACTGAAGACAGCTGATGTATGTCTGTATTGTCGTTTCAGTCGGATAGCCTTTTGCATCATTTCTAGACTCTCTAGGACCAAGGAAGAAGAAAACAGACTAAGAGCAATGTGAATCCCCATCGATGCCAAGGCAAGGATTTTAAGTGAACGGTTTCTGAGACTAAAGACAGCTGATGTATGTCCGTATTCTCGATCCTTGCCTGTTTGATAGCGACATCATGCAACAAGAAGCTTATGGAATATACCACATTGTGTTTGAGTCATAATATTGAGGCCAGTGGAATGTCTGATCTTTTAGTTGAGTAAAGTAACATGCTATATAAGTATACTTTGAGTTAAAACATATGCCTTAGAAGCAACTTGAAGAGAAAATTTTGTTGTTTTGGGGAGAGAGTAAGTTTTCAATAAGCACATCAACCTGTGAAAATTGTATCGTTTCAGTGAAACAGGAAATGGTTTATCTTTGGTTTCAAGAAAGTTGTGCAAGAGGTTTTGCCAAAGAAGTTGTTTAAGGGTTGGTTTGCCAAGGAGTTTGTGCAAGGGTTTATATTTGTCAAGGAAGTTGTGCAAGGATTTATATTTGTCAAGGAAGTTTTGCAAGGGTTTATGTTTGTCAAGGAAGTTGTGCAAGGGTTTATATTTGTCAAGGAAGTCTTGCAAGGGTTTATGTTTGTCAAGGAAGTTTGTGCAAGGGCTTATGTTTTAATTGTCAATGAAGTTGTGCAAATTCAGGCTTATTTCGATTGAGGCTCTGTGATTGCTTTTTCCTGAAACTCAAATTTCAGTCGGAAATATTTCTATGAATAATAGTACTGGTATGAACTTAAACAACCAGTGAGCTTTGAGGTTACAATTTTGTTGTTGCAGATAATTAACAATCCTCTAATTTGTTTGGAATGCCCCAACCAGTGAGACATAATATACTGCATCTACATGTATGAAGGCCTCTAGTGATCAAAATCACTTATCACTGTAATGTTGCTCAAAGAGAGAAAGTTGGGAGGGGAATAAGCCGCAAAAAAGCTTCAATCTACGATGTAATTGGACTCTTCAAGCTCATCATTGTACAAATCAAAACACAAGTGAAAGTAAAAGGAAAGTGATTCATTCCATCCTCTTTCAAAAACTATTAAGAGCAGACTGATATTAATTGCACAAAATAGAACATGCATGCCATGCCATTCTTCCGTCAACTGCCCGCTTAAAAAAAAAAAGTCAATTATATTTTCATCCCAAAGCCGTCACTCTTTGGGGAGAAAGCAATTTTCAAGTAGGGGAAGTTTCCAGCTTTCGAGGTTGCCACGATTTCTAGTATCAATACTGTCAAAACATGAACCTGTAAATCAACTAAAAACTGACAAATGATGGGCATTAATAGTGACATGGAATGCTGTTTTTACGGCCAAGACATTGAGGATTGCATGTCGGGCGTGAACATGCACTCTTGAAGTACTTTATCACTTCTTTAAGCTAGAGTGGATTATTACTTGTAAGTTGACCTTGATAAGTACACTTGAAGAAGGTTTGATTAGAGTAAAATAATCATCTACATGCCTGTGTTGTGTCTGCTTTGCTTGTAAGTTTTGGCACTTAATTCTTGTAGTTGGATTTTCATTCATAATTATTGTTTATATGTAGGCCCCTATTGCATTTCTGTGCTATTTATAAAGATACAAGTTTATACAAAGATACATTAGGTAAAGGCTGTGGACTGGGGCACATTAATTGGTCTATTAACTGCAGTGCCGTTCAATCTGGGGCCAGTTTCATAGCGCTGCTTAACGATAAGCAATTTTTCAAGCTAGCTATAGACCGAATTGAATATGACGTCATGCGGCTCAAATATCTGCCCTACAAGATGGCGTCTGTGCGTGTGTGTGCGTGTATGTGCCGTAGGAATCAAACCGGGAATGTTGCGTGCTGCGTGCTTCGATGATGTACATGTACGCGTTTGGACGCGCACACTGTTTGCCCTACAAGATGGCAACTTTCCATAGCAAAAAGGGGTTATTCAGGGGTCTATAGCAGAAAAATTGGCTGAAGTGTCAGCGTATTTCACAGGTAAAGCATGACAATTAGGCGACCAGCTTGCGCGTTCACCATCAATTTTTATGTTGTACATTTCCATACAGAAAGCACCGGAAGGTAAGCATTCCTTTTCAAGTGCTTTACGGTAAGCAGCGCTATGAAATGTAAATTTCACAGATTAGCACAAAATTGGCCATTATAAGCAGCTCTCTGAAATTGGGCTAAAGTAGACTGGCTGTGGACTGGGGCACAACAATTGGTCCATTAACAGAGTCACTACTTGCAAAATGGCAACCAGCCATGGTCAATGCTGGCTGGTTAAAGTAGATCTCTGAGTCATCACATGGTTTTAGTTCATAATTAAAATGAAGGGCAAGAAGGAGGAATCTGCAAACCACAACAATTCTTGAGATTTGTGTGGCAAGCACAAAAATATTCTAATCACATGTCATACCATTCTAATGATATTCCAGTACATATTATTTTAAATCAGTTACAGCATGCAGATTCATGCCATAGAAGGTTCGTGTGTTGTGCAAGCTTACGTGATCCGGTGTTCGTTTACAATAGCACCGTGACATTTAACAAAGAATTATATATCTGTTTACAACATACTATATGCCAAGTTCGGCTCTGCAGATGCTGACAGGTAAAACAGAGGATTTACGGGGAGTCAGTTTGTTCGCTTAATGTGTTTTATAGTCAAACAATAGCGTAAATTCAGGGAGCAATTTCATAGAACTGCTTTAAGCACAAAAAGTAGCTAAGAACAAAACAGAAACTTTGGTTTAGGTTAACCTGCAAAAAATACAACTTCTTATTTTCAATTTGTGACTTGTTTCCTGCTAAGGATTAGCATAGCAGAAATTTAAACCATGTTAACAATATTTTCTATTTAAAGGCAGTGGACACTGTTGTTAATTACTCAAAATAATTATTAGCATAAAACCTTACATGGTAACCAGGAATGGGGAGCTGTTGATAGTATAAAACATTGTGAGAAACGGCTCCCTCTGAAGTAACGTAGTTTTCGAGAAAGAAGTAATTTTCCACGAATTTGATTTCGAGACCTCAGATTTAGAATTTGAGGTCTCGAAATCAAGCATCTGAAAGCACGCAATTTCATGTGACAAGGGTGTTTTTTCTTTCATTATTATCTTGCAACTTCGACGGCCGATTGAGCTCAAATTGAGATACACCAAGTGAGAAGACTGGTCTTTGAAAATTACAAATAGTGTCCAGTGTCTTTAAGCAGCCTATGAAGTTGGGCTTTGAAATTCTGGTCTGCCATTACAGGGACTCTCTTATGCTCACGTACCTGTAAGCCAAAGTCTTGAAGTCACTTGAAGTGACTGTTGTTTTGTAGAGTTGCTTCTACATCATTGATCGAAGATGCCCGAGGTGCATGAAATGAATTTATGCTGGGCGTATTTGTATCCTAGTAATGTTGGAAAACACTAGCACAGGATGTCCCCAATGGATTTGCCTATATGCTGCTGGCACTGCATTTGTCCATCCTTGCACACATGGAATCCACATTAAATGTGCAAAAATTTATGTCTTATTCTCATTCTCATTGCCTTCTGTAACACATCAGCTTTGTTATTGATAATAAAATTATGAACTTAACTGCAAGCATGTGAAATACGCATCAGTAGGTTAAAGACAGTGGACACTATTGGTAATTGTCAAAGACTAGCCTTCACAGTTGGTGTATTTCAACATATGCATAAAATAGCAAACCTGTGAAAATCTGAGCTCAATCGGTTGTCGACGTTGCGAGATAATAATAAACGAAAAAACACCCCTGTCACACGAAGTTGTGTTCTTTCCGATGCTTGATTTCGAGACCTCAAATTCTAAATCTGAGGTCTCGAAATCGAATTTGTGGAAAATTACTTCTTTCTTGAATACTATGTTACTTCATAGGGAGCCGTTTTTTCACAATGTTTTATACTATCAACCTCTCCCCATTACTCATTACCAAGTAAGGTGTTATATGCTAATAGTTATTTTGAGTAATTACCAATAGTGTGCACTGCCTTTAAGTGCTTCAAGACTATTTAGTGTAAAGCGCTATTTAAAAGCTGTGTATCACTAGTATTATTATTTTCTGTGTTGTCTTCTTCTTTAAAGGTTAAAGGAAAAAGAAGAGATATGCCTCAAGTCCTCTCAGCGTTACAAAGTGCGCCATGATGACAGTGGGGTACACTCATTAGAGATAAGTGACATCATATCAGATGATGAAGGAGAGTACTCATGTGTTGCCACAGACAACGAATCCAAGACACTGTGCTCTACAAAGCTCGTAATGAAAGGTAAGGCCATCTGATTAACCGTTACAGTTACCCCTTTTACAGTCCATACGGATGTAGGCTTGGGTATCATCAGTCCGAAGCCTGGCCGGTAGAGCAGAAAGCTACTACCTCCCCAATTTTACGTGGCAAGTGTCACGACCGGGATTCGAACCCACACTCTGCTGATCAAACACCAGATCTTGAGTCCGGTGCTCTTAACCGTTCGGCCATGACACGCCACACGCCATGACTGGTATTAGTCTAATTCTACTGTGCGTTCCCATCTGGACCTATATTCTGCAAAGTTTGCATAGCGTTTTACAGCGCGGTTGCAGGAGGTTTACCTTGCAGAGCTGTTTCCATTAGGCTTTAAGTAGTTGCGTGGAAGTCTTTCGCTACCTCTTTAGGGCTGCTATTTTTACATCACGGTCGCGGCAAAATGACAGGGAGGTCAGTTTACCAATTGTCCCCATTGGATTGAATTTTTTTCATTCTAGAGAAAAAGTGTTTTAACTTAAATTTGTGTTTTGAGTTAAAATCCTACAAGTGAGTTGTTAACAAATGCACCACATTTTCTTACTTCCATTAATATACAAATCCAATAAGTACTAAATAAGTACTAAAGTTGAACATGGAAACTTGTTTTTATTAGCTTTAAAGTTATGCATGGTACTGTTAAAAGATAAGTATACAGGCTCATTATTATTTTGACAGTCAGAATATGCAATGGGGTTGATACCCGATGGTCTTCATTGATAGGAAGCTATTTTCTATCTTAAAACCATAATACACTTTCGGTACAGAACAACAACAAAAAGTTCACAGATTTATAAATAATTTACAGGGTTTACAGAAGGTAATGGTGAAAGACTTCTCTTGAAATATTGTTCCATGAAATGCTTTACTTTTTGAGAAAACATTAAAACAATACAATTCTCGATAGCGAGAATTACGGATTTATTTTAAACACATGTCATGACACGGCGAAACGCGCGGAAACAAGAGTGGGTTTTCCCGTTATTTTCTCCCGACTCAGATGACCGATTGAGCCTAAATTTTCACAGGTTTGTTATGTTATATATAAGTTGTGATACACGAAGTGTGGGACTTGGACAATACTGTTTACCGAAAGTGTAAAATGGCTTTAAGAGATTTGGTACAGCACTGTCCAAAACGAAGTGATACCAAAGAGTAGAAATAAACACAAGTACCGCACGGCACTTTGTCTTTAACACTTTAAGCTGTCAATAGTTTAAAGCTAGACATATTGGGCAGTTCCCTTTGATTTATTATCTGCAAATTGCTTCCCTGCTTCCTTACATGTCCCAGATGCTCCGAGTGTCTTGCGGTATTAATTTAACCCCGCCTCAGCGTTAACAGATTGGGTCTCATGATGATAAGATCACATGATGTAAACAAGTTTCTGGTTTTGACCTTCTCTTGCAAAACATTTGGGATTTCTCCACGTTAAAAGCACTGGTAATGTTTGGTAATTATCAAAATAAGCTTAAATACTTACTTGGTACAGCGCGTTGGAGAGCTGTTGATAGTGTAAAACATTGTGAGAGATGACTCCCTCTGAAGTAACGTAGTTTTTTGAGAAAGAGATAATTTCTTACTAAATTATTTGAATCTGAGAATTCTCAGGCATCTGAAGCACATATATTTGTGTAGCAAGGGTATTTTTCTTTGATTACTTTCTTGCAAGTTTCATGACCATTTTAGACTGGTTTGAGAATATTTGTCTTTGATAATTACAAAACTAATACTGTTTGAATTTAGTTTTTGTCAGACATTAAAATTTGAGAAATGTTTGGGCTGTGAGATGACGGAAAGAGTGGTCTGCAATCCATTGGTCATTGACTTCCATATAGCCAGACCATCTCTCTTTATAGCTCCATATTGATATCGCCGTTGATAAATATTGACACCATGGGCATTGGTATTTGATCAGAAGGACACCAGTGACATCAGCATTGTAACACAATATGCAGGGAGCCGGGCGATAGCAATGTTAAGAGGACCGATGGAGGACGCAACGTTATTGTATTGACCTTTACTTTGGCAAATCATCCTCCGATAATGTTTCTTTTAAAGGCACTGGACACTATTGGTAATAACTCAAAAAAATTGTTACCATAAAAAACTTACTTGGTAATGAGTAATGGAGAGCTTTGATAGTATAAAACATTGTGAGAAACGGTTCCCTCTGAACTGAAGTAGTTTTTGAGAAAGAAATAATTTCTCACTAAAATATTTGAATTGAATTCGATACCTCAGCTGAGTTCTCGAATTCAAGCATCTGAAAGCGTACAACTTGTGCAACAAGGGTTTTTCTTCTTCCATTATTCTCTCGCCACTTTGACGACTAAGGTTCAAATTTCACAGGTTTGTTATTTAGTGCATTTGTTGAGATACACCAAGTGAGAAGACTGGTTTTTGACAATTACCAATAGTGTCCAGTGTCTTTAACGGAGGCGACACTGTTTTGTCTCTGTTTGGGAAGTATTGATAGTTCAAAGATGAAAATCCCAACGATCAGTTCCGTCATTTGAGGATCTTAAAAATGTACGATGTCGGAATGTTAGACTTAGGTTGGAGGGAGGAGGCGAAATGTTATGTTGATGTTTGTGTTGACAGAGAAGTGATGCAAACAAACTTCTAGAATGAGAATGTTTAAGTGCAACATGAATTAACCCTCAGCTTATTGGTTTGTTTGTTTACTCCTAACTTTAGTTAATAATAATTTAATTATACAATTATAATTTATATGGCATCTCAATTATTCGTGTAGTGGGCATGCCCCATGGGGTTGAACAAATGCCACTAGTCAAAAGCTAAGCAGGTACATTGTATGAACTAACTAGTTTTACAGATGTAGTTTAAAGGCACTATTGGTAATTACTCAAAATAAATATTATCATAACACCTTTCTTGATTACAGGTATTGGGGAGAGGTTGATAGTTTAAAACATTGTGCGAAACAGCTCCCTCTGAAGTGACATAGTTTTCGAGAAATAAGTAATTTTCCACAAATTTGATTTTGAGACCTCAAGTTCCGAATTTGAGGTCTCGAAATCAAGCATCTGAAAGCACACAACTTTGTGTGACCATGGTGCGACAAGGGTGTTTTTTTATTTCATTAATATCTCGCAACTTTGACGACTGATTGAGCTAAAATTTTCACAGGTTTGGTATTTTATGCATATATATGTTGAGTTACACCAACTGTGAAGACTAGTTTTTGACAATTACCATTTGTGTCCAGTGTCTTTAAGAGAGAGAGGTAATTTTTCAAAATTTTGAGCCTGAACAGGCATCTGAAAGCACACCATTTTATGCAACAATGTTGCATTTCTTTCTTTCTGCAACTTTCATGACCAATTGAGCAAAATTGTTTAAAATGGGTTGGTTGTTATGTAAGTTGGGATACACCAAGTGAAAAACCTGGGGTGGATTTCACAAAGAGTTAAGACTAATCTTATCTTGAGTTAGGAAGAGTTACTCGTCCTAACTAAGGACTAGCCTTAAGTTTTTTATATCTTATAGGACTAGTCCTAAGTTAGGAATAGTCCTAACTCTTTGTGAAATCCACCCCTGGACAGTCTTTGACAATTGCCAAAAGTATACCCTGCCTTTATATCAATGTCAGTCAATACTTTAGTTCCACTCAATCGAACAACAATAAATGCATTGGTTGAATACAGAATAGAAGGTTATTTAGAGGTGGGGGTCTCCAAAATGTGAAGCATGTTGAGTAGAGACCACTGTGATGTGTGTAGCATAAAAGTATTAATTGCGCACAGAATTTTAGTTTGTATATTACACGCTAAATGAAAATAACAGAGTTCAAGGTTTGAAGGATTATTTAGTTTCCACAGTATCAAATCTTATACAGGCAATATGTACTACATCTTTCAATGGTAATACAGTTTAGCCAGACACAAACAATAACTACTGTAGGACAATAAGACACGGTTGAATGCCTCAGAGCAGTAAAGTATTGGTCAAGAAGATCAATCAGCAGAGGGGATGTAGCAAATAATAGAAATGTTTTTTTTTAAAGGAGTCTCATTTCCACTTCTACCCATTTATACAGTACTCCTTTACTTCAAGACTCAATGGTATTTTTATAACTTGTTTGCACACAGCCAACATTTACTCATCCTTGTCTTCGCCTACTTTGAACCCATTTCACAAATTTCAAGGGGCCATTTTACCTGATTTCATCTTTTTTTTTAAACATCTTTTATCACACAAATTATTATACCTACATGAAAGTGAAATTACTCACTTGTACCTCCCCCCCCCCCCAAAAAAAAAAAAAATAAAATAAAGTATGAGTTTTGTACATTTAGAATTTTTGTTTAAGTCAATATAATCATTGGCATAATTAAGAACATCATCTTACCCCCTTCAGGGTTAGTGTTTTTGGGTGTACTTCCTGCTTGTTTTTCTTTTCAAGAATTTCTTATGAATGTTCAAAGAAAACAACTCATAATGAAACCCTCACTGGGTCAATAGCTTGAGTTCAATGATTAGCGTCAGGCCAGTAAGCTCAACACTGAACAGTTCATGCGCTTTCAAGTTCAAACTTTTATCTTAAACAAACTTTGAAAAAGAAAGAAGAATTTCTTTTATATTTATGCTAATTCAAAAAAGAAATATTTCCTTGTCCAATAAATTGTCTGTGAGCTACAAGACATGCACGCCTGTTCAGAAAGGTGTACACTTTTAATGTAATTACTTAAGGGTATGGTCATGGATTAGTTTTTGTCAACATAATGCTGATTTATAGGCAAAATTATCAAGAAAGATACAATAAAAGTAAAATGTCAAAATTTCAGCTGAATACAGTGTCTGCTTTGTGGAAGGGGTTCTCAAAATACTTTGTACGGTCAACAGCTTCAGTGCTTTTTACCAAGTTAGTTTTAATCTCACTAAACGTTAAATATAGGATTTGAGGCATTGCATGGTGAGGTATCACTAAATGTTGGAATACTAACCAATCTAAGAAGGAAGCTTTAAAAGCAAGGCTTGTTGTAGATATGTCTCGGGGGAAAAAAGAGACTATAATCAGCAACATTTTTTGTGATCCTGTGTTAAAACACACCAGCATGCCCGGCATCCTGAAAGGGTGATATTGGATACCTTAGGCTGGCCTCACCATCACTGCTTGAGCTGACCAGGGACCCTTTAATGTCTAACTCTAGTAGTACACGTTCTACAGACTAGCGCAGCAGTGTTGAACTATACAGCAGGTGAGGATATGTTGCCACACATGTCATGAAAGAGGGACCAGCAGTAAACTTCCATGAGTAGGATTTGAAATTATCGCTGTGTGTGAATACGAAGTGAGGTTTGCAGTAACCGCACGGAAGTAAAATTTCTCGCGGATGAGTCCCTGTGGTTACTTAAAGAGACAGTTCACCTGTTGAGTGTAAACTTTATAAGTAGGATTCGTGTGAATATGATTTAGGGTGTTTACGTTAGCACCTCAAATGGCATTGCAACACTGCTAGCATGTTGAGGCCATGCGCACGCTTTTTTATCTGCACCACGAACAGCTATTGTTCGATGAGGTTTGAGTGTGAGACTGTGAAATAATTTAAACGTAGTTAATTACAACATACCTCACCTGCTTGTAAACTTGATGCAGTTCATGTCATTTTAACACCGGCCTTTCGCTACAATGGGCAGCGCGTCATATCGATACCTCCCGTCAGACCCCTGGTGGGGATGCACTGAAAACAACGCTGATTGTTGGCTCTAAAAAAAGTGACTACTTTGTGCGCACGCATGTTTAATACTTTGGAGTGCCTGTGTGTTACTTGTAGGATGCTAAGTACGCACGTGTCAACATTTTGTCCACAGTTTAGGGCGACCGTGTAAAAACGAATCATTTTTTACACGGTCTCCCTAAACTGCATATAGTAAGACACATCACAAGATCAATAAAGAATGAAAGGGGACCAGTTTCTCTGTAACTTGATGCCTCTTTTGCGGATTGCCATACTGGCGTGGGCTCATAGAGTGAAGCGGTTGCAGGCTTAATTAAAATGTGTCAGATTATGAAACATTTTAATGAACAAATTCCAAGGGTTATGAGCGAGCAGGGCATGCTGGGAAAAAATGGCGTAAGATAATCAATTACCACCAGGGAACGAGATTGTTTTAACACAGCTTGCTTTAAAGAGTCAAGCCCTGGTTCATACTTCCTGTGAATGCAAATGCGATATGATTTTTGACGTCACAGAGCTGCGTTCTTCAGGAGTTGAGCACATTTCAACAGATGTGAATTATGCATTGCGAATTTGTGACGTCAAAATTTTGTATCGCATTCGCATTCGCAGGAAGTGTGAACCGGCTTTATATTTTGTACTTTGGCTTGCTTTTGTCAATGTTCTCTACGATTCCCCATGTTCTCAATAGGCCCTACCTCTTTTTTATCCCCAGAGAGAAAACCAAAGCCATGGGATCCCGTCCCGGCCCGCTTCCTGAATCGCATCGAAGACCTGGTTGTAACGGAAGGCGACGAGGCCATATTCCGCTGCCAAATCATCGGCCACCCGATCCCAGAGGTCACCTGGTTTCAGGACGATGAGGTGCTATGTTCCTGCCAGGACGTCAAAATGACCTTCGACGGACGGACAACATTTATGATCATCGCTGCCGCGCGTATCGGAAGACAGCGGACAGTACACGTGTCAGATCTACAATGGACTAGGAGGACGCTTGACGTGCAGTGCCCATTTGAAAGTCAAGAAGATACCTTCGAGGAAGATGGTCGCCAAGCAGCCAGAGTTCACGGAGGTGTTTCACGATAGGACAGTAGCTGAGGGCATGGAGGTCAAGTTTGAATGTAGGATACGAGGTAATCCCAAACCTAAAGTCCAGTGGCTTTTCAACAACCAAGAAATCAAGCAATCCTCTGATTTCCTTTTCTTTCGCAAACACAACCTGTACGTCTTACATATTGTTGAGGCTCTCCCAGAGGACGAAGGTGAATACACCTGCAAAGCCGTTAACTCCGTCGGAGAGACCCAGTGGAGTGCTGAGCTCTTTGTGGAAGAGCAAATGTCCGCGGTCTGCTCTCCGCCGCTCGGCCAAACCGCCAACTTTTTCCGTCCGTCGTTCCTCAGCCACACTAAAAACTGTAAAGCGATCGAAGGCGGTCCCGGCACCTTCGACTGTAAAGTGACTGGGTCCCCGGAGCCTGAAGTGGTATGGCTTTTCAATAAGATAGAGATTGTGAACAATGCCCATTATATCCTTGAGCACGGTGACGACGGGAGTTGTTTGCTGATCATTCCGCATGTGACGAGCAAGGATTCTGGGGAGTATACGTGCACGGCGAGGAGCTCGCTGGGTGTTGCGCACAGCATCGCCAGTTTAGAAGTAACAAAAAAGGCAGAGAAAGGTGAGTACATATAGACCCTATCCACATGACGTCATTTCAGTAGGGCGCCCTCACCTAGAGGTCAAAAGAAGGTTGTTCATTGGTCAATTCTGTGAGCCGCGCGTACAAATCTGTGCGTCTTGATTGTTTCGTCACTCTTTTACCTCTAAGATGGCAGCTGGATGACATCAATGCATAAGTGCATTAGGGGGACCCTTTTTTCAAATCTTCTCACCAAACTGTAACTTGATTTTTGGGGCAGGATAATAAAGCCCGGTTCATATCAAAGCGATACAAAATTTTACGTCACAAATTTGCAACAAGTTTGCAACTTGTGCTGAACTCCTGCAAAACATTCGCTGTGAAAATAGCCCTGTGACGTCAAAATTTGTGTCGCATTTGCATTTGCGATTTAACAACAAAAGTTTTCTTGGACTTTTGTTCGAGAAGAAAAATCTGGAAAATTGTGTTTAAATAGCCTGAAATGGGTATTAAAGTCTGCACCGTAGGTCAGCCATTGAACTCGATGAATTATTACTACCTTTTTCCAAGAAACAAATCTGTAAAAAAATTGGACATCAAATAGATAGTCAAACTAGTTTCAAAATGGAAATGTTTAATTAATATACAACATTTTGAAGGCTTTACAGTTTGACTGTGAACTATAGGGGAAACCCGCTCCTCTCGAAAGCTAAAGTAACCGTTTTCCAATGCAAACAAAAATATTGATTTTCAAGGGTCGTTGTTTGCAGGGTCTGTGGATGATGAGCAAGACAGCGGTTATCGTTGCCAAGAGGGACAACTGAGTGATGACTTCCACTGCAGCAGTTCAGGGAGTGCTGGTAATTTGGTTTTTATTCTTCAGTTCCCAAGATTGCCTGATAAGATCTTTTGTGTTGTGGTCCGAGCGGTTAAGAGCACCGAACTCAAACTCTGGTGTTTCTGATCAGCAGAGTGTTGGTTCGAATCCCAGCCCTGACACTTGTGTCCTTAAGGCAGTGGACACTATTGGTAATTACTCAAAATAATATTAGCATAAAACCTTTCTTGGTGACCAGTAATGGGGAAAGGTTGATGGTATCAAACATTGTGAGAAACGGCTCCCTCTGAAGTGCCATAGTTTTCGAGAAAAAAGTAATTTTCCACGATTTTGATTTCAAGACCTCAGATTTAGAACTTGAGGTCTCGAAATCAACCATCTAAACGCACAACTTCGTGTGACAAGGGTGTTTTTTTCTTTCATTATTATCTCGCAACTTTGATGACCGATTGAGCTAAAATGTTCACAGGTTAGTTATTTCATGCATATGTTGAGATAAACCAACTGTGAAGGCTAGTCTTTGACATTTACCAATAGTGTCCACTGCCTTTAAGCAGGACACTTAACCATTGCTTCGTCCTTCGGATGGGACGTAAAGCCATTGGTCCCATGTGTTATGTAACGCATGTAAAAGAACCCAATACACTTATCAAAAAGAGAAGGGGTTTGCCATGGTGTTCCTGGTCCCGATCGGCAACAAATTGTGCCACAGCACCTTGTTAAGCAGTACATGCTATCAGAATTAGGTCTCATAATTCAAACGTAGTCCCACATCTCGCAGAAAATACTATTTTACAGCGCCAGGAGTGTCACTGGGTGACTGACACGTGTGCTATATAATAAGCCACAATTATTATTATTATTAAAATCAAAAAGGAAAACCTATTTTTATTTCCTCTGATGCCCTGCTTCCCTCCCTCTGACTTCAGACATTCCATGTCCAATCGGTCGACCCATCGTTTCTAAGATAGCCGGGGACTCCATCCTCCTCACCTGGAACAAAACTCCAAGCAACGACCCGGACTCTGACGTCATGTAAATCATCGAGGGAAAAGGATTACCACGAGATAGACTGGGTCCTGATAGCGACCGATGTGGCGGAGACATCCTACTGGGTTTCTAGCATCAACCCGGGTGGGGAGTTTGTCTTCAGGGTCAGGGCGGAGGTAGAGAGTGGGATCAGCGAACCGGGCGAGGAGTCAGATGTTGTGTGTCTCGCAGATGTACGTAAGTAAAATTGTATCTAAATTCATGTAAGAAGAACTTTGTCTCACAGATCTACGTAAGTATTTTTATCTCCATTTATGACAGTTTTATATCAACTGCACTGCTAAAAATGGTCTCCTTTAAAATAAGAAAACATTTATCTTATGTCAAGAAAATAGTTCTCTCTGAAACATTTAATTCTTATTTGAAGATTACCATTTTTAGCAGCGTGTGTACCACACATACATAGGTGGTCTTGTGGTTTTTCACCCCAAATTCAAGCCTTACTCACATTATTCAATTTCTGAAAACATGGAAATGCACTCCACTTCAAGCTCACTCATAATAGTGCAGCGGAGTTGTAAATCAAATTGATATCTGACATACATAATAAACATGGGTCTGGTTGTCACGCCATCAGTGCGTCTTTTCTATGAAGTACTTCCTCTTGCGAAAGGCTGAAGGGCAATACCATTAGTTACTCAAGTTGCATCCACACGGGGGGGGGGGGGGGGGGGGGGGGGGGAGACCAAATAAAACAAATTCTAAATGGATTGTTCTTACTTGATGTGTTGAGAATTGTGATTTGTAATGATTAATTATCGAGCATGGGGCAAAGTAAAATGGAATCCCAGTTGATTGTTTTTTTTTTCAAGAAGAGGAGGATGAGGGCCTTTTTATTTGTTATTTTTTATTTATTTCAAAGGTGGCCCACAAACATTTTAAAACAAACTGGCAACCAATTCTTCATTTAAAAAGTCACCACTTGCTTTAACTAAGTTAAATGAGAAATACATAGAAAATGTGTCTTTAAAAACAAAAGTGTGAAATTAAAATAAGTTAAAAAAGGGATGCAGCCTCAACAAAGGATGAGGGAGAGGATGATCAACTGGTATTTTTTTACTTGGCCTAAAACCCACAAGGAAAATTTACTGGAGATATCGAGAGTTTGGATTTGTGGTCCAAAATTTAAAAAATCTACCATGCCGGCATAGTAACATATTATTCAGATTTGGGGTAAAAAATGTTCTGGTGGTTTATGGTTCCAAATGATACAGAACGTGTGCAATACTATCCACGGTTTTGCATATGCAATTGTGTCCGCCCGGACGCTGCTGCATAATGCATTTGTGTCCGCCCGGACTCATTTGCATATGCAGTTGTGTCCGCCCCCGTGCAAAACCGTCCTTGCAGTAAATTAAATGCCCTTGGTAGACGGAACACGTTCGCCATTTTTTAACAAGCTAAGGGTGCATGTCATGAATGACATGGGAAATGTTCGGCCTTTGGGTATTCGCTGCAATCATAAAATACTTTGAAATTCATGCTGCATAAATACGTAGGTTCAGTGCATGCACGCTCGCTTACGTGCGCACATACATGTACAGTTATGTACATGTGACAGAGACTGTACATGTCCACCAGACGGTTTTTGCATAGCCCTGGACACGATTGCATATGCAAAAGTGTCTGGAGCGGACAGTATTGCATGGCGGACACAATTGCATCCGACACAGGCATGGTCAAATTTTCAGATTTGGGGTCAAAAAATGGTACAGAGTGGACTACTGAAGACATTAAATCAGTCCGGACTGTGTATAAAATCAAACTTTTTAGATATATCGAGAATTTTGTGAGTTTGGATTTTTGGTCCGAAATGGAAAAAGTCTGCCATACCGGCATGGTCAAATTTTCAGATTTGGGGTCAAAAACTTTTCGGTGATCTTATGGTTCCAAATGATATAGAATGGACTACTGAGGACATTTTATCAGTGTAGACTGGGTTTAAAACCAATTTTTTTCTTAAAACATATCGAGAATTTTGTGAGTTTGGATTTTTGGTCCGAAATGAAAAAATTTGACCATACCGGCATGGTCAAATTTTCAGATTTTGGGGTCAAAAAATTTCTGTTGATTTTATGGTTCCAAATGATATAGAATGGACTACTGAAAACATTTTATCAATGTAGACTGGGTACAAAACCAAAATTGTTTGATGTATCGAGAATTTTGTGAGTTTGGATTTTTGGTCCGAAATGAAAAAAATTGCCCATACCGGTATGGTCAAATTTTCAGATTTGGAGCCAAAAATTTTTCATTGATTTTATGGTTCCAAATAATATAGAATGGACTACTGAAGACATTTTATCAGTGTAGACTGGTTATAAAACCATGTTTGTTTTTTTAACCATTTAAAAAAAAAAAACATATCGAGAATTTTGTGAGTTTGGATTTTTGGTCCGGAATGAAAAAAATCGCCCATACCGGTATGGTCATTGGTCAAATTTTGAGTCCAAATTTTTTCGTTGATTTTATGGTTCCAACTGATATAGAATGGACTACTGAAGACATTTTATCAGTGTAGACTGCGTATAAAACCAAAATTTGTAGATATATCGAGAATTTTGTGAGTTTGGATTTTTGGTCTGAAATGAAAATAATCGACCATACCGGGTATGGTCAAATTTTCAGATTTGGGGTGAATTTTTTGTTGTTGATTTTATGGTTCCAACTGATATAGAATGGACTACTGAAGACATTTGATCAGTGTAGACTGGGTTTAAAACCAAAATTTTTAGATATATCGAGAAATTTGTGAGTTTGGATTTTTGGTCCAAAATGAAAAAAATAGCCCATATTATGGTCAAATTTTCAGATTTGGGGTGAATTTTTTTTGGTTGATTTTATGGTTCCAACTGATATAGAATGGACTACTGAAGACATTTTATCAGTGTAGACTGGGTATAAAACCAACATTTTTAGTTATATCGAGAATTTTGTGAGTTTGGATTTTGGGTCCGAAATGAAAAAAATCGCCCATACCGATATGGTCAAATTTTCAGATTTGGGTTGAATTTTTTTTTCTTGATTTCATGGTTCCAACTGATATAGAATGGACTACTGAAGACATTTTATCAGTGTAGACTGGGTATAAAACCAATTTTTTTTTAGATATATCGAGAAATTTGTGAGTTTGGATTTTTGGTCCGAAATGGAAAAATCGACCAAACCGGGATGGTCAAATTTTCAGATTTGGGGTCAAAAAATTTCTGTTGATTTTATGGTTCCAAATGATATAGAATGGACTACTGAAGACATTTGATCAGTGTAGACTGGGTATAAAACCAAAATTGTTTGATGTATCGAGAATTTTGTGAGTTTTGATTTTTTGGGCCGAAATGAAAATAATCGACCATTACCGATATGGTCAAATTTTCAGATTTGGGGTCAAAAAATTTCTGTTGATTTTATGGTTCCAAATGATAAAGAATGGACTTCTGAGGACATTTGATCAGTGTAGACTGGGTATAAAACCAAATTTTTTAGATATATCGAGAATTTTGTGAGTTTGGATTTTTGGTCTGAAATGTAAATAGTCGACCATACCGGGTATGGTCAAACTTTCAGATTTGGGGTGAATTTTTTTTTTTTTATTTTATGGTTCCAATTGATATAGAATGGACTACTGAAGACATTTTATCAGTGAAGACTGGGTATAAAACCAATTTTTTTTTAGATATATCGAGAAATTTATGAGTTTGGATTTTTGCTCCGAAATGAAAACAATAGCCCATACCGGGTATGGTAATATTTTCAGATTTGGGGTGAATTTTTTTTGGTTGATTTTATGGTTCCAACTGATATAGAATGGACTACTGAAGACATTTTATCAGTGTAGACTGGGTATAAAACCAATTGTTTTTTAGATATATCGAGAAATTTGTGAGTTTGGATTTTTGGTCCGAAATGAAAAAAATTGCCCATACCGGTATGGTCAAATTTTCAGATTTGGAGCCAAAAATTTTTCGTTGATTTTATGGTTCCAAATAATATGGAATGGACTACTGAAGACATTTTATCAGTGTAGACTGGGTATAAAACCATGTTTGTTTTTTTAACCATTTTTAAAAAAAAAACATATCGAGAATTTTGTGAGTTTGGATTTTTGGTCCGGAATGAAAAAAATCACCATACCGGTATGGTCAAATTTTCAGATTTGGGATGAATTTTTTTTTTTTTATTTCATGGTTCCAACTAATAAAGAATGGACTACTGAAGACATTTCATCAGTGTAGACTGGGTTTAAAACCAAAATTTTTAGATATATCGAGAAATTTGTGAGTTTGGATTTTTGGTCCGAAATGAAAAAAATCGCCCATACCGGGTATGGTCACATTTTCAGATTTGGGGTGAATTTTTGTTTGTTGAATTTATGGTTCCAACTGATATAGAATGGACTACTGAAGACATTTTATCAGTGTAGACTGGGTATAAAACCAAATTTTTTAGATATATCGAGAAATTTGTGAGTTTGGATTTTTGGTCGAAATGAAAAAAATCGACCATACCGGTATGGTCAAATTTTCAGATTTGGGGTCAAAAAATGTCTGTTGATTTTATGGTTCCAAATGATATAGTATGGACTACTGAAGACATTTTATCAGTGTAGACTGGGTAAGAAACCAAAATTGTTTGATGTATCGAGAATTTTGTGAGTTTGGATTTTTTGGTCCGAAATGAAAATAATCGACCATTACCGGTATGGTCAAATTTTCAGATTTGGGATGAATTTTTTTTTTTTGATTTCATGGTTCCAACTGATATAGAATGGACTACTGAAGACATTTTATCAGTGTAGACTGGGTTAAAACCAAAATTTTCAGATATATCGAGAATTTTGTGAGTTTTGATTTTTGGTCTGAAATGAAAATAATTGACCATGGTCAAATTTTCAGATTTGGGGTCAAAAAATGTCTGTTGATTTTATGGTTCCAACTGATATAGAATGGACTACTGAAGACATTTTATCAGTGTAGACTGGGTATAAAACCAATTTTTTTTTAGATATATCGAGAAATTTGTGAGTTTGGATTTTTGCTCCGAAATGAAAAAAAATAGCCCATACCGTATATGGTAATATTTTCAGATTTGGGATGAATTTTTTTTTTTGATTTCACGGTTCCAACTGAAATAGAATGGACTACTGAAGACATTTTATCAGTGTAGACTGGGTATAAAACCAACATTTTTAGATATATCGAGAAATTTGTGAGTTTGGATTTTTGCTCCGAAATGAAAAAAAATAGCCCATACCGGGTATGGTCAATTTTTTAGATAAATGAATTTTTTGTTGTTGATTTTATGGTTCCAACTGATATAGAATGGACTACTGAAGACTTTTTATCAGTGTATACTGCGTTAAACACCAAAAATTTTAGATATATCGAGAAATTTGTGAGTTTGGATTTTTGGTCCGAAATGAAAAAAATCAACCATACCGGTATGGTCAAATTTTCAGATTTGGGATGAATTTTTTTTTTTTATTTCATGGTTCCAACTGATATAGAATAGACTACTGAAGACACCAACTGATATAGAATAGACTACTGAAGACATTTTATCAGTAAAGACTGGGTTAAAAACCAAAATTTTTAGATATATAGAGAATTTTGTGAGTTTTGATTTTTGGTTCAAAATGAAAAAAATCTGCCATACCGGTATGGTCAAATTTTCAGATTTGGGGTGAATTTTTATTTTTTTATTTTATGGTTCCAACTGATATAGAATGGACTACTGAAGACATTTCATCAGTGTAGACTGGGTTTAAAACCAAAATTTTTAGATATATCGAGAAATTTGTGAGTTTGGATTTTTGGTCCGAAATGAAAAAAATCACCATACCGGTATGGTCAAATTTTCAGATTTGGGATGAATTTTTTTTTTTTGATTTCATGGTTCCAACTAATAAAGAATGGACTACTGAAGACATTTTATCAGTGTAGACTGGGTTAAAACCAAAATTTTGAGATATATCGAGAATTTTGTGAGTTTGGATTTTTGGTCCGAAATGAACAAAATCGACCATACCGGTATGGTCATATTTTCAGATTTGGGGTCAAAAAATTTCTGTTGATTTTATGGTTCCAAATGATATAGAATGGACTACTGAAGACATTTGATCAGTGTAGACTGGGTATAAAACCAAAATTTTTAGATTTATCGAGAAATTTGTGAGTTTGGATTTTTGGTCCGAAATGAAAAAAATAGCCCATACCGGTATGGTCAAATTTTCAGATTTGGGGTCAAAAAATTTCTGTTGATTGTATGGTTCCAAATGATATAGAAGGGACTACTGAAGACATTTGATCAGTGTAGACTGGGTATAAAACCAAAATTTTTAGATTTATCGAGAAATTTGTGAGTTTGGATTTTTGGTTCGAAATGAAAAAAATAGCCCATACCGGGTATGGTCAAATTTTCAGATTTAGGGTGAATTTTATTTTTTTTATTTTATGGTTCCATCTGATATAGAATGGACTACTGAAGACATTTGATCACTGTAGACTGGGTATAAAACCAATATTTTTTTTTAGATATATCGAGAAATTTGTGAGTTTGGATTTTTGCTCCGAAATGAAAAAAATAGCCCATACCGGGTATGGTCAAATTTTCAGATTTGGGGTCAAAAAATGTCTGTTGATTTTATGGTTCCAACTGATATAGAATGGACTACTGAAGACATTTTATCAGTGTAGACTGGGTATAAAACCAAAATTTTTAGATATATCGATAATTTTGTGAGTTTGGATTTTTGGTCCGAAATGAAAAAAATTTCCAATACCGGTATGGTAAAATTTTCAGATTTAGGATGACTTTTTTTTTTTTGATTTCATGGTTCCAACTAATAAAGAATGGACTACTGAAGACATTTTATCAGTGTAGACTGGGTATAAAACCAACATTTTTAGATATATCGAGAAATTTGTGAGTTTGGATTTTTGCTCCGAAATGAAAAAAAATAGCCCATACCGGGTATGGTCAATTTTTTAGATAAATGAATTTTTTGTTGTTGATTTTATGGTTCCAACTGATATAGAATGGACTACTGAAGACCTTTTATCAGTGTATACTGCGTTAAACACCAAAAATTTTAGATATATCGAGAAATTTGTGAGTTTGGATTTTTGGTCCGAAATGAAAAAAATCAACCATACCGGTATGGTCAAATTTTCAGATTTGGGATGAATTTTTTTTTTTTATTTCATGGTTCCAACTGATATAGAATAGACTACTGAAGACACCAACTGATATAGAATAGACTACTGAAGACATTTTATCAGTAAAGACTGGGTTAAAAACCAAAATTTTTAGATATATAGAGAATTTTGTGAGTTTTGATTTTTGGTCCAAAATGAAAAAAATCTCCCATACCGGTATGGTCAAATTTTCAGATTTGGGGTGAATTTTTATTTTTTTATTTTATGGTTCCAACTGATATAGAATGGACTACTGAAGAGATTTCATCAGTGTAGACTGGGTTTAAAACCAAAATTTTTAGATATATCGAGAAATTTGTGAGTTTGGATTTTTGGTCCGAAATGAAAAAAATCACCATACCGGTATGGTCAAATTTTCAGATTTGGGATGAATTTTTTTTTTTTTATTTCATGGTTCCAACTAATAAAGAATGGACTACTGAAGACATTTTATCAGTGTAGACTGGGTTAAAACCAAAATTTTGAGATATATCGAGAATTTTGTGAGTTTGGATTTTTGGTCCGAAATGAAAAAAATCGACCATACCGGTATGGTCAAATTTTCAGATTTGGGGTCAAAAAATTTCTGTTGATTTTATGGTTCCAAATGATATAGAATGGACTACTGAAGACATTTGATCAGTGTAGACTGGGTATAAAACCCAAATTTTTAGATTTATCGAGAAATTTGTGAGTTTGGATTTTTGGTCCGAAATGAAAAAAATCGACCATACCGGTATGGTCAAATTTTCAGATTTGGGGTCAAAAAATTTCTGTTGATTTTATGGTTCCAAATGATATAGAATGGACTACTGAAGACATTTGATCAGTGTAGACTGGGTATAAAACCAAAATTTTTAGATTTATCGAGAAATTTGTGAGTTTGGATTTTTGGTCCGAAATGAAAAAAATAGCCCATACCGGTATGGTCAAATTTTCAGATTTGGGGTCAAAAAATTTCTGTTGATTTTATGGTTCCAAATGATATAGAATGGACTACTGAAGACATTTGATCAGTGTAGACTGGGTATAAAACCAAAATTTTTAGATTTATCGAGAAATTTGTGAGTTTGGATTTTTGGTTCGAAATGAAAAAAATAGCCCATACCGGGTATGGTAAAATTTTCAGATTTGGGGTGAATTTTATTTTTTTTATTTTATGGTTCCATCTGATATAGAATGGACTACTGAAGACATTTCATCACTGTAGACTGGGTATAAAACCAATATTTTTTTTAGATATATCGAGAAATTTGTGAGTTTGGATTTTTGCTCCGAAATGAAAAAAATAGCCCATACCGGGTATGGTCAAATTTTCAGATTTGGGGTCAAAAAATGTCTGTTGATTTTATGGTTCCAACTGATATAGAATGGACTACTGAAGACATTTTATCAGTGTAGACTGGGTATAAAACCAAAATTTTTAGATATATCGATAATTTTGTGAGTTTGGATTTTTGGTCCGAAATGAAAAAAATTTCCAATACCGGTATGGTAAAATTTTCAGATTTGGGGTGAATTTTTTGTTGTTGATTTTATGGTTCCAACTGATAAAGAATGGACTACTGAAGACATTTCATCAGTGTAGACTGGGTTTAAAACCAAAATTTTTAGATATATCGAGAAATTTGTGAGTTTGGATTTTTGGTCCGAAATGAAAAAAATCACCATACCGGTATGGTCAAATTTTCAGATTTGGGATGAATTTTTTTTTTTTTATTTCATGGTTCCAACTAATAAAGAATGGACTACTGAAAACATTTTATCAGTGTAGACTGGGTTAAAACCAAAATTTTGAGATATATCGAGAATTTTGTGAGTTTGGATTTTTGGTCCAAAATGAAAAAAATCTCCCATACCGGTATGGTCAAATTTTCAGATTTGGGGTGAATTTTTATTTTTTTATTTTATGGTTCCATCTGATATAGAATGGACTACTGAAGACATTTCATCACTGTAGACTGGGTATAAAACCAATATTTTTTTTAGATATATCGAGAAATTTGTGAGTTTGGATTTTTGCTCCGAAATGAAAAAAATAGCCCATACCGGGTATGGTCAAATTTTCAGATTTGGGGTCAAAAAATGTCTGTTGATTTTATGGTTCCAACTGATATAGAATGGACTACTGAAGACATTTTATCAGTGTAGACTGGGTATAAAACCAAAATTTTTAGATATATCGATAATTTTGTGAGTTTGGATTTTTGGTCCGAAATGAAAAAAATTTCCAATACCGGTATGGTAAAATTTTCAGATTTGGGGTGAATTTTTTGTTGTTGATTTTATGGTTCCAACTGATAAAGAATGGACTACTGAAGACATTTCATCAGTGTAGACTGGGTTTAAAACCAAAATTTTTAGATATATCGAGAAATTTGTGAGTTTGGATTTTTGGTCCGAAATGAAAAAAATCACCATACCGGTATGGTCAAATTTTCAGATTTGGGATGAATTTTTTTTTTTTTATTTCATGGTTCCAACTAATAAAGAATGGACTACTGAAAACATTTTATCAGTGTAGACTGGGTTAAAACCAAAATTTTGAGATATATCGAGAATTTTGTGAGTTTGGATTTTTGGTCCAAAATGAAAAAAATCTCCCATACCGGTATGGTCAAATTTTCAGATTTGGGGTGAATTTTTATTTTTTTATTTTATGGTTCCAACTGATATAGAATGGACTACTGAAGACATTTCATCAGTGTAGACTGGGTTTAAAACCAAAATTTTTAGATATATCGAGAAATTTGTGAGTTTGGATTTTTGGTCCGAAATGAAAAAAATCACCATACCGGTATGGTCAAATTTTCAGATTTGGGATGAATTTTTTTTTTTTGATTTCATGGTTCCAACTAATAAAGAATGGACTACTGAAGACATTTTATCAGTGTAGACTGGGTTAAAACCAAAATTTTGAGATATATCGAGAATTTTGTGAGTTTGGATTTTTGGTCCAAAATGAAAAAAATCTCCCATACCGGTATGGTCAAATTTTCAGATTTGGGGTCAAAAAATTTCTGTTGATTTTATGGTTCCAAATGATATAGAATGGACTACTGAAGACATTTGATCAGTGTAGACTGGGTATAAAACCAAAATTTTTAGATTTATCGAGAAATTTGTGAGTTTGGATTTTTGGTCCGAAATGAAAAAAATCGACCATACCGGTATGGTCAAATTTTCAGATTTGGGGTCAAAAAATTTCTGTTGATTTTATGGTTCCAAATGATATAGAATGGACTACTGAAGACATTTGATCAGTGTAGACTGGGTATAAAACCAAAATTTTTAGATTTATCGAGAAATTTGTGAGTTTGGATTTTTGGTCCGAAATGAAAAAAATAGCCCATACCGGTATGGTCAAATTTTCAGATTTGGGGTCAAAAAATTTCTGTTGATTTTATGGTTCCAAATGATATAGAATGGACTACTGAAGACATTTGATCAGTGTAGACTGGGTATAAAACCAAAATTTTTAGATTTATCGAGAAATTTGTGAGTTTGGATTTTTGGTTCGAAATGAAAAAAATAGCCCATACCGGGTATGGTCAAATTTTCAGATTTGGGGTGAATTTTATTTTTTTTATTTTATGGTTCCATCTGATATAGAATGGACTACTGAAGACATTTCATCACTGTAGACTGGGTATAAAACCAATATTTTTTTTAGATATATCGAGAAATTTGTGAGTTTGGATTTTTGCTCCGAAATGAAAAAAAATAGCCCATACCGGGTATGGTCAAATTTTCAGATTTGGGGTCAAAAAATGTCTGTTGATTTTATGGTTCCAAATGATATAGAACGGACTACTGAAGACATTTGATCAGTGTAGACTGGGTATAAAACCTAAATTTTTAGATTTATCGAGAAATTTGTGAGTTTGGATTTTTGGTTCGAAATGAAAAAAATAGCCCATACCGGGTATGGTCAAATTTTCAGATTTGGGGTGAATTTTATTTTTTTTATTTTATGGTTCCATCTGATATAGAATGGACTACTGAAGACATTTTATCACTGTAGACTGGGTATAAAACCAATATTTTTTTTAGATATATCGAGAAATTTGTGAGTTTGGATTTTTGCTCCGAAATGAAAAAAATAGCCCATACCGGGTATGGTCAAATTTTCAGATTTGGGGTCAAAAAATGTCTGTTGATTTTATGGTTCCAACTGATATAGAATGGACTACTGAAGACATTTTATCAGTGTAGACTGGGTATAAAACCAAAATTTTTAGATATATCGATAATTTTGTGAGTTTGGATTTTTGGTCCGAAATGAAAAAAATTTCCAATACCGGTATGGTAAAATTTTCAGATTTGGGGTGAATTTTTTGTTGTTGATTTTATGGTTCCAACTGATAAAGAATGGACTACTGAAGACATTTCATCAGTGTAGACTGGGTTTAAAACCAAAATTTTTAGATATATCGAGAAATTTGTGAGTTTGGATTTTTGGTCCGAAATGAAAAAAATCACCATACCGGTATGGTCAAATTTTCAGATTTGGGATGAATTTTTTTTTTTTTATTTCATGGTTCCAACTAATAAAGAATGGACTACTGAAAACATTTTATCAGTGTAGACTGGGTTAAAACCAAAATTTTGAGATATATCGAGAATTTTGTGAGTTTGGATTTTTGGTCCAAAATGAAAAAAATCTCCCATACCGGTATGGTCAAATTTTCAGATTTGGGGTGAATTTTTATTTTTTTATTTTATGGTTCCAACTGATATAGAATGGACTACTGAAGACATTTCATCAGTGTAGACTGGGTTTAAAACCAAAATTTTTAGATATATCGAGAAATTTGTGAGTTTGGATTTTTGGTCCGAAATGAAAAAAATCACCATACCGGTATGGTCAAATTTTCAGATTTGGGATGAATTTTTTTTTTTTGATTTCATGGTTCCAACTAATAAAGAATGGACTACTGAAGACATTTTATCAGTGTAGACTGGGTTAAAACCAAAATTTTGAGATATATCGAGAATTTTGTGAGTTTGGATTTCTGGTCCGAAATGAAAAAAATCGACCATACCGGTATGGTCAAATTTTCAGATTTGGGGTCAAAAAATTTCTGTTGATTTTATGGTTCCAAATGATATAGAATGGACTACTGAAGACATTTGATCAGTGTAGACTGGGTATAAAACCAAAATTTTTAGATTTATCGAGAAATTTGTGAGTTTGGATTTTTGGTCCGAAATGAAAAAAATCGACCATACCGGTATGGTCAAATTTTCAGATTTGGGGTCAAAAAATTTCTGTTGATTTTATGGTTCCAAATGATATAGAATGGACTACTGAAGACATTTGATCAGTGTAGACTGGGTATAAAACCAAAATTTTTAGATTTATCGAGAAATTTGTGAGTTTGGATTTTTGGTCCGAAATGAAAAAAATAGCCCATACCGGTATGGTCAAATTTTCAGATTTGGGGTCAAAAAATTTCTGTTGATTTTATGGTTCCAAATGATATAGAATGGACTACTGAAGACATTTGATCAGTGTAGACTGGGTATAAAACCAAAATTTTTAGATTTATCGAGAAATTTGTGAGTTTGGATTTTTGGTTCGAAATGAAAAAAATAGCCCATACCGGGTATGGTCAAATTTTCAGATTTGGGGTGAATTTTATTTTTTTTATTTTATGGTTCCATCTGATATAGAATGGACTACTGAAGACATTTCATCACTGTAGACTGGGTATAAAACCAATATTTTTTTTAGATATATCGAGAAATTTGTGAGTTTGGATTTTTGCTCCGAAATGAAAAAAATAGCCCATACCGGGTATGGTCAAATTTTCAGATTTGGGGTCAAAAAATGTCTGTTGATTTTATGGTTCCAAATGATATAGAATGGACTACTGAAGACATTTGATCAGTGTAGACTGGGTATAAAACCTAAATTTTTAGATTTATCGAGAAATTTGTGAGTTTGGATTTTTGGTTCGAAATGAAAAAAATAGCCCATACCGGGTATGGTCAAATTTTCAGATTTGGGGTGAATTTTATTTTTTTTATTTTATGGTTCCATCTGATATAGAATGGACTACTGAAGACATTTTATCACTGTAGACTGGGTATAAAACCAATATTTTTTTTAGATATATCGAGAAATTTGTGAGTTTGGATTTTTGCTCCGAAATGAAAAAAAATAGCCCATACCGGGTATGGTCAAATTTTCAGATTTGGGGTCAAAAAATGTCTGTTGATTTTATGGTTCCAACTGATATAGAATGGACTACTGAAGACATTTTATCAGTGTAGACTGGGTATAAAACCAAAATTTTTAGATATATCGATAATTTTGTGAGTTTGGATTTTTGGTCCGAAATGAAAAAAATTTCCAATACCGGTATGGTAAAATTTTCAGATTTAGGATGACTTTTTTTTTTTTGATTTCATGGTTCCAACTAATAAAGAATGGACTACTGAAGACATTTTATCAGTGTAGACTGGGTATAAAACCAACATTTTTAGATATATCGAGAAATTTGTGAGTTTGGATTTTTGCTCCGAAATGAAAAAAATCTCCCATACCGGTATGGTCAAATTTTCAGATTTGGGGTGAATTTTTATTTTTTTATTTTATGGTTCCAACTGATATAGAATGGACTACTGAAGACATTTCATCAGTGTAGACTGGGTTTAAAACCAAAATTTTTAGATATATCGAGAAATTTGTGAGTTTGGATTTTTGGTCCGAAATGAAAAAAATCGACCATACCGGTATGGTCAAATTTTCAGATTTGGGGTCAAAAAATTTCTGTTGATTTTATGGTTCCAAATGATATAGAATGGACTACTGAAGACATTTGATCAGTGTAGACTGGGTATAAAACCAAAATTTTTAGATTTATCGAGAAATTTGTGAGTTTGGATTTTTGGTCCGAAATGAAAAAAATCGACCATACCGGTATGGTCAAATTTTCAGATTTGGGGTCAAAAAATTTCTGTTGATTTTATGGTTCCAAATGATATAGAATGGACTACTGAAGACATTTGATCAGTGTAGACTGGGTATAAAACCAAAATTTTTAGATTTATCGAGAAATTTGTGAGTTTGGATTTTTGGTTCGAAATGAAAAAAATAGCCCATACCGGGTATGGTCAAATTTTCAGATTTGGGGTGAATTTTATTTTTTTTATTTTATGGTTCCATCTGATATAGAATGGACTACTGAAGACATTTCATCACTGTAGACTGGGTATAAAACCAATATTTTTTTTAGATATATCGAGAAATTTGTGAGTTTGGATTTTTGCTCCGAAATGAAAAAAATAGCCCATACCGGGTATGGTCAAATTTTCAGATTTGGGGTCAAAAAATGTCTGTTGATTTTATGGTTCCAACTGATATAGAATGGACTACTGAAGACATTTTATCAGTGTAGACTGGGTATAAAACCAAAATTTTTAGATATATCGATAATTTTGTGAGTTTGGATTTTTGGTCCGAAATGAAAAAAATCGACCATACCGGTATGGTAAAATTTTCAGATTTGGGGTGAATTTTTTGTTGTTGATTTTATGGTTCCAACTGATAAAGAATGGACTACTGAAGACATTTCATCAGTGTAGACTGGGTTTAAAACCAAAATTTTTAGATATATCGAGAAATTTGTGAGTTTGGATTTTTGGTCCGAAATGAAAAAAATCACCATACCGGTATGGTCAAATTTTCAGATTTGGGATGAATTTTTTTTTTTTTATTTCATGGTTCCAACTAATAAAGAATGGACTACTGAAGACATTTTATCAGTGTAGACTGGGTTAAAACCAAAATTTTGAGATATATCGAGAATTTTGTGAGTTTGGATTTTTGGTCCGAAATGAAAAAAATCACCATACTGGTATGGTCAAATTTTCAGATTTGGGATGAATTTTTTTTTTTTGATTTCATGGTTCCAACTAATAAAGAATGGACTACTGAAGACATTTTATCAGTGTAGACTGGGTTAAAACCAAAATTTTGAGATATATCGAGAATTTTGTGAGTTTGGATTTTTGGTCCGAAATGAAAAAAATCGACCATACCGGTATGGTCAAATTTTCAGATTTGGGGTCAAAAAATTTCTGTTGATTTTATGGTTCCAAATGATATAGAATGGACTACTGAAGACATTTGATCAGTGTAGACTGGGTATAAAACCAAAATTTTTAGATTTATCGAGAAATTTGTGAGTTTGGATTTTTGGTCCGAAATGAAAAAAATCGACCATACCGGTATGGTCAAATTTTCAGATTTGGGGTCAAAAAATTTCTGTTGATTTTATGGTTCCAAATGATATAGAATGGACTACTGAAGACATTTGATCAGTGTAGACTGGGTATAAAACCAAAATTTTTAGATTTATCGAGAAATTTGTGAGTTTGGATTTTTGGTCCGAAATGAAAAAAATAGCCCATACCGGTATGGTCAAATTTTCAGACTTGGGGTCCAAAAATTTCTGTTGATTTTATGGTTCCAAATGATATAGAATGGACTACTGAAGACATTTGATCAGTGTAGACTGGGTATAAAACCAAAATTTTTAGATTTATCGAGAAATTTGTGAGTTTGGATTTTTGGTTCGAAATGAAAAAAATAGCCCATACCGGGTATGGTCAAATTTTCAGATTTGGGGTGAATTTTATTTTTTTTATTTTATGGTTCCATCTGATATAGAATGGACTACTGAAGACATTTTATCACTGTAGACTGGGTATAAAACCAATATTTTTTTTAGATATATCGAGAAATTTGTGAGTTTGGATTTTTGCTCCCAAATGAAAAAAATAGCCCATACCGGGTATGGTCAATTTTTCAGATTTGGGGTCAAAAAATGTCTGTTGATTTTATGGTTCCAACTGATATAGAATGGACTACTGAAGACATTTTATCAGTGTAGACTGGGTATAAAACCAAAATTTTTAGATATATCGATAATTTTGTGAGTTTGGATTTTTGGTCCGAAATGAAAAAAATCGACCATACCGGTATGGTAAAATTTTCAGATTTGGGGTGAATTTTTTGTTGTTGATTTTATGGTTCCAACTGATAAAGAATGGACTACTGAAGACATTTCATCAGTGTAGACTGGGTTTAAAACCAAAATTTTTAGATATATCGAGAAATTTGTGAGTTTGGATTTTTGGTCCGAAATGAAAAAAATCACCATACCGGTATGGTCAAATTTTCAGATTTGGGATGAATTTTTTTTTTTTGATTTCATGGTTCCAACTAATAAAGAATGGACTACTGAAGACATTTTATCAGTGTAGACTGGGTTAAAACCAAAATTTTGAGATATATCGAGAATTTTGTGAGTTTGGATTTTTGGTCCGAAATGAAAAAAATCGACCATACCGGTATGGTCAAATTTTCAGATTTGGGGTGAATTTTTTGTTAGTGATTTTATGGTTCCAACTGATAAAGAATGGACTACTGAAGACATTTCATCAGTGTAGACTGGGTTTAAAACCAAAATTTTTAGATATATCGAGAAATTTGTGAGTTTGGATTTTTGGTCCGAAATGAAAAAAATCACCATACTGGTATGGTCAAATTTTCAGATTTGGGATGAATTTTTTTTTTTTGATTTCATGGTTCCAACTAATAAAGAATGGACTACTGAAGACATTTTATCAGTGTAGACTGGGTTAAAACCAAAATTTTGAGATATATCGAGAATTTTGTGAGTTTGGATTTTTGGTCCGAAATGAAAAAAATCTACCATACCGGTATGGTCAAATTTTCAGATTTGGGGTCAAAAAATTTCTGTTGATTTTATGGTTCCAAATGATATAGAATGGACTACTGAAGACATTTGATCAGTGTAGACTGGGTATAAAACCAAAATTTTTAGATTTATCGAGAAATTTGTGAGTTTGGATTTTTGGTCCGAAATGAAAAAAATAGCCCATACCGGTATGGTCAAATTTTCAGATTTGGGGTCAAAAAATTTCTGTTGATTTTATGGTTCCAAATGATATAGAATGGACTACTGAAGACATTTGATCAGTGTAGACTGGGTATAAAACCAAAATTTTTAGATTTATCGAGAAATTTGTGAGTTTGGATTTTTGGTCCGAAATGAAAAAAATAGCCCATACCGGGTATGGTCAAATTTTCAGATTTGGGGTGAATTTTATTTTTTTTATTTTATGGTTCCAACTGATATAGAATGGACTACTGAAGACATTTGATCACTGTAGACTGGGTATAAAACCAATATTTTTTTTTAGATATATCGAGAAATTTGTGAGTTTGGATTTTTGCTCCGAAATTAAAAAAATCGACCATACCGGTATGGTCAAATTTTCAGATTTGGGGTCAAAAAAATTTCTGTTGATTTCATGGTTCCAACTAATAAAGAATGGACTACTGAAGACATTTTATCAGTGTAGACTGGGTTAAAACCAAAATTTTGAGATATATCGAGAATTTTGTGAGTTTGGATTTTTGGTCCGAAATGAAAAAAATAGCCCATACCGGTATGGTCAAATTTTCAGATTTGGGGTCAAAAAATTTCTGTTGATTTTATGGTTCCAAATGATATAGAATGGACTACTGAAGACATTTGATCAGTGTAGACTGGGTATAAAACCAAAATTTTTAGATTTATCGAGAAATTTGTGAGTTTGGATTTTTGGTCCGAAATGAAAAAAATAGCCCATACCGGGTATGGTCAAATTTTCAGATTTGGGGTGAATTTTATTTTTTTTATTTTATGGTTCCAACTGATATAGAATGGACTACTGAAGACATTTGATCACTGTAGACTGGGTATAAAACCAATATTTTTTTTTAGATATATCGAGAAATTTGTGAGTTTGGATTTTTGGTCCGAAATGAAAAAAATCACCATACCGGTATGGTCAAATTTTCAGATTTGGGATGAATTTTTTTTTTTTGATTTCATGGTTCCAACTAATAAAGAATGGACTACTGAAGACATTTTATCAGTGTAGACTGGGTTAAAACCAAAATTTTGAGATATATCGAGAATTTTGTGAGTTTGGATTTTTGGTCCGAAATGAAAAAAATCGACCATACCGGTATGGTCAAATTTTCAGATTTGGGGTGAATTTTTTGTTAGTGATTTTATGGTTCCAACTGATAAAGAATGGACTACTGAAGACATTTCATCAGTGTAGACTGGGTTTAAAACCAAAATTTTTAGATATATCGAGAAATTTGTGAGTTTGGATTTTTGGTCCGAAATGAAAAAAATCACCATACTGGTATGGTCAAATTTTCAGATTTGGGATGAATTTTTTTTTTTTGATTTCATGGTTCCAACTAATAAAGAATGGACTACTGAAGACATTTTATCAGTGTAGACTGGGTTAAAACCAAAATTTTGAGATATATCGAGAATTTTGTGAGTTTGGATTTTTGGTCCGAAATGAAAAAAATCTACCATACCGGTATGGTCAAATTTTCAGATTTGGGGTCAAAAAATTTCTGTTGATTTTATGGTTCCAAATGATATAGAATGGACTACTGAAGACATTTGATCAGTGTAGACTGGGTATAAAACCAAAATTTTTAGATTTATCGAGAAATTTGTGAGTTTGGATTTTTGGTCCGAAATGAAAAAAATAGCCCATACCGGTATGGTCAAATTTTCAGATTTGGGGTCAAAAAATTTCTGTTGATTTTATGGTTCCAAATGATATAGAATGGACTACTGAAGACATTTGATCAGTGTAGACTGGGTATAAAACCAAAATTTTTAGATTTATCGAGAAATTTGTGAGTTTGGATTTTTGGTCCGAAATGAAAAAAATAGCCCATACCGGGTATGGTCAAATTTTCAGATTTGGGGTGAATTTTATTTTTTTTATTTTATGGTTCCAACTGATATAGAATGGACTACTGAAGACATTTGATCACTGTAGACTGGGTATAAAACCAATATTTTTTTTTAGATATATCGAGAAATTTGTGAGTTTGGATTTTTGCTCCGAAATTAAAAAAATCGACCATACCGGTATGGTCAAATTTTCAGATTTGGGGTCAAAAAAATTTCTGTTGATTTTATGGTTCCAACTGATATAGAATGGACTACTGAAGACATTTTATCAGTGTAGACTGGGTATAAAACCAAAATTTTTAGATATATCGATAATTTTGTGAGTTTGGATTTTTGGTCCGAAATGAAAAAAATCGACCATACCGGTATGGTAAAATTTTCAGATTTGGGGTGAATTTTTTGTTGTTGATTTTATGGTTCCAACTGATAAAGAATGGACTACTGAAGACATTTCATCAGTGTAGACTGGGTTTAAAACCAAAATTTTTAGATATATCGAGAAATTTGTGAGTTTGGATTTTTGGTCGGAAATGAAAAAAATCACCATACCGGTATGGTCAAATTTTCAGATTTGGGATGAATTTTTTTTTTTTGATTTCATGGTTCCAACTAATAAAGAATGGACTACTGAAGACATTTTATCAGTGTAGACTGGGTTAAAACCAAAATTTTGAGATATATCGAGAATTTTGTGAGTTTGGATTTTTGGTCCGAAATGAAAAAAATCGACCATACCGGTATGGTCAAATTTTCAGATTTGGGGTCAAAAAATTTCTTTTGATTTTATGGTTCCAAATGATATAGAATGGACTACTGAAGACATTTGATCAGTGTAGACTGGGTATAAAACCAAAATTTTTAGATTTATCGAGAAATTTGTGAGTTTGGATTTTTGGTCCGAAATGAAAAAAATAGCCCATACCGGGTATGGTCAAATTTTCAGATTTGGGGTCAAAAAATTTCTGTTGATTTTATGGTTCCAAATGATATAGAATGGACTACTGAAGACATTTGATCAGTGTAGACTGGGTATAAAACCAAAATTTTTTAGATTTATCGAGAAATTTGTGAGTTTGGATTTTTGGTCCGAAATGAAAAAAATAGCCCATACCGGGTATGGTCAAATTTTCAGATTTGGGGTGAATTTTATTTTTTTTATTTTATGGTTCCAACTGATATAGAATGGACTACTGAAGACATTTTATCACTGTAGACTGGGTATAAAACCAATATTTTTTTTTAGATATATCGAGAAATTTGTGAGTTTGGATTTTTGCTCCGAAATTAAAAAAATAGCCCATACCGGGTATGGTCAAATTTTCAGATTTGGGGTCAAAAAATTTCTGTTGATTTTATGGTTCCAACTGATATAGAATGGACTACTGAAGACATTTGATCAGTGTAGACTGGGTATAAAACCAAAATTTTTAGATATATCGATAATTTTGTGAGTTTGGATTTTTGGTCCAAAATGAAAAAAATCGACCATACCGGTATGGTAAAATTTTCAGATTTGGGGTGAATTTTTTGTTGTTGATTTTATGGTTCCAACTGATAAAGAATGGACTACTGAAGACATTTCATCAGTGTAGACTGGGTTTAAAACCAAAATTTTTAGATATATCGAGAAATTTGTGAGTTTGGATTTTTGGTCCGAAATGAAAAAAATCACCATACCGGTATGGTCAAATTTTCAGATTTGGGATGAATTTTTTTTTTTTGATTTCATGGTTCCAACTAATAAAGAATGGACTACTGAAGACATTTTATCAGTGTAGACTGGGTTAAAACCAAAATTTTGAGATATATCGAGAATTTTGTGAGTTTGGATTTTTGCTCCGAAATTAAAAAAATAGCCCATACCGGGTATGGTCAAATTTTCAGATTTGGGGTCAAAAATTTCTGTTGATTTTATGGTTCCAAATGATATAGAATGGACTACTGAAGACATTTGATCAGTGTAGACTGGGTATAAAACCAAAATTTTTAGATTTATCGAGAAATTCGTGAGTTTGGATTTTTGGTCCGAAATGAAAAAAATAGCCCATACCGGGTATGGTCAAATTTTCAGATTTGGGGTGAATTTTATTTTTTTTATTTTATGGTTCCATCTGATATAGAATGGACTACTGAAGACATTTTATCACTGTAGACTGGGTATAAAACCAATATTTTTTTTAGATATATCGAGAAATTTGTGAGTTTGGATTTTTGCTCCGAAATGAAAAAAATAGCCCATACCGGGTATGGTCAAATTTTCAGATTTGGGGTCAAAAAATGTCTGTTGATTTTATGGTTCCAACTGATATAGAATGGACTACTGAAGACATTTTATCAGTGTAGACTGGGTATAAAACCAAAATTTTTAGATATATCGATAATTTTGTGAGTTTGGATTTTTGGTCCGAAATGAAAAAAATTTCCAATACCGGTATGGTAAAATTTTCAGATTTGGGGTGAATTTTTTGTTGTTGATTTTATGGTTCCAACTGATAAAGAATGGACTACTGAAGACATTTCATCAGTGTAGACTGGGTTTAAAACCAAAATTTTTAGATATATCGAGAAATTTGTGAGTTTGGATTTTTGGTCCGAAATGAAAAAAATCACCATACCGGTATGGTCAAATTTTCAGATTTGGGATGAATTTTTTTTTTTTGATTTCATGGTTCCAACTAATAAAGAATGGACTACTGAAGACATTTTATCAGTGTAGACTGGGTTAAAACCAAAATTTTGAGATATATCGAGAATTTTGTGAGTTTGGATTTTTGGTCCGAAATGAAAAAAATTTCCAATACCGGTATGGTAAAATTTTCAGATTTGGGGTGAATTTTTTGTTGTTGATTTAATGGTTCCAACTGATAAAGAATGGACTACTGAAGACATTTCATCAGTGTAGACTGGGTTTAAAACCAAAATTTTTAGATATATCGAGAAATTTGTGAGTTTGGATTTTTGGTCCGAAATGAAAAAAATCACCATACCGGTATGGTCAAATTTTCAGATTTGGGATGATTTTTTTTTTTTTGATTTCATGGTTCCAACTAATAAAGAATGGACTACTGAAGACATTTTATCAGTGTAGACTGGGTTTAAAACCAAAATTTTTAGATATATCGAGAATTTTGTGAGTTTGGATTTTTGGTCCGAAATGAAAAAAATCACCATACCGGTATGGTCAAATTTTCAGATTTGGGGTCAAAAAATTTCTGTTGATTTTATGGTTCCAAATGATATAGAATGGACTACTGAAGACATTTGATCAGTGTAGACTGGGTATAAAACCAAAATTTTTAGATTTATCGAGAAATTTGTGAGTTTGGATTTTTGGTCCGAAATGAAAAAAATAGCCCATACCGGTATGGTCAAATTTTCAGATTTGGGGTCAAAAAATTTCTGTTGATTTTATGGTTCCAAATGATATAGAATGGACTACTGAAGACATTTGATCAGTGTAGACTGGGTATAAAACCAAAATTTTTAGATTTATCGAGAAATTTGTGAGTTTGGATTTTTGGTCCGAAATGAAAAAAATAGCCCATACCGGGTATGGTCAAATTTTCAGATTTGGGGTGAATTTTATTTTTTTTATTTTATGGTTCCAACTGATATAGAATGGACTACTGAAGACATTTTATCACTGTAGACTGGGTATAAAACCAATATTTTTTTTTAGATATATCGAGAAATTTGTGAGTTTGGATTTTTGCTCCGAAATTAAAAAAATAGCCCATACCGGGTATGGTCAAATTTTCAGATTTGGGGTCAAAAATTTTCTGTTGATTTTATGGTTCCAACTGATATAGAATGGACTACTGAAGACATTTTATCAGTGTAGACTGGGTATAAAACCAAAATTTTTAGATATATCGATAATTTTGTGAGTTTGGATTTTTGGTCCGAAATGAAAAAAATCGACCATACCGGTATGGTCAAATTTTCAGATTTGGGGTGAATTTTTTGTTGTTGATTTTATGGTTCCAACTGATAAAGAATGGACTACTGAAGACATTTCATCAGTGTAGACTGGGTTTAAAACCAAAATTTTTAGATATATCGAGAAATTTGTGAGTTTGGATTTTTGGTCCGAAATGAAAAAAATCACCATACCGGTATGGTCAAATTTTCAGATTTGGGATGAATTTTTTTTTTTGATTTCATGGTTCCAACTAATAAAGAATGGACTACTGAAGACATTTTATCAGTGTAGACTGGGTTAAAACCAAAATTTTGAGATATATCGAGAATTTTGTGAGTTTGGATTTTTGGTCCGAAATGAAAAAAAATCGACCATACCGGTATGGTCAAATTTTCAGATTTGGGGTCAAAAAATTTCTGTTGATTTTATGTTTCCAACTGATAAAGAATGGACTACTGAAGACATTTCATCAGTGTAGACTGGGTTTAAAACCAAATTTTTTAGATATATCGAGAAATTTGTGAGTTTGGATTTTGGGTCCGAAATGGAAAAATCAAACAGTAATGTCCTCCGGACGTTTTTACATATGCAATCATATCCGCCTGGACACTGCTGCTTAATGCAATTGTGTTAACCCGGACTCATTTGCATATGCAGTTTTGTCCGCCCTGTGCAAAATCGTCCTTGCAGTAAATTATGGTGATTTTTATGGTTCCAAATGATACAGAACGAACTACCAAAGACATTTTTTCAGTGCGGAATGGGTATAAATCTAAAAAAAAAATTGATATATCAAGAATTTTGTGAGAGTTTGGATTTTTGGTCCAAAATGAAACATATCTGCTATGCTTGCACACTACATCTGCCTGTTGGTCTTACCTATGTTGGGTCTTTTCCTTCCTTACACACACAGTTTCAAAAAGTGACTCATCGACAACTCCAAAATGTTGTCTTAAGAAGCAGAATTCTGTTGCAAAAGGTAAATATAATATTGTTTTTCAGTAACTGATATTTAAAACATTGATCCTTTTACAATATCACATTGATCCTTTTACAATATCACTTTCCAGGTTATTTCGTTTACTGGTCAGAATCCCTGGCTTCTTGTCGATATTTAGTTGCATGACTTCTTACTGTCGCCCCAAACAAAAATATTGACAAGATAGGTAGACCACCAAGTTGGCTTAGTTGGTTGAGCAACTCCTTGTTAACCTAGAGGTCGCAGGCTCAAATTGATTGACTTTGTTAAAATTCATTCAGCAATGGTTTATTATACAAACGTAAAAATCGCAAGATCAGCTGAATTGTAAGTAAATTAGAACTACTTTTAAAAATTAAGAAAGCACAATCACGTTGGGAAAAAAACCATAACAAATTTTATACACAGATGTGTGATAAAAAGCACTGTAAATGTAAACTCACTGTTTTCCCAGAGTCCTTTCTAAAAATCGGGGAAAAAAATTGTTTAGCTTTGTTTTCAGCAAGAGTGTTCAGTGCTTATCACACAGCAAGGCAGAGCAGCCACCTCTCCCAGATTTGGCAGAAAGTTCCCCCCCCAAAAAACACCAATCTTTCATGTTCTGATGAGCAAATTTTACAACCTCCCTGATCATGGAAACTTCCTATCTAAATACCTCCCTGATTCTTGTTCAAAATCTCCCTGATTGCAAAATGCAAATGTTGGCAGCTCTGGCAGTGTAATATAACAACCCTAAAATGATATTCTTTGATCTTGTTATGGAAAGGTTTGCGGTAACATCATGTAATGACTATCTCTAGATGAGTTGGGGTGGTTCTGAAAAGAACCTGTGGTTTGAACTCTACGTTACGATCAGTATGATCTAATCGTCTTCTGGATCAAGAAAGCTGTTGTTGTTGTTCCTTCCCTCTGTAGATATTAAATCTGTGTTTGTTTTCAACAATAGATATTAAGCCAGTGTTCGTTGGTACCCTGGAGGATGTGTACGTCTTAGAGCACGGCCTCGCCCTACTGAGCTGCACAGTCTTGAGCGAGCCCCCGCCCACGGTGAAGTGGTACCGAGATGAAGACGTGGTGTCAGACGAGAGGATGCAGGCCAGTTATAGGGAGGATGGGACCTGTCTATTGGAGATTAAGGATGTGACGTACCAGGACATCGGGGAGTATGAGTGTGTAGCTAAGAACCTGAATGGACAGGCTAGCTGTATGCTGTACTTGGACGTTGCAGGTAAGTAACTACATATAGTAGGGGATCTTAATATTAATAACTGCATTTATAGCGCCGAACACCTCCAAAAGAACATCTCTAAGCACCCATGACCCTAACCCGAAGCATATTCTGAGCTTCAGTCATTGGTTACACATTTTCACATGTTCAGATTAGCAACGGGGACACAACTAATCAAACCAGGGCCGATTTCATAGAGCTAAGCAGAAATTAACAAGATACCAGCCACAAATTGTACATTGTTAAAATATAATATATGGTAAAATTAAGAAATACATAACATGTATGCGAGCATTTGAATTACCCTTTTTGGGATCTGATAAGGATTAATTGAATTGAATTGAATTGATTTGAACATTAAGACAAAAAAGAAAATATTAGTAAAAATCTAAAATGACACCCTTAAACCAATAAGGTAAACTGACTGGCACCCTGAAACAAAAATCTTTACATTATAGGGCGACCCCGATCAAATTCTTCTTAGTTGAAACAATATTCAAATTTAATCGGTCAGTTTCCCTTGTGATCTATTACTTGGTATTTGAAGAGGTCTAATGAATTTGATCCACATGAAAGTTTTAATGAGCCAAAACCTGTGATCTTGTGGCGTTTTCCTTAAAATCTAAGACTGTGTAAATCTGTCTTATTCTTATGATGGTGATGAAACTGCTTGTTAATGTAGTCTTACAAGGTTTCCCTTCACACAATGATTTCGCGCACATCCTTGGTCAAATCTTCCGCTAGCGGAAGATTGTGTCGTAGGTCCAGACCTCCGACACAATGTAGCAATGTTGGAACCAAACATTGTTGTCCTTTCACATGAGCTACATTTTGTAAAGAGTTACAACCTTGCTACAATTTAGCAAGGGACCCTTGCTAAATTGCTCTTGTGTGAAAGGGGCTTTAGACAATCCCAGCTTTATCTACGAGGAGACCCACGACCTCTAAAGGTCTTCCCTGAGAATGTCATTCAGGATGCTATAGTGTTACTGCGAACATGCCACGTCAGTGTAGTCTTAGACGATCTCTACCTCATCTGAGAGGAGACCCACGACCTCTAAAGGTCTTCCCTGAGAATGTCATTCAGGATGCTATAGTATTACTGGGAACACGCCATGGGAAGAAATAAACGATCACCTGTCTTTATTAAAGGCAGTGGACACTATTGGTAATTCCTCAAAATAATTATTACCATAAAACCTTTCTTAATTACAAGTAATGGGGAGAGGTTGATAGTATAAAACATTGTGAGAAACTGCTCCCTCTGAAGTGACTTAGTTTTCGAGAAAGAAGTAATTTTCCACTTTGATTTCGAGACCTCAGATTTAAAATTTGAGGTCTTGAAATATAGCACCTGAAAGCACACAACTTCGTGTGACCATGGTGCGACAAGGGTGTTTTTATCTTTCATTAATATCTCGCAACTTTGACGACCGATTGAGCTCAAATTTCCACAGGTTTGTTATTTTATGCATATGTTGAGATACACCAACTGCGAATACTAATCTTTGACAACTACCAAAAGTGTCCAGTGTCTTTAAAGGCAAAGTAAACCTTTTGATATTGAAATCATTTGATTGTTTTAAATTTAGCTATATATAATAGAATAAAGCAAACCAGTGAAAATAAAGTTTCAAAAGGTGATTGTGTTTTTAAGATAATGCCAAAATTCTTGAGCAGTTATGTCCACGCTGGAAGAATAGTCCGTAATTGAAATCTCAATCTGAGAAACTTTTCATTGCAAAAAAAATTTCTCAGATTGAAATGATTTTGAATCCCCCCACTCTAAAACCACAACCACATCCCCTTTAAGGGAATTGTTTCGAAAAACATTTCACATTAGGCCACATAATAGTAAAAAATTGTTGATAGTCCTTGTTTTTTGCGAATGGGGGAGGGAGGGAGGTTTTTTATTTTATTTTTTTTATTATTTTTTTTATTATAAGTTTTATTGACATGCCAAATATGAAATAAAGAATAAAGAAATCATCACAATCACTATAAAACAAAGAGTTTGTGTGTTTTTGATGTTTTAAATAGTTTTGTCAAACAAATTTTACTCCTAGATGACATTTTCTGTAAACTTTTTCAAACAACTAAGCACAGTGTAGCCCAAGAAAATATTTGAAGAATTGTTCTGGCTTTGCCAACATGAATAAAAACCTTCTTTAAACATCTTTTCAAACCTGTACATTTTGAAACAATATCAGCTGAAAAGGTTGTTTTTTTATTATAAAAAAAAAAAAAAAATAAAAAAAATAGGGTCGGGGGGGTTTTGAACGGTCGGGCGGGGACGATCAATAATTGTTTTTTTTGTGTGGCCTTATCAACAGCTGCAGGTGCTTCTCACCAAGTAAGTTTTTATCGTCATTAATTTTTGTAGTTTCCAAGGTATACCCTCCCTTTAAAACTCCTTTAATTTATCATTTTATTCAAATAGTTCAATGTCTGTGTGTGTGTTTTCAAAAGGCCATACTATGGTTAATTCTATATCATAATCAATTGCATAAATCAATAGTCTATGCATTATTTAGTTTAAGCACAATGTTAGTAGCCAGCTGGGCACACAGCAATATTTCAATTTTTGTTTGGAATCGTTCTTTGCCTTCATAATGTTAGTAATGTTGGTAACGTTGAGGCATCATGACGTTTGGAAAATATTGGACGAGGTATGATGGCTAAAGAAGGTATTGTTACACACAAATTTCAGTGCTCTGGCAAAGAATCAGTGATGAAATAAGTTGTTTCTTTTTTTGTTTGCAGCACACCAGTTTTGAATAAATGTAATCTCTCTATTACAGCATATATCTGTTGTTGTTTTTGTTGTTGTGGTTGTTGTTTTTGTTGCTGTGGTTGTTGTTGTTGTTGTTGCTGTTGTTGTTGTTGTTGTCGTTATATGCCATTTTGAGATACGATGGATATGTTACTATATGACACTTTTATGTTAGGGTGAATTTGTCTGTTTAAAAAACCAAACACTGCACCACCATTTCGCCGAAAAGGTTAATTGTAATTACTATAGAATTAAAAAATAGTTTTCTTTACTAGAGACAAATCTGCTGTATTGGTTTTATTTGCAAATCATCAGGCTCAATTGAATTTCATGGACAAGCAACAATTAGACCAATAGTAAACAAAAAATTCAATCTCATATTACTCAAACTGTTTCTGCGTTTTTGCTTCCAGAACCACCCGGCATCATTAAAAGCTTCTCCGATACCAGCGCCCCTGCCGGTGAACAACTCCGCCTGGACATCCACGTGGACGGGATCCCAGACCCAGACGTTATTTGGTACAAGGACGAACGCCCTCTCTCACCCACCAGTAAGTTCACGTTCCTCTTTGAGGGTGAAGACAAGTGCTCGTTGGTGGTGGATCAAGCTGTCCCAGATGATGAGGGGGTGTACAAGGTGACTGCCATCAATATGGCTGGGGAGGTGTCGCACTCCGCTAAGGTCACCATTCCTGGTAAGTCGTCTTCTTTTGGTTCCACTGTTTGTTTATAAATCCTATTATTGTATAATAAAGCCCATACCATTATGTACATGTAGATTATAAACTTAATAAAATATTCCTACTTTTGTTCCCAATGATCAAATATCATGCCTCATTCTGACCTCTTCATAATATTTCTTTTTTGCATTTTCAGACCCAGAAGAGGTATTCTTCTCTCAGAGTAGAGTTAAAATCAAGAAAGGTGTAACGATAGAAGATGAGTATGACCTGCAAAATGAACTTGGAAGGTAAGTTGATCTGATTGAGTGGTAAAAAAAAAGTCTCAGCTGAAAAAAAAAAGTAAAAACACTTTATCTGGGCCCAGTTTCGGCATAGCCCTGGCGGCCTTACACTTTCGTATTGTGCTACAGTGACGTCCTGGACATCAGGGTACATTTCTGGGGCGGAAAATTTCCACAGCATCATAAATTAAAATCTTACCTGCAACAAGCCACTAATTTCAACAGATTCACATTCCATGGCAGCATATATTTTCCTGCGGTGGGTTTTGGTCGACATCTATTCTTCACAAATCCGTCATTTTCATAAAATAATTCAGCTCCCAACGTTAAGAAATTCAAATTTTTGTCATACTCTCACAGTCTGCCGTGTGTATGCAAGCTGCACAACGCGCAAATATTGCGTTGTGTTTGCGTGTTAACGCTGTGCAGTCAAGATAATGGTGACCAAGAATTCATGCGTCTTGCATCATGCGTCTTGCACGCGTATGTATACGCGTACGCACGGCAACAGACAACACTGTGAGAAATCCACTGGAATATCTTGAAAGCAACCTTTTTTTGAGCTTCTATCCTTGCACAATATAACCCTGACTTGAAAAGAATGACAGCAAAGGTTCCTATAATTAGCACTTGTATCTGATGTTGTATGAGAAATTATGATTAAGCACCCACCAACTAGATTTGCAGCACGGGCCATGATGAGCCACAGTGAATTTTAGTTACCTTTTGTCTCAGAAACACACTGCTTCTTTTTGGCAGAAGAGATTATTACATAGTTCTCACCTGTACACTAGTTCTCCTCTAAAATACTATTCACACGACAGCAATTTAACTGGGGTCCCTTGCTTAATTTTAGCATGGTTGTAAAATGTAGCAATGTTTGACAAGATTTTGCAAGAGAACTTGGACAGTAGACAAACATTTTTTCATTTCTCACGGGGTACATTTTGTGAAATTTTACAACCATGCTACAATTTAGCAAGGGACACTTGCTAAATTGCTCTCGTGTGAAAGGGGGTTTACCTTGCAAACCATTCAAGAGTTCATACCAAATTTAACTTCTTTTTTATTTTGCTTGCTTTGCCAGAGGTGCGTATGGTGTCGTCAAAACTTGCAAGCACAAAGAGACCAAAGAGGAGTACGCAGCCAAGATCATCCGAGTGAAGGGCGGGGCTTGGGATGATATGAGGAGGGAGGTTCTAGTGATGGGTATGCTGGATAACAAGCGATTGGTCAAGCTCTTCGACGCTTACCAGACTAAACGGGACGTCGTCATGGTTATGGAACTGTATCCTTTATCATATTGCCATTTCCTCTTTATTTTTTCTTCTTATTTGTCATGTTTTTTTCTTGATTTTCAGAATTGTTTAAACAGGTATCGCTTAGTTTTCAAACTTTCCTTGTAAGTTGTAGATATACGTGTACAAAAGAAAGATGTTTAATAGACCATGCACACAATGTCACTGGAGGGCGCCCTCATGAACGGGTCATAAATGCTTACTTGGTACAATATGTTTTATAAATTTGTGCAATTTCCATCGTTTCATCATCATTTAACCTCTTCAAGGTGGTAGCCTATAAATGCATTGTGCTCTGCACAACTCTCAGCCAATGATAGCCTTTCACACATGCACATTTCATCAAGGGTAGCAGCCAAATGCGGTAGGAGCCAACCAGTGTCTCAGAAACTGTATCTGAAATCTAAGATGCTGTACTGTAAATATTATGATTTCTTGTGTCAACATGATGATATTGAGCTTGGACAACATTTCCCAGGTCTTTGGAAATGATACCAGCTTCAAGCCAGACACTCAAATCATTGTTTGTTTTTCAAACCATACAATCTTACCAACACGACTGGTAGTGTTTATAAATAGCTAAGCAGGAGGGCCTTGAAGTGAATTTATCAGGCAGAACAGATTGATTCACGCTAGGCTGGTTTGCTAGAATAAAGAGACCCATATGAATTGAGTCTTTTGCAGGAATGATTTTCTAACTGTTTTTTATTTTCTTTTTTGTTGTCCCCTTTATCAATAGAGTTCTAATGGTATCACATAGGCCTATTAAAGTTTAAACTTTCTGCTTCAACTTTGATTCCAGTGCCTTCATAAGAACACCCCTAAAATGAAAATGATAAGGTCTGAATCTTTTATCAAATGGAAGCTGCAACTTGTTAAGTTATAAAAATAGGACTCGTTCATAAACGTTCATATTTTTATGATACAATGTTTTGAATAGATTGACTGTCAATTAGTAAATTCATTAAAAATGGTACAACTGCAGTCCAAAACAATTTTCAAGTAAATGACTTGATCTAGGATGGATTTATTTAGATGTTTGATTTGTTAATTCAATCAGCTTCAGTAAAACAAGTTTTGTCAGACTTTGACTTACAGGAAATGTACACCATTGGTTTTTTTTGTAGAAGTAAATTAGAACTCGCCAATCACCATAACACCAGCTTGTATGTGAGATAGAATTTTTCAACATTTGGCGGTCACATTTGTTTTTTTAAACAACAGAAATAAATTAAAGGCAGTAGACAATATTGGTAAATACTCAAATTAATTATAAGTATAAAACCTTACTTGGTAATGAGTAATGGGAGAGGTTGATAGTATAAAACATTGTGAGAAACGGCTCCCTCTGAAGAAATGTAGTTTTCGAGGAAGAATTAATTTTCCACAAATTTGATTTTCAGACCTCAGAATTAGAATTTGAGGTCTCGAAATCAAGGTTGTCACACGAAGTTGTGTGCTTTCAGATACTTGATTTCCCTTGGGTGTTTTTTCTATCATTACTATCTCGCAACTTCGACCACCAATTTAGCTCAAATTTTTACAGGTTTGTTATTTTATGCACATGTTGAGATACACCAAGTGAGAAGACTGGTCTTTGACAATTACCAATAGTTTCCACTGGGTGTCTTTAATGTTTTGTGTCCATAGATACTTGGCTTATTTTGAGGATGGCAATCAAAATAATCAAGGATCATTGCAGGGTCTTTAGATGCTATTTTCTCGAACCTTGATGTTATTCAGATGGAACTGTTTTTCTGAAAGATTGATACTATTACTCGTATGAACTTTGTAAGGAGTGAGCTTTTTGTCTGTACAATTTTCTCTGGACATTTCACCTTCTGGTAATGACCAGTTGTTTTTAGAACTTGGGTCGTCACAAAGATAGTCATAAATTATCGGACTCTTTATAGGTGTTGATCAAAACTTAAGGCTAGTAGCCCTAAGTTAGGACAAGTAACTCATCCTAACTGGAAGAGATGTAGTGAACTCTTTGTGAAATCCAGCCCTGCTCAGTCTTTTCCTCTACTATGCTCTCAAGGATTATGGTCTTCCCTCTGAATTGCCAACAATGGAATGTTCCAAGAGGTTACCATTTTAAGGCCAGTCAACCAGTGGTTGTGATACGGGTCGTCACTAAGTTCACATATCATAATCTGTGCAGTGGTTGAGTTTTAGACATCATGGTAGGTGTGTTGGTTATCTCTGACCCTTTTACTATTCTGTGACTCCTGCCATGGTAACTTTGAAGTATGGGGCCATCCTGTGCAAGGCATCCCACTGTGATGATGAGTGGCATCATGATATGAGATTCCACTCAGTGCATTGTCAAGTTTCAAAAGAGGGCGGATCTGCGTTGTGAATGCCCACAGGTATTTTGTTTCCAGTCTCACAGTTGTACATCAAAAGCATAGTTGACCCATTTACAACAGAGTGGTTTGAACTTGGTGCACATTCCACTTGGAGAAACTTCAACAGTATGTGCACAGTGTCTGTAGTTCATGAAACCACAGATCAGCTGTTGTTATGCTGTTGTTTGTGGTCTGGCTGGCCACTCTTCTGAGTCACAGACAGGGACATAATAACTTTTCAAGTAGTGCCCACGAGTTGCAGTGCTGTGATATATGCTCATGCCATTGGAGTTATTAGAAGCGTGCCTGCATGTACCTGCTTCATACATGTATGATGACAGCTAATATGCAAATGTACAGAAACCAACCAGCTGATTGAGTTCATATACCGCCATAGGTATGTTGACTTTATAACTCTACCTCCATGCTTTGACTTACTGTACGAATGACTTGCCACACATACAGGTAGTAAAAACTGTTCCATATATATTTGTTTTTAAGATGAAGTGAACCATATAAAAAACACTAGTGCATTTCCTCTGGATTCAGGTTAGATTTGGTACACTATGGGGGTAGGACATGGAATGCTGAACTTAAAGGAACACGTTGCCTTGGATCGGTCGAGTTGGTCTTTGAAAAGCGTTTGTAACCGTTTTGTATAAAATGCATATGGGTAGAAAGATGTTGTAAAAGTAGAATACAATGATCCACACAAACATGCCTCGAAATTGTGTGGTTTTCCTTTTACCTCGTCGACTAACACGTCGGCCATTTATGGGGGTCAAAATTTTGACTCCCATAAATGGCCGACCATGTTAGTTCGCACAGTAGAGGGAAAACCACGCAATTTCGAGGCAAACTTGTGTGGATCATTGTATTCTACTTTTAAAACATCTTTCCAACCATATGCATTTTATAAAAAACGGTTACAAATGCTTTTGTTTTGACCAACTCGTCCGATCCAAGGCAACGTGTTCCTTTAAGTGTTTATCAAGCAAACTGCCCAGGAGGAAAGTCTCTACTGGTGCATTAATGCAATGTGGGTGTGTATTTGGTATGGGCATAAAGTACTGGAATTGTTTTTGATTTTCTGTGGAGCTATAAAAGGCATGAGTGTATAGTCATAAATTATCGTTATTGAAATACAGTTTCATCAATGCGGATAGCTGTATTTTAGATCATCAGATGGAGTTATTTCCAGTCATTCTCAGGAGTGTTGGTAGATGGGTATGAACTTTGTTAGCTTCAGATTGAAAAAAATCTACGCTCTGTCAATAACTACAAATCAAAACAGTGTGGGCTCGTCAAATACTGTTTTTGACTTTGATACCGGTATTGGCCCAATGACCAGGGCACTAATGTAAAGCGCATTGATACGGTTATTATGAAATGCGCTTTAAGAATTTGTTGTTATTGTTATTATTTCAGATGTAGTTATTTTACAGGAGTGTTGGTAAATGGTATGAACTATTATTGGCTTTTAGTGGAACAAATCAACGCTTTGTCAATAATTATAAACCAACGCAGTACTTTGTGTTTTAAACTTCAATGTGAATTACATAGCAGCTGTCAGGAAGAAAAAGGCAAAGCAGTTGAACAGCTGGATATGTATCGTTAGGAATGGCGTACAGTCCTGTTTGGGATTTCATGTGACATTTTAGCCTGGTTCTCAAATGGTAGAGGTCATCAGTAGAGGTGACTGACTCTTGAATCTCGATAGTATAGTTATGCATGGAGAAGTTTAACGGCAGTGGACACTATTGGTAATTACTCAAAATAATCGTTAGCACAAAAACTTATTTGGTAATGAGTAAAGGGGAGCTGTTGATGGTATAAAACACTGTGAGAAACGGCTCTCTCTGAAGTAACGTAGTTTTCGAGAAAGAAGTAATTTTCCAAGAATTTGATTTTGAGACCTCAGATTTAGAACTTGAGGTCACGAAATCAAGTATCTGAAAGCGCACAACTTCTAGCGACAAGGGTGTTATTTCTTTCATTATTATCTCGCAACTTCGAAGATCAGTTTCACAGGTTTGTTATTTTATGCATATGTTGAGATACACAAAGTGAGAAGACTGGTCTTTGACAAATACCAATAGTGTCCATGTGTCTTTAAGTCACAAATCTAGAGGACAGTAGGATTACAGCTTTGGTGTTTTTACAATAATATGATACCACAATCTTACATGCCTGCATTAGATATTCAGATATAAGATGTCTTTATGTGGTATAGTTAATTCTTTAATTCTGTGTGAATTAAAGGAAATACCTTTAATGGACACTAAGGGAAAAACCTTTAGGCTCTGCCAAAATATATTATGTGGAAGATGACTTAAGCCTTTATTGTTGTATTCACTGCATGGTTGAAGTTCTGTGCTCCATGATGCATAAAGGGAATGTTTTGAACAGCGTATTTGGCTTCAGAAGAAATTATTTGTCATCATCCAGTTTTCAGAATAAACACAATATCTCACAAATCTGTAACCATAACAATGTCATCAAAATATTAAGTCCTGCTGCTTGAGTGAAACTAGCAGAGCTAAAAATAGTGTGCCTCGGCAGGGATTCTGTGCTGGTTTCATTTTTGTCGTCAAACTGCTATTTTGAAAACTTTCGTTTTAGACAGAAATATTTATTGTGGTGGATCAGTACTGGTATGAACTTTGTAGTGAGTGAGCTGAAGAGTGAGTTTGTTTTGTCTCTTGACGATTTCTGGTTATCGTTCAAGGAAATGCCAATATTGGATGGAATATTGGAGTGGAATATTGGATGGAATATTGGATGGAATATTGGATGGAATATTGGATGGAATATTGGATGGAATATTGGATGGAATATTGGATGGAATATTGGATGGAATATTGGATGGAATATTGGATGGAATATTGGATGGAATATTGGATGCCACCATTGTCATAAGCTTTGTCATAAGCAAATTTATTGTTATTGTCATAGAAAGGCCAAATAGGAACGTTGTAATGTTAGTTCAGTCACATTCACTCCAGTTCACAGTTGATGTTTACCTGGGCCCAATTTCATAGAGCTGCTAAGCACACAAATTTGCTTAGCTTAGCATGATATTTCTTTCTTTGTAAAAACAGGATTACCAACCAAATTTCCATTTGTTGCATACTGCTTGTTTCTGGCATTCAGCTGTATCTGTTGTTCGCGTATCCTAAAATCATGTGGAAGATTTTTATCAAGGCAAAAATTTCATGCGTAGCAAATGTTTGTGCTTAGCAGCTCTATGAACTTGGGCCCTGTCTGCAGGGAAAGTCAGGGTTTGCCATTTCAGTAGTCAACCAGCTTTTTCACTTGTCTGTAATTCAAGAAAAAGGGATGGAAGTTTTTCAACACTGCATATTAACTAGCTAGCCGGACCACTTGGAGTGAATTTCCACTGGTTCTCATGTGTTGTATTTGGCCAGCGAACTACTGTTTAAAAGGAGTACACTGGAATCCCATCAATCCTTTATTTTATTATTAAAAACTTTTTTGTTTATAAGTGTTGTCTTGAAAGAATTTCAGCACATTGTCCCCTTTAGTGTGCAGTGACTTCCTGTCTAATCGTGTAGTGTAGCTCCCCCCCCCCCCCCCCCGCAGTCAACTTTGAATTCTTGTTTGAGCCTCCCTGAACGAACGCTCATTATACATCACAATGATTGTATCAACTATAAACAGCTTAATCCAACTCATTCTTCTGATCCTGAAAGCAAACCCTACCCAGTCAATGGAATCGCTCTCTATTGTGGCTGCCATCATTGATCAACATTTTTAGGGGAAGTCTTGTGGCATGAGGAAGGAGCTTTACACACTGTACACAGCTGATCGTTCACTTTTGCTATAGTGTGTCTTGGAGTTGAGCTTATTATAAATGCAGTAAAATCATTTCTCCATGTTTGGAATCTTTTGAATCATCCAGAACTGTCTAAGGTCTGCAGAAGTGTAGGCCTACTGTACTTCATCAAAACTTTGTCCAGTGAGTACAAGCGCTAACTTAGTCAATGGTTTTTGGAGGGGTGTATAATCTTTGTCCATCTTGTTTTCATTAGTGCACCATACAGCAAGTCTATGTGAGCCTTTCATCATTAATAAGGCTATTCTGTGCTTTTTCCAGAGATTTATGCAATTTTGTGTTTGGTCTTATCAAACTGTGCTATTGTGGTTTAATGATTTTTTTATTTTTATTTTTTATAATTTGTTATTAGTATTTATTTTGGAGTGGGGGTGGGGCATGGTCTTAAATGCTGGTCTAATTGGGTTTTTTTATGTTTGCAACAGACAAGGATTTTGGTGAGGATTGGTACTGTGACAGTTAGCTTCCAGATCAAAACTAATATAAATTATATTAGTTAATAATCTGTTTGTTATATGTCTAAGGGTATAGAGGTTTTTGAACATAGATGCTTGAAATCTGCAAAAGTTAAAGGAACACGTTGCCTTGGATCGGACGAGTTGGTCTTTGAAAAGTGTTTGAAACCGTTTGTTATGATATGGTTAGAAAGATATTTTAAAAGTAGAATATAATGATCCACACAAGTATCACTCGAAATTGCGTGGTTTTCCTTTTACCTCGCCGACTAACACAGTCAAATTTTTGATTCCACTAAAAATGATCGACCGTGTTAGTTCCTAAAGTAAAAGTAAAACCACGCAATTTCGAGGCAAGTTTGTGTGGGTCATTGTGTTCTACTTTTAAAACATCTTTCTAACCATATGCATTTTATAACAAACAGTTACGAACGCTTTTTAAAGACCAACTCGACCGATCCAAGGCAACGTGTTCCTTAAATATTTAAATTTTTGTAAGACCCAAATAAAGTATTGCGGCAATTTCCAAAGACGAAGTCTTTACTAGAAATAGCTTTTTTTTTAAACAGGAAACTGGACCGACATAACTTAAACCATCATAATGGACAAACAGAGAACAACCTGGAGATAATTAGAGACAAGTTACTTTACAAGTTTTCAAAACGACTGTTATGGGGTATATAAAACTGTGAAAATATTATTGAAAAGATGGTCAAATTTCAATAGAATTACAAATATATTTTTTCCCCAGAAATATTTTACTCAACAATTTGGAAGTTTTATCTTATTTAGTAAAGCAAGCTTTTTGATTAAAATAAAAATTAAACAGTTTTCATTCAAATAAAAATCATTGCAGATCAGGTAGACTTTAGGTAAATTTATCTTGACCCGTTTCCTCTTTTCATGGGTTTGATTTCAAGTGCGAACCTGTTTTTGTATTCATGATCAGTCACACAAACAACAAATCCACATTCAATGTTTGTTCGTTGATAAATGTTATCTGGAGGTGAGCCCATCCCTTGTCTATTTACACAGCCAACTGATTAATATCTCTGTAAATATACATTGAGATTTGATCCTTGTAATCTCTAACTATGTAGACCCCTTGGAAATACATGTGTGAAGTTATTCAGGGTTTGTTGCTTCATTGGCCAATTTCATAAAGATAATATGCTAAGCACAGAGAAATCTTGGCTTAATGAAATTGAACCCTGGGCAGAATTGACCCAGTTCTGGAAGGGGCCTGACCCATTTCTTGGCCAGTGTCTCAAAATGGCAAAGAAATGGGACAAATTGTTGGAGAATCTGAGCTAAAATCATTTTTTTTTTTTTTTTTACCAGTGTCAAGCTCAGCCTGATTCGGAAATGGAACCCAGGATCCTGAACAATTTTGAAACAGGAATTGTTTTTTATTATTTTAGTAATGGGTAATCTTGCTTTTCGTTATGTTGATCACAAAGCTGTTTTATTTTTTTAATCAGTAGGTAGTTTTTAATTTGGCTAAAATTGTACAAGGCAATCAAGAGTTATTTAAGACAGCCACAGTTCTGTGGTGGAATGTTTTTTGGGTGGAAATTTACAGTGTGTGAGCCCTCGGATTGAATTTAGTTTATGTTTTATACCATTTCTGGTCATTTTCAAGGAAATACCAATAACGGATAAAGTTTGAGCTTTGATATTTTCACATGATACTATTGCTGTAGTTTCGCTTACAAGGTCATAGGCCATACATGTACATGATGTTTCTATGTAACTGTCTGTTCAATCACACACAACCCATGTACACTCCGTCCAATGTGCATAGCTATTGTTATGGGTTTTTTTTCCTGGAATTTTAAAGACGTCCCAGCTATTATACAGAGAGTTATATGGCTTTATGATCAAGAACGAATGACGTCAGTGCAGTACTTATTTAAGATTTGGCTGTTGAGATCTTGGATGTTTGTCCTCGGTACAAGCCTGAACCCTCAGATATCTGACTTGATAGTGTAGTGTCTCATTCAAGCATTAAGTGTTTTCATTGTTATGGATTATAGCAGAGGATGAATGGTTATGGGATTTGAGGCTTTGGTGAGGTATTTATACTTGGTTTGTGGTAACATAATGTGTGTATCATATGTATGTGCTGGGTGGGTGGATGTTATTAAGGGAAGTGTCTTGCCTTAAATATTTTACTACCGCGGAGTTGATTTTCGGAATTTGGGAGACTTTTCAGTTCTGAAAAAACTGTCCTGCTTTTTAACTACTTCCTGGGCGAAAGGTAGACAATCGGCCAGGACTACTACGGTATGTACTTTAGCTTTTAATGGATCACTATTTATTTCCCCACTGCGGAGTGAGTTCTTAATTGGTCACAGCAATGCATTTCGACTAACTTTCTGTCAGCTTCGTCAGGAGACTAGTGGATGAATGTTGAATCCAAGCTGTATCGCTGGCCTCTCTTTTTATACAGTAGGCACAGGAATTTCCTCGACCAGCTGTGCAAGAAAGTAACGGAGTACCAGTCACAATATTGTGAACTTCATGGTATTTTGACTGCTGAGCAATTATTTCTGTGCTCAGCAAATGTTTGTGTTTGGAAGCTGTATAAAAATGAACACAACATCTTAAGTCAACTCAGTTTGTTAACCAGAGTTAAGATTGTGTTTTTCATGGCATCATGTTTACACAAGTGTCTGATGGCCCACTGTAAGAAAACGTATGTCTTACATTTTAATGAAAATGGCAGAGTACATGTATAATTGTGTGACATAAAAGATCCCCCCCCCCGACATCACTAAGATCAAACAATGGAAAACATGCAAAATGTATCCCAGCTTTGGAGTCAGAAGTAGGAGTTAATGTGCGCACATGTGATGACTTATCACCTCATGCCTTAAGACAAAATGACTTTATGACTTTTGGCAAAAGAAAAACATGTTTAGTGTCCCTGCCTGCTTCATATTTAGAGGCTGCTGCCTCCTCCTTTTTTTTTTCTGAAAAAAAAAAAAAGAATGATACATTTGAATGATCTCAGATGAAAAAAAAAATTAAAATAGCCCAGGCGGTTGTCTTTAAAAATTTGTCGGGCAGCCATTTATATATTGAAAAAAGGCCCCCTTACTTTTTTCAAAAAGGCAGGACGCTAAACAATTTTTCTTTCTGTTTAGGCCTTACCAACAGGTTTTATAAGATGAAAGGGTTATTTTTTTACTTTTTAAAATCATATCCTGGTATACTTTTGATCCTTAATGCTGACTTTCCCTATCACAGCGTGAGTGGTGGTGAACTGTTTGAGCGAATCGTTTCCCAGGACAGCATCACCGAGATACAGACTGTCTTCTATATCAAGCAGCTTATTGAAGGTGTTCATCACATGCATCAGAAGAATATCGTCCATCTTGATTTAAAGGTAAATTTCATTGTTCGTTATTTGTTGGTGTTGAGTCGCTTCTGAACGCTAGTTTTCAATGGACACACCATCAAAATGTTGTAGTTTTGTTAATTCCTAGACAAATGGCTTTCAATGCAATAATAATAATAATAATAAAGGAAACTTGTAATGCGCCATGTCTGTCACAGGTGACACTCCTGGCGCAGGAACCCTAACAAAGCTAACAACTGAAGGAACTAATTAAACCAAAATTAACAGAAGGAGAAGCAGCTTGTGTGAAGAGGTGGTTCTTTTAAATGTTGAAGGAAGTTTCCTTTTTGAGTTTGATGGGGAGTGAGTTCCATAGGGAAAGGACCGGACCGAGAGAAAGAACGGTTTCCCCAGGAGTGATGAGAGAGAGGGGTACTCGGAGAAGATTTGTGTCAGAGGAGCGAAAGCGTCGGTTCGGTTCATGGCGTTGTATAGACAATTAATGAAATTGTTCTCACATTAATTAGCACATCATAAAGAAACCCGAACACATAGTGTTTATTCCGACATACTAAACTTGAGTTAATTGTATTATTAATTAAAGGCAGTGGACACTATTGATAATTGTCAAAGACTAGCCTTCACAGTTGGTGTATCTCAACATATGCATAAAATAACAAACCTGTGAAAATTTGAGCTCAATCGGTCATCGAATTTGCGAGATAATAATGAAAGAAAAAAACACCCTTGTCACACGAAGTTGTGTGCGTTTAGATAGTTGATTTCAAGACCTCAAGTTCTAAACTTGAGGTCTCGAAATCAAATTCGTGGAAAATTACTTCTTTCTCGAAAACTATGACACTTCAGAGGGAGCCATTTCTTACAATGTTTTATACTATCAACCTCTCCCCATTACTCATTGCCAAGTGAGGTTTTACGCTAATAATTATTTTGAGTAATTACCAGTAGTGTCCACTGCCTTTAATATCCTTTTTTTGTGAAGTGCCTGGTAGCATTTTCTCCAATAGGAGTTTGGTACTAAACTTTAATGCATTTTTTTAATTTATCAATGTTAATTTAAAAAATAAAATTATTATTAAATAAACTCAAACTCAAGTTTAGTTTCTGACCAAATTTAGAATAGGAATAAATTTAAAACATAATAGAACAAGCCGGGGCAACTGTGTAAATCCATTCAGAGAAAAAAACTTTAATAATTCAGCGAAAATCAGGCCATACAGTTTTAACTGTTACTCTGGAACATGCCTCTGCTTTTATGTTCTGTGGTTTTATTTTGATTGTACAGGGGACGAGAATGTTTCCTTGTACGTTTTTTTTTTTTTTTTTTGAAAATTATTTGAGGCTTTTCCTGTTTCATTTCCTTGTATTGGTGAGGGGTCATTAGGTGGTACTGACTGTTTTTCATTGAAGTTTTCTCAAAATTTTTGGGCTTCCCCTGTTAATTTGTGACTCAAAATATTTATTATCATAAAACTATACTTGGTAACAAGTAACAGGGAGAGGTTGATAGTATAAAACAAGTTGAGAAATGGCTCCCTCTGAAGTGAGGTAGTTTTCGAGAAAGAAGTAATTTTCCACGAATTTGATTTCAAGACCTCAGAATTAGATTTTGAGGTCTCGAAATCAAGCATCTGAAAGCACACAACTTCGTGTGACAAGGGTGTTTTTTCTTTCATTATTATGTTGCAACTTCGGCGGCCAATTGAGCTCAAGTTTTCCCAGGTTTTTTATTTTATTCACATGTTGAGATACACCAACTGAAAAGACTGGTCTTTGACAATGACCAATAGTGTCCAGTGTCATTAAAGGAACATTATTATACAGCATTGGTACCGGCAGAGCTGAACAAGTAGTTGCAGAGGGTGTTCATGTTTTGTTTGATACTAAACCTGTGAAAATGGTTGTTTAATCAATTGTGTGAGTTGAGAAAATAGTTTTTTTTTAAGGTTTTGATGTTCAGTTTTCTTAAATTGACTTCATTTCAGAGGGAAATGTTTCACCCCCAAATTGTTTCTAATATGAAATTAAAAATCAGTAAGCTTCAGGCTAAAATTTTACAGTGATTTTTGTGCATCCTCAACAATTCTGTACACATGGTAAATAGCTTTAAACCTTCCTACCCTCACTATCATTTGTCAATGAGTTGACTGACCATGTGAAAAGCTAAACCTTTATGAGTTGATAAAAATCTATTCACCATTGTAATTTCTTTCTTTTGTTGAATAAGGTGGATTTGGAAGAGTAGTGATTGGGGCTATAAATGACAGTACTCAATTGTACCGACCTTTCATACAGTATTGGATTTTGTCAAAGTACAACATTATCATGTGCTGTTATCATAAAGTGCACGTAGGTACATTGTTCATACTGACATCCTTGTTGATACTTCCTTCAAACGAATATTTAGCACATGCAGTGTTAAAACAGTTTTTATTGAGCAATGCTCAATATATTTCCCTGTTTGAAAATACTTGCAAACTTGCCGGTACAACCATGTGTTTTTTTCTCCTGAAGACGAGTAGAGTTTACTGTTTAAAATGTCGAGACCTAACCTGCTCTTTTCAGAGTCAACACTCCCTCAAAAGAGATTTAATACATGGTTGTACCCTCAGCAAGTTTATTTTTTTTAACAATTTATTCTTATTATTAACACCATGCAAGCTTCAAACATCACATGTTTTTGTGTGTGTTTTTCTCAGCCGGAAAATATTTTGCTAGTATCACCGGACTCTGACGACATCAAGCTGATTGATTTTGGCCTGGCCAGAGTGGTGTCTCCCGACAGGGACGTCATCTGTAAGTTCGGCACACCAGAGTTTGTTGCGCCTGAAGTGATCTGCAAGCAGCCTGTGACTACGGCATCAGATGTGTGGAGCATTGGGGTGATTGCACACATCTTGTAAGTGAATTTATCGTCATGCGTATTCTCAAAAACTAAATATCATGGTGTTTCGTGGCCGAGCGGTCAAGAGCACCGGACTCAAGCTCTGGTGTTTTTTCGATCATAAGAGTGTGGGTTCGAGTCCTGGTCTTGACACTTAACCATTATTGCTTCGTCTTTCATCAGGCTGGATGTAAAAACTGTAGGTCCTAAGTGCTGTGTAGTGCACATAAAGAATCCAGTGAAGGGCCTGACTTGAGATTACAGAAGTGATAATATCAATCCAACACACTTTAGGACTTTAGCAAAGTGAATTGTTGTAAATTGTTTTCGTTGTGTTTCTGTCCTGCAGGCTGAGTGGAATATCTCCGTTTATGGGTGATGATGACAAGCAAACCTTACTCAAAGTAAGACGTGGCTACTGGGACTTTGACGATGATGTATGGCTAAATATCTCACTAGAGGCCAAGGAGTTCCTTAAGATGGTCTTGGTGTTAGATCCAAAGTAAGAATTCATGCTTACACTAACCATAAACAACTCCCCCTAACCATATTAAAGGATTTGGGTACTTCTTGTAACACAAAACACAATGTCCACAGATTTACATTAAACTTACACCGTTTGAAGATAATGATAGTAGAAAGCTATCCTTAAAATATTAGTTGCTTTGGTGCTGTAGTTTTGGGGAAATGAGTAAAACAATGTCATGAAAATACGTTTTTACATGCTAAAATAATTTTCGTCTCATGATCACTGAGACAAAAATTATTTTCATGACATTGTTTTACTCTTTTCTCAAAAACTACAGCATCTCAGCAAGTAATATTTTCAGGGAAGCTTTCGACTATTATTATCTTCAAACTGTGTTAGTTTAATGTAAATCTGTGGACATTGTGTTTTTTGTCCTACAAAAAGTACACAGACCTTTTAAGTTCAATAACTCCTTCTTATTAGAATGTTTTTACATACAATGTGTATTAAATGTTGTATTGAATTGAATATTGCTTTTCTCAGCCCCCCTCCTCCCCTCCCCCAATCATCCCTTATCTCAATTTGTTTTCTTCTTTCTTTTTCTTTCATGAAACCTTTCCAGCTTCCAAAATATTTGACCTAATGGAAACTCAGTTTGTTCATCCCTGATGTAATTAACAAATTTAACTACAAACTGTTTGGACTCACACTTGGTATGCCTGGTTCAATCATGGAGGAAGAAAATACCTCCATGGTTCAATCATGGGCCTGCAGTCCAATATCTTGCAGAGTCAGACAACTTCCTGAGTAGGATTTTGTGGGATTTGGGACTTTTTTTAAACAAAAATTATGGGTTTTTTTTCCATCTTAGTTTCCTTATGCAAGAGAAGTGTTTTGTTCACTCTTTGTCCCAATATCTGTTCAATGATGAAGTCTTCATTATATTTATTGTCTTTCATAGTTTGTGAGACAGGTTTATACATGTTTGAAATTTACATCTTTTCTTGTCCGTTTTCTCCTGCAAAGAAAACGACGGACTTTGGATGAGTGCTTGCAACATTCCTGGTTGAAGGTAGGAAGTTATGCTTATTCATATTACTTATAAAGTTAAAACTACCCTTGGTTTATAAAAGTTTAAAGTCTAACGAAACAATTAAGTGTTTTACATTAATTTGCTCCCATAAAATTCAACCGATTTTTGCAAAAATAACTCAAGGGGCCTTTTCCAAACGTCAGCGTTGGCTCCAGCTTGAGTGTTGTCATCATCTTAAGAGCAGTGTACATTTTGCGAGGCATTTCCAATATCAAATGGAGCCCGGAGACGAAGCTGAGTTTTTCGTGGAAAACAAGGAAAAGAGCTTGATGTTTTGGATTTTGGTCATGTTTTACATTGTAAAAGAGGTCTTCTAATGGTATTATTTTCTTAATGACATTGACATTTTGTTCAGACGGGAATAATTCTCTGGCGGACCAACATTTGTTTAGACTTTGAATCAGATTGAAACCAATCATAATTTTCTTTTTGGAATATAATACAACCCTTCATTTTGCATTTTTATTGTTTGGTAGGCTGATTTCCCATGTGAAAATCAGAAGAACTTTGATTACCTAGCCTGACAATTCTATTAAAGACAGTGGACACTATTGGTAATTGTCAAAAACCAGTCTTCTCACTGGCTGTATCTCCACACAATTATGCATAAAATAACAATCCTGTGAAAAATTGAGCTCAATCGGTTATCGAAGTTGCAACATAATAATGAAAGAAAAACACCCTTGTCACACAAAGTTGTGTGCTTTCAGATGCTTGATTTCGAGACCTCAAGTTCTAAATTTGGGGTCTCTTTCCCGAAAACTACGTCACTTCAGAGGGAGCCGTTTCTCACAATGTTTTATACTATCAACCTCTCCCCATTACTCTTTACCAAGTGAGGTTTTATGCTAATAATTATTTTGTGTAATTACCAATCGTGTCCACTGCCTTTAAATTCTACATCATAAGGACATGTAGGTCAGCCCCTGTCCTCTATACAATGCTCCGATAATTTCCGAGAAATACATATCATGCCTGATTTATGTTGTTAACTTCTTGAATTTTTTTTTCTTCACTTGCAGTTTGATGAGCGTCATGACCAGGGTGTCGCTAAACTAAGCACGCAGAGACTGAAAACGTTCAACTCCAGGCGGAAATGGCAGGTACGTGTACACTAGAAGTTTAGCTGGAACTGTGAGTTGAACCAAACAAAACTAGGCGAGTTCATCTCAAACAAGGCTAAAGGCCACTCTTGGTTAGGGGCTACAAGACAAAAAATATTTAAGATGAAAATAATTCAGGACTTCATGATTGATCGAACCATAGCAAGAAGAAGCTTGATGACATAAACTTATATTGCACGGCCCATATCACACCCTGTGTATTGTGTGTTACTCCCCGTGTTCTGCTTTTATAAGCTATATGCAAAACATACAGCCTGTAAAAAAAGTTATTGTAAATTCAAGGATGGCACGTTTCAGCAAATGCTAATCCTTACATGCATTGCTTGAAGTTTGCTTGAAGAAAAATTTTATCACACATGCGCGTGGAATGCACAAAAATATAGCGCGCCTGCGTCCCATATCCAACTCGGCCCTCTGCCTCGTTGGATATGGGAGGCAGAAGCACTTAATTTTTCCATATTTCACACATACCTGTGTGATAACTGATGTATGATATAAGAGTACTTGTGGTGGATTGTTATATAAATCAGTGCTGTAGGCAGAGGCTATGAACTATGGCAAATATTGTAAGATGTTTATGTTTATTTGTGAAAGCTATTCGCAACCTAACCCTTTGACATGTTTGTTTTCTTAGCTAGAAATCCTTTTTTCAAAGTGTAATTTTTTTGATAAATTGTCTTCAATACTTTTTTCCATGACTACAGAAAGCCTTGACTGCCGTCAAATCAGCGATGAGGCTAAGAAGGCTCTCAAGCATAGCAGCCAGTGACCTCACTGCCTTCCGTCAACGCCACCTACAATCCAAGAACAAAGACACCGCCACCTCCGGTGAGGACACCAACAAGAGCCCGGAGGAGAACGGCCAGCAGGGACAGGAAGATGAGAACCAGACAGGTGAGGTGGATGTTTTCCTTGCATGCTCTGAGGAAGATGAGGCAGAGGAGGAGGAGAAGAAGGAAGAGAAGACTAAGAAGACCAGAAAGACTGCATGCTGGTCAGGTCCAGAAGCCACACCCCTCACAAACAGCCTCGTCGATGAGAACCTTGCATGCACATCAGACCCACCCCAAATAAGAACCCCGGCACAAACCACCCCAGGTCCTCCTCCCGAGCATGACACATGCACGCTGAAAACCACGAGTGATGAACAGCCCGTCTCCACGGCATCAGGTATGACAGTCTGTGACATGTGCCCGGATGCATGTATCTGTAACAGTGCACGTAAGGTCGAGTCTAACTCATCTTGTGGTGAATGTAGTTGTTTGCATGATCCGTCCCTTGTACAGTGTTGTGATGTCAAAGAAAGTGACATGTCGAATGACTTTGTGCAAAGTTTGAATCCTAGTGAAATTGAAAATGAAAACATTGACTCAGTTTGTGACTTGCGTCCTGCGTCCCCAAAGCATAACAGTCTGCAGATTGAACAAGTGCTCCCACTTGAAACAACTGACAATCAGGATCTGCTGGATTTGTGTGACTTAGACCAGAACTGTAATTTAACTGTGAGAGAGACAAACACTAATCCGTCCAAAGCTCTACCCAGCATGGAGAATATCGTACTTCTAAAAGAATCTTTAGATCTGGTACAAGAAAATTCCATGATCGAGACTTGCCAGAGTGATGGCACCACTGTGACTGTCATACACAGCCCAGCTATTGCTGCAGTGTCATGTGAGTGCAGTTTGTCATCGGATCACGCCACTGCCATGGGAGAGGATGCACCGATGGAGACCATGACGACCCTAGCAGCTTGCTACACTGAGATCGTTCCTGATCTGGATGTCGGGGCTGTGCCTCCTGGGGAAGCCTCAGCGGAGCTAGAGAGTATGAAACTGGAAAACCTAAAGTCAGAGGAGTCGGAGTTTGGATATGAAGGGGCTGTCAATGGAGAGAAGGAAGGTGTTACTGAAGAAAACATGTCTCACCAAGGTTCAGGAGGTGCAGCTGGAGAAACAAACGGTGTGGATCAAGATATTCACAAGCTTGGGGAAGATCTACAGAAACAGAGTGCTCCCGTCTACGCCAAACGCAAATGGTCCAAGACAAAACTTTTGTTGCCCTGTGCCCTCCGTCGCATTCAGGAAAACCGAGAGCTATCGGTGGAGGAGCGTTCCCTTGAACAACCACCTAAGAAAGATTTAGACCATAACTCCAACATGCCACCCTCTCAACTTTCCAGTAGATGGTCCAAGGAGTCTATGGATTCGGTGGATCTAGAGGATGAAGTCGAAGACGAGAGCATGTCAATGTCGCCCGATGTCATGGCCTTTGATTCGCGACACTGCGCTGAAAAGAAACGTAACAACATCCCAAAAGACGCCGTCCCAAAGTTACTGTCCATCACCGAGCTCATGATGAAGCTGGCTCGTGACAGCAAAAAAAAGAAAGAGAACGAGAAAGACAGCAAGACACAGGCCTCGCCGAGCGGAGTTGGGAGGTCCCCGGGTGTGAGATTCCCATCGTTGTCGTTTAATACAAGTATGGACCTAGACGCTAAGGGTCACTTAGACTTTCTGGTTTGTGAAGTAGATGAGCGTCTCAACTTGGGGAACTTTCAAAAGTGGTTGTATTTAAGGTACAACCGAATAGTCAGATTTATGGCTGGTGTAATATTTGGCCTACTCTTCGGTGCAGTTTGCCGTATAATTTTGTAAGCATGAATTTTGACCCAAAAGTGGTTTTCAGTTTTGAAACCTTGATTTGAGTCATTTACAAAGTAAGAGCGTGTTAGTGGGCAAATTGTTCACTTCAAATTTGGCTGAAACTGTAGTTAAGGGTTAAGGGTTATAAATTATCTCAACTAAAGAATAATGGAATTAAAACCTTAAATTGTGCTTTACAATATCCTGAAAGACATATTTGTTTGGAGGTTTTAACTTGTTTTGTTCATATGGAATTTCTAAAAAACTTTGTTACATAAAAACACTTTGACAAATATAAACTAAAAAAGAAGTTTTTTAGCACAATTCGGGATGAGACCTTCACATGCTAAAATTATGAAACTGTCAACCTAAAGAAAATATAGCTCTTACATTGTAGATCTAATGGTTTCCTTTGGACAACATTTTTCATTTGAGCTTTTCAGCTAGAAATTTGTCAAAGAAAAAGGTGTTATCAGAACAAACTTTGCAGTAAGGGCCACAGAGTTTTAATGATGGAAAATGTTTGGGTGGGTCATCTGTCTTTGCTAAGCAATATGTTTGTGTGCTCAGCAACGTTTATGAAGTTTTTGACTGAAAGACTTATTTTTAAGATTATCATGGTTCGCCCTCAATTTGTAAGTGACTGTCCAGCAGGAACACTTAGCGTGTCATGTCACTAGTACATTAGCTTTTTCACAGCCCTAGTAAAATTTCAAATGAATTGGTAATGCTCTCCAATGCTGAACAAGCCAGCTGGACTACTTGATGTGCGTTTTGACTGGTCCTGTATTGTTTTAACTGAACTCCCTGTTCAGGGAAAACATTTGCTCACACATTTGAATCATTGTCAATCCATTTTCTTCTGGATGCTAGCGGAAACACTATTCTGTAATATAGTTGATGGTGCAATTTTATTATGAAAAAGCTTAAATTTAAAATCTGATTATTTGAAATCAGGTTTCCGCCAACGTTGTGCTATTTCTTGTGGAGGGAAAAAAAAAGAAGAAACAAAATTAAAAAAGCTATTTAATTTTTTGTTCTGAAGGAAATGAAATCTGCTGATAATTAATGACTAAAATCTCTACAAATCTATGACAGGTGTGGAATACAGCTGTTCTTTCAAAGTTGATGCATGAAAAAGTAATTGCCATGTATGCATCAGTTTGTATAAAGTAAAAAGGGTTTTGGGGACAAATCAATCGTTATACTAAGATGTTTTTCTGTAATAAACAGACAGGTTTGTTCACACATTTTTTTATATTTATAGTAACTGAAAAGAGGCAAGTTCAAGTAATTCAGAGTTTAATTTCTAAAGCAGGCACACAATTTTAGTAATTGTTTTTGTGCTGTTTTGCACGAAGCATCATTGTCTGTATAAGTAGTCATTATTACATTGGATTAATGTCCTTGACATTTTCACATTCTGCTGTTTGTTATCCCTATTGGTATAATTTAAAAATACTGTTAGGTTTTAGACTTAAAAGGTGCAGCTTGCCCAAATTGGAGCAGCTGGAATCCACTTTTATTTTATTTTTTGATTTATGTGCGACTTAAAGAGAAAGAGGTCTGGAATTAAAGGGGGTGTGTCATGATGATCAAAGCTGGGCCCAAAGCAAAGAATTGGCGCTTGTGGAAGCAAAGAATGCTGCGCTTTTGTTCACGGGTTAGCTGGGAATTTTGGCCTGTGTGCGTTATACTCAACGTTCGTTACTAGGCATTTGTGCTAGTGCAGAAATTGTTGCAGAATGGGGATCGTAAGCGCAGAATTTGGTGGTAAGCAGAGCAATGAAACTGGGCCTTCTTGTTTGAAATTGTTTATGAGTTGGTAATTGGGGACTAGAATACTTCCTTTCTTAAGTTATTTTTGACCAATCACAGAAACTATATTGACAAAATTCCATTACAAAACAAATAGGCTGCAAAATGCATTGGCATGGCCATCCATTTGCATCGACCAACTTTGCTTCAATCTTAGTGATGTAGATTTAGTGACTTCTACATGTATGTAGGCGAAGTATGCTTTGGAATTGAAAGTTCCCTGATAGTGCAACTGTTGTAATGTTATGCTGAAGTAGTTGTATCTAAATTATTACTGTGTCTATCTATGCAAGGTATTTATTAAATTATATCATTTTTCGAATGGAAATTGAGCAGTTTTACCTTTTTAAAAGGAACACGTTGCCTTGGATCGGTCGAGTTGGTCTTTGAAAAGCGTTTGTAACTGTAACTGTTATAAAATGCATATGATTAGAAAGATATTTTAAAAGTATCACTCGAAGTTGCATGGTTTTCCTTTTATCTCGTTGAGCAACACGGTCGGTCGTTTATGTGAGTCAAATTTTTTACTCCCATAAACGGCCGACCGTGTTAGTTTGCAAAGTAAAAGGAAAACCACGCAATTTTGAGGCAAATTGGTGTGGATCATTGTATTCTACTTTTTAAACATCTTTGTAACCATTATATGCGTTTTATAACAAACGGCTACAAACACTTTTCAAAGACCAACTAGACCGATCCAAGGCTACATAATAAGTTGTAGTTTTTCACAAGAGAAACACAAATAAGGATGTGATTATATATTCTTTCTACTTTTTCTAGTGATATTTGTTAATAAAACAAACTTTCTCTGCATGTAGATGAATATGGCATTCAGCAGAAGTTTTTTCTTTAAAAAAGAAAAGCCAGGAAATCTTCATACGGAGCGGTCGAACAAAATGCGCATACAGGGCCAATTCCATGGCTCTGCTTACCATAAGCACAGAATCAGCACTTACAGAAGCAGGGAATTTCACGGGTAAGCGGGGAATTTTGGCTTATGGCGTGCTTACTCCACGTTATTAGGCATTCTACGCTTGCAAGGTTCGTGCAGAAACTCGGCGATTGTATGTAAGGCGGAAGCAGAGCCATGAAATTGGGCCCTGGTTCTAGACGGCTATTAATGTTTCCAGCTTGCTTGAATGTGAGGGAAATGAAATCATGCATTTGTTGAATTTGTTACACCGTCTGTTGAACTGAAATAAAGAGATTAAAAGGGTTGCTTTAGAAACCTACATCTCGAATATAAAAAGTTTTGACTTGGATTGTTAGTCTCCCCAATACATAATGGCAGAATACCTTGTATAGTTTTTTTCTCTCTGTTAATTCATTTTAAAAATATTTTCCCCCCACACAGTTCCTGTTTGACATCCGCAGTTGTAACTGTTATTGTCCCGTGGCATGCCTGGAGGATACACCAAAGTTCTTTGAATTTCCGATTTTGTGCTCCAAATACTGATGAACCCAGTTATATGTTTATAAGTTGGCTGACATGTTGCAACTCTAATTCATAATCTAACTAGGAAAAAAAAATGGTTTGCCCTTTAATGTTTTCATTGACTAGCCAGGAGGACCAGTTAGATTGACATTTCACTGGTCCTCCATCATCTTGACTGGTCCCCATTTGAAGGTGTTCTTTCAACATTGTCAAGGAATTGTATTCTCAAGTACTTATCTACAATCAGTCAGTGGGAAGTTAAACTGGCTAGCTGGACTAGTTGGACAGAATTTTGACTTGTCTTTGGATGTTTTAACTCAGCATTTGGCCAGCATACCACTGTTCAGAGAGAACACTTAAAGGGCCCACTATGATAAAAATTAAGCCAGCTAAACATAGGGGCAGTTTGATGAGGAATGCCAATTTTCCATCATTGTGCATGCATTTGCTTTATGCACCCAGTTTTTAGTTTGTTTATTTGCTCTAACATACATTGTGAATTAATTACTTGTTTTGTGATTTACATATACCTAGCTTTCCTCTGGACTGACGAGACTGTTTGAATTGGTAATGATTAACTTCAATACTTTCTGCCTGGGTTTATACTAATATTCACTGCAATACTGTGTCAATTGCCTGTCAGTGTATGTGATTATACATAGTAAGTTAGTAGATAAGTTTTTAGAGCGCCGCCATAATAATCCGGAGGTTCAAGGGTTCAAGGGAAAACCCACCCTTGTTTCCGCACGTTTCGCCATGTCATGACATGTGTTTTAAATAAATCTGTTATTCTCGATATCGAGAATTGATAATTGTTTTCTCAAAAAGTAAAGCATCTCATAGAATAATATTTCAAGGGAACTCTTTCTCCATTACCTTCTGTAAACCCTGTAAGTTATTTGTAAATCTGTGAACTTTTAATTTTTGTTCTGTTCAGAAAGTGTCCAATGGCTTTAAACTAGGAGCATGATAAAACTGCCTAAAACAATGGAAATGATGAACCTGCCTCTGCTGGCACTTTCCTGGCTATACAGTAGTTACAGATTAAATGGCTTCTGACTGGCACCCTGAACAAAAACACTGACAAAATATAGAGACACCCATGATTAGGGCTATGTCGCTCAGTTCAAGCCCTGCTCATGTCAACTTGTCTTTCATGTTCAACCCAAAATGTCAACAGCAACAAACAAATTTTATATACAACTGAATTAATTGCGTATGGAATCTGACTTTTCTTTTGCAATTTACACAACTCAGAAGGTCCCCCAGTTTTCAGTACGCATCTACAAGAGACAATCATCACCAAGGGCAATGACCTCATACTGACCTGCTGGGTCAAAGGTCATCCTCGACCGACGCTACGCTGGTTCTGCAACGACAAAGTGCTGGTTGAGAGCAAGTGCGTCCGGCAGATTCTGGACAAGAAAGGCAAGGGGTCATTGAAGGTCATCAGAATAGATGAAAGTGATTCCGGGATGTTTAAATGTATCGCTACAAATGAACGCGGAAGTTCTACAAGCTGTGCAAAGGTTACTGTAGTAGGTAAGCTGTTATATGTTGGCAAAAATCCTGCGAGACCTTAACTTTTACAATACTATTTGTGGTTTAACCATACACGGATGTCTGTTAAGCACGGTTTACTCCCAGTATGTCCTGTGAAAAAGTGTGAAGTACATACACATCTTCAATGTGAAGTGTGGACCTGATAACCAAAATAGATTCACATGTTTGGACTTAAAACACTATGTGGACTCCACAAATCCACACTGTGTTTTTTACAGTGTTGAAGAATTGTCCACAGAGTGACTCCAACACCGAGCCGTAAGTACATGGAGTTTATCAGTGTATGCGACTTTGTGTTGTACTTGTGGCATCGGGCAAAACAACCTTAGTCAAGGCTAGGGGAAGTGGGAGGGGGGATGGAGGGGGACTTTAAAGTACGATAACACTCTCTGTGTGACCTTTCTGAAAAGTTGGACAATTCCTAAAGGCATTTTACACAAACGTGTTGTTGATTTCTAAGGGTGTTTTTCTTTTATTTCTTATTTACTTAGTATTTATTATTTACTAACAATCAAGAGAAATTGAATGAACGTCCCATTGGAACAAAATATCTGAATGCTCTCTTCATGAGTGAAGCCATTCGAATTAAAGCATCTTGAAAATGAAAAAATTAAACCATACAGCGACTGAGAACAAGTTGCTGTACAAGAGGCAACTAGAATATTCCTTGATTTTTGTTTTCTTTTTTTTCCTAATTTTCTAGGGAAGCCAGATGCCCCATCAAGGCCTAAAGTAGCACAGGTTGCAGCCACAGAAGCAGTGGTGACGTGGAAATTCCCTGCAAGTAAAGTCCCCATCACTGGTTTCAGGTTACAGTGCAAGAGAGAGGGTAAGTTTTTTTTAATAAATATTTTGTCAATCTAAATCGAGGCGTTGTCTAAGTTTCTGCCTGTACTGATGACATTCAGAGACAAAAAGAGTAGCTTTACCCCTTATCTTCATGTTGCCTTGGATCGGTCGAGTTGGTCTTTGAAAAGCTTTTGTTATAAAATGCACATGGCTAGAAAGATGTTGTAAAAGTAGAATACAATGATCCACACAAACATGCCTATTGCACGGTTTTCCTTTTTACCTCGTCGACTAACACAGTCGGCCATTTATGGGATTCAAATTTTTGACTCCCATAAATGGCCGACCGTGTTAGTTCGCACAGTAAAAGGAAAACCACGCAATTTTGAGGCAAATTTGTGTGGATCATTGTATTCTACTTTTAAAACATCGTTCCAATCATATGCATTTTATAGAAAACGGTTACAAAACACTTTTTATAGACCAACTCGTCCGATCCAAGGCAACGTGTTCCTTTAACAGCTCAACTTCTACAGTCATCTTTTACAATAGTGTGTCACTGCGCTTTTCATCATTAGTGCCCTGGTCATTGAGCCAGTAGTATTCCTGTAACCTTTCTCAGCTCCCTGGGGAATATCCAGCCCCGGGCTGCTGTTGCGCTTCGAAAGGCTTTTTTCCACACACAATATCAACCTCTACAGGTCCCATTGATACCATTGGTTGGTGAGATACAATTATAGTTAAGCTCTTGCTCAAGAGCACAAGTGTCATAACCGGGATTCGAACCCACACCTCGATGGTTTAACCACCAGAACTTGAGTTTAAGGCACTAAACCACTTGGCCAAGACACACCAAAAGCATAGTGGCGGCAATTCTGACCTACATGTACTTGTACATGTATTCAACCAAAATGGTCACTGTTTAGTGTTTAGCTCATGCCTTAATTTTATATGTTTATTTAGTGCCTATATTTTTCCCAAGTTCACTTTAGTCTTGTATAATTTTTTTTATTTTGGGATGAACAAAGAAAAATTGACTAGAGCGGGATTTGGTTCAAATCCCGCTCAAGAAAAATTGACTAGAGCGGGATTTGGTTCAAATCCCGCTCTAGTCAATTTTTCTTTGTTCATCCCAAAATCATTTTAAAAATGTACCCAGTCAGTTTCCCTTGTGGTTTATTATTTGATAAGTATAATTTTTTTAACAAATTGATTTTCTCATGTTGGTTTTAAAGATAGTTGTACCACAAAAAGATCATTACAAAACTCGGCACAATCAAAGCATGCCTGGTTGTCCAGTTACACTTCATAGCATGGTCTTTAAAGTACTAAGGTTACAATTCGAGACAACACAAAATAGGCTTCCCTGAAAAAAGCATTTCGTTCTTTACAGATGACAAACAGTGGCATACAGTTGATGATAAAATACAGCAGTGTTTTAAGCATGTTACACCGCTAATACCATCCACGGAGTACCGGTTCCACATAGCATGCTGCACTCAGCATGGCATCGGTCCCTACAGTCGTTCATCTGTATCTACTATGACATTACCAATCGGTAAGTTACACACAGTAGCAGGAGCGCAAGACCTAGGCCCAATTTCATAAAGCAGAAATTTTGTGGGGTACCAGCATGGTTACTGTAAGGTATTCTGGCTGGTTACCTATTTTTTGCCAAGCAAGATTTGTTTGTGCTAAGCAAGTTTTCGTAGAGGCTTTATAAAATTGGGCTCGCTGGGTGCAATTACATGGCTCTGCTTACTAAATTCCGCGCTCATTATGTCAAGCTTATTTCCCTGGTTAGCAGGGAATTTTTGCTTGTGTGCTTGCTTATTCCACGTAACTAAGCATTCTTCACTTAAAGACAGTGGACACTTTTGGTAATTGTCAAAGAATAGTCTTCTCACTTGCTTTATCTCATCATATGCATGAAATAACAAACCTGTGAAAATTTGAGCTCAAGCGGTCATCAAAGTTGCGAGATAATAATGAAAGAAAAAACACCCTTGTCACACGAAGTTGTGTGCTTTCTTAGGCTTGATTTTGAGACCTCAAAATCTAAACTTGAGGTCTCGAAATCAAATTTGAGGAAAATTACTTCTTTCTCGAAAACTATGTTACTTCAGAGGGAGCCGTTTCTCACAATGTTTTATACTATCAACCTCTCCCCATTACTCGTCACCAAGAAAGGGTTTATGCTTATAATTATTTTGGGTAATTACCATAGTGTCCACTGCCTTTAAACAGCTAGCGCAGAAATGTTTGTTAAGCAGCTTTTTAAAATTGGTTCATGACTCCTTGACTCACTTTGGACACTATTGGCAATTACTCAAAATAATTATTCGCATCAAAACTTGAATACTTGGTAACGAGTAATGGGGAGAGGTTGATAGTATAAAGAAGTAATTTTCCACGAATTTGATTTTGAGACCTCAGATTTAGAATTTGAGGTCTCGAAATCAAATTGGTGGAAAATTACCCCGAGTGAGAAGACTGGTCTTTGACATTTACCAATAATGTCCAGTGTCTTTAAGATGAGTTTTGTATGTCACATTTGGCTAAGCAGTTGAGATTTCTTTGTGAAATTGGCACCTGGTCACACAAGTGGTGTAATCTTTCTCTTCAATTTGTGTGATTTTATTTCTTACTAACCTTTGATGTGCTTACTCACAGGATCACAGCCTTTAAGCATAGACGTCATCTCCAAATTCCAGACGTTATCGAGAAGTTGCAGTCTTGACGAGGATCGGAAAACCACATCTAAGGAGATTGTTCTGGATAACTTTGCTAATGGAGAACCCGAAGAGCATGTTGATTTAAATCTCAAGGAGAGCTTACCGCAGAAGGTTTATGATTTCAACATTGAAATTGGAAGGTACGTTAGCAGAGTCCTTCATCAGTCTGAACAAAAAAAAACTAATGGTCAGGAATTTTTTTTGGGCCAATCTACTTTTAGGTTGAAGTAGTAGTTGGTAGTTGGTGTCTTGCCTCGCCTACCACCTCTGGGACCCAAGGTTTTTTTTTTGGGGGGGGGGGGAGAGGAAGATAGGTCATTTTCAGAGCTGCAAACTCTCCCTTTTCGCAGAAAACTCCCTGAAGATAAACCAATTTGTTCATGTTTTGATGGACAAATTTGAAAATCTCCCTGACTATGGAAACTTTCTATTGGGTTGCATGTAATGCTAAATACCTCCTGATTGTTGTACAAAATCTCTCCGATTGCAAGATGCAAATGTTGGCAGCTCTGTATTTTATTTTTCAATCACAGAGGAAGGTACGCCGTTATACGTAAATGTTACAAGTACAGTACTGGGAAGGAGCATGCAGCCAAGATAATGTTCTCCGAAGCTCCTCCGAAAAAACAAGACCTCATCGAGTATGAAATTCTCAAGGAACTCAACCATCCGAATATCTTACAACTCCGGGACGCTTTCCTGACAAAACGATTCTACGTGCTGGTCACGGAACGTTATTACGGCGACGGTGTTCTGAAGTATTTGACGCAGAGGGACAAATACTCAGAGGAGCAAGTCGCCCGACTCATTCAGCAACTACTGGGCGTGCTCGCGTATTTGCATAAGAATAGAGTTGTCCATCTGGACTTGAGACACGACAACATTGTCTTGGAGAGCAGGAGGCGGGATAATGTCCGAGTCATTGATTTTGGGTCGGCTAGGAGGATGGAGGATCTAGACGGGATGAAGATGAAAGGATTGGATTCTTTGCCAGAATTTATGGGTAAGTGAAATAAGATTATAGTAAGAAAAATATAAAGATGTTCCAAACTTCTTACCAAAAAAGTGACTTGTGGAATAAATGCAAAAAGATGCATCGACCCTAGACTTTGGACATTAGTACCTAATGCATTCATTTATTTTCATTCATTCATTTATTTTATTTCCACAGCAAAAATTCGGTATTGCTTTTAATTATTTGCTTTATTTGCTTTTTTATTTGCACAGCTCCTGAAATTGCTTCTGATGGTCTTATTGAGTATGAGACAGATCTTTGGGCTATAGGGGTGTTGGCATTTGTGTGGTAAGTTTATTCAAGTAATTACATTCATTTCATCCTACACCGATGTGTGATACCTAGTTTATACTCTGTGCTTTCCAAGTCCTTTATTGAGAAATTTAAAGGCTACTTAGGTACTTAGATTCGATCCCACAACCCCCACATTATACAATAGGTCTATTTGGATCATAAAAGTAGCAGTTAGTACTTTAAGACCTGGCCAGCCAGCACTTGCACAGAATTTAAATTGGTGCTCAGAGGTGATAATTAGCACTTAAAGACACAGGACACTATTGGTTATTACTCCAAATAATTGTAAGCATAAAAACTTATTTGGTAACAAGCAATGGAGAGCTGTTGTTAGTACAAAACATTGTGAGAAACGGCTCCCTCTGAAGCCATGTTGGTTTTGAGAATGAGGTAATTTCTTACTCATATATTCAAAGGCTTCATATATTCACAGGTTTTAATATCTTGGTAGGCATCTGAAAGCAAACATTTTTCTGCAACAAGGGTGTTTTTTTTGCATTTTTCTTTTGCAACTTCGATGACAATTGAGTCTTAATTTCACAGAGTTGTTATTGACACCATGGAGGTAGACTACCATACACATTGTGAAACAGGCTGGCCTGTGTTGCCAAATACCACAGATGTTCTTAAAGACCAACAAATATGTCATAACAAAAGGAACAGGTGGGTATGGAAAGGAACAGTTTAAAGGGGAGAGAAAGCCCATCTGTAACAACACCAAGTGAGAACACTGGTCTTTAACCATTTTAACTATTATTGAAAGTGTCGGGTGTCTTTAACCAGCAGACATTTGTTTATAGCTCCACCATTAATCAATGTTTCTTGGACCTTATCTTATCAGGCTAAGTGGAACATCACCATTCTTAGGACGAAATCGAGAGAAGACGATTTATAACGTCACCAGGGTCAAGTTCAATATACGATACCTGTATAAGAACTGCACACCAGAAGCAAGAGATTTCGTCTTGTCTTTGTTGAAAAAGGAGGCTATGTAAGTTCACTTTTTCCCATCTTATTCTATACCCATTTTCAACATAAATGCAGGGCTCACCCATTGCAATTTTGTATATAATTTGTCAAATTTTTAGCAAAAACTGCAAGGCTTACTACCCCCTTACAATTTTTTTTAATTTTGGCAGATTTTCAGCAAAACTGCAAGGCTCATAAATACCCCTTTAGATTTTCTTAAATTTTGGCCCATTTTTACCAAAAATGCGAGGCCAACCCTTACAAGTATCTTCAATTTTGGCCTATTTTCAACAAAACTACCTTGCCATTAATTTTCATATATTTAGTTTTTATTTTCATGATTTTCACAAATTTCAGCCTGAATTCTACCAAAAAGCAAGACACACTACCCCTTGTGATTTCTTTTTCAAATTTTAGCCTAACTTACTCCTTGTAATTTTATCCAACTTCACCCAAATGTTTAACAAAATGAAATGCCTACCCCTTCCGATTTTTGCTCAATTTTTTTGTTTGTCACTTTATTTGTTATTTGTTTTGCGGCAAGCATGGCTTTTTGAAACAAATTGTTCTAATACTCATGATAATTTTGTTGTTCCCAGTGATCGGCCATCAGTTGATGACTGTCTCGCTAGTCCGTGGCTAAACAGCACACCAGAGATGAAGAGCAAACGTGAGAAAGCCCTCTTCCCGATCCGTAAGCTCAAAGCTCAGCGTACAGAGTACAAAATGCGTCTCCTCGCACTGCAGACAAGAGCAGACATGTCACTTCGGAGATACTCCTCAACAATTGAGCTGAAATCACCAGGTCTGCCTGGGTCCCCAAAACCAAAGAATGGCGTCGTTAACTCACTGGTCTGCCCTAAGATTGAGCGTTGATCATCATGTGTTGATCAATGAGCGGTTAGACTTGATTCAAGTTTTAGATTGCGGTTATTCTTTTGCATCTCAGCCACGAAAAACGCCCCCACATTATTAGCTATCACGCGCCCTATAAATTGATCGTAGGCTAAATGACGAAGAAATATCACAAGAGGGCGCTGTTTGTAGCAGCTATCAGGACGACTAAAAGCCACGATCAAAGACTTGGAACAGTCTAGTGAGCGGTTAGTGCTATTTAAATGTGCTTGAGTTTTTATTAAGAACAGAGCCCAATTTCATAGAGCTGCTCAAGCAAAAAATACTGCTTAAAAAAAAACCTGCTTTGCAATAACGAGCAAGAAAACAGTCACAAGTTGTACTTGTGGCATGGTATTTTAGCAGGTAACCTTGTTCTGGTTAGCATAATTTTTTTTTGCTTAGCTTATTTTTGTGCTTAAGCAACTCTATGAAGTTGGGCCCTGGCTTTAAGAATGCTCAATTTTCATTGACAACAAAAGTATAGAGCTGTATAAAAAGTTGTTATATGAGAGGTGTTAAAATGCCTTATTCCGATTCAAAAAATATAAAAAATATATAAAAATTGTAAATAGAAATGTTGGTGTGCTGAAGGTTGCTCTCTGATGTGAAAAAAAAATATATTAGTTTTTACTTCTTTCAGTGAAGGAATTAAATAGTCGCTTTCATCTGAGAATGTCTTTGGTTGCCTTCTATTGGCCTTCTGGTGTTGCCCAAGTCAAAGAGATGGGCGTAAAGGTTGACTAAGGAATGAGCCAGATTTGGGGAGTGTAGAAATATTCTGAAAGGTTGTTTATTTACAAGCTGGTTTATTGGATCTTCAACTTACAAGCAAGAAATTTGCCAACCTCCTCCAAAACATAGCTCAAAAAAGTAAAACATTGTAAATGAACACAAAACTAAGAGGGGAGAAAAGCAAAGCTACTGGGCCGCTCATTGTGTTCACCAGGAATTTGATTCATGGAACTTTACTTGAAATTGAAATCTTGAAATCTTGAAATTGATTTAATCGCATTTTAAATATCCTCACACAAAAACCACTTTCTCATTTTGGGAAATCACTTTAATAACGCAAGTGTTAATCAGTCTTCCTTCAAGGATGTTTTTGCTTTTGTAGAAGCATCGTTAATATCCTGCCTTTCATACGTCATTAATAACGAGGTCATGATGTGAGCTACACAATTAGGGCAGGTGCTAGTGTTAATTAGTCTCGCTTCAAGGATGTGTTTTGCTCTTTGATGTATAACATAACATCATCAACATCCTGCCACCATCCATCTCCCGATGGGGTCAAGACCAGAGCCAAGTTTCATGGCTCTGCTTACTGTGGCAAAAAACCAGGGCATTCTACTAACACGTCAAGCATATTTCACAGGTTTGCAGGGAATTTTGGCTGGTGCGCATACATACTCCAGGTTACTAGGCGTTCTCCGCCACACACGCTTTGCAGAGTGCTATTTATAGTTTTAAAAACCCTTCACGTAAATGAAAGGCTAGTATCTCTCTAGCTTATTTCTACTATACTTGAATTTTGAATAGTTGAATTTGATAGTTGAATGAATGTACAGTTATTGACGAGTTGTGACTTGCAAATATCCTTTGGCAGAATATACTATTTGATGAACAATTTAAAAGTTGATTTAATTACCATTGTTTATAATTGTCAATTAGGAACATTGATTACTCATTGGTTGAATAATGTAGTGTATTATACACGTAGATGTAAGATAGCTTATTTACTCTTGCATTTGCATTTGCGTTGTATCCAGTTCACGGGGCGCATTCAGAACATTGTGGTGTAATGAAATTTAAACTGTCTCGGTTTGCACGTTGCATTCCCTATAAGTCGGGCTAGTACACCACCCCCCACCTTGCATGACTGTACATGTTCATCTGACACCATAAATACTGTAGGATAGCGTGGGGATACTCTCAGAACTATGAGGTTCATTTCGCTAGCGTCTCCATGAACTGTAAGACGATAGCGGAACGAACCTATAGCTCTAGGAAAAGAGTGTGGACGTTTACATTTCCATTGATAATTTAACAATTGTGTAAAGTAGTCTGTAGAATAATGTACACTATACATGTAGCTGTTAAAGTATTTGAGCAGTCAGGTTTCAAGAAGCGATATAAAATGGGTTTCATTGTAAGCTTTTCATATTCATTGTGCCCCGTTAGTGACAACACTTAACTTAGTGCTAGTATTCTTTGCTAAGCAGCATGACAGTCTTGTGAACTTTGCAAATTTTGCTTGAAAATGCGCATGTTGCAAATTTTGCTTGAAAATGCGTACAAGGCTATAGTCTTGTGTACTTGCAAATTTCGCTTGAAAATACGAACAAGGCTATGTCTTGTGTACTTGACAAATTTTGCTTGAAAATGCGCATGTTGCAAATTTTGCTTGAAAATGCGTACAAGGCTATAGCCTTGTGCGCATTTTCAAGCAAAATTTGTGTACTTGCAAATTTCGCTTGAAAATGCGAACAAGGCTATGTCTTGTGTACTTGACAAATTTTGCTTGAAAATACGTACAAGGCTATAGTCTTGTGTATGTTGCAAATTTCGCTTGAGAATGCGAACAAGGCTATAGTCTTGTGTACTTTTCAAATTTTCCTTGAAAATGCGCATGTTGCAAATTTTGCTTGAAAATGCGTACAAGTCTCGTGAACATTGCAAATATTGCTTGAAAATGCGTACAAGGCTATAGTCTTGTGTACTTTGAAAATTTTGCTTGAAAATGCGTACAAGTCTTGTGAACTTTGCAAATATTGCTTGAAAATGCGTACAAGTCTCGTGAACGTTGCAAATATTGCTTGAAAATGCGTACAAGGCTATAGTCTTGTGTACTTTGCAAATTTTGCTTGAAAATGCGTACAAGTCTTGTGAACTTTGCAAATATTGCTTGAAAATGCGTACAAGGCTATAGTCTTGTGTACTTTGCAAATTTTGCTTGAAAATGCGTACAAGTCTTGTGAACTTTGCAAATATTGCTTGAAAATGCATACAAGGCTATAGTCTTGTGTACTTTCCAAATTTTGCTTGAAAATGCGTACAAGTCTCGTGAACGTTGCAAATATTGCTTGAAAATGCATACAAGGCTATAGTCTTGTGTACTTTGCAAATTTTGCTTGAAAATGCGCATGTTGCAAATATTGCTTGAAAATGCGTACAAGTGTGTACTTCGGAAATTTGGCTTGAAAATGCGTACAAGGCTATAGTCTTGTGAACTTTGCAAGTTTTGCTTGAAAATGCGTACAAGGCTATAGTCTTGTGAACTTTGCAAATTTCGCTTGAAAATGCGTACAAGTTTTGTGTACTTTGCAAATTTTGCTTGAAAATGCGTACAAGGCTATAGTCTTGTGTATGTTGCAAATTTTAGTCTTGTGTTTGTTGCAAATTTCGCTTGAACATGCGTACAAGGCTATAGTCTTGTGTATGTTGCAAATTTTTCTTGAAAATGCACATGTTGCAAATTTTGCTTGAAAATGCGTACAAGGCTATAGTCTTGTGAACTTCGCAAATTTTGCTTGAAAATGTGTACAAGGCTATAGTCTTGTGTACTTTGCAAATTTTGCTTGAAAATGCGCATGTTGCAAATTCTGCTTGAAAATGCTTACAAGGCTATAGCCTTGTAAGCATTCTTGTGTATGTTGCAAATTTTACTTGAAAATGCGTACAAGTTTTGTGTACTTTGCAAATTTTGCTTGAAAATGCGTACAAGTTTTGTGTACTTTGCAAATTTTAGTCTTGTGTATGTTGCAAATTTCGCTTGAAAATGCGTACAAGGCTAGTCTTGTGTATGTTGCAAATTTTTCTTGAAAATGCGTACAAGACTTGACAAATTTTGCTTGAAAATGCGTACAAGGCTATAGTCTTGTGTACTTTGCAAATTTTGCTTGAAAATGCGCATGTTGCAAATTTTGCTTGAAAATGCACATAAGGCTATAGTCTTGTGTACTTTGCAAATTTGCTTGAAAATGCGTACAAGTCTTGTGAACTTTGCAAATATTGCTTGAAAATGCGTACAAGTCTTGTGTACTTTGCAAATTTTTCTTGAAAATGCGCATGTTGCAAATTTTGCTAGAAAATGTGTACAAGGCTATAGTCTTGTGAACCTTGCAAATTTTGCCTGAAAATGCATACAAGGCTATCGTCTTGTGTATGTTGCAAATCTTTCTTGAAAATGCGCATGTTGCAAATTTTGCTTGAAAATGACACAAGTCTTGTGAACTTTGCAAATTTTGCCTGAAAATTCGTACAAGGCTATAGACTTGTGAACTTTGCAAATTTTGCTTGAAAATGTTGACTTTGCAAACTTAGGCCCATTTTCAACAAAAATGCAAGGCTTACACCTTACAATCATTAACCAATTTTAGCTCAATCTTGTTTTCTTCAAGCCATTGTATAGATCTCCTTCAATCTGACTGATGAAACTGAGAGATAATTGATAATTGATTTGTGCACCTGTACGCAACTTCCTATAGCATCTGTTGATAAGAGCTAATCTGTACACAAAATTGTACACATATGTACTGATTGAAATGAATGTTCTATTTATATATATACTACTTACTTATTGTTAAATAATTTAAGACTTTCTTATTGAGCTAAGATGTGACCCTTACACGTTTTATTTACTTTGCTTTAAAGTACTATTGTAGAATAATATACAAATTTATCGATCATCCTGAATGTTCTTAATAAATAAATGGTTGGAAGTTGGGCTTTGTGAAAGTGTACAATAAAATTGCTGCTTTAGACGTAGCTTTGCTGTTCTCACTGTTTCCTGTAAAGTTACTAGTATAACCTTGGCAACATCAAGTACAGCACGTTCTTCTTGACAGAAAACAAAATGTCCGCTTAAAGCCATTATACAACAGTATTGTCCAAGTCCCACTATTCCTGTATCACATCTTATATATAAAATAACAATCCTGTGGAAATTTAGGCTCAATCGGACATCGAAGTCGGGAGAAAACAACGGAAAAACCCACTCCTGTTTTCGCGCGTTTCGCCGTGTCATGACGTGTGTTTATAACCAATTCCGTAATTCTCGCTAACGAGAATTTATATTGTTTTACAGTTTTCTCAAAAAGTAAAGCATTTCATGGACTAATATTTCAAGAGAAGTCTTTCACCATTACCTTCTGTAAACCCTGTAAGTTATTTGTAAATCTGTGAACTTTTTTCTTTTTTTCTGTACGGAAAGGGTCCAATGGCTTTAAAGAAAACGATGAGTAAATAAATGTAGGTACTGTGCCAAAACTTGTTGCACTCAATTTTCAACCAAGAACAAACCAATACACATCCATACTGAAAAACATTTGTTGTAAGATCACTTAAAGGCAGTGGACACTATTGGTAATTACTCAAAATAATTATCATCATAAAACCTTTCTTGATTACGAATAAAGGGGAGAGGTTGTTGGTATAAAACAATGTGTGAAGCAGCTCCCTCTGAAGTGACGTAGTTTTCGAGAAAGAAGTAATTTTCCACGAATTTGATTTAGAGACCTCAAGTTTAGAATTTGAGGTCTCGAAATCAAGCATCAGAAAGCACACAACTTTGTGTGATAAGGTGTTTTTTCTTTCATTATTATCTCGCAACCTCGACGACCGATTGAGCTCAAATTCTCACAGGTTTGTTATTTTATGCATATGTTGAGATACACCAACTGTGAAGGCTAGTCTTAGACAAAATACCAATAGTGTCCACTGCCTTTAAAACTTGATTGTCAGGAATGGATTATAGTGTTGGAGAATCAATCATCATTTTTTGTCGCTCCTTCCTTGGTAAAATAATCTAACGAGCAACAGAGAGCTGATGATAGTCAGTGGCTTCCTCTGAATAAGTAGTTTTTGAGAAAGGGGTAATTTCTCACTCAAATAGTAAAAGACTTCAGGCCTTAAGCCTTTTATTAGGCATCCTAAAGCACACAAATTTGTGTTACAATGGTGATTTTTCTTTCATTATTCTCATGCAACTTCGATGACCAATTGAGTCCAAATTTTCACTGATTTGAACATATGTTGAGATACACCAAGTGAGACTTCTGCTCTTTGACAATTACCAAACGTGTCCAGTGCCTTGAACATAAAAAATCAAAAACGATATCAATTCAAGTTGAATGTTCACCTTGATACGATCACCTGTCAGCCTTCCACCCAAGCTCACAAACCAACGCCAAATGATCCGAAGGAAAGACGGCGTTCGGCAGGGCAATGTGTCTCGTTACTTCTTCATGAGAGGACAGCGGGATGACTCGTTGGAGTTCAATCTTATCGCCCTCCACCATGATATGGTCCAGCTTGCCTTGGAAGCTGGCAACAAAGTTAGTGTAGTCGACACCCTTGCAGACGTCTTGGAAAGTGATGGGATTATCGAGAGCAGCTCCTCCACAGAACTCCTCTTTGCCATCTGTAGAGACAAATCAATTCAATTCAATTAAAATTGCTCTGGTGAACATGCTTACAGGTAGAGTAAAAATATTTTTTACCGCAGTATGCTGCTGATCAAACCAGGAACACCAAGGCTGAACCCCTTCTTTTTACGAAACATGCATTACACACGGGACCAACGGCTTTACGTCCCATCCGAAGGACGTAGCGATGGTTAACCCATACTTTGCCAATCAAAAACACCAGAGCTTGAGTTCCGTGCTCTTAACCGCTAGGCCATGACATGCACAAGTCTGACTTTATTTTTCTCAAGGATAAGCAAATCTTGACTTACTTGAATACCACTCTACAGAGTCCTTTTTGATGCTTCCCTTGGTAAGGTACTGGTACACACCGCTAGAGGGAGAGCTATTCAGATCACCCATTAGAACGATTGCAGGACGAACACCATCACTCTGCAAAATAGATCATTAACAACAGTTTTAACATCTAATAGATGTTAATTTCCATCGGAGAAAAAATACTTTTAGGTTTTTAACCTTATACACCGATGTGTGTTAGCACTACTGTATACTTTTTGATACCCATGACCTTTGCCACTCTAGAGCAGTGTCTTACCAACTAGACTACCGAGATTGCCCGGTAGCTATAGAGGTAGTTCAAATCCTATATTTTAGATTACTAATAACAATAATAGCACGATTCTCCCAAGGATTCTTAAAAACTGTGGGGCATGCTGGACCCATTTTTGCATTTGTTAGGCTGCAGCACGCTGAAATAAAACAAGTCTTCACAATGTTTTCTACTTGGTGTTTTTCTTGGTTGTAAAAGTCCTAATGTGTAATCTGGAGCATTCTATTTTGTGGGGAAAAAGAAGAGAACAAGTTGGCACTTTACGCATATACGCAATACTCATAAGCCAGCTTGTGCACAGGGGAACCCTGATAATAATTTTCAAAATATAGGATTTGAGGCATTGCATGGTGGGGTATCAATATATATATGGTCTCCTGACGATGACTAGAGCAAGCTAGTCGAAACGTTGAGACCAATTCAGAACTGACTCCGCAGCAGTACAGTTATTACGATCCTATAAGCTAAAGTAGTAGTCCAGTCTAATTTCTATACCATCCGCCCTGGTAATAGTTATAAAAGCAGGACAGTTCTTTTCAGAACTGAGAAGTCTCCCGAACCTCCGATAATCTACTCCGCGGAAGTAGAATAAAGCAAGACAGTTCCCTAAGAACAACTCTACCTTGCAAGTAGATACACACATGGTGTTACCGCAAACCAAATATATAATTTTCAAAATAATATCTTTCTGGGGCAAGTTGCCAAAGTGCCTAGACAAAACAAGCAGTGTGACACATGATAAGCCATTCACAAAATGTGAAATTAAAATGACTGGAGAGGCAATTGGAACTTTCAGTTCTCACCTAAAGATGTCTAAAATAGTTGGTTGATTGTGGCAGGGAGCTTATTCCAAATGGCATGTGCTGCCCTGAAAAATGCGCGCTGCTCTTGGTGAAAATCTCTAGTTGTACACATATATCAGAGTATCTGCACACTTCAAAAAGTCACTTTTTGTTATTGGCGTTTGTACACATTACTAAAAAAAACTGTGATCAACGTTTTTTTTACGAAAAGCAGTAAGAAATAGCGCTCTCAAGTATTCTCTTTCAGTGTCTGAAAACTACGTGGCCAAATAATCTATAGTTTTTTTTTAAACCTACTTCTCTCGGTCTTTAGTAACTCTTCCTTTAGCGTACCTTTAAACAAGGTCACACCATTTGTGTGAAATATTAGAATGCTGGAACGATATAGCATGACGTCACAGGTGGAAGTTAAGAACAGAAAATGCCCTCAGTGTACGCGCCATTCTTGGGTAGGAATGGCAGCCAGATCCTATTCAGATCTTACCTCATTGTTGTACATTGAGCAGACCTTCTCAAGATGCTTGACTAGGATGGCAGTCTGTATGAGACGGAGGTGAGCTGCTCTAGGGTGGAAGTAGAGATGAGTATTGGCGACACACAGTCTCCTAGACGGGTCGCTGATGAGTTCTAAGACAGCAACCTGAAAAAAAAAATAACAAACTTTACCATACCTCATACATATTCATGACTGAAAGCCAAACTCTCACTGGTCCATTCAACATCAGGTGCTAGTTGCTATCTTTGGTGTCTACCAACCGCTTACACGAGTAAATACACATCACAAGTAGACTGTCGCCCAGGCAATGGAATGTGACAAACTAGTTTCCTCGGCCTCGCCCTCTCCTCAGGAATTAGTTTGTCATCTTCTAATACCTTGGAGAGCTTCTATTGACTGTTCACCCTCAAACCTTGTATATTGTTCAATGTGATTGTAGCTGAAAAAAAGTTCAATTCAATTCAATTCAATTCAAAGATGGTTTATTAAAACATGTCTCGCAGTTAAAAACTGAATTGCACATGTCAACATCATAATATGTTAAAGAAATTACATCAAGTAGAAGTTTGCTTGTTTGTTTAGATGATCTTCCCAACAAGAAGCTTTTCAAACTCCCACAAGGGGATATAAACACCAAGCTGGTGGCAACAGCTACGTAATCTCTCACGTTGGTTCCTTGTCTATGATGATGGATTGCGCACATCAATAAATTGTGATTCAGTATTGAGACGGCAACACTTATTCTAATACTATTCAACAATACTTTTCGGTAATTTTCTTGCAACTGCGTTGACCAATTAAGTCAAAAGTTTCACAGATTTATTAGTTTATGTATATGTTGGGATACAACAGGTAAGAATACTGGCGAGAATACTCTTACAATAACCAAACGTGTCCACTGCCTTTAAGCGATGATTCAATGTTATTGAGGTAGGTTTATGCACTAATGGGGTGTTCTGGTCGAGGGGCCTAAGAGCACCGAACTCAAGCTCTCGTGTTTCTGTTCATAGAAGGGTATGGGTTCGAGTTCCGGTCGTGACACTTGCGTCCCTGAGCAAGACACTCAACTTTTATTGCTTCTCTCCACCCAGGGGTAAATGGGTACCTGTGAGGGCAGAGATGTTTCTTGTACCCATTTAGCTTACTAGGGCATATTTGTTGCACTGGCTGTATACTCCCCAGGGATCTGCTATGGATTAAGGGAGGACTTAAATGGCCCAGTGACCAGGGGCCAATTTCATAAAGCTGCTTAAGCAAAAAAATTGCTTAAGCACGAAAATAGCTCGTTTGTTTTACACATGTTACTAGCCCATATACATTGCTTGTGACTGGTATTTAGCTGTTGTTTACTTAGCATAACAATTGAGTGGAGTCTTGGCCGGTAATCTGATTTTACTAAGCAAGGATTTTTTTGCTTACACAAAATTGCGTGCTTAAGCAGCTCTATGAAATTGGGCACAGGGATGATGATGTTGGAGCGCTTTGAGAATCCCCTCGTGTGTGAAAAGCGCAGTATAAAAACCTATTATTATTATTATTATTATTATTATTATTATTATTATTATTATTATTATTATTATTATTATTATTATTATTATTATTATTATTATTATTATTATTATTATTATTATTATTATTATTATTATTATTATTATTAATGTGATATTTCTAACAATCAGACCAACCTGTACGATAGCAGCAAGACCTAGGAATTTCTTGAGCATTGCTTTGCTTTGAACTACGACCTCAAGGAGACTTTGTTGAAGCGGCTCTTTCACAAGCTCCTCGCAGAAGGCCACATCATGGCTGCCGAGTAGTCTGAAACATAGAGAAGAGTTTGGGAAATCAACTTACTTACATTGTAAACTGCTGCTACAGTACAAAAAAATCCACAAAAATGGCATTACTAACGTTTTTAGCTGCCTATAAGCCCGGTTCATACTCCGTGCAAAGGTGATCACAGTTTGACATCACAAATTTGCAACGAATACTTCGCATCAGTTAAAATGTGCTCAACTTCTGCAAAATTTTCGTAGCAAAAGCATGGCTGTGAGGTCACAAGTTGCTATGAATTAACAGAAAGTATGACCCAGGCTTCGATATTTACAAGTCCAGCAGTACTGGACGACTCAATTGTGGTCTCGGACTCAAGGCAGGTCTCCAGTCCACAGATTTACATATAAACTTACACGGTTTAAAGATAATGATGGTAGAAAGCTTCCCTTAAAATGTTACTTGCTGAGGTGACAGTATTTTGGTGAGAAATGAGTAAAACAATTGCTCTAAATACCTACCGTCTCAGAAGACGAAAACGGATTTACGCATTTCTTCTGAAAACATTGCCCTGTGATTTAAATGAAGCTGAAGGTAAAATAATTGTATTACAAACATCTTCATTCACATTCGCTGCGTCAGAAACAACCGCGGGTTGAGGGAATTGTTTCCTGTTTATCTGCTTATTACACAATGAATAATGTTGTAATAATGTTTAAAGATGACAACAGAAACACGAGAAGAAGAACAATTAATACAAAGGTATAACGAAACATTTGTAGCACGCTGTAACGTGGGTCCATGGGTTTTGTACACCCTCGAGGGGAAATGGCACCCTCGGCTTCGCCTCGGAATCCATTTTCCATTTTCCCTCTAGTGTGTACAAAACACCATGGACCCCATCACAGCGTGCAACAATTGTATACTGAGGTCCTGGCTAAGGCTACCGACACTGCACTTCAGTGTGCCAACAACTGGGGGGGGGGGGGAATACCATTTGAGCAGCATGGACATGAGAAGAAGTCTAAGCCATTTACCTGAATTTTTCTGTCCTGTAGAAGATGGCTTCTCCTTCTGGTACGTTGCCATGCTTGCAGCAAAGCATCCCATCCAAACCAGACATCTTTAGACATGGTAGCAGGACATTCTCAAAACTCTTCTTGCCAACCTCCTGAAGACACAAGATATCTGCATTGAAACCTGCAATCAGAAAAAAGGCCAACGTAAACATTATTGATTTTTGGGGTTGAACAAAGAATTGACTAGAGTGGGATTCGAACCAACGACCTCCGGATTAACATGCCGGATAAACATTATTGTATACTCAAAGGTGCCTCATAAGTGAACTTAAAGGCAGTGGAGACTATTGGTAATTACTCAAAATAATTATCATCATTAAACCTTCCTTGATTACGAGTAATGGGGAGAGGTTGATAGTATAAAACATTGTGAGAAACAGCTCCCTCTGAAGTGACGTAGTTTTCGAGAAAGAAGTAATTTTCCACGAATTTGATTTTGAGACCTCAAGTTTAGAATTTGAGGTCTCAAAATCAAGCATCAGAAAGCACACAACTTCGTGTGACAAGGGTGTTTTTTCTTTCAATATTATCTCGCAACTTTGACGACAGATTGAGCCGACATTTTCACAGGTTTGTTATTTTATGCATATGTTGAGATACAACAACTGTGAAGACTAGTCTTTGACAATTACCAATAGTGTCCACTGTCTTTAATCACTGTACATACTGTAGCTCCCAGTTCTGGGGAAACCTGTAAACAAGGGTGCTTGCATTGTCAAACCCCTACTCTAACTTGATAAGTGTTCTGGGTTCTTTTAAGGAAACATAGTAAAGTATCTTGCTCAAGGTCACATCTCAGATTACACATTTTGGAATGTGTAAGTGAAACATGGGTAGGCAACAATACAAGAGAGTGACAGTGGCACTAGTACCAGGGTGGGGGAGGAGTGTTGGCTGATACACGTGTGAGAACTTATTGAACCCCTAGGTCTGGTTATGTACATTATTTAGTTTTTATTTAGTTTACATTAGTTGTGGGAGTGTGCATTAAAGACAGTGGACACTATTGGTAATTGTCAAAGACCGGTCTTCTCACTTGGTGTATCTCAACATATATGCATAAAATAACCAACCTGTGAAAATTTGAGCTCAATCGGTCGTCGAAGTTACGAGATAATAATGAAAGAAAAAAAACGCCCTTGTCACACGAAGTTGTGTGCTTTCATATACTTGATTTCGAGACCTCAAATTCTAAACTTGAGGTCTCGAAATCAAATTCGTGGAACTACAACACTTCAGAGGGAACCGTTTCTCACAATGTTTTATACCATCAAACTCTCCCCATTACTCGTTACCAAGTAAGGTTTCATGCTAATAATTATTTTGAGTAATTACCTTTAAGCCAATGAGAATGCAATTGTATCCATTGTGTATCACTGCATTCTGAGAAAGTACAAGCTAATCAGCCAATCAATCTTCTTGGATGAGACTGATGGGGACCAGCTAACAGCAAAAAGAGCATGTTTCTTCAATAAGAAACAGCTGTTCTCTCCACTCGGGAGACATTTCTTAACTAAAGTCTAAAATGAATGAACTACAAGCTTGTAATATCTCCTGTCTGGATTCACCTGAGAGCTCCTTGAGTAGGACCTGCTCCCTGTAATCAATCTCCAACGCATCTTTAGGGCAATATGGATACAGGAAATCCCTGGAGTAGTCTGAATCTGCATACATGTCTGCCAGTACGTTGTAGGATACCACTCTGAAACTGAAACAAGTTACGATGGTGGTAAATATTCACAACCTTTACTTTCTGAATAAAGCAGTCTGCCTATTCTTCAAAACTGGCAGATGCGCTGATCTAGCCGTAGCTGCAGCCGAGATCCTTGTAGGAAAAATCTACCTTGCCCTAACAGAAACACTGAAGCGTGGGTGTCATCCCTGGCTAAGGGGCAGCTAACCATTATATGGCTTCTGACTGGCACCCCTGGACAAAGATATCAATGATAAGGGTAAGGAGACTGCCAACATACATGGTTTGAATGGCTAGGCAGAGAAGGAACATTTTTCACATGATCAAAATCATTTTTCCCGAAATCCTAGTAAGCGAAAGCAGACATACACATGATAGTATCAGGTAAATAACCCTTTTACAATACAATTCGCTAGACCGCTCAGCCACGAAAGGAAACCCTATTTATATCTCTCGTTGCTCAACTCACACAAGACTAGTTGCGATGACCGTAACCCTCCATCTTCTACGACCGTCGGCAGGAGGATAGAGGGTTACAATCATCACAACACACGACAAACTCACCAGTTTTCTGTTGTTCTCTCCTTGGTGTACTCATGCCTCCTCTCAAATGGAAAGACGTCTGGTGCCATTTTCACCTCGTAAGACGTCTGTACTTCCTTATGATTACCTGACCTTATCCCATCTCCAGGATGACAAACTAACTTGAGGAGTCCTCCAATGTCGGATGTCTCGGGTGTGTAGGTCTGCTCGCTGGATACCTCCACCCACCGTCTCTCGTATCCTTTGATTTGCGACACTAAAGAAGGGTTGACAACCACAGGTATCTGGACAGCCATTTCCTTGACACTCTCAGTTTCCATGGGAACCGACTGCGATGACGACAACCCTCCGTCTGCAGTATTTGATAAACAGATCATTTGTCCGACATTTATTTGCGGATTTCCAAGAAGTTCTTGCCTGACTTCACGATACCATGTGTACCGGCAGGCCTCGGGCGTCACAAACTCAAACTCCACTCGTGGGTAAATTGGACAGCCTACGAGTACACAATTTGGCAGTTTTAGACTGATAATCGCAGGCATGTTCCTGCGAATGCTGTATTTAAAGTCACCCAAATGCAAAACAGCGCCCTCGACCCATGCGTCTTTGTTGAAGACCTCCGGACCGACTTTCTGATCATTGACAAACAGAGAGCAGACGATTTCTGCTTCCGGCGGTGGTTCATCATTTGCAGCAGTGGCTGCTGGGTCACACTTCATCTTCTTGGGTTTCCTCTTACTCTTGCCCAGTTTCCGGACGTTGTTTTGCAACCGGGACAGCGATTTGTCTGACGTTTCCATTTTGGAACGGAGTAAATTACTCTGTTTGTCCCCATAGCTGAAAGAGATTGTCATGAACTCCTCCCCCTCTACACACCTTACCAGGAGTTGATTCATCTTGGGCTTGCTGAAGAAGAACGAAGCTAAGCTCGTGGTCTTCTGCAGAAAGGAGCGAAGGTATTGCACAACCATCGAGTACTCAACAAGCTTCAAAGTCTACGGAACATGTGCGTTCAGAACTTAAAGATTGTTTTGCGTTTTCAACTCTCGAAGAGAGGCTAAGCAAGCGTACTGAAGTTCACTAGCAAGCCCGTGTGCAACGCTGTACTTAGTCTTATGTCAAAACGCTTCACATAACACATTAACGTTTGAATAAAGTTCAATTGGTGGCGCTCTGTCTAGAAATTGCGCCCTCTTTAGATGTGACCGTCGTTTAAAAAATAATTACCGACGAAGAGTCGTCGTGTACACGGGCTGTGTCAAATAATCCCTGTTTGCACAGTCACGAGCGTGACAGCGATTGCCAAAATTAACAACGGGCAAACGAAAAAGGGACTGTAGACGTTTATGATGGAAACCATCATGTGTTTCTCCAATGTAAATATCAGTTTGACGTAAGCGAGGCACTGGGTTGTCAGACCTACTTGGTCCCATCCGTGGAGCGAAATTGCATTAAAACCCTGAACTGACCAAGCCAGTGTCTCACCCCTATTGACAACTTACACTACTCAAGCAAACTGGAACGCAAATTGGTAATCAACTTGTAATTATGGCATAGGCTGATGGTAACTGACATTGATGGTTGGAGCAATTATGCCTTTGTGTTATCCTATTAATTTAGGTGTGTTGATCTATTTCAATCATGCACTGCGAGTTGATGAGGTGTTAAAGTAAAACTCTTTTTTTTCTACAAAACAAGACAAAAACAATTACATTTGTGTTATTTTAACACCCTATGATGTTCATTTTGATTCTCTGTTCGGTATCTATAATATTAATGAGATAACAACCCAAATTTAAAATCATGGTAATTATCCGGTTTTGAAGTAGGCCATAATGAGCAAGAGGAAATGATGACGATTTAAAAAAAATAAAATAAAATTTCTTTGTTTATACAAACTGTAAGTTCGAACGATGGTCGGCCCAAAAGTTCATTTCACTTTGAAAGAAACAACGCGGAACGATTTCTTTCATTTAAACTTGGAACAAGCGATAATAATAACGTATTTATTTTTAATGCAAAGTCTTGTAGTCAAGTTGTATAAACTTTATTAGCTGCTATTAAGGTGGTCACTACGAGAGTGCACTGTTTGGTTTGGGTGTTATACTGATATGTACCCAAACTGGTTTGGGTGTATACCATAGAGCTATGCTTTACAGACAATTACAAACCAGACAGAGAAATCAAAACGTGTCCACAATGGCTTATGCATTTGAATCTACTAGTAAGTGCTAAAACACACATTGCTTTGTTAACACCCCAGAAATAACACAGACAGGTATATTATTCACAAAAGGTCAGATTACAATTTTAAAGGCAGTGGACACTATTGGTAATATTACTCAAAATAATTATTAGCATAAAACCTTTCTTGGTGATGAGTAATGGGGAGAGGTTGATGGTATGAAACATTGTGAGAAACGCCTCCCTCTGAGATGCCATAGCTTTCGAGAAACAAGTAATTTTCCACGAATTTGATTTCGAGACCTCAGATTTAGAACTTGAGGTCTGGAAATAAACCATCTAAATGCACACAACTTCGTGTGACATGGGTGTTTTTCTCTTTCATTATTATCTCGCAAGTTCGATGACCGATTGAGCTCAAATTTTCACAGAATTGTTATTTTATGTGTATGTTGAGATACACCAACTGTGAAGGCTAGTCTTTGACAATTACCAATAGTGTCCACTGCCTTTAACAAGTAGCTTAGCTGAGCAATTCTCAAAACTTAGCATGAATTCTAGGAGATAACAATCTTCTTCATCATATACTATACTAAGCCTATGCTACAATAAGTATTGTTTTATACAATGTGCAACAGATCATGAATGGGCTTTGCGAAAAAGGGCTTTCCATTTTCACTTCGCACAACATTTCAAAATATAGTATAAACCTCATTAATGAAGTTTATAAAGGGGAGGTGCTGATATGGGGGCAAATCCCGAAAAGCAGAGCTTGAGGAGGGATGCCTTACAGGACAGAAAGACAGACAAACAAGCAGACAACAAAAGTACAAACAAATTGGCAACAAATAAAATAATGATTGTGTAGAGCAGGGGTTGGTAAAAAGAAAGAGAGAGAGAGAGAAAAAAAAGGGAAAATAAATAAGTAAAGAATTAACGACAAAAATTTACATATTATTAGGAAAACCGGTGTTCTAATAGAACTAAGTGATGGGACATAGCAAGGAAAACTTATAAAAACGGCAAACACAAAAATTTACTAACACAAAATTGAAAATAAAACTATGGTATAGGCCTAACAGTTATTTACAGAATCTCGTCAGTTTATCTCTCAGGTACCTAAGGTCCCTTTTCATGAGAGTTTGATAGTTCTTGCAGCTCACAATTGAGATCGTGGTGGCAAAGAAAACCCAGTTGAAAACTATGATAAGAGAAAGTACGTTGATCAAAAACGCCCTTTCGTAGCTCATCGTGTTATCACCGTTGCTCGTGACGTTATTAACCACGCACAGTGGAAACCACACGAGGCCGCATGTGACAAAGAGGATAGCGTAGCGAATGTTGGTTCGGCCGTCCTTGGTCTCCGGGTCGTCGATCTTCCGGCGCGGAGGCTGGCGACCGATCCGTTGAGCTTCGACGCTGTCGACTCTCGGTGATGTGCCCCCGTCGTCCCGTGGTGGTGGAGCCGGTTGGATCAGAATCGGGACAACCGCCTTCATTTGTTTCTTTGCAGTGTACACCGTGTAGATACCCAGTGTAAGGATGGTCAAAGCTACTGGCACTACGCAGAAATTGGTAAATGTCTCGAATTGTCTTACGAATACACACAGCGCCCGACCAGTGTGCCTACTATGGATGGATTCTGTGACCATATAGAATCGAACTAACATGACGGTACTGACGATTGCCGATACGGACCACAGCATTGTCAGGCAAACCTTTACCCTCGTCAGTGAGATCTGCTCGACATACTTGACGGGGTGTGAAAGTTTCGTACAGCGGTCGACTGCAACAGCGAACAAGCTCATCAGACAAGCGGTCAGACAGAAAGCCAGAGCAAACGACCCAGCTACAATCGTCGTGTACGATTCGTAGTTCGAAAGGACAATACACAGTAATGATACGGTGCCGAAAGAGGACGCGAGCAGCTCAGTTGCACACAAATTCGCAAAGAGTATACTGGAGAAGCTATGAAACTGTTTGGTGACTAATACCTTGTAAATGATCCAGAGATGCCACACGGAGGCTAAGACCGAAAAAGGGCATATGTACGCAAACGATATTACACGAAGCTGCACATCGTTCAAAATTTGGTTGTTCATCGATAGGTTAACTTGACAAAGCATTTTGTTTGGAGAGGCCATCCGTTTATCCAGCAGCGTCCAAATAACGTTAACGCAACTCTATTTTTGTTTCGACAGAAGCCAAGTAAAGTTACGACAGTACTCGTAACCGTTCTCCTGAAGACGAGAAAAATTTACCGTTCAAAATGTCGGGAGCAAAACCTTTACAGAGTCAACGCTCCCTCAAAAGAGAAGTATTATGATTGCACCCGCAAGTTTAGTTTATAGTTTATTCTTACTCACAGGAATCAGTTTTCGTTACTCTTTCAAGATGATGGTCGAGCGATCCGTTTATATTCGTCTAATGAAACTTTGTCACTTGCCGTCCTCGCCCGTAACCAGCATGTAATCTAAGACCCGAAGGGTTACGGTTGGTTCAAACCTCTTATACGATTTGAATCCAGATATGAAACTACAAGCGAAATCGAGCAGTTAGTAACTGGCTTGCAAGAATCGAATGGTGTGAGTTTTAACAATAAAACAACGCCCTCTTATGGTTATAAAGGGGCTCACTGGTATTCTGTGATTTCCCAATGACAAAAACTGTTGTACTATACCCGGAACCAACCAGTTTTCATAAAAGCGATATCTCCTCTTGGCCATATTTCAGAAAGCCTGTAAGCAAAACAAATTTGCTAAGCACAAAACAAGTAAAGGTTACCAGCCACTACCATACGTTATCATTGCTGCAGGTGGTACACAAGTCTTTTCTTGCTTAGCCAATACATTTTGCTATTAAAGCAGACTTATCTGTTTGACAGCTTAATGAAGTTGGGCCATGGATAGGTGAAGTGCATGTCCCAATTAAACTGCCAATCAAAAATAAACTGAAGTTAATAACACACCTGTCGCTTGGTGTACACTTTGCTGTTGTATAACCACGTTTGTTTACCTGAGAATTTACCTTCTTTCTTGTCACAGGGGACAGCTGTCTTACAAAATATTGAAGGGTGAAATGGATCACGTTTTGCAATTTGACTTTGATAAATCTTTCACCTTTTGAGTTTCTAGATATGGTTCACCCTCTGTTCCGTCATAGCTCGTTAATTATCGTTTACTTTGTTTGTTTGTCCTGTTTCGTCCTTGAATGTCGTTCTGCTGTAACTTAATTTACAGTATTTTGTTTATAAGGCATTTCTACACAATACTTTGCATTTTTTTAAGTCCCGGGTTGGGAGTGTCAAAACACATGTGCATAGAATAACACTCTTTTGATAAAAACAAAAAAAGAAAAGAAAACAAAGATTCACTGATTTCTTCAGGTGAGGTAGCACAGTGTGTAAATATCTTTTGAGTAGTGGTTGTTCTAAAGGCAACAGGTGGTTGAAAACTCAACGTTTCGATTCGTATGCGTTGATCGTCTTCAGGAGTATAACCTCACTGATTATCCATACCGGTGGGAGGAACCGCTAGGTACACAGTTTCTAATTACAACTGACAGCGAAATCCGGAAACTGTCAAGGCTTGGGTAGGCCCCCTCTGTAAATATACTCAGTCTATTATGATACCATATCCATTTACGTGTCTATAGGAACAATTTGCTCGTTTTCATGATTGAGGAAAGACTAATTGGCTCTAAATGAAGCTGCATCAATTAGGACAAATAAGGCAGCAGGGCTGCTGTCAGAAATTTCATTTTGGTTCATTATTTTGAGACAAACACTTTCGGGAGATTTGTGGCTTATTGGAGCTTCGGTCGATTGTATATTGTAAATTTGTTGTTCAGATAAAGTTAAGAAAGGGTTGAACTGTAAAACATTATGGAGGAGGACTATATGCAGAGCGTTGCAACAATTTGCAGCGGGATTTTCTCTTGGCACTTTTATGAATACAGGGACATGAAGTAGATTTGCAAGTTATTGTGAGATCAGAATTCCAGGCCTGAAAACAAGATTATGCCTTTAAGGACTCTAGCTGGAAATGTCAGCATTATACAAAGAGCATCATACTTCCAACTCCAGTTTGTTCTGAGGATATCGGGGAAATACCGGAGAAGCTTTCGGATAACATATATCGGATAACATATCGGATAACATTTTATCGGATAACATATCGGATAACATATCGGATAACATATCGGATACTAATCAGATAACATATCGGATAACATATCGGAGAACTATCGGAGAACATACTGTAAGAAAATTATATCTGTATCATACGCGTATGTCTCAGATTGAGCTACGATTAGATGGTACAATTGGTGTCAATACACAGACTGTCTAGTTCCTTCAAGGACTGCTCGCCAGGGCAACTGTGATAAGTGCAGTCACTGGTGATGATGTAGGCAGTTGTTTGGAGGGAAGCTCCACATTCACAGGCTGGACTTGCAATCTGTATGTCATTAAAAATGGCGATGTCTTGAATAATAAACAACTATTTAATAAGCTCCAATAAAGGATGAAGCTGTTGAGCCTACCTACAATTCAACACAACTTTCCTTCATGGTACCCCTCGTCTCTTTATTCGTTTTGCTAGTTGTCTTGAGCTATGGGTGGATCATCGTGACGGTAGCCCGGACGCACTCCCTTCATACTGCCTCCAACTGTTTCTTGGCGAGCCTCTCAATCTCCATAGTCATCATGGGATTGGTCGGCATACCGTCGGTCATTTTCTTCACTGCCGTCAAATCATTTACATTTCCGTTGATTTTTATACTGACCTGGGTGATGTTCTTCTGTATCATTGGGTTCTTTCTAAACGCTGTACTTTTAGCAGCCGACAAATGGTTCAAAATCTCCCGCCCTTTCCATTACGAGGAGCAAGTGTACCGTCTGCCTGTCCGTTATCTGGGCAGCAACTCTTCTCGGGAGTCTCATAATTGCAATTGTACGCACAGCGACTGTCTACAACTTAACCAGGGCAAGCGTGAACGGCGCGTTTGCATTTATGTCTGTGATAATTGCTTATGGTATTATCATGCCCAGTGTCACCGCCATCACCGTGCTGAATATCGGTATCCTCCGAATTGCCAGGCGGCAAGCCCGCGCCATTTTGCCGGCCCATCAACAACAGCAGCAGCCGCCCGTTGAAAACGACCAGCCACCCCTTCAGTTTGCCGGTCAGCAACGAGGCATAAACACCAAGAGCACGCGGCAGTTTTCCATCTTTTTTATGTCTTTCCCTGTCACCTGGTTCCCGACGGCTATCTCCCTTCACGCTTTGTACGTGAGTGGTAGCACTCGTGATAATGATTGGTTGGTGGCTGCATTGATGATCTACAGCTCGATCATACTTTTTCACACTGCATTCGGTACTTTGATTCTGACTCTCTTGCAGGGAGAGTACAGGCAGATTCTCAAGAAAAACACGAGGATCGTTTTGGAGAAAATGCACTGCATTAAAAGACGCTAACTGCATTTGCATTAGATGGATTGCACATAATGACCGCCATCTTTGATCTTAGGCCGTATCCAAATTGGCGGCTACGGCTACGGCTGGATCGCCGCGTCGTCATGCATTGAAGTATAGGACGCCCTTAGCAACACCCCTGGCAACGGTCGTAGCCGCAGCCGTAGCCACCAATTCGGACACGGCCTAAAACAGTGAAAAAAGTGCCTGCGTGCGTGTACGCGCTGCGCACGACTCCCAGCCAATAATAGCAGTTTTTGTCTTTTTTTTATCCGCCCTTGCATACGTGTGGACCCGAGCTCAAGAAAGTACCGCCAGTACCATAGTAGACTTGTGGTTGTAGTTCAGTATGGGCGTATATGTAAAACATGCAAACTCGAGCAAGCTGATGCATTAGTAAATCTAGGACGTCATTATCTCGGCATTACCATGCAAACTCACATCACTTTGAATCTTCATTAAAGTACAATTACTGCGATCTACTCCCCCTTAATGGTTCACTCAATAATTTTACATTATGTGGCTCTTCTTGACTTAGGGGTAATGGTTTACGTTTATTAATTACACGCAACCTTGAACAAAATCAACCTCATGAAAAATATTAATTATGTTTAGTCCTATGGAAATGTCAAGAGTGCTTCCATGGTATTAAGGACGCGGTACTCGGAACCAAACAACCCTTGGACGAGAAAATCAAATCCATCATAGTTTAATTACCGGTTACCGCCTCTGGATTTAATGATTTTTTTTCTCATTTTGGTGTAACAGTTTTAGGCAAGCACGAGTAGTCCGAAACAAATTTGTCCATCCGTGATAGAGACCTCCTTCGCTTGTAACATTTGTAGGGGAAAGTGGGGGATGGGTTAGCCTGAACATCTGACGTCACACTTCGAGGCTTGTGAATATTACGCCAGAGACTGGCCTTTGGCCTCGGTCAATCCCCGTCCATCATCACCTTTCACCTACATTCATAACTATGCTTACGACCAACAAGTGTATCTGCAAAACATCAGCTCGGACCAATCAAAACATGTAACGTCACTGCACGTTTATACGTTGCCATAAGTGTATCCAATGAAATCACCTGTTCTGAAAAGCAAGTACCTTGCATATAAAGACAGGGGACCAGTCTTCAACCGTTGCATGAGCTTGCATACTTGTGCTGAGAAAGAACACTCGAACAGAACCGTAATTCCTCCGACCACTGTAAAAAGATGACGACTGGAACAGGAGAAAATGGAAGTGTTCTCGTTCCCTCCTTGACTGATGACGATTGTGGTGATTGTTCCACCCCTTTTCTACAATGGATAATGGTATCTTTAGTCTCAGTGTCGAGCATGATGATCGTCTTGAGTTACATGTGGATCATGGTCACAGTAGCCAGGACGCACTCCCTTCATACTGCCTCCAACTATTTCTTGGCGAGTCTCGCAATCTCCATAGTCATCATGGGATCGGCGGGCCCACCGTCCGTCATTTTCTTCACTGTCATCAAAACGTTCAACTACCCGTTGATTTTTACAATGACCTGGATGATTTCCCTTGCTTTCAATGGGTACTTCCTTAATGCTGTACTTTTGGCAGTCGACAAGTGGTTCAAAATCTCCCGCCCTTTTGTGTACGCGAGGGTGGTCACACGGAGCAAGTGTACCGTCTGCCTGTCCGTTATTTGGGCAACGGCTGTTCTTTTAAGTCTCCTTACGGCGATCGTGAACACGATGAACTTGAATTTAACGGACATCGAAAACGATATCTTCGGGTCGTTTTCGGTAGTCTCCGTGGTGTTCGGATATAGTGTTGTGTTACCTGGTGTGGTCGTCATCACCGCGTTGAACTTCGGTATTAACCGTATTGCCAGGAAGCAGGCTCGAGCTATCGCACCCCAACGTCAGCAGCAGCGAATCGAGGATCCTGAAAATGCAGCAGTCTCCGATGAGAACCGGTTCCAGCCGGACTTTCGCGCCATTCACACCAAGAGCACGCGGCAGTTCTCCATCTTCTTGCTGTTTTTCCCCATCACCTGGTCGCCTTTAGCACCACTTTGTCACTATGTATACGCTAATGAGACTACAGCTGAGAACAGCGCCTTTGTTGTTGTGTTGATGATCTATTTCTCTGCTACAATATTCCATTCTGCATTCGGCACTTTGATTCTGACCCTCTTGCAGAAAGAATACAGGCAGATACTCAAGAAAAATGCGAGGACCGTTTTGGAGAAAATGCACTGCATTAAAAGACGTTGACTGTTTGCCGTGGTCACTCTGTTCGAGGAAGGTAAACCGCGCGGAACAATAATTGTTTTAAAATGACCAAATCTAGATGTACTGGGCCCAATTTCATGGTCCTGCTTACCGCCGAATTCTGCGCTAACGATCATGATTCCCCACTTACGTGCAAACGCCGAATTTCTGTGCTAGCATTGTAAGCGTAGAATGCCTAGTAACGTGGAGTACTCACGCGCAGAAGCCAAAATTCGCCACTAAGCCGTAAAATACGCTTGCCGTAAGCACATAATTTCCTGCTTCCGTAAGCGCCGATTCTGTGCTTACGGTAAGCAGAGCCATGAAATTCGGCCCTGATGTCACTCTGTTGCCCTTTAAAAAAATGATGCACCTAAAAAAAAAAAAAAAAAAAATGAAAGTACATTTTTGGGTAGTCGGCTCTGTATTATGAAGGTCCTGAAATGCAGCTTGTAAAGAATTTCTTGCACAGTGACGCAGTACCACATCATTGACTTTTTTAAGCAATAGGAAACGATCCAAAACAAACCACTAGGTAAAGTGACATAATAAAAGAGATGAATCTAAACAAATTATCAGTACGCAGTATGATGGTGTATTGATTCAAATAATAAATGAGCACATACAAAACCAATATAGTAATGTCATTTTGTTTTAGCGATTTGTCAAGTTGATCTTTAAAATGTATATGAGAGGGAACTCGAACCCACACCCATTATTACATTGGCACAAGGAGATCATATTTTTGAAGAACACTTGGAATTGATCAAATAAAAGAAATAATGTTGTACATAATAGCTAGCGAGTATACATGTTGTTTCCCTTCTTTTCGTTTTTAAAAGTTCATCATTATGCTTAATGGGTCTGAAACACCAAACAGTGTGCATTGATAAGGCACCTTTTCGGGGTATATATTTCTGGGGTAGGCCTAATTAGCAAGAATTCAAAACGGCTGACCTGCCAAAAATGTGAAAAAAAATCTGAAGTTTAGTCGTCTGAAAATATATTTGATTCATTTTCATAGAGACTGGGAGACTTATTATTTTTATTTTATTTTAATATTAGCATTTAGCATTGGTTGCTATGGGAATTCATTTAGTGTGGTGCATCCGTTATTGTCAGACTTCGTTGTTCAATAGCGCCCTCATTGACACTGCGAATTTTAAAGGCAGTGGACACTATTGGTTATTGTCAAAGACTAGCCTCCACAGTTGGTGTATCTCAACATATGCATAAAATAACAAACCTGTGAAAATTTGAACTCAATCGGTCATCGAAGTTGCGAGATAATAATGAAAGAAAAACAATTCTCACACGAAGTTGTGTGCGTTTAGATGGTTGATTTCGAGACCTCAAGTTCTAAACTTGAGGTCTGGAAATCAAATTCGTGAAAAATTACATCTTTCTCGAAAACTATGCCACTTCAGAGGGAGCCGTTTCTCACAATGTTTTATATTATCAACCTCTCCCCATTACTTGTAATCAAGAAAGGTTTTATGATAATAATTATTTTCAGAAATTACCAATAGTGTCCACTGCCTTTAAAGCGATGTAATTTCCATTGGTAGAATAACAGAGAAAAAGAGGGCGGTGAATAATCTTTTGCCCTTCCCTTGAAAAATTAATATCCTGACTTAACTTATTTATAATTCCAGATAAATGTAAAATTCCATACGTAGAACCCACGTCAATGTAATCATAACATTTGCATAACTTCATTAAAATACAACTGCAAAATTATTATACATATTTTGTAATAGAGATATTACAAGAACATCTGGATGAGTATTTCAACAGCTGACGGGGAGTAAAATGACAAGCTTGTTTGATAATTAACAGTCCGTAAACATTACACAGCCTCAGCAAAAGCACACAAAAAGGCGATCGATTTTGACCTCCGATATTAAAAACACTGTGATTTTTTGACTTGGTTCTTTTCTGGTTAAGGTTTCTGTTTGACTATTTAGTTGGATAATTTTAGCTTAACGTTTGCGGCTCAAACTATTTTATGATAAAACTCATTTTGTGATTGAAACGAACACTAGATACCAAAATCATCTTCAAGTTGTATGTGTGCCCTAAATCCTCTAAATTTTAGAACTGTTGGTAAAACGACCGTAACCTAAACATAATCAGTGCTACGGTTTTGGAACGGGAATGATGTCGCTACTGTCGTCTGTTCTGCTACTTGTGGCGGGAAGCATTTGTGTTAGAGGTTTGGCGCCACTTCACCGAGCTTCTGAGAAGATTCCTGATAGTTATATTGTCAAAGTCAAGGTTAGTGTGGCCCGTGTTTTGCTTAAATTGATTAATAAAGCATCTGTGTTTAAAGGCTCTAGACACATATTGGTAATTACTCAAAATAATTGTTAGCATCAGAACTTTAGTAACAAGCAATGGAGAGCTGTTGGTAGTATAAAACATTTTGAGAAAAGGGCTTCCTCTGAAGTAACGTAGTCTTTGAGAAAGAGGTTATTTCTCACTCAAATAATAAAATACTTCAGCTAAAGCCTTTTCTATGCATCTGAAAGAACACAAAGTATTGCAACAAGGGTGTTCTTTCTCTCATTATTCTCGTCAAATTCGACTGACCAAATTGAGCCAAATTTTTCACAGGTTTTTTATTTTGTGCATGGGCTATATGTACGGATACACCAAGTGAGAATACTGGTCTTTGACAACTACCAAACGTGTCAAGTACCTTTAAATTGTGTTGACCTGTGAAAAGAGCCACAAAGCCTGGACATCCTGTAAGAATGATTTGTACACATTTCAATTGAAGAATACGTAAAAGACGAGTAGGTTTTGATTTGTTATTGTTTGAAATTTTTAAATTATTTAAGTTTTTCTCCTCCTTTGTAATATAGGTTTTCTCGGCCAATTTCGGAAAAAGAGCAGCCAATTTAACCATCAAGCTATTCTATTTCGCGCGAAATCGAATGCTTCTGAAAAGAGTAATTCGATTTCGTTTTATGATTAGTCAAATGTAATGTTGCGTCATTCGATTTAACAAAATAAACATTCAATTTAACAATTCATCAAAGCAGCATTCAAATTCGCAGACGCTTCTTAAGGCGTGTGTGTCACGTATAAGAAGAATGACGATACGCATTGAACAAAGTGCTAAATGAATTTGACTCGACTCAAAACGAAATTGAATGACTGAATTCTGAATTTAAAACGCAGTAACAACTGGAGAGGCAAAACAGCTTTAATTTGAACGCATGAAAATGAAATTGGCTGCTCATTTGCCGAATTTGACCGAGAAAACCTAGAGTTTCCCTTGTAAGTATTTCCCTTCACGGTGACCGTAATTACGGTAAATATTTGCCCCAACCACGTTAGGGTTTGGGTACTTATGGTAGGACAAAAAAACACATCCACTGATTTACACTAAACTTACACAGTTTGAAGATAATGATGGTAGAAAGCTTCCCTGAAAATGTTACTTGCTGAGGTGCTGTAGTTTTTTAGAAATGAGTAAAACAATGTCATGAAAATAATTTTCGTTTCAGTGATCATGAGACTAAAATTATTTTAGCATGTAAAAACGTATTTTCATGACATTGTTTTACTCATTTCTCAAAAACTACAGCACCTCAGAAACCAATATTTTCAGGTACGCTTTCTAATATCATTATCTTCAAACGATGTAAGTTTAATGTAAATATGTGGACATTGTGTTTTGTGTTATACAGAAAGTACCAAAATCCTTTATAACAACAGTGAAGTTTGGTTGCAGTAAACATTTCAAAGAATGGTGACTCTGACCAAAATATCAATTACAAAACCCCCCAAACAGTACTCCCGGTATAATGAGTTCACCAATATAAACTCTGACTTATCTTTATAATTATCAGTGCACGAAAGTCTATAGTATTGTGTAATAACCCTTGGTTTTTAGAGGCACGTACACTACTGGTTATTACTCAAAATAATGGTTAGCATAACAACTTTATTGGTAATGCATAAACAATGGAGAACTGTTGATAGTACCACACTGTGAGAAACGTATCCCTCTGAAGTAACGTAGTTTTTGAGAAAGAGGTATTTTCTCACTGAATATGATAATTACTTTTATAAGGCATCTGAAAGCAGACAAATTTGTGCAAGAAGGGTGCTTTTTCATTTATTATTCTCTTGCAACTTCGATGACCAATTGAGTCAAACTTTTCACAGATTTGTTGTTTTCTGCATATTGATGTTGGGATACACCAAGTGAGAATACTGGTCTTTGAAAGTTATTACCAAAGGTGTCCAGTGTCCTGTACTAGATCTTAAACTACACATTTTATTTCCCTACAGGATGGTTACGACATAGATGTTCTTGCCCAGCAGTTAACGGACCATTCTGTAATCCGTAGATCTGGGGCTTCGTTGACACATCGTTACAGGCGGTCATTTCGAGGAATTGGCCTTAATTTACCAACCGACGAAGCACTTGTTTTGGTGAGTCCTCTTTTCAAAATTGCATATTTTTTTTAATCCAACAAGGGTGACGTATTCCACTTCACACAAAACGGCTCAACTTGGGTCCAATATCATAGAGCTGCTTAAGCAAATCTAGGTAAGCCCAATAACAGTATAGGCTTACCAGAATTTTGTTTACGGGCAAACTACCAGGAAATCACAAGTACAACTTTCGACTGGTGCTCATTTCTGCTCAGCGGACAATATTGATAAGTAATTATTTTCTGATTATAGGTACCTCTATGAAATTTCGTATCAGAAGCCCATACTATTTAGCTATAATTCCGTTCAACTGGACTTGGCTTTTAGTATCATCCGTTCTGCAATGACATATAGGCTCATTCATGGTTAACATTTTCAGTCACATAAAATACGATTACACGATGCAATTGGTGGATTTTTGGAAAAGATTTACAATGTCCTATGCCCAATTTGTTTAAAGGGTATATGTAATTTTTCCTAACAAAAAACACAATGTCCACAGATTTACATTAAACTTACACAGTTTGAAGATTATGATAGTAGAAAGCTTCCCTTGAAATTTTACTTACTGAGGTGATGTAGTTTTTGAGAAACGAGTATAAAAGTAATAATTTTCGTCTCAGTTTTAGCATGTAAATACGTATTAACCCGTTATGCTATGGCTTTGGTATAATATCATAACTGGTAAAGGGGATTTTACATGCTTAAATAATTTTGGTCTCATGGTGAGACCAAAATTATTTTGTGACTTGTTTTACTCATTCCTCAAAAACTACACAACCTCAGTAAGTAATGTTTGAAGGGAAGCTTTCCACTATCATTATCATTAACTCTGTAAGTTTAGTGTAAAGTACCCGAATCCTTTAAAGGAAGTGGACAGTATTGGTAATTGTCAAAGACTAGCCTTCACAGTTAGTGTATCTCAACATATGCATAACATAACAAACCTGTGAAAATTTGAGCTCAATCGATCATCTAACTTGCGAGATAATAATGAAAGAAAAAAACACCCTTGCTCACACGAAGTTGTGTGCGTTTAGATGGTTGATTTCGAGACCTCAAGTTCTAAATCTGAGGTCTCGAAATCAAATTGGTGGAAAATGACTTCTTTCTCGAAAACTATGGCACTTCAGAGGGAGCCGTTTCTCACAATGTTTTGTACCATCAACCTCTCCCCATTACTCATCACCAAGAAAAGTTTTATGCTAATAATTATTTTGAGTAATTACCAATAGTGTCCACTGCCTTTAAGCAAGAAATATCGAAAATTTTAGGTGTGCAGCAGATACGCATGCGTGTGACGCAAAAACTTGCCAACAGAACCGCGCTTTTTCACAGAGGGAGGGGGGGGGGGGGATATTCAAGCTGCAAAATGTAACTGGTGACGTACACCTTTTTTTCTTCATAATATATGCATATTATAAGGTTTTGCAAATCTAAAACAGATGGTACATCCCAAGCCAGTGCTTTCAACATTACAACTCAAAATAACCCCTGGTGGTTATACAACAACGTTTGTGGTTTTTCTTGTAAATGTAATTATAGCTATGCATTGGCTGTTTTTTAAATATGTTTTTAATGTGTTAATGTTCATACTGTATGCGAGCATTTGAATTACCCATTTGGGGATCTAATAAAGATTATTGTATTGTGTTGTATTTGTTTGTACGTTCAAAGAAGAACTATTGTAAAAAGTCATAAGCACAAGGACAGTTCCAACGCATATGAAATCGAGCTGGCCCAAACTTCAACTTATAGCTTCGCTCATTAACCACCCGTTGTAACACAGCCTGATCGGAGACCTGCGCAGTTGTCATTGGTCAGACATCGCCACAACATGGTGTATTATCGATGATTAACCAGCATGTTTCGTGCGAACTGCAAATCTTATTGGGACAACAAACAACATTTTGGTCCTCCTCCATGACACACAGTCATAATAAACAAAGTCAATTTTTTTTATATTGGTATTGGAATATTGTTACACATTGCAGAGCATTTCCCAAGGAAAAAAGACTGCATATGCCACGAAAAACACACAAAAACAAGAGTATGAGTGATTCCCACACTCTTCCCACACGCCTGCAACCGTGGACGTCCTATTTTTCCTCTTTTTTATACTCTTTTTGCAACAGCTCCCACCGTTTTCCTACAATGGACCTTTCCCGAACCATAAACTCTATTGTCCTCTTTTGTTATAGGTCCCAGGTTTAAATGTTACTCTCTCTCTCACCTTACACTGTGTCCTTGTTTGAACATTAATTTGTTGACAACTTGTATGTTAAAGACACTGGACAGTGTCGGCAATTACTCAAAAATAATGTTAGCATATACAAACTTACTTGGTAACAAGCAATGGAGAGCTGTTGATTGTATAAACAGTTTCGAGAAACGGGTCCCTCTGAAGTACACGTAGCTTTCGAGAAAAAAACTATTTTCCACTAAAATATTATTTGAATTCGATTTCGAGACCTCTGAATGAGATTTTGAGGTTCCGAAATCAAGCATCTTAAAGCACACAACTTCTAGTGACAAGTGTGTTTTTCTTCCATTATTATCTTGCAACCTCGACGACCAACTGAGTTCAAATTTTCACAGGTTTGTTATTTTGTGCATTTGTTGAGATACACTCAGTGAGAAGACTGGTCTTTGACAATTACAAATAGTGTCCAGTCTCTTTAAATAATACGCGTTCACATTATAGAGTAATTGAATAAGAAAGGTGAATGGTCGATATTGTAATGAATAATCTTGTTTGTGCTTTGCATTTGTGGCGTTGGTATATCAAGGCAGGTTTCATGTATACGTTATATTGTAAACCTTCCAATGCGGATTAGCCAAGTCCAATTTTCCCATGGTCCCTGGTGACCTGTGTTAATGAACTCAACTCAACTTTCACATGTACTGTATCATAAGAATATATAGGCCTGTAATACCTTCAGGCTACAGATGTTGTAGTAATTAAAACTATTAAGAAATTGCCCTTCGGCCCTTCAAAAGGAAGTTTGTATGCCGTATGGCTATATGTTTATCTGCTTTGTTACACCATACATGACATTATATTGTTTTAGTTTAGCTTTGCTTAAAGGCACTGCAGGGGTGGATTTCACAAAGGTAGTCCTAACTTCGGACTAGTCCTAGGCAATGCTAAGAGATAGGACCAGTCCTAAGTTAGGACCAGTCCTAAGTTAGGACGAGTTACTGGTCCTAACTTAGGACCAGTCCTATCTCTTAGCATTGCTTAGGACTAGTCCTAAATTAGGACTACCTTTGTGAAATCGACCCCTGGACACAATTACTCAAAATAGTTGAGGACTAGTCCTAAATTAGGACTACCTTTATGAAATCGAACCCTGGACACAATTACTCAAAATAGTTGTTTATAGCAATTAACAACTTACTTGGTTACGAGCAATGGAGAGCTGTTGATGGTATAACACGTTTTGAAAAACGACCCCTCTGAAGTATTGTAGTTTTTGAGAAAGAAGTAATTTCTCACTAAAATATTCGAATTGTAGACATCTGAAAGGATACAACTTGTGCGACAAGGGTGTGTTTCCTACGTTATTTTCGCGCGTCGCAACTTTGACGATCATTTGTGTTCAAATTTTCCCAGTTTTGTTATTTTATGCATTCGTTGAGATACACTTGAGAAGAGACAGAGACAGCAAAATTTAAGAACAACTGTATGTAGAAGTAACTTTGTTTACGAATCCTCACAGAAGTTTGATTTTGAAGCGCCCCGGGTTTGATAAGTGATGGGAGGCTATCATTCAATACTTTTTAAAATACAAAAACAAGAGGTTGAAGACTGGGGTCAGGGGAGAAGAAGAAAGAAAAACAATGCCGGATTTTTGTTCTATTACTGACAACGGTATCCACCATTATTAGTACACACACATCCTTGCTGAATCTCTAACCACGTGTTGTGGATGGTTCATTTAAAAATCATATACAAAACGGCTACATATATCTCAGGAAACACAGTGCCATCATAGTGCATGCAATGCCAGCAGGTAGACCTATAAATACAATTACATTTCCTGGCAGGGATATTACGAGACCAGGAAATAATATGAGTCGCCCTTAGTTGGGTGACACAGATCGAGCCTGAATCACAGACCCTGTGATTTTCTAAGTACAAACTGTATAGTTATGCGTCACTTTTGTTTTGATTTGCCAGCTTATGTGAGAAAACTAAAATTGTGAGCGGGTCGTCGTCACCTCGATTATGACATGACCATTTTAGGCACCTGGGAATGGTCATATAATTGCTGTAACCGAAGAGTGACACAGATCGAGCCCGAATCGTTGACCCTGTGCTTTTCTATAGGTACAAGCTGTTGAGTTTTGCATCACTTTTGTTTGTATATTTGTTATGTGTAATGAGAACAACTTAAAGACACTGGACACTATTTGTAATTGTCAAAGACAAGTCTTCTCACCTGGTGTATCTCAACATATGCATAAAACAACAAACCTGTGAAAATTTGAGCTCAATTGGTCATCGAAGTTGCGAGATAATAGTGAAAGCAAAAACACACTGCTTTACACAGAATCAAATGATGCTTGATTACGAGCTTCAAATTTTAAAGTTGAGGTCTCGAAATCAAATTCGTGGGAAATTACTTCTTTCTCGAAAACTACGTCACTTTAGAGGGAGCCGTTTCTCACTATGGTTTATTCTATCAACCTCTCCCCATTACTCATTACCTAGTAAGGTTTTATGCTAATAATTATTTTGAGTAATTACCAATAGTGTCCACTGCCTTTAATTGTTAGCGATTCGTCGTATAACCTTGATTACGAAGCGAACATTTTAAGCACCCGTGCACAGCCTAGGGAAATATGAGTGACACAGATCAAGCCCGAATCACTCTTGACCTTGTGATTTCTAGATACGAGACTGCCACATTCCTTTTGTTTTTATTATTCTTGTGTGAGAAACCATCAAAGGGATACGTTGCCTTGGATCGGTCGAGTTGGTCCACGAAAAGCGTTTGCAACCGTTTGTTATAGAATGCATGTACGGTTAGAAAGATGTTTTAAAAGTAGAATATAATGATCTACATTAACATGCCTCGAAATTGCGTCGTTTCTCTTTTACCTTGCGGACTTAAGGCCCGGTCACACAGGCCCCGATAACGAGAACGAAAACGAGAACGATAAAAATGCACGCTCTCGATTGGTTGAATTGCTCCACGCAGAATACGCCCACGCCCATTCAACCAATCGAGGGTGTGCATTTTTATAGTTCTCGTTTTCGTTTTCGTTATCGGGGCCTGTGTGACCGGGCCTTTACACGGTCGGCCTTTTTATGGAGTCAAAAACTTGACTCCACAAGTGCCGTTCACGACGTTTAAGGAAAACCATGCAATTTCGAGGCATATTTATGTGCACCATTATATTTTAGTTTTAAAAACATCTTTCTAACCATGCATTTTATAACAAACGGTTTATAACGCTTTTCATGGGGTCCGCCCGATAGTCCGAAGGTCCGTTAGTCCGAAGGTGCAATAGTCCGAAGGTTCGATAGTCCGAACGCACAAATTTTCCATAAGAGGGGGTTCATTAGTCCGAAAATGTAATAGGGTTCGTTAATCCGAACATATGATGCGATAGTCCGAAGGTTCATTAGTCCGAAGGTTCATCGATCCGAAGGTTTACTGGTCCGAAGGTTCGGTAGTCCGAATTTAAAAAAGGTTAGTTGGTCCGAAGGTTCGATAGTCCGAAACAAAAACGAGGTTCAACAGTCCGAAGGTTCATTATTCCGAATCGACGATAAGGTCCGATAGTCCGAATCGACGACAAGGTTCGATAGTCCGAATTGACAATAAGGTTCGATAGTCCGAATCGACAATAAGGTTCGATAGTCCGAACTGACAATAAGGTTCGATAGTCCGAATCGATAATAAGGTTCGATTAAGGTTCGAAAGACGCACACCGTCGGGAAATTTAAATAAGAAGTTCGTTTTGTTCATAGATATAAATTAAAATAACTGAAATAACTAGATCGGCCGCGCGTACATACACGGGTTCTAGCATGGGTCCGCCATTGGCCTATCTCCCCTGTTCACTTTCTGTGCGTTGCCGTGGTCACGTGACTTGTTGCCGTCGGCACGTGACATTTAGCGCGTCCAAAGCCTATCTCCCGTGTGCATTTTCTGCGCGTCGGCTTTCGAACGTGAAATCGTTACCGCGTCCATGGCGAACCAAAATAAATTCTACACAGGCAATGGCGCGTGTGTATTGTCGATTCGGACTATCGAACCTTATTGTCGATTCGGAATAATGAACCTTATTGTCGATTCGGACTATCGAACCTTATTGTCAAGTCGGACTATCGAACCTGATTGTCAATTCGGACTACCGAACCTTCGGAATATTTAACCTTATCCTATTTTCGGACTAAAAGGCCATTCGGACTATCGAACCTTCGGACTGTCGGACCTTCGAACTATTGAACCTTCGGACTAACGAACCTTCGGACTAACGGACCTTCGAACTATTGAACCTTCGGACCATCGAACCTTCGGATTATCGAGCGGTAACCCTTTTCATGACCAACTCGACCGATCCAAGGCAAATGTGTCCCTTTGTGAGCGATTCATCGTATAACCTCGAGACGACTACAAAGTGACCATAATCAACTGGGAATGGTCATTTTGTCGCAGCCGAAGGAAATATGAGTGACACAGATCAAGCCTGATTCACTGACCATGAGATTTGTCACTGTACCAGCGGTAGGGTTAAGGTTATGCGTCACTTTTGTTGTTATTTGTCATTTAGGTACAAAAAGGTGAAAAACCTTGTGAGTAATTCGTCGTATAACCTCGATTACGAAGTGGGGGAGACCATAATGACCTGGGAATGGTTCTATCGCAGCCGAAGGGTAGAATGTGTAATATTTCCTTTCGGTTTGGCTTCCGAGTGCAATACCCTTTTTAATGTGGCTATCATGGGAACCAAGATGGGTGGTCGGGTTAATGTACAGTGGTATACATGTCCTATTTATAGCCCCACCTTTCACCTGTGTGGGCCCCAGTTCGAAACACGCCTGGCACTATGGATTGGGTTTTCAATAGACAGTTTGGGTTTTCCCTGGAATAAATTGAATTATTCTTAATCTTAATATGGGTATCACTGTAAAAAATATCCGTGAAATTACCGGCACTTTACCTCGCACCCTAGCTGCTAGGTAAAGTGCCGTAAATTTTACAGTGGAAGTTTTTCTAAATTATGCCGAAAAGGGGTAGTTTGCAAAACTTCTACCGTGAAAGTTTACGGCAGTTTACCTGGCAGCTAGGGTGCCAGAAAAAGTGCCGTAAATTTCACTTTTTTTTTTATTTTTTTTGTTCACAGTGTAGGGCCCCGGCCCACACATTGCAAAAACTGAGGTGTTGAAATTGACACCAGGGGTGCTGTCACAAAGATACGAGAGAAATAACAACGTAGGATGTTAAAACAACACCAATGTCAAACAAGTAGGTCAAATATAATAATGCTCAACTTAAAGGAACACATTGCCTTGGATCGGACGAGTTGGTCTTTAAAAAGCGTTTGAAACCGTTTGTTATGAAATGCATATTGTTAGAAAGATGATTTAAAAGTAGAATATAATGATCCACACAAGTATCACTTAAAATTGCACGGTTTTCCTTTTACGTCGCGAACTAACACGGTCGGCAATGGGAGTCAAAGATTTGACTAAATGGCCGACCGTGTTAGTCGACGAGGTAAAAAGAAAACCACGCAATTTTGAGGCATATTTGTGTAGTTCATTGTATTCTACTTTTACAACATCTTTCTACCCATATGCATTTTATAACAAACGGTTTCAGAACGCTTTTCAAAGACCAACTCGACCGATCCAAGGCAACGTGTTCCTTTAAACAAAACTATTTTTAGGGACCATGGTTGCGACTGACTGAACGACTCTGTTGATTTACAGAACAGGGGGGGGGGGTCTTTCGTGTGTACGTGTCTGTTGGTTTGTTTGTTTGTTTGTTTGTTTGTTTGTTTGTTTGTTTGTTTGTTTGTTTGTTTGTTTGTTTGTTTGGGGTTTGGGTTGCTGACATTTTGCTGACATTCAAAAAACTATTTTGCTTTCGCAGTATGATTCATTCTATATTTCAAATAAAGAGAGTACAGCCAAGGTCAGCAAAGTGGCAAACAGAAAAAGTCAACATATTATCTAAGAGAGCTGTTTAAACACATAGAGTAAAGCTAGACAGTCTTTAAAGGCACTGGACACTATTGGTAAAACTAAAAATTACTGTCTTAAACTTACATGGTTACGAGCAATGGAGAGATGTGTATAGTATAAAAAGTTGTGATAAACTGCATAAATATTTAAAGACTTCAGGCCGGCTGACCTCTAGGCAATATGAAAGCACACAAGATCTTGCACAAGTGTATATTTTCTTTCATTATTCTCTTGCAACTTCAATGACCAATTGAGTCCATTGAATTCACAGATTTGTTATTTTATGCATTTGGGGTACACCAAATGAGAATACTAATCTTTGACAGTAACCTAGAGTGTCTGGTACCTTAAAACACACCGATAAATACATCAAAGGCGCCGCACAACCGACGTTTCATTTCAGGACAAAAACAAATTAACACAAAACTACACCGGGCAGAGATGCCACGATAAGCACCGAGGCCCTCTCTCGCTGAATTATAGAAGCACATACTGCAGCAAACCAGTGTCCCAGATGTGACTTTCTAGCATCATGTAAATCCATAATAACCGAAAGGTACACTACGGTGTGACCTGAACTATATGATTATGATAATGCCTATAAATAGACTGCCAGTTGTGTTATTATTGTGGACGCAACAGAGCACAGCACGCGTGTATAAACCCCACCACTCATACACATGTATTTGTATAGTACAGGTACATGTACATGAGTCTCACACGATACTCATTCAGACCAGTCCATACAGAGGGACCAGCGAACCGAACCGCAGATTGAAATATTGCTCATATCCTCTCACCACGAATACAAAGCAGTGGTTGCGCAGAATTGCTGGATATTGAGGTAAAAGGACACAGACCCCCTATTGGAGGATCAGTGGGATATTTAATGCGTGACGTGTTTTGTTTACGGTGGTCTGTTGGGTATTTAATAAGGCATTGCCTCAGTGCTTTTCAGACAACAGCTCCGGACTTCAATGGGACAAGTGCCAACTGCAGCAGCTGCTCTACCATAAATATTAACAAGTCTTAGCTTTGTTACGAAAGTCAACAGGTCAAGCGAGAACCAGTTTCGCCTTTTTGGCACTTCCAGAAATTTCTACATGAACGTTTTTGGCAACTACGTGCAACTCGTCTCTTGTTAACTGTTGCAACTGATCGATTGACAAATATTCGGAATCCGCGAAAGCTTGTGCATCAAACTCACTAGCCATATAAACAACACTGCTGACTAGCCACAATAAAACGTGCAACCTTGTTTGACAATTGTAAACACAGAACTTATTCATTGACTTTTGAAACAAATGGCAACTTATAAGAAATCCGTTTTGTTGGCGTGGCTTGGAGTGAGCATCGCTATTCTGATAGCTGGAACGATCGCCGCGTTTCTGGTGCGATTCAAACAATTTGATGGACACACTTTTTGGCTTGGAGCCGGCGATCAAAAGCCCGTACTGACCGGGCTTAGCTATCATGAATCCTTCTCGAGATACTACTGCGAAGAGCTGAACATTGCCAGCACAGAAGGGGGGTTGTTCAACGCTTACGTTCTCCCCAATGGCCCGGTACCGAGTGGTCAGTCCTACCGCCAGGGGTTGGCGCAGACCATTGCGATCGGGCCATCTCGGGTTTCGTCCCCGTTGGTGTTCAACCTCCACCGGTCGGCCGAGTCGGTCGCTTACATGGAGTTCAGCTCCTGCAGCAGGGCGACCGAGCTCGTCCTGTACCGTTGCGAGGACGAAGCTGCCGCCGTAGCCTGGGAGACAAACGGCGACAACCAACGATGCAAAGAACACTGTAAGTACCCAAAGTGTGACGAAGGGTACAACTCCTGCGTCTTCATAGTCAACTCGGCATTCCACAACGAGGTGTTTGTCATGATGGTCGCCGCTGTGGAAGACGCCCCGGACAAGGCGGTTAGCGTGAAGATGAACATCACTCGATTCCCGTACGATCTCAGGGTGCATTCCGCAACCTGTCTGAACGTAACCGACTGTCGACTGCCCATCGACAAGGCCCAAACTCGGGCGGTGGTACTTGAAGCTCCAGCCGGGCGAGCAGTCAAACCGATCACCCTGAACACTGTCTGTGTACCTCGAGTTACTTCATACCTTGCCTTCTATCTGGGAGTGCCCCTAGCTATCGTTGCTGCTGTTTCTCTATTTGTCTTCATCCCTTGTCTCTTGCTGCAGAAGTCTCTCAAGAGGCAATCGATCGAGCTGATGGTAAAGAACGAGGCTACCACTTCCAGGGGAGAGTCCACGGGTACAAGTGAACATGATGGAGCCGGTCTTTTGGACAATGAACACCCGAATGAATCCTGTTATGGGGACCGTGATCGGTGTTAACTTTTCTTCAGATTTATCATGTTGACGAGAATTGTGACTTTGTTTAAAGGCTTTGTGTAATAATGTAGGTGTTTCTGGATATCATGTATGGTATTTTACTATTGTTTTTCTGCTTTTTTTTGTATTTTCTTTGGTCCAGTGAATTGTCGATAGCCGATTGATTGTTAAGTTCATGCGCCAAAGTCGACGGATATCAATGCCGTATATATTCTGTATATTGTTATTATTATCAACGTCAACAAATCATATATTATCGTAGGTAAAGGTATGACGAAATTATATCTCGATCATCATTCACTTAATTTTGTTCATAACCATCTGAGCATTTTAGGGGTTGAAGCACTTTTCTGAAGATATTCAAGTTCAGAACTTCAATGAAGTCGGTGTCACTATTCTTTGGTTAGAAAAACCTTGATGAAGGCACATTGTGTTTCTTCCGTTCAACTCAAACAAACTCGGGTCAGACGGACATTGTTTAGATAGGGTACCCCTTTAAGAAATTGTATTTATAGAACGGTCAAGTAAGTACGCACATAGTCTGGCAAAAAAATTCCCACGGCATAAAAAGGTTATGTATGTCATTCGATACCAAATCTTCATAATCAATGTATTTTGACCTACATTTATTTCCTGGTGGTGTGTGAATCTGGGACACACTGGGAGCAATGACATGTAATGTTTACGCGTCATGCATGATTGGCACATCTGCAAGATCCATCAACATTCAAAATGTCGCATGCACTCTATATATAGTGCTCTACATGTCCATTAATGTATGGGTTTGTCTGCAACGCATGTCGCTCGTCGAAAACCAATTTGGTGTTTTTGTTTGTCTTTTTTTCTGAGGTGCATTCATTTAATCTAAAACACATCTATTGACGTACTGGTTTATCGCTCGTCGAAAACCAATTTGGTTTTAAACATTTTTTCTGATGTGCATGCATTTTCATCTATCAAATACAACTATAGGCATGTTATGTTTGTCGGCATGCATTTCATCTGAAACACAAGTATATTATTAAGTGGTTTCAGTTTTTGAAGTTAATTATTGTCATTTTGTTCACAATGAAAAGGATATAATTCACAATTATTAAAAAGGAGTTTGCATATTGCCTTCCAACTTATAGGTCCCGGTTCGAATCCCACGGGGCACTATGTGGATTGGATTGACTGTATGTGTTTTCCCTTAAATACACTGGACACACACTATTGGTAGTTGTCAAAGACCAGTCTTCTCACTTGTGTATCTCATTATATGCATAAAATAACAAACCTGTGAAAAATTGAGCTCGATTGGTCGTCGGAGTTGCAAAATAACTATGCAAGAAAAAAACACCCTTGTCACACACAGTTGTGTGCTTGTCACACACAGTTGTGTGCTTTCTGAAGCTTGATTTCAATACCTCAAGTTCTAAACTTGAGTTCTCGAAATCAAAATCGTGAAAAGTTACTTCTTTCTCGAAAAACTACGTCACTTCAGAGGAAGCCGTTTCTCACAATGTTTTATACTATCAACCCCTCCCCATTCCCCATTACTCGTCACCAAGTAAGGTATTATGCTGATACATGTAATTATTTTGAGTAATTACCAATAGTGTCCACTGCCTTTAAATAAATCTCAGGGTTTTTATTCCCACATCTAAAACTGAAACTTCCTTTATAGTCTTCTCCACATTGGGTTCATGGCTAGTAGGCATGCATACATGGATCAAGTTAACTTTTCTAATAGTCATTGGCTTCACATTATTAACAACTAGACATCGAAATGAAATGAAACAGTTTGTCGATTTTAAGTTTCATACGGAAGTATTGGTTGTTTTAAAACATATTTTATATTGTGGTGGGATTACGATTATAATAGAGTTTTGTGTATATACTAATACAATGTAAGGGCATTGTTTAACACAGGGAATATTAACTTAAACTTGCTAACCCGATAGTTTTTTTATTAACAATTAATTAATGATGTTATAGATTTGAGTAAATTATATTGGCTTTCACTTCTGGTATTGCACGAAAAAAAAACATCGATGATAATAAAAAAAACTGAAAATAATTGTTAACTGACGTCTACCAGCCTTGCATGAACATTTTTGCGTGTGATCACTTTGTACCACCTATATGCTTGTACTTGTTGTGCTTTGACCGTGGCATTTTTTGCGACGGTCCCCCTCCCCCCTTTTCTCGCTATAACGCCATAATCCGTCAGACTTCGTTGCGAGACAAACAGACTGAAAAGAAAAATAGTAAACAGAATTATAGCAAGACGGTTCTCTAAAGAATAACTCTACTTGGCAAGTTGACGCAAACCAAATGTTTATATAAACCTCGCCATGCAATGCCTCAAATCATATACAATGTATAACAAGTTGGCAAAAGACTCGCAAAATAATTTTCAGATGTACTTTGATGTATACTGAGCAGTAAGTACTGTATTTGCTATTGAGTGGTTATGGGCCATAGCCTAGCATAGCATTGTAGTATATTGTTTAGTAATGGACTTTGAAGAACCTTGGGAAAAACACAATTAGTGTGGCTGTTTCTTTTGTTAGAAATTGGAACCGCATACGTTGACCTACTGTAGTATCTGATCGGTTTTTTTTTTTTTTTTTCAAGGAAGACCTTTAGTCTAAACTGCCCTTCATTATATCTGGCGATATACAAAACTTCAAACAGTGACCTGGGGGAAAAAATCGACCTCACTCAACATGATAGGTGCATAGAATGATACAGACTAGTTTATTTTTTATACAGTATCTAGACTTTGAATATCACTCGGCATGAAGGGAAGAACAATAAAAACCTATGGTAAAAGGACCTCCCTCAACATAGGCGCATAGAATGAGTGTACCGACTAGAATAGACATTGGGTACACACAACCCTATAGTAAAAGGATCTCATTAAACACAGGTACTGTACAAAGGGGTCGTTTACACGCCGTACTAAAAGTTGGTCTAAGTCCACTTAGACCGGTTCGGGTCTAAGTTAGTACGCTGTCTGAACATACCCAAAGAGTGAGTGCAATGTACATTGAATACACAAAACCTAGGGGTAAAAGGACCTCACCAAACATAGGTGATGAGTGTACCGACTGGTTATAAAAGATTTAAACATCAATGCGTGCACCTATAGCATGAAGGGAAGACAAATGACAAAGAAGTGGAGTTTTGGTCATTATAAAAAGTCCTTGGGAGAGGGAACTAAACAAGGGGAGAAGAAATTTGAAAGCAAGTTAGAGTGAAATAAGCTATGCAGTTTCAAAGATAGAAATGAGAAAAGGGAACTAAAAGGATTGTTTAATTTCGTTAATAGCGCACAGCTTAAACATACAGAACCTGGGTAGCTAAAAACGACGCTATAGGGGGGAAAACACAGTTGTTTTTTCCCTTTTTTTCTTCTCTAGAAATCGCTACCCGTACCGTGAGCTATATACCACTGATTGCCATTATTTAGAAATAGAAAATTGAAGATAATCTACAGAAATTAACGTACTACTAGTCAACATGCTGGGGAAAAGTTTAAGCATGATGCTTTTGTATATTTCCCCGAGACAGACTTAGACAAGGACAACAAAACAAAAGCAACCAAACAGAACAAAGAAAAAAACACAACAAAAACAACGACACAGACCAGACAAATCAATAAAAATAATTATCGACACCACAGTCTTTGTACAATTAGTGTATGCACTACAGTTATCTACAAATACATATTCAAGAGGTGCTGTTTCAATTTCTTTGAGAATGAATTAAGTGAACGAAACTTTTTAATATCAGAGTTAAGGTTGTTCCAGAATAGGTTGCCACCACGGGGTCCGCCCGATAGTCCGAAGGTCCGTTAGTCCGAACGCGCAAATTTTCCATAAGAGGGGGTTCATTAGTCCAAAAATGTAATAGGGTTCGTTAATCCGAAAATATGATGCGATAGTCCGAAGGTTCATTAGTCCGAAGGTTCATCGATCCGAAGGTTTACTGGTCCAAAGGTTTGGTAGTCCGAATTTAAAAGAGGTTAGTTGGTCCGAAGGTTCGATAGTTCGAAACAAAAACGAGGTTCAACAGTCCGAAGGTTCATTATTCCGAATCGACAATAAGGTTCGAAAGTTCGAATCGACGATAAGGTTCGATGGTCCAAATTGACAATAAGGTTCGATAGTCCGAATTTACAATACGGTTCGATAGTCCGAATTTACAAAACAAGTTGTTTAAATAGTCTGAGTCCATGGTATTGGAAGGTGGAGCAGAATGACATAATGACACTTGACGCCCCCCTCATATATCGCGTGATGGGACGGTAACAGGAGTGCCCCCCCCCCGGACTATCGGACCTTATTGTAAATTCGGACTATCGGACCTTGGGTGGATTTCACAAAGGTAGTCCTAACTTAGGACTAGTCCTAGGCAATGCTAAGAGATAGGACCAGTCCTAAGTTAGGATGAGTTACTGGTCCTAACTTAGGACCAGTCCTATCTCTTAGCATTGCCTAGGACTAGTCCTAAGTTAGGACTACCTTTGTGAAATCCACCCCTGGTTGTCAATTCGGACTATCGAACCTTATTGTCAATTCGGACTATCGGACCTTATTGTCAATTCGGACTATCGAACCTTCGGAATGTTTAACATTATCCTATTTTCGGACTAACAGGCCATTCGGACTATCGAACCTTCGGACTGTCGGACCTTCGAACTATTGAACCTTTGGACTAACGAACCTTCGGACTAACGGACCTTCGAACTATTGAACCTTCGGACCATCGAACCTTCGGACTATCGAGCGGTAACCACCACCACGAGATACAATGCTGTTTTACGTGTTTGAGAAGAGCACACTACTCAGAGGCCGTTCTTAGCTTTTATACACCTTTGAAGTGCTCAAAAACAACAATACGAAAGCTGAACACAGAACCTTTTGTAATGGGCTGGGAATTTTCTGACCTCGATTTCTCAATGTCAACTTTTTTTATAGAAAGTAATCAAACAAGAGAAGTCTGGCTAAAAGGGGAAGCCAATAAAGCGTAAAGGAAATAAAAGGGTTATTCTGCACACAATTTGCCACAAATAAACTTGCCACAAATTGCTAAAAAAACGATAAACTATATGTAAAAAACATAGTGTGGTTTCTCAATGTCAACTTTTTTTATAGAAAGTAATCAAACAAGAGAAGCCTGGCTAAAAGGGGAAGCCAATAAAGCGTAAAGGAAATAAAGGGTTATTCTACTGCACACAATTTGCCACAAAAAAAATTGCCACAAAATTGTTAAAAAACGATACACTTTATGTAAAAAAACATATAGTGTGGTTTGCACTTGAGGGTAAATTGTTTGGCTTTATGCCAACGTTTTCATTATCTACGAGCACAACATGTTTAGAAAGGTACACAACAAGGTCACCTGTGAAAGTTTTAATCCAAAGGCACTGTGTTGTCAGTGTTATCAAGAGCATTGAATTCATAAGAAGAAACTATAAATAAATAAATAAATAAATAAATAAATAAGAAACTTTCGGGTACAACAATGAGTAAATCTCGTATATAGTGAGTGTTGGCTCTGGAAAAGAAACGTCTCTTTCCAGAGCCAACACTCACCGTAAGAGATATACACATGTTTGTACCCGCAAGTTTGCTATTTATTTATAACTTCTTCATATCATTCCACACCATGCAAGCTTCAAACAACACTTATTGGCATTGAAATCATTCACATGACAGCCGACACCAATCACATCTCTGGCCACTGCATTCGCAAACGGACACCAACAATCAGAAACCTTCTCACGCCCCCACCCATTTTTTTTATAGTCGTAATATTTGGAGTGTTTACCAATCTATGACCCTGCCTTTAACATCATATTTTTAAGATTTTGAGAGCAAAGTTCGGGTGAAAATAAAGCTGTTCACAAAAACACATTGTGTAAGCATTATGTTTCACCGTGCCTTGCCGTAGGGAGCCCGTTGGTGAATGCTATGTGTTGATGTACTTGTTCTGTGCACACGCACGTATGGAGCTATTACCGGTTTATTCCTTCACAATAACAAAATACCAAAGGACCGAAGTTAAAATCATGGCGTGAGTTATCATCATTAAAGAGTGACTTCATTTTTATAGAGCAAAATTCCACCGTTCATTTACACGTTACACTCTATCAACTATGCATATATTATAAATACTCATTTTCATAAAATAACAGATTTATGATTTTTCAAGACGTAACCCTGTCGTTCCCCGAGCTTAACTCGTGAGTAGGAAGATGTCTTTCCGAGAATAATAAAACAAGTTTAAATACTGTCCATGGGAACAAATATTAGTGTGGGCCGCAAACTGCCCATGGATCAAGGAGTAACAATGTCACCTAACAGGGTCTAATGTCATAAAGCCTTTCGAGCTCCACAATATTGATAAAACAACAATCTGAGCAGAAGCAGGTTTAGCCTGTTAAAGCAATCGCACAACATCGGTAAACAGTATTGTCCAAAGGCCCACCCTTCGTGTATCACAACTTATATATAAAATAACAAACCTGTGAAAATGTAGACTCAATCGATCATCGGAGTCGGGAGGAAATAACGGGAAATCCACCCTTGTTTCTGCACGTTTCACTGTGTAATGACTTGTGTTTAAAATAATTTCGTTATTCTCTATGTCGAGAATTGATAATTTTTTTAATGTTTTCTCAAAAAGTAAAGCATTTTATGGAATAATATTTCAAGGGAAGTCTTTCACCATTACCTTCTGTAAACCCTGTAAGTTATTTGTAAATCTGTGAACTTTTATAACTTTTGTTCTGTTCAGAAAGTGTCCAATTGCTTTAAAAACAGCCAGCGTTTCCCCAATAATAACGGTGTTGCGAATGGTGTCCCATCGCTCGTCGTTTGCTTAGCAAAGAAACCCGCTAAGCAGCATGATCTGCTAGACAGTTATCAAATTTGGCTGGTGATCGTTGATGGGTTGCTGATCTCACTTAATGTAATTTTTTTCTTTATAACATTTTCCAGTCATTTTTTACAATTTTGTTTTGTAATACAACACAACATCATAACAGCAAAATTTTCGCGCAAAGGAAACAGATTCTATTTGAGTTGTTTCACCGGGAAGCAACTTAGACACTGGACTGGTTTGCAACTAGCAGTAACGTGTCTACCCATCAACATTCAACACAAAAGACCTTGACTGTAACTGAGTTCATCTAAAAACAATAAGGCATTTTGAAGTAAATGGTCGACACAACAATACCTAATTAAAGGAACATTACATAATTGGTTTTTGCTAACAAAACAGCTGCTGGCAGTGTAAGCACTTTATGTAATCCACCAAAGGGCCTATACATAAACTTACAAACCTGTAGAAGTTTGAGATCGATCGGCCATCTGGGTCATGAGAGAATAGTATAAAACCGATGACAAATTTTGCAGTGCATCGATGCCAAAACAAAATGAATAAAACGCTCACTGAACGATACTCCAAACGCGAAGTTAGATTATTTATTTCTCATCAATATGACATTTCAGACAGAAGTATTTCAAGGGATGTTTCAACTTTCATAATCATTAGACAGTGTAAGTTTTATATAAATCTGTGATCTTTCTTTGAAATACCGTTGGGTATTAGTCTGCAGTGTTTGTACACACCCAATCCTAACCATGCACTTCTAGTGTCCAGCATATCTATAACAAAAATAAAAGGGCTAATAAAGAATGTTCTCCAATTAACACGCGGGTTGTTACATAATATCATCAACAGTGCATTTAAATGATCTCTCAAGATCTTTAAAGGAAAATAGGTCTCTCGAAACAAAAGTAATGAATCGTATATTTTCCATCTTAAATTGCCCCCCCCCCCAACAGGTTCAGAGTCTAGAGGCGGTGGAGTATGTGGCAGAAAATGGCAAGGTGCACTTAACCGAATCAGATACTGCAAAGGTCATTGCGTTAGAAGCATCTCAAAAGAGGGCGCCAGACACGACTGGTATACCATGGAATCTAGACAGGATTGACCAGGACGAACTGCCATTAGACGGGAAATATAAACCACTCAGTAAGTATAGGCTGCATCTCGCAATGCGGAAAGCTACATTTCAAAACTTTAAGAATATGGAGGTCTGGGAAACAGTTAAATAAAACCGGCAACAACTTTTTCTTGCTTTTGCCTAAAATTACGAAGGTTGGGGCTTTCTGTAAACAATCAGGGCACAACTTCATGCCTTTGCTTACCGCCGAATTTTGCGCTTACAGTCACGATTCCCCGCTTACGTGCAAGCGCCGAATTTCTGCGCTAGCCTTGTAAGCGTAGAATGCCTAGTAACATGGAGTACGCACGCACCAACTCGACCGGTCCAAGGCAACGTGTTCCTTTAATAGTATCTATAACGCATAAGTCCCTATGCGCTGGATACGAAAGAAGAAAACAACAGGAAAGAAATACTAACGGAAAACAACTAGTGAATGATGAAAAAGGTAGGCGACACTCCACTGGAAAAGTCTAAGAATTACCATATTTGAGTCAGAACTTGCTTGCTTCTCTGAAACCGTTTCGTTAAATTATTCCCAAGACTTGTGAATAATATACACAGTTGTGTTCTTGTCGTTCTGTATAGATGATGGCCAAGGAGTAACAGTTTACGTATTAGATAGTGGCATCCTCCCAAATCACGAGGAGTTTGGTGGAAGAGCAAGAATTGGTTACGACGTGTTGGGTGGAAATGTAAGCTTTTTTATTTGGAAAATTTAGCTTGAATTTGCTTCTGAAAATAAAAGTTAAACTACATTGAAATCAACAGCTTCAATATCAAAAGTATATTTAAAGGGGGAGTCGACACTGTTGGTAATTACTCAAAATAATTTTTAGCATAAAAACTTACTTGGTAATGGATAATGGGGAGCTGTTGATGTGAGAAACGGCTCCCTCTGAAGTATCGTAGTTTTCGAAAAGAAGTAATTTTTCACGAATTTGATTTCGAGACCTCAAATTTAGAATTTGAGATAATACAATGGATACACCAAGTGAGAAGACTGGTCTTTGACAATTACCAATAGTGTCCAGTGTCTTTAAGGATTAAAGGTTAAAGTTAACATGTGTTTCGAAAAGGTCGATACAATTATTGTAAAGAGTTTCCATTCTCTGTTTATTTTTAAAATAAGCACACACGGTCAACTAAGTTGTCACCAACCTCGCCCAATGTTACCCCGCTCTCTCGCGTTTACTTTTAGGGGATCGACTGCGTTGGTCACGGTACCCACACTGCGGCCATCGTGGCAGGCTCGACTTACGGTGTCGCTAAGAAGGCTTCAATATGTGCTGTACGAGTTGTCAGTCATGACTGTGATGAAGATGGCACCATGGCCGATGTCATTGCTGGTAAAAACATCATACATCATAAACTTCTTCTACCCGAGGCAACATAATTTTTGAATGGATAAATAACCGCCAATGGGAGACTTTTATGACACCTAGGTGGCAGCAGACTTACCAGGTATAATTCCATTGTTCTCAGAAATGTGCGCATGCTCAGAAGTATGTGAACAATGGAAATAAACCTTGAAAGTCTGCTGCCACCTAGCGTTCCAAAGTCTCACATGAACAACTCTTCTCTGATTATGTTCTAATAATAAACCACAAGGGAGACTGACTGGGTACATTTTAAACGATTTGGGGTTGAACAAAGAAAAAGTGACTAGAATTGACCAAGTGTTTTTCGGTAAACTGATATATACCCCTGTCCTAGCCATTGAGTTTTATTTAGAGCCAAGGGTGACCCGTTCAGCGTAGCAGACTAGACACCATGAAACCACGCCTTCGGTTTCGATTGTCACTCACACCAATTTGAAATGGTGCGCTTTCACATCGCGGGCTTCTGAAAATATACGGACATTTCACTCCTAGGGTCATAATTGACCCACTTCCGAAAGTAGGCCTGACTCATTTCTGTTCTGGGTCAGTGAGACCCGGAATCAAGTATCAAAATGACATAGAAATGCGTCAAACTGACGCAATCCGAGTAAGCGAACAACAAACAAACCGAGACAGCCTGGCACAGTATGGGTCAGGTCTCCCGTGACCCGCATCGCACTCCGGGTCAAACTGACCTGCTGATGCTGTAGTTGTTGTTGAAAAAAAATCTTAGAGTGTACGACGTGGCAGGACCGAAGCCGACGCCGTAGCGTCGGAAAGGCACATGGTCTTCTTCCGAAGATATTTATATATTATTATGATAATTCTCCGGACAATACAATAGATATAACAAGCAGAGGCCGTCCAGGGAAAGGCAAAGGTAAAAAGCTGTCATCAAGTAAAATGTGCCCCCAGACCTTGCTCATTTGAAAGACTGCGATTTATACAACACATAACACAGAAATCTAAGACGCCCAATTGTCAAATGTAAGCAGAAACACCAGCCAGACGAAATGAAACGGGGAAACATTTTACCACGGGTCGAGTTGGCTAACCACAATTCCACTTCATAGCCAACATATTATGTCCTTATTTACGAAACTTTTGAAACAATATAATTTTCTGGATAATTATTATAAAAACTAGTGATTTATGTTCATAAAAAAGGTCTGGACTGGGTGGCCCACAATTACGAGAAGCCAGCTGTGGCAACGATCTCTCTAAACATGTACGGTGAACATCTACCATTAGAGAATGCCCTGGAGGGTCTGATCAGCGACACGGGTATCACCGTGGTGGTTGCAGCTGGTAACTTCGATGACGATGCATGCAATACTAGCCCTTCATGTGACAAACAGGTGAGGTACAAAACAACAAAAAAATAATAAGAAGAAAGAATGTATTTATATAGCGCATTTTCCATATACATTCTCAAATACGCTTGACAGTGATATTGTTATTAGAACAGGTGAGTTTTAGCAGTGTTTTGAACATATTGACAGATACAACCTGGCAGAAACTTTACCGCAGTAATGTACACCATTTTATGGAGTCCATAAAGGGACGGGTAAACCAAAAATAGTATAAAGGTAACAAAAAACCACAAAACAACTTATTTCGTTCCGCACGAAATGTTAATTTGTTCCTTGGAACTAAACAATAAAATTTGGCCCAGATCACATGCTATCCTGTTTATTTCGCTCGTCCCCAGCGCCTTGCTTTAACCAAAGGCGCTGGGATGGGCAAACATATCATGCACGCTCATTGGTTTAGTAATGCGCAGTCCCATCATGCATCAAATTCACACTGCACCATATTTCTATGCACTGCATACATGACGTACTTCCTAAACAAGAATCTGTGCAAGCGATTAGCCCATCCCAGCGGTCCTGGATAGACTGGCCGCTGGGGCCGAGCGTATCCTGTTTATCAGTTGAATTGGAGACTTTCGAACGCTAAGTGGCAGCAGACTTACCAGGTAATTAATTTCCGTTGGTTATGCAGTTCTGAGCGTGCGCACATTACCGAGAACAACGGATTACCTGGTAAGTCTGCTGCCACCTAGCGTCCCAAAAGTCCCCCATTGTTTCGAAGGGTAGCTCAACGACTGAAATATATAGGTGAGTTTTGAAGCTAAAACAGCGGCCTTCCATGTTCTCCTGTCCCAATCTTTTATGAAAATAAGGGTTTGTTCTCTTCCACAGGTCATCACCGTCGGAGCAACAGACTTCGAAGACGAGCGGTGGCCATCTTCAAACTGGGGCCCGTGTGTGGACGTCTTCGCTCCGGGGGTGAACATCAAGAGCGCGACCTTCACGGGACCAAGTGATACAGATGAGCTAAGCGGTACATCGGAGGCCTGTCCCCATGTTACAGGTAAGGTGATTGTAGGGTGAGAAACTGGGCTCTATTCTTCATCTTAAAATGAATCTTGTGTCGCTCGAATGGCAGACTAATGTTTCTACTTGTGATTTTCATTGTAATGACTAAAGACACGAAATGTTGCCTGGTGCGCCGATGGGCTATTTTGGTACTAAGTCATCCCAATAATTTGCACTGGTATTACGCCTGAACAAACTGCATGTTTGGGTGGAGTTTTTGTTTTTGCGTTTACTGCCGAAAATACCTTCCTTTCCCTGAGGAAAGGAAGTCTTTTGATCTTATTCTTTGAAGTAAACAAAACAAGACTTGTGTATGCTGTGCCGATTCTGGTTCTTCTGTCTTCAGTTTTACGAGAGCACTTGGAATGATAACGGGATGTTTCCCACCCGCTCTACATTGCACTGTGTCGTCTCAACTGAGATAAAATCATTGGCCAGGGTTAATCAATATAATCAATTGTGTGGAACTGATTTATATTATAACATGTATCAATATAATCCCTACAGGAGCAGCCGCAATTATTTTGTCCGAGGATAGCTCGCTGGCCCATGCCGAGGTCAAGGCCCGGATCATAGCCTCTGCCACCCCGGACGTACTTCGCTTCAATGAGGGTAACACCACTGACTACCTCGTAGAAACTGTCAATCTGCTTCTACGCGTCCAGACTGAACCGACAACCAAAGAGGAAGTTGTTGAGGCAGAGGAAAAGATCGTCATTGCTACTACTGTAAACCCCAACGTCTTGAAGATGGAGAACTTCATGCACAATATGGAACATCTTGAAGAGGTTGAGATTGAAAATTCTAACACAGACGTTCCTGATTTTTGATGTTAAATCAACTGAAACGAGCCCATAATAAAGGTGTCATCATTATTAGTGAAAAAAAGAAAAGAAAAGAAAAAATATATATATAAATGTTAACTTACTTATAATTATTTATGTATCTTTATTTTATTGTTAGTGATTTTTTTAAATATATTTTATTGTTAGTGTATTTTTTTGCAAATGCCAATTAACAATCTTCATCCCTCAAGGTGGGGCTGTGAACAAAGGAAATAAAAGACGCTGGAAACTTGGGATAAAATAATTATATAATACATCCCCAACAAACAAATATAAACGATTTACAATTAAATAATTACTAAATATTAGTAAAAATAATAGTTAAAAAAACACAAAATTATAATGACAATAATAATATAAATAATAATCATCATCATCATAAAGATAAACAGATACATGCAAATAAATAAAAACAAATAATTTAAAACATTTGAATACAAAATAATGTACTTAAAAAAAGACTTAAGAAGCAGTAACAAAAGGGTGCTATTTAGGAAAACTTTTCAGGCACAACATAGCACTTCAACCAAAGCGGCATTTGACTTTAATCTGAAACCATTGTTGAGCTTTGGACATGTAAAATAAACACTTATTATCATCAGTACTCAGTAAACATTGTAAAAGCAAAGGTAGAATTAACTCCTGCAAAAATAAAGAATTAATCTGTTATTATTAAGAATGGTCTGCAAGCTTCAAATCTTCGTGTTTGATAAAATACATTAAAACTGCCTGCTGGTCTATGTCAATTGAAACTATTAACATTTTGTAGTGTTTTAAAATATTGAACGCATGATATCGTTTGTAATACCTGATCTTAAAGGAACACGTTGCCTTGGATCGGTCGAGTTGGTCTTTGAAAATAGTTCTGTAACCGTTTGTTGTAAAATGTATAATGGTTAGAAAGATATTGTAAAAGTAGAATACAATGATCTACACAAATACGCCTCGAAATTGCGTGGTTTTTTTTTTTACCCTGTCGACTAACACGGTCGGCCATTTATGGGAGTCAAAATTTTGACTCCCATAAATGGCCGACCGTGATAGTTCGCGACGTAAAAGGAAAACCGTGCAGTTTCGAGTGATACTTGTGTGGATTATTATATTCTACTTTTAAAACATCTTTCTAACCATATGCATTTCATAACAAACGGTTTCAAACGCTTTAAATAGACCAACTCGTCCGATCCAAGGCAACGTGTTCCTTTAAGGCATAATCATTCCTGTATAGTACATAACACATAGTAAATAAACATGTCCCTATGCGCTTTAGAGAAAAACACAACTAAATACAAAAATACAAGGTTTACTGGGTAACACAAATAATGGATGAATTAAATGTTAAATAAGTGTGTCTTTAATTAAAGCAATCTGAAACTTAACATGGGAGTCAATGTTTCTTTTTAAATGTTCCGGGAGGTTGTTCCATAACGTTGAGTCAGTGTGAGCGAAGCTGCGTTCACCGTGACTTGGTCATCACTGGTAAACAAACATTTGTTTCTTATTAGAACGAACATTTCTAGAAGGTGTGTACAATGTTAACAGCTCTATCAAAATAATGAGGAGGGGGAAAAGTCATAAAAACTTTCATAAGCTTAAAACAATAATTTAAATGAAATATTGCGAGCGTGAAAGGGTAGCCAGTGTAAGTCTCTTAGAATAACAGACACAGATTCATGTTTCCTAATACGAAAAATAAGACGAGCTGCAGAATTCTGCACAACCTGCATCTTCTGCACTTGACGAGCCGAAATCCCAGAAAGGAGGCTATATTGCAAAAATCAATTTCACCAAACGCTTCCTAACTTAGAATTCATCTTAGGACTTGGGACGCATTTATCCCATCTTAAGATAGGACGAGTTACTCGTAGATAATCGGAGGTTCGAGAGACTCTTACTTCTGAAAAGAACTGTCCTGCTTTTTAACTATTACCAGGGCGGATGGTGTAGAAAATAGACCGGACTAATACTTTAGCTTATAGACGATGTGACCTATGTTTACATTCAAACCGCCCTCTGTTGACAAAACACTCTATACTTCATGTTTCGCCGGGCGGTCACAGTAAGATTGCGTACACTTTCTAGCTTGCTGCCAAAACACAAAGGTTTTGCCCGGCGGTATGCGCGCGAATCATGTTATGGTTTTCGTGTGACGTCAGAGGTCACATCGTCTATAGGATCGTAATTAACTGTACTGCTTCGGAGTCAGTTCTGAATTGGTCTCAATTTACGTTTCGACTAGCTAGTCATCGTCAGGAGACTGAATAAAGTACTACTTGGCAAGTATAGATACACACATGGTGTTACCGCAAACCAAATATACATAGGTCATTGTTATTACATGCTTATTTGTGGTATGTTGCGTCCATTTAATACGCAGGATCTTTCTTTGGCATCTCATGTCAAAAGCATCTAGCCTGGCTTCGTCTCTTTCTGTCAGACTCCAGCATTCGGCGGCGTACAGCAAGGTTGAAGGTTGAAAGGTTCAGGTTGAAAGGTTTCAATTATACGCAGTCAAATTCTACACCAACATTACATGGATATGCTCTCTGTTCAAAATTTATGTTCAAAATCTTCAAAGAATATGTTCACTAAGACTGGGGAAATAGGAGACCCCATGGCGATTCCCAAAATCTGTCTGTAATATCCATCTCTCCATTGGAAGTATGTGGACTTCACGCATGTCATTAATAGATCACGAACAGCTGGCGTTAGGCTGGTTCGATCATACAAGCGTGTACAGTTTGCCGTGCATTTAATCGGAACGTTGGTTGTGTGTGTGACCGCCATAGAAATAGAACCCGGAAAACGCTGAGCTCGGTCTCACTCTGTGTCGTCTGTGGACGCAGCGTATCGATACCAAGACTACGTTATAAAGGTAAAGGGAGCGCCGCCGACTTGAGGGGAGGACATCAACAAGTTAAGTATTGTTATTTTAAATGGGCACGTCGTGGAAAGTGGTGGAGCGAAAACTGTGAATAACACAAAATTACACGGTTTCATTACGTCCTTCAATATAGGTCAAAGGTGTTCTCAGCATCCTTGTATGTAATAACAATAATTATTAATGCATCAAGGCAAACTTCCTGAGTGTGGACCCTACAGTGTACAAGCTGAAATAACAGATCTGGGCGAGTTTAGTGTGCTACATAAATTAAGCTAGACTTTAGTTTGAAAAAAAACGCAATAGGTAAGCGTGTAGGGGTTTAAATCGAGACTTTAAATACGTATAGGCCTTAGGTATACTTTTTAAACGTTGCGTTTTTTTAGAGAAATTGGACAGAAACGATAACAATTTGTATATAGTACACGTACGTTTACCTCAAAATATTGACAACATGCATTCTTTATGGATTAGGTTATTGATGAGTTGACAATTTTCAATATATATTTACCTGATGACGGAGAATATTCATAAATACATTTATATTTACTAATGATTACGAAATAACATTCTTGACTTGATTCAGATTCCCTCAGAGTGAAGGAGGAGTTGAAGTATCATCATGAATTTTTCAGCCACCAGCGACTATAACAAAGAAGACGGCCATTTCATCCAGCATGGCTTAACAATGAGGAATATTAGTAAGCTAGCATTCCAGCCCAGCGATGAGGTACTGGACGTGGGTTGTGGAACCGGTAATGTGACTAAATACATAGCCGAACAAGTCAAAAGAGTAACAGGTAGGGATTCTATATTATTTAGACACCCCATATCTCCCATATTTTCACTTAAGGTACTTGGGTGGCCAAGAAGCGGAGGGAGTCCAGCTCATTGGCACTATTTATGGGGAATGGCCAGTTAGGGAAAATACATTATTATTATTATTATTATATTATTTTATTTGCCATAACAGTACAAAACAAAATACATTGACAATATACCCCGAGATGGGCAAGGGTCAACAAAAGCAAATACATACTGTGATCCGTAGATCTGTTGCCCTACATCTGGGGGTACACAATATAGATTAACATAATATATTACACAAAAAGCAATATTAAAAACAGATAATTATACAACCAAAAGTAAATAATAAATATCTAATAAGAACAAAAAATAAATAAGTAAAAATAACAGATAAGGTAAGGATAAACAATAAAAGGAAATAAATAAATAAATAAATAAAAGCTAAACATGGGGGAACATAGCGGTGCACGTGTCATAACATAGGGGTGTAACCGGACCTACAGATGGTTTACTGACCTACAAAGTGGTTATTAAAGTGCAGTAATGATATTTAAATTTCTTCATTTTTTTCTCCTTTGTGATTAACTTTCGAAAAGGTATCGACCTTTCGGAAGAAATGATTGCTACTGCTCGTACCAACAACTCAGCAACTAATATAAACTACGCTGTGTGGGACGCACAAACAGTTGGAGACAATCCCGAATGGCGGGAAAAATTTGACAAAGTCGTCAGCTTCTTGACACTAATGTGGATCCCTGACCAACTTAAAGCACTGAGGAGCATTTTGACGTGTCTGAAACCGGGAGGGGAAGCTCTCTTAATTAGCGTCAGTCGAGATGTAGTTTTGAAAGAGGGCATGCAGTTCTTACAAAGTCACCCCACGTGGAAAGATTACTTAAAGGTATAGCAAATTGAATTAATAGTGTGGGGGGGGGGGAAACGCAGTTGGAAATATTATGTAACCCACTGATCTTGATTGCCATTTTGGTACCCATCATTCCTTGTGTGTTATTGTGCGGTATGCAATGCGAGTGAGAGTGCGCAAGAGTATTCAGGCATAATTATTATCTTTAAAGCTTGGTGTCAAAAACAGCTTGGATTTTTTATTTTTTTTTCCAAAATACTGAAGTTAATTATACATTCATCCTCTATTACTCTCCATTTTCAAACGAGTTGACCGACCACTTTCAACCATTTCTCTGCACATTTTGGCACTGTGCATGTAACCATGACTGGCATTGTTTATTTCAAAACCACAAAGAAGAAATGTCGACTGAAAACCCCCCAAAAATCACCGATTGAGGAGAATTATTTATTCCATTTTGTTCATTGTTGATTAATAGTTTAATTTGGTTCATTGACTTCAGGAGTGTGTATACTTAATGCATCCTTGGAACCGATCAGTTGAAGAAACTAAGGATGTATTCCAACAATGTGGTTGGACGAATGTTTGTTCTGATCTTCAAGTAACTGATCCGGCACCAGAAAGCGTCATCAAATGTAAGTGTTTCGGTTTGCATCATCACACAATTACTTCAACGGTTTAGTTTTGGTTACACATGCTTTCGGATATGCTATGCAGCACTTACGCTTTCACAAAGTAAGTCTTCTCTAAATCTATATGCCTTTACATATATTCATAATTAACCTAATCATCTAAAGCCCGGTTCATACTTCCTGCGAATGCGAATGCGATACGAATGTTGACGTCACAAATTCGTAACGAAATTCGCACTGAGTTGAACCGTGTTCAACTCACTTGCGAATATCGCTGCGAAAGGAGGGTTGTGACGTCAAATTCACGTCAAATTCGCTTCGTATTCGCATTCGCAGGAAGTATGAACCGGGCTTAAGTGTGATTGAGTATACGTAATGACTTGATTCTGTTTTTTGTTGCCTTGTTTGTTTTCTTCACTGCATGAAGTGTTTTCCAAGACGGTGTTCGGACTAACTGCGCAGATCCCGGATATTCACCAGGATGCCTTGCTCGACGACCTGTGGCATTGGATGCTGTCAAGATGGGAGGACAAATCTCAAGTCGGACTTGTCCAACTACCCAACCAGGTAATCGTCATCAAGGCTAGCAAACCAGTTGCCTGAACATATGATAATCCGGCTGAGACTTAAACGGGAACCATGCCCAAACCTTATAAAGGTTTTACAAACAATATTACTATACACTATATAAAACATTAAATAGACCTGAGTTTGTTTCCCTATTACTAATCTGCTAGTCACAAAGTACTGTGGTCAAACTGAAAACTCTCATGGTGGACTCCAGAGAATTGAAACTGTACACAAGATCGGTGCCATCTAGTTCCACTCTAAATCGATTTGAAATTACTGTTAAAAATTTGATGTTTTTGTTTTAAAAGCTCAAATCTGAACATTCTGGAACAGTGGAAAGTATAATATAAACATTACTTTCGGTTATTAAGAAAACGGATAGATTGTGACTAAAACTGACCTTATTTTAAAATTTCCAAAATTGTAAAATTGTAAACTGGTATAATCTCATCAATGTATGTACATTTTGTAATTGGTTCTTAAGGAGGTAAAGGGTGTGTCCCGTCTTAAAATAAAGATGACACAGCCAATGGGTGACATACTGTTGTTTGAAGTGTCCTTCGAAAGATGGTGTGAGGATGCATTTTATTGTTGTCTTCTGATTTTGTGAAGAATTGTGTACTTTGAAATGATCTTGTTTAAAAAGACAAACACAACCACAATTAATAGACCTTCATCACGGTGTGGCCATCTTGATTTTTACTTCATTCCAATTCATTGCAACCAAACTGAGCCTGGACGACATAATAGTCGGGTGCCATGTTTGCCCAATGAATGTTAGTATTCATTACTGTAATGGAAACAGGGAACATGACCAAGATGGAGACAGCGTAATAAAGGTCTATCGACCTTTCTTTTGCAACGTCACAGCCCGAGTATTTGTCAACCCAGATTGGAAAACTATGGAAAGCCGTAAGTGCAAATCAAGAAAAAATTTCAATTTTTGGTAAAGATTTAACCAAATTTGTTGATTTTGTTTAAAATAAAACAACTAATTATAAGAGGTATTTTGTTTGTTTGAAGTTTGCAGAAAGTGTTGAATTAGGTTAAAACATATGTTAATACGATTGAATGTTTTACTAACATTCGGCCGGCCATGCCAACCAAGGCGGATTGTTTATCAACAAAGGAAAGGTCTATAGTCCAGCTCCACTGAAAAAAACCTGGTGTTAGAAAATGGACACCATGGGTGTTGTCAGATAGAGATACAGAGAAGATTCAAAGGTTACATCAGAGATGTTTAAAGGCAGTGGACACTATTGGTAATTGTCAAAGACTAACCTTCACAGTTGGTGTATCTCATGCATAAAATAACTAACCTGTGAAAATTTGAGCTCAATCGGTCATCGAACTTGCGAGATAATAATGAATGAAAAAACACCCTTGTCACACGAAGTTGTGTGCGTTTAGATGGTTGATTTCGAGACCTCAAGTTCTAAATCTGAGGTCTCGAAATCAAATTCTTTGAAAATGACTTCTTTCTCGAAAACTATGGCACTTCAGAGGGAGCCGTTTCTCACAATGTTTTATACCATCAACCTATCCCCATTACTCGTCACCAAGAAAGGTTTTATGCCAATAATTATTTTGAGTAATTACCATAGTGTCCACTGCCTTTAAGTAACACAAATTTTTGCCAGAACAACAACATTGGTACTCATTTTGGTTTTTACCCATATAGACTGATGTGTGCCAGCACTGTATACTCGACACTTACCCGAGTTCTGTGAAAAAAATCACAGGCATATTACTCGGGTGGGATTCGACTCTACGACCTTTGCAACTCTAGAGCAGTGTCATACCAACTAGACCACCGAGATTAGTCGGTGTTATTTTTCAAACCCTACGATGTCAATTTGGATCCTCTCTTGGGTGTGTCTAATGTAAAAACACCCATGGTGTCACTTTCTAAACCCCATTTTTTCAGTGTACACATAACTTCATGGGGCTACACAATAGAACTCTGCACTAATGGTGCTCCAGGCTTGATGATCCTTGGGGAAAATGAAAAGGATATTATCAAACACATGCCTAGGCTGATCTACGTGCTCATAAAGGTGTAGGTAGGGTTCAACGGATTGTTTAATCAAAGTTGAATTTTTCCCATGAGAAAAAAAAATAAAAAATCGAAAATCAGAATCAAATAGTCCGAATATCATGCCTGGGCGCCCCATCAAGCAAATAGAAGTCTTTTCCATAAAATTGGGCAATGATTGGATAGTCATTCATCTTTCAGTTTTTGTGGCTGTAGTAAAACAAAATTGCGAGTGACAATTTCTAAGTAGACATATCCACCTTATGCTGGTGTATAATTGTACACGGGTTAAAGGCAACTAAATGATTAGTTTTGCATGCTTAAAGGCAGTGAACACTATTATACACATATTGACTGACAACGAGGTAACTATTTGTGTGACCAGAAGAGCGACCTATTTCCCGGTGCCGAAGGCCGAGGGAAATAGGCCCCTCTTCTGATCACTCACAGGCCCGAGGGGGAATAGACGTACACTAGTTACCGAATTATGCCAGTCAATATGTGTTTTATAACACAACTCGGTCTTAACATGTCAAATAAGAACAGAAAAGGGAATTTTGTAGTTTGTTCACGGTTCAAGTCAAGAGAGGGCGCTGTTACCGCGGGCACTATTTGCAAGACTTGTGCCCGCTCTGGTACTATTCCCGCAAAACACGCGCGCGCGATCACTAGCCTATATTAGTTCATCATACGTGACCGTGTTTCAGCCAACCAGAATACAGAAAAAGCAATATATTTACTCTAAATAATTATTAGCATAAAACCTTTCTTTGTGACGAGTAATGGGGAGAGGTTGATGGTATACAAATATTGACTGCTTCGAGTGCTATGGTTAAAACTATGACTCCCGAGGTGATCCCCGGAGCGTTCTATTTTCCCGAGGCGAAGCCGAGGGAAAATAGAACGCTACGGGGATCACCGAGGGAGTCATAGTTTTTAATCATTGCACGAGTAAAAGCAGTCAATATTTGTTTTATAACACCCCAAACATTTCTAAATACTGTACTATTATTATTAAGTTACAGACCTGAATGCTACAATCCACGGACGACGCGAATACAGATTGCAAACACTTTTACTTACTGTGTTGCATGTAGTGTCGTGCAATCCGAAGTGGTTACAGACTATTAATTTATCATCCCAGTACACGCAACGGACGTCTGGGTACTGCACGCCATGTGCTAGTCTGTCGGACTAGCGCACGGCGCCATGTGCTAGTCTTCGGACTAGCGCATGGCAAACCGACGCTCTATCACACGGCCGTCGTCTGGCAAAACTAAGACATGTCATGTGACGCGCTCTAAACCAATGAGCAGGCAGAATACTTGCAAGGGGTGTTATAATATAAAACATTGTGAGAAACGGCTCCCTCTGAAGTGCCATAGTTTTCGAGATAGAGGTAATTTTCCACGAATTTGATTTCGAAACCTCAGTTTATGACTTTTATTACCATTGATCTCTCGCATCCAGCACAGAACGGATCAACCACAGGATTAGTTGTAATATACCATATATTTTGATATTTTGGAGTTACACTTCCAGGGGTTATGATCGAGCAAGGCATGCTGGGAAAAAAATGGCGCGGCAAGATCGATCACCCCTGGGTACAAGGTTGCCCCGGGAGCTATTCTACTTGTCATGCGCACTACCATTGTGCGACGTCATCCCCCGGGCGCTATTGATCGTGGCACTGTTTTGTAGACACGCACGAACATCGATCCAACACATGAACAAACTTATGTGCATTTTGTTTCACATTCATAATTTTCTTTTGTTCCGGTAACTGAATATGTATGAAGATGAGGTCGTTCATTCACACGCCGTACTAAAACAATAAAGTAAAACAATAAAGCATGGTTTATTTCGGGTGACTAGTCGATGAGCTCCCCTCGGTATTGGAAGTTGACAAACTAGTTACCAAACTAGTTCCATCGGCTTCGCCTCGGGAGCTAATATACACATATTGAGAGGCTCGGAGTGGAATGGGAGGAAAATTATCGCAAGGTAAAATTTGGACTGTTCCATTTCGCTCGAGCGATAATATTCCTTCCATTCCACGAATTAAATCCACTCAATATTTGTGTAATATAACTGACACATAGTTCCTTGTCATTTGATGTAGTTTAAAATTATAACATTATGTTTAAGTAGCTGCGCGGCGGCGCTGTACTGCTCAAAAACATTGGGAACCAGGATGATCCTAACTGTTGAATGGGAAATGCTATTCCCCATGGGCGAATAGGTCTTTTTGATCGCCGGTGCGGATGGGAGTAACAGTGAATGTCACGTGAAGTAAGTTCCACCAATCAAATGACAAGGATCTATGTCAGTTATGTTATGTTTATAAAACAAAACACCTCTTGCTCGTTCTGTATTCTGGTTGGCTGAAACACGGTCACGTGGGATGAACTAATATAGGCTAATGATCGCGCGCGTGTTTTGCGGGAATACTCGTACCAGAGCGGGCAATGGACCGATCCGGCCTATCAATCAAACTGAGCGCGTTCACCCATTTGACCAATCACAGCAATGATTGTGGTCGGACAAACTCGGTCATGCGTGCGCGTATGTTTGGCCCGCGCGGCAGAATCGTGCAGAATGGCATTGGGAGTGTTTGTACATACGTGTCTTGTTCACGTGCGCGGTGGGCGGAGCTTAGTGGAAAGCCGGAACGGTCCATGCCGTGTCCGAATTGGTGGCTACGGCTGCGGCTACGACCGTTGCCAGGGGTGTTGCTAAGGGCGTCCTATACTTCAATGCATGATGACGAGGCGATCCGGCCGTAGCCGTGGCCGTAGCCGCCAGTTTGGATCCGGCCTTTTATAGTTCCCACGGTAACAGCGCCCTCTCTTGACTTGAACCGTGAACAACAACTACAAACCTCCTTTTTCTGTTGTTATTTCACATTAGACCGAGCTGTGTTATAAAACACATTTTTTATTGATTAGCATAATTCGGTAACTAGTGTACGTCTATCCCCCCTCGAGCCTGTGAGTGGCCAAAAGAGGGGCCTATTTCCACCGGCTTTCGGCCTCGGGGTCGCTCTTCTGGTCACTCAAAGTCCCTCGTGGGACGTATTTCGTATAACATTACTGCAGGTATGCAGCCCCGCACAGAGCAAAGAACATTGACAGGACGTGCGGTCCATCCAGACAATGAAAAGTTTAATACAAAACTACAAAAGACTAACACTACACTTCATAGGCCCAGAGCGCATGACCAAAAAGGCTGACGAAGAACAGAATATGCAAAGGAAATTGCTTGAATTGAAGGACAGTTCGAGGTCACGCAAGAAAAGAAACTAGGGGTGGTAGCGTACGGCGGAGTCCCTACTAATCGCTGGAGAAAAGGTGTCCAAAAGGCGGGGAAAACTGCGAGAGGGAGCGTGAAACAAAGCTTTGGTGCGAGCAGGCAGGTGACTTGAAATGTAAGTGATTCTGGATGATGGGGGTTGGTAAAAACATTTTCCATGATGGCTTCACATTAATTTTACAGAACCCGTGGTACTGCCTCTCTGCATCATTGCCTTCGTGTAAAGTTGAATCATTGGAGACAAGAATTGTGAATAAATTATACACGTTTTCATTTACCGTTTGTGGTGTTTCAGTGAAACATCATGGCATATTTTTACATTTTTTGTGACTTTCCGGTCACTAGCGGTGGTTCAAAATTTGGGTATTAGCACACGAGGGTGGTTGGTATTCAATTGTGTGTACACAATTTTTATCAGGTCTCAACAAAAAATTTTTTTCTGTGTTATATCCATACGACATACGACACCATAGTTGAGTGAAGAACCAAGTGCGCACGCGCAAACTCACATACGCCAGGTCGCCCATTGTCTGTATAAAGGTATGTGGGTGATTACGAGGTGTCGTTATAAACGACTGCGGTACCACGGGCTCGACTTTTGAAGTCCCTTCGTTCGAGCTCCTTCTCTTCCCGCCTCCATGATTCTTCACTCAACTATGGTGTCGTATGTCGTATGGATATAATACAGAAAAAACAAAACTTTTTTGAGACCTGATAAAAATTGTGTACACTTTCGCCCACCAAATCGAAAAACACAATTGAATACCAACCACCCTCGTGTGCTACTACCACAATTTTGAACCACCGCTTGCAACAGGAAAGAATGTAAAAATATGCCATGATATTTCCGTGAAACGCCACAAACGGTCAATGAAAACGTGTATATTCACAATTGTTGTCTCCAATGATTCAACTTTACACGAAGGCAACGGTGCAGAGAGGCGGTACCACACCTTCTGTACAAAGATATCTAATCCTGCTCGTTAATCGGCCGTCCAGCCAGCTTGAGGTCTCCGATCTTTTTCCAATGGTCAGACAGGGACATTGTCAGAGTATTCTTTTGTTACTCTGCGGTTTTGCGGGTCATTCCATGGTATAAGTACAATGGCCTGAAGTTTCGACCCTCGCAGAGTCTGTCTCGAAGGCTTAATGATAACTCAACAAACATGAACAGATAACTAAGTGAAACATAAGCAGTTAAGTGGAAATACATAAATGGGGTTAGAAAGCATACAGAAAAAAGCAAGGGGTAACCATGAACAGGGGGGCAAAAAGGGGAGGGGTGAAGGAAAGGGACTGGCTTGTAGTGCGTATTGGAAGGGTTAAAATCGATCACTGGACATTGCACATGTTATCTGTATAGTACACGTTCGTTTACCTTAAAATATGGACAACATGCATTCTTTATGGAATAAGTTATTAATGAATATTGAAAATTGACAATATTTTCAATTTTTGCCTGGATGACGGAGAATTAATGTATATTAATCAATCAATACGGAAAAAACCTTGCCTTTTTCAGATTCCCTCAGAGTGAAGGAGGAGTTGAAGTATCATCATGAATTTTTCAGCCACCAGCGACTATAACAAAGAAGACGGCCATTTTATCCAGCATGGCGTCATAATGAGGAATATTAGTAAGCTGGCATTCCAGCCCAACGATGAGGTACTGGACGTGGGTTGTGGAACCGGTAATGAGACTAAAGCCATAGCCAAACAAGTCAAAAGAGTAACAGGTATGGACTTCGATAACTGCTCTATATTCACACACCCATAGCTCGGCATAAAAACGTGGTTTTTATTCCAAAAACACACTGCACACCTTTGGTAATTGTCGAAGACCAACATGCACAAAATAACAAACCTGTAAAAATTTGAAGTCAATTGGTCGTCGAAGTTGCGAGATAAAAATGGAAGAAAAGAAAACTTGTCACACGAAGTTGTGTGCTTGCTGAGGTCTCGAAATCAATTTCGTGGAAAATTACTTCTTTCTCGAAAACTATGTTACTTCAGAGGGATCCGTTTCTCACAAGGTTTTATACGATCAACAGCTCTCCATTGCTTGTTACCATAGAGGAAGGACAGAGTTACCAAGTAAGTTTTTATGCTGACAATTATTTTGAGTAATTACCAATCTGACCTACAACGCAGTAATTAAAGTGCAGTTATGATTCTCAAATTTCTTCAATATTTGTTCTCCTTTGTGAATAACTTTTGAAAAGGTATCGACCTTTCGGAAGAAATGATTGCTACTGCTCGTACCAACAACTCAGCAACTAATATAAACTACGCTGTGTGGGACGCACAAACAGTCGGAGACAATCCCGAATGGCGGGAAAAATTCGACAAAGTCGTCAGCTTCTTCGCCTTTACCTGGATTCCTGACCAACTGAAGACACTGAGGAGCATTTTGACGTGTCTGAAACCGGGAGGCGAAGCTCTCTTAATTAGCCTCAATGACGAAGTGGTGTTTAAAGGGGGAATGCAGTTCTTACAAAGTCACACCACGTGGAAGGGTTACTTAAAGGTATGTAATAATACACTAATAGTGTGGGGTAGGGGGGGGGGGAAGCAGCTGCAAATCATGTTATAATGGTCATCACCACCTGTAACCCACTGATCTTGATTTCCATTTTGGTACACGCGTTTAGTCCTTGTGTGCTATTGTGCAGTGTATGCATTGCGAGTGACCATGCTCGCAAGTATACAGACATCATTATTATCTTTAAAGCTTGGTGTCAAAATCAGCTTGGATTTTTATTTTTATACAAATACTGAAAATATTTATAGATTCATGGTGACATTGGCACAACTGTGCATGTTACCATGACAATGTATACACTGCAGGCTGTTATTGTTCATTCTTAAAGGCACTGGACACTATTGGTAATTACTCAAAATAATTATTATCATAAAACCTTACTTGGCAACGAGTAATGGGGAGAGGTTGACAGTATATAAAACACTGTGAGAAACAGCTCTCCCTGAAGTAACATAGTTTTCGAGAAAGAAGTAGTTTTCCTGGAATTTGATGTCGATACCTCAGATTTAGAATTTGAGGTCTCGAAATCAAGCATCTGAAAGCACACAACTTCGTTTGACCATGGTGTGACAAGGGTGTTTTTTTTTTCATTAATATCTCGCAACTTTGACGACCAAGTGAGCTCAAATTATCACAGGTTTGTTATTTTATGCATATGTTGAGATTCACCAAATGAGAAGACTAGTCTTTGACAATTACCAACAGTGTCCGATGTCTTTAACCACAACGAAGAAAGGTCAATTTAAATTCAAATCAACAGTTTTTGTACCTCATTTTGTGTTATCGCCTAGTTCGGTTGCTGTTAATTCGGTTCGGATTGTCCTGATGATTATTCTAGATGATTATTCTGTTCAGTATTGATTAACAATTGTATTTGGTTCATTTACTTTAGGAGTGTGTATACTTAATGCATCCTTGGAACCGATCAGTTGAAGAAACTAAGGATGTATTCCATCAATGTGGCTGGACGAACGTATGTTCTGATCTTCAAGTAGCTGAACCGGTATCAGAAAGCGTCATCAAGTGTAAGTGTTATATGGTTTGCCTAATCACTTAAAGGCAGTGGACACTATTGGTAATTGTCAAAGACTAGCCTTCACAGTTGGTGTATCTCAACATATGCATAAAATAACAAACCTGTGAAAATTTGAACTCAATCGGTCATCGAAGTTGCGAGATAATAATGAAAGAAAAATAACCCTTGTCACACGAAGTTGTATGCGTTTAGATGGTTGATTTCGAGACCTCAAGTTCTAAATCTGAGGTCGCGAAATCAAATTCGGGGAAAATTACTTCTTTCTCAAAAACTATGGCACTTCAGAGGGAGCCGTTTCTCACAATGTTTTATACCATCAACCTCTCCCCATTACTCGTCACCAAGAAAGGTTTTGACAATAATTATTTTGAGTAATTACCAATAGTGTCCACTGCCTTTAATTAATGTCAACCCTGTTTAGGGTTAGTACATATGTTTTAGAAAATGCCATGCAGCACTCATCACGTTTTCACCCCAAATTGTGCCTTCTTCTTTTCCATATTCATAAGCAAAAGTAACATAATAATAATTCATCTAAATGAATGAATGTTATACGTCATGACTTGATTCTGTTTTTTGTTGCCTTGTTTGTTTTCTTTTCTCTTAAGTACTTTCTAAGACGGTGTTCGGACTAACTGCGCAGATCCCGGATATTCACCAGGATGCCTTCCTCGACGACCTGTGGCACTGGATGCTGTCAAGATGGGAGGACAAATCTCAAGTCGGACTTGTCCAACTACCCAACCAGGTAATTGTCATCAAGGCTAGCAAACCAGTTGCCTGAACGTCTGATAATCCGGCTGAGACTTAAACGGGAACCATGCCCAAACCTTAAAAAGGTTTTAATACAATATTACTGCGTACAATATTAATTTAGTCAATACACAATACGTTGTTTCCTTGTCTACTGTTGCTATGCCTCTCTTGTATGTAATGTATTCTACTTGACACAGGGAAGACAACATTTCATTTTTTATTTTATCGTGACGGTCCATAAACGTGAGTCTCTACAGGGTATACTACCGATGATGATGGTATAAAATAAAAGTCAGTGTCAACATAGTCATTGTTAACCAAGCAGAATGTATTTATTCAAGAAAAGAAAACTGAACACAATTTGTCATTTCTCTTCATATAACTTACAATAATAGTTTCTTTTTTTCACACAACAGAAATATGGAAAGAATACTACACACGAACAAACAAAAAATATCTTTTTGTAATCAACGAATTGTATAATTATTCAATCAACTTTTAAAAGTTGATTTATACTATCAAATCATCTACGTAGAAAAAGAAAATGTGACATGGTACCTCGGTCAACACGAGCAATGCAAGTTGTGTTCAACCGGTCACCATTATGAAAAAGACAAGATGTAGAGATTTGTACCTGTCCTGTACGGAGGTCAAAGTTTATCAAAAAGAGTATAAAACGCCAATCCAACAAAACACTGCCAAACCGACCTTAATCTGCCCCACATAACAATTAACAGACGTTACTATTTGTATGTTCAGTATGTACACCAAAGTCTGCTACCACCCCCATCCACCCATAAACAAGTAGGAGGTTCTATTTAAACACTATCAACAAATCTCAATTAAGTTCAATTCGTTTCGTTTGAGTTAAAGGGATCCAGCCGTTAACGATTTCATTACAGTCTATTAAAACAAAAAGGCGCCAAATCTCAAACGAAAATTCAACAAGAAAAAAAGAGCACATGGAGCATAATTGTGTTTTAACTTTCTAAAGGGAAAACAGAACGCACTATTTATTCATTTTCAAGTCTTCCGGACATCAAATTATTGAAATAACTGTCAAAGTTATTCATATAAATTATAATATTAAGTAAGATTGGGTAACCACATCCTTACTAAGCGTAGCCTGTTGAGACCAAGTTCATTAACGCGAAACCACAATAGACCCTTGTACCGATGACATCACGGTTGTTTCCTGCCTTGACGTGTAATAACCGAGTACTGCATTTCTGACAGCTGGCCCCAATTTCATAGAGCTGCTTTAAAGCAGAAAATATTGCTTACCAATATTGTTTGCTAAGCAGAAATGAGCGGGATACCAGTCACAAATTGTACATGTGAAATTGTACTTTGGCTGATAGCCTTATTCTGGTATGCATAATTTTGTTGTGCTAAGCTACTCATTTGTGCTTAAGCGGGTCAATGTGAATTGGACCCTGTGCAGAGAAACGTTTTCCCTGTCTACTGCAAAGTGCCAAACAAGACTGTTACACAATCAGTACTAAGGTCTATTGACTAACAGAAATAAAACAAATAACAATAACGCTTGTTTCTCGGACCTAAAATCGTACATTACACTCTTATAATAATTTAAACTATACACTATATAAAACATTAAAGAGACCTGAGTTTTTTCCCTATTACTAATCTGCTAGTCACAAAGTACTGTGGTCAAACTGAGAACTCTCATGGTGGACTCGGTATTAAAACGAGATCGGTGCCATCTAGTTCCACTCTAAATCGATTTGAATTTACTGTTGAAAATTTGATGTTTTTTTTTTAAAGCTCAAATCCCCTGAAATCTGATCATTCTGGAACACTGGAAAGTACAATACAAACATTACTTTCAGTTCATTAAGAAAACGGATAGATTGTGACTAAAACTGACCTTATTTTAAAACTTCCAAAATTGTAAACTGGTATAATCGCATCAAACGTATGTACATTTTGTAATTGGTTCCTAATGAGTTAAAGGGTATTTCCTGTCTTAGAATAAACATGACATAGGCCCTTTTCAAAACGACTGGATTTGGCTTTTGATTCGGCTCAGGTTAGCTTGGCCTCGCAGTTTTGACAATTGCGTACGTGCCGAGGGTTTCAGACGAGACGAAACCTGAAGCCGAAGCCGTGGTTACGAAAAAGGCCCTACTATAGTTTGAAGTGTCCTATGAAAGATGGTGTGAGGATGCATTTTATTGTCGTCTTCTGAGTTTGAGAAGAAATGTGTACTTTGAAACGCTTACCAACATCTTGTTTTGAAATTCAAACACCACCACAATCAGTAGTCGCTTCACCGACAAAAAACCTGGGGTGTTAAAATGGACACTGTGGGTGTTGTCAGATGTGGATACGGAGAAGGTTCAAAAGTTACATCATAGGTGTTTAAATAACACTAATTTTTGGCAGAACAATAACATTGGTATTCATTTTGGTTTTTACCCATACACTGATGTGTGCCAGCACTGTATACTCGACACTTACCCGAGTTCTGTGGAAAAAATCACAGGCATATTGCTCTGGTGGGATTCGAACCCACAACCTTTGCAACTCTAGAGCAGTGTCATACCAACTAGACCACCGAGATTGGCCGGTGTTATTTTTCAAACCCTACGATGTTAATTTAGATCCACCCATGGTGTCACTTTCAACGCCCCATTTTAGCAGTGTACACATAACTTCACGGGGCTACACAACAGAACTCTGCACTAATGGCGCCCCAGGCTTGATATTTGGTCCTCGGGGAAAATGAAGAGGATAATATCAAACACATGCCTAGGCTGAACTACGTGTTCATAAAGCTGTAGGTAGGGTTCAACGGATTATTTAGGGTTTTTTAATCAAAGCTGAATTTTTCCCATGAGAAAAAAAATAAAATAAAAAATAAATAAATCGGAAATCAGAATCAAATAGTCTGAATATCATGCCTGGGCGCCCCATCAAGCAAATAGAAGTCTTTTCCGTGAAATTGGGCAATGAGTGGATAGTCATTCATCTTTCAGTTTTTGTGGCTGTAGTAAAAAAAAATTGTGAGTGACAATTTCTAGGTAGACATATCCACCTGATGCTGGTGTCTAATTGTACACAGGTTGAAGGCAACTAAATGATTACTTTTGCATGCTTAATTATCTGGGTGTCCCTTGTGAACCTTTTTCACTTGAGTTACAGTATTTTTAATTGGGGAACTCTGACGCCGCGGTGAACTGAAAATTTTGCCAATGAACTCTTTCAATCTATCCCGAAGAGAGCAAACGCTATCCCTTTTCTTGTTCCTCAGCGACATGATTCATAAAATAACGTATTCCAATCTTATAGTACAATGTATTAACATGGGTGTACAAAAAGACAACTTATTTACAACCTTTTGAAAAAATGTTCATTACACAATATTTCTATAATATTTGCTATAATAGCGCAGGAGACCATCAAGGACTCCCTGCCCTATCATTTGGTCCAGATAAAAGGCCACGTAACGATGGGCATAGTGCTTAATAAATTATTCAAAATGGTTGATGTACAGGGATGACACAACATTGGTTTCATGGATGGAGCACACATACTCAACCGGTTTAGTTCCAACAAACTATTGGGCCCCTCCAATATGACGCCAAACTGTTAAAACAGCGCCCTCAATGAGGCAATATAGGGGCAGATCACAACTCTCAGCCAAAGATAGGTCTTCATTTACCTCATCGGTGAGGGGACTGTTTTGAGATTGTGACGTCATATGCAAGGGGTCTTAGACTGTCTATTGAAAGATTGTGGACCTGCATAATGGAGAAAATTAGACAATAACAATTAGGTTTTTGGAAACCCCCTTATCCTCCCTCCCCCTACAAAGCGGGTTGGCCACTTTACGGTCATTGTTTTACCCACGCTTACTCTTTCAACCCAAGGTAAACTTCTCATAGAGGGCCAGAATGTACCAGTGTTATTGACGTTTGTGGCCTGGTAAAATCCCAAACACAGCTAGAGTCCCTTTCGTCAATGGCAAGCCGACAAGAAACCTCTGCAAAAGGACATCAATTTTGGAATGAGGATTTCTGGCACTAATTAACACTTCCTTATTTTGGTCACAGAGCTAGTTAGAGCTCTAGCTGGTGTGTGGGCAGGAGATTCCGTCCCCCCCCCCCACATGGCGAACTGTGTACAAATTTCGTCTGGTAGCACCTTATTTTGAATCAACCGCCACCAGCTCAAGAATCTACAGGGGAAGGATTTCCCGAGGGCACCGGCAGGCCCATTAACAAAGCCCAACTGCAGAGTTGTAATACTCAAATTGGGAAATTCACCCATGGCATAAAACAAGTCAATCACCTGATACAAGGATTTTGCATAGGGGTTTTAACACCAAAGCCAAAATCATAGTTGCTTTAGTTGATGCATCCTATGTGTTATACAACAAAGTATATTTGTTGGCAGTCTCTTTCCCTATAGCCTAAATTTTTAAATGAAACAAAAAAAAGGAAGATTTACAACAAAAAAATTTTTTTACATTTTGAAAGGTGCAATTCTGAAAGGAGTGCATTGAGATCGAGAAATAAATTAATACTCATTTAAAAAACAAAAACAAAATCTGACTCGAGAGTTACTTAATTCCATGCCAATTCGACTACTATCAGCCTCTTATTTCTACAATTTCTTCCATGGATATTGCATGTTGAAGACACCACACAAAACAATTACACCTTAGTTGGTGCCTTGTCCATTTGGTGCAGTAGTTGCCAACGATTGCTTTCACACAACAAAAGCTCTGCAACACTAGCACACTCCATTTGTTGGTGGTGTAGTTGTATCGCGCATACCCTCTTTAGGTGTCAAAGTACACTAAAACTAGATTCAAAATTCCCCCCACTACAACTGTGATGCTTAGCTATGGATTTGAGACCATCGAACGACAGGTCAAAGGCACCTTTTATGAGCAACTAAAGTCTTGGTGTCCTATTCTACGATTCACAAACTGCATTCCTAAAAGTAACTCAAAACAAAAGTAATGTATATCCAATGATTGAAAAACAAAACAAAAAGAAGAAACACTGCCGGTACTGGAAATAAATCCTGCCGCTACGTAGAGTTGGCTGCATGAAATGAAGTTTAGTTGACCACTGATGAGAGGCTAAATTTGAAATCGTTCACATAGTATGCCCGATCTGGTCTACGTCCAAGATCAACCCAGCATCTCAACACTCAAGTCAAGAATCAAGATGTATTGTTTTATCATCGACTTGGAGCGTGAACATTCTGCAAGTAGCTTGAGCACTCTGGAGCAGCTACAGGTAGACAGATATGGGGCATCTGAGGTCAAAGGTCATATGAAGACACAGGTTTCTTTTTGTGAAGCACAGTCAGCAAGACTCTTTCTTGCTGCACACACACCTAATCGTGAAAGTTCACGGTAGACAAATGAGTCAGCTTCGCAGGCTCTTCAAAGGGGGTAGTGGAGAGGGGGAGGCTCGTTGACGGTGATCTTGGGGTCAAGAGTCAGAGGAATCATCCGAGAGGTCATCGTACTCCAGGTGTCTCTCGTCGTTGAGTTCACCAACACACTTGGCTAATGTTGAAGAGGCTTCCGCATTGCTGATGGCTAACTTGGCAAGGTGGACCTCATGCCGACGAAGCAAACTACAGGACAGGAGAAAGAGACAAATTATAAAAAGCTTGAGAAAATTATGCTGGGTATAGAAAACACTCCAAAATAAGTTGCACAATTGCTAATAAAGCATCACCTTTTATTAAAGTTGTTGTATTTCTTACTCTTATCCAGATCCTTTTTAAACGGCCGTTAAAAACTCAAAATCTTATGACACTTTCTTACTCCTAAAAGTGGGGTCTCCTCTTAAAATGTCTTCATTGTGTTCTGAAAATCTCAGGATTTCTTTAAACATTTTAAGAAAAGGGAAGGGATATGTTAGGGGGATTCTGTACAAAACAAAAATAGTGTGCTCAATTATTGGGACAATTTTTTTTTGGGGGGGGAACACCCTCTGCCACATATAGTGGCGTCTCAAAGAATTTTCTTTTCCACAACGCTTTGACAAGAATGTCTTGAAGTCGGGACATTGAAGAAAGCAATAAGTATAAAATTCTATATAAATTGAGTTTCATCAACATACCTCCTGGCATCAGCAGAATATGTGGCCATGTTTTTCAGCACAAGGGCTGCCGTAATGCGAATGCTCTTGGTCACTGGCCCTTCAGACTCACCCTGCAATTGTCAGAAGCCACGATAGAAAAATTAATGGAATTTCACTAAATAGTTAAAATCTTATACCCATTATTTGTAAAAAACGTTAGAGACACTTACTAGTTTACTATATACACGTTACTTATTTATCATTATACTTATTCATATTTATTGTTACTATACATTCAAGGATTATTATTACTTTTATCTTTGTAATCATTTAAATTTATTTGTTGATAATCAACAGCGGTTAACCGCCACTAATAGAAATAATAAAAAAATAAATTAGAAAGCACTGAAAATATTCACTAAAATCAATATTTAAATACTTAAGAAAACCATAACATTTAAGACCTTTACAGTGAAGCCTAAATCAAAGTTTACTACTCCTTTTATAAAAGACAATTATATGAGAAAGGCCTGTCAAACGTATGAATATGTATGGAAAGTTAATGAAACTGTGAAAGGACTCATAAAGAAGAAAAGTTTGTAGAGATATGGGTCCCTAGCGTTTGCATAGAGTCGAGAATGTTTTCTAAGGTTTTGAGGAAGACACCTGTAAAAAAATTCCCTAAAAGGACTGAGACCGAGGCTCAATGCACAATCTGTTAACAATGAAAGCAGTTAATTACAAAACAGTCACAACAAATGAACAGTAAACAAGAACGAGAAATTACAGGTCAGCAATGAATGAATACAAAATTTGAACATCTACAAACAATATGATTTTTAGAGGCTTGAAATTTAAGCAAATTCAAAATCAAGACAAAAATAAACCTTCAACAAAAGAGCATCTCTACTGAGCAAAGCTGCCAAATTTGTACTTCTCAATCAAGGAGATTTTGTACAAACAATCAGGGAGATAGTTTAGAATTACATTCAATATAATAATAGGGAAATGTATCCACAATCAGGGAATAGTAAGAATTACATTCAACATAAAAGGAAAATGTTTCCACAATCAGAGAGATATCTAGAATTAAATTCAACATAACAAGAACAAAGTTTCCATAATCAAGGGTCGATTTCACAAAAAGTTAGGAGATATACAAATTGCATGGATAGTCCTAAGTTAGGACGAGTAACTAGTCCTAACTCGAGATAAGACTAGTCCTAACTCTTTGTGAAATCCACCCCATCAAAACATGGACAGATTTTTTTTTTTTTTTTTTTTTTTTTAACATCTATTACATGGACAGATTTGTTGATAGAGACCCCTTGCATGTGTAGTCACGCGCTCAAAAAACGCCCTCACTGGGGTCAAAGGAGGCAAATGATTGGACGATAGCTGTTATTTGTGCGTGAAAACGTGCGGGTCAGTGTAGTGTATCACGCTATGCAAGGGGTCTATTCAAAAAACTTTCTGCAGAATCAAGGAGAGTTGGCAGCTCTTGCCTGAGGTACATACCAAGAGGTCTTTGAGCGAAGGTGTGTGGAGACTCCTGCGAATGGCATGGTAGGCAGTGTGTGCATTGTACAGGATAGGGGTTGGGAGTGTCCCTGACGCACTGGTTGATGATGGTGTTGAAGCCCCCTGGCGTCTCTCAGCCGCTGCCCGCAGCGCCTGCTCTGTACAGTGTTTGTCCTGTAAGCGAAGAATCACGGAAAGTAGCATTTAAGACACTGCACACTATTTCTAATTGTCAAAAACCAGTCTTCTCACTTGGTGTATCTCAAAAAATGCACAAAATAACAAGCCTGTGAAAAATTGAACTCAAATGGTCATCAAAGGCGCAAAATAATAATGGAAGAAAAACACCCTTGTCACAGGAAGTTGTGTGCTTTCAGATGCTTGATTTCGAGACCTTATTCTGAGGTCTCGGTCTCGAAATCAAATTCGTTGAAAATAACTTCCTTTTTTGAAAACTCTGTACTTCAGACGGAGCTGTTTTTCACAATGTTTTATACTAATCTAGTCTAATCTAATAAATTATTGTTTAAAGTGCACCACATACAATTATCTCAGCACACTGTACATAGTGACAATAAAAATAATGTTAAAAAATTGAACAAGAAGAGCAAAAACTTATAGTAAACAACGAATACAACATTGTTGTTAGGAGTGGTTCGCTCAAAAGGACTTTGTTGGGACGGTGAAAGGATCTTACCAGTATATGGCTTACACAGGACCATCTCTGCCTCTGAATGTTATCACAATTCTCCCATTCACACAGGCCTCTGTAGGTAGGGATCATCACGTGAGCTGTACTTGTGTGTACATGAAGCGATTTCCTTGTTTTGAAACTCCTGGAAATATAAATCAGTGGACGGTTAAATTATGAGCACGACAACAAATTTATCAATTACTGGTACCTGAACATGATGAACAATATTTGATACCAAACAAAAGTACATTGGCCGATTCACATAAAAATAAATAGAAATAGCATGAAATGCAAGCCTAGAATTCAAAATCAATATAAAGATGTAAAGACCCCTATCAGGAATACACAGCATTATGGAATTGGGACTAATTAGAGGTCAATGGAAAAAAACGGGGGGTCAATGGGAACAATCGGGAGTTAAGGCCAAACAAAATAAATGTTGTGTTTACGGTAACGGCCCTAAAAAATTCCAGGTAGGTAGGTAGGAAAATAATTTTATTTTGTAATTTTATTTTTATTTTTAAGTTCTTGAATTTTGAGTTATTTGTTAATATTTTAAACCCGTTACCATGAATTATACTAACCTTGTTCGACTCATCAAGTTATAAACCCTCATGTTGGAAAGTGGTAAAATATAAAAGTTTATAAGTTGTTTTAGAAAAACATAACATAGGTCAAGTTGCAAGCGCTTTAGAAGTTACAAGGAAACTTTTTATCTTACCATTAAATCAGGGCCATGTTTTAAATGCTGACATCAGTTTTACCAACTTTCAATTTGAGGTGTGGTTATTTTGTTCACATTTTTCATTCCATTGTTGTACACTTACTTGCACTTTACCCAGACTGACGAACCTCCGGGTTGCTGGGTGAAAATGATGTCACTCAGTAGGCTCAGTGGTGCAAGGTGTACCATAACATTAACAACAGAGCCGAAACTCACAACTCACATTTTCCCCAAAATAATATAGCAAAATGAATAAACACTTTTGAGGGTCAAACTTATTATTTTGAATGTCAGCCTGATCTGATCTGAATGTGTGTTGTGAGTCTCTGGGTAGTTTAAATATACTTCAAAACAACTCAAAAGCTTCCCGATGGCCAGTTCAACTAGTGTCTGATGGGTAATCATACTCCGAAGAAACAAATCACTAATAAAACAACAATGAAAATTGGAATTGAAAACTTGAACTGTATGTTTTATTTCAACGGCAGAATCACTTGTCTACCATAACAAGTTAACTGCAGGCGTCTCTCTTTGTTTTTATCCACTTTCAGAAACTGATTAGAATATGTCTTCAGTTATTACAAGTCAAATGTTTTTTTGTCATAAACGGCGAACCTTTTTCTTCTTGTCCAATTATTTCAGAGGACAATCAATTTCAAATTTTCTGTGGCCCAAAACATGTGGCTCATATTGCTAGATTTAAGCATGGTCACATTTTAATACTTGCAAAGTAACTAGCAAAAAAAAAGGTTTCACGCAATGTGGCATGATTCTTTGAAAACTGATACAAAAGCTTACAGGCCTAGCATTTCCTGGGTCCGTAAGGACGACGGCGCTGAAACTAATTAGAATATGTCTTCAATTATTACAAGTCTGACAATGGTTTTCTTGTCATAAACGGTAAACCTCTTTGTCCAATCATTTCAGAGGACAACAAATTACAAATTTTCTGTGGCCCAAAACATGTGGCTTTATAATGCTAGATTTTTAGCATGGTCACATTTTAATACTTGCAAAGTAACTAGCAAAAAAAAAGGTTTCACGCAATGTTGCATGATTCTTTGAAAACTGATACAAATGCTTTTTTTTTTGTGCCAGTCTCCACATTGGGACGTCGAACATTGAGCACAAACGTGATAAAAGTTTGGCCCATGGTGATCTTCGAAAATATTGAGAAATGTCTTGCTGACATCGATGTTTACTAGCTTCAACTTGGCTGGCTGATGGAGGCACTTTTCTGTTTTCAATCTAAACAATTTGTTCATGTTACCGCACGAAGAACTGCCTGACGTCGACGCCATGTTTTGATGCAGTTTTCATTCGCAGTCTGTCCGTAGTGTAAAACGTGTTGTAAACGTACGCGGCCGGTCACCCACGTGCTGTACACCACTGACAGCTACACCATGTTTTGTTGTGGTGTCCAATATGCGGCCGGCTGCCAGGGGCCAAATTTCGTTTCGTGCTGTACCACTGACAGCTAGCTGTACTGTACTGTTGTACCGTGTTTTGTTGTGGTGTCCAATATGCGGCCGGCTGCCAGGGGCCCAATTTCGTTTCGTGTGACATTGGATCGCCCCGAAGTACGCTGTGAACACAGCGGGTGCGTCGGGGCCGGGCATCGGGTGGCGCGTGCACCTTTCACAGAAAAAATTGTGGCAGTACAGTAAGCTAGGCTAGGCGTGGGCCGGGTGCACAAGTTTTGATATCGCCATGATTTTTGCAAAAATGCATTATTACACTGGTAAGTCGTAATAAACAGTTTTAAAGTGAGGCAACATGTTAAAATTCTCATTTTAAATTTTACCAACTCACAAAATATTTAGAAAAATGTTTTGAGGTCGGCAATTCGGCCGCAAAAAATTCAGGTCGGTCGGGTTACCGTAAACACAACATTTATTTTGTTTGGCCTAATGTAAAATTTAGGATCATTTAACAAACTTGGACTTCATGGAACTGTGTGGGGGAAATAAGGTATAATGGGAAAGATAGGGAATCAATGGGAACATAAGGGAATCAGTAGGAACAATCATGACAATTGGAGCCAAATGACAACATTTCAGAATCAATATGTATAGTTAACAATTGGGAATCAATGGAAACAACTCAGATACAATGGAACAAATTGGGAGTCAACAAGAACTGCGAGTTAATGAAGCATTAACAAAAATTAGGCATGATACTTGACCCTTGTAACCAAAAAAAAAGGAAATAGTACAAGGGTCAACCTATATCTAGGATGGTAGGCATTCTGCATCAAGTAACTAAGGTAACATCATGGTTGCACACATACAAACTACAACAATGTCCTTTTACAATGTGTACACTGATGACATCAAAGTACACATTTTACATGAGTTATAAAAGTACACATTTTACATGAGTAATAAAGCAAACAATGACAATTCAAGCAAACAGACAGAGTAAGTACGCAAAAGGGGAAAGTTGATTAAAATACAAAGTGGGATAAAAATATCTGCAAAAATACAAAATGTTTATTGGATTATAAAATAACTGGCAGATACCGGTCTAGGAAATATGCAGGCGTAGTAATTTGCTCTACAGGTAACGTATGAGCGAAGTAGACTCGACAAAATATAATATGTTTGGGTTGAACAAAGAAAATTGTTACTTGATTTGAACCGGCAACCTCCAGATTAACAAGGAGGAGTTCTACAAACTGAGCTATCTTGCTCTATATTGGCGGTTTCTCTATTTTGTCAACATTTTTTTTCCAGGGGTGCTGGTCAAAAGCCATACCTGGGAAGCACCAGCAGAGAAAGGGGATGCCACTTTCAAACTTATCAAATAATAAACCAAAAGGGAAACTTGTACGTACCTTCTGCATCCACTCCAGTCACAAATACAGATGTCTGCCTCGGATTGTTGCTGGTGTTCTTGTTGCTGCTGCTGCTGCTGCTGCTGTTGCTGATGATGGTGGTGGTGATGTTTGGACTTATCACTCGACGACGACGATGATTTACGGTGATGGGAACTGCTTGATGAGGAAGATGACCGCCTCCGTTTTTTACTCGAGCTCGAATCCGAACTATGTCTTGAATGCTTTCCTGAACTGTGCTTCGAGTCCGACGACGACTTCTTGGATTTTGAGCTTGAACTCTTTTCCGACTTGGTTTCAGATGGTTTATGTTTTACTTGGACCTTCTCTTGGGAAACTGGCAGTGAATTGCCCGTTTGACTTTGTGACGTTTGGTCAGAGTTTTGGGAGTTCATTTCAACACCAGCAGTTTGACCGTCATTGGGTACGGATTCATTCAACTGTGAGTTTAGGCCGCTTGTGGGTTGCACTGTACTTTCTAATGGAGACTTTGGTTTTTGAGAACACATGGTGCCTTCCATGAGAACCTCATGAGGTAAGTTATTGGCTAGACTCCCCTTATCTGAAACGACTGGAAGTTGGGGATTACTATTATTACTTAAAATATTTGCAGTGGTTGGCACGTTTAAGTTTGACTCTCTGGCAATGATAGTCCCCGAGACATCGTACATAAATCCTGTCCTTTCATTCAAAACTATCCCACTATCGGACTCAGAGTCTCTGTCTCTCTTTGAATCGCTTTGGTCCATTGGTTCCTCCTTGTTGATTTCATTATTAACAGCTGCTTCTTGACTCTCCTCACATTCCTCGGACAACTTGGCGTCATCCTTTGCAAAAACTCTAACAGACTCACCATCGATCCCATGTTTATCTCTGGAGTGTAATAATGAGTCTGTGTCGCTTTCGCTGTTGTTTTTTAACTTCTCTGGAATGTCACCGTTCATGACGTTGTTTGAACACTGCTTATCCACAGATTCTGCCCCATGGTTCAAGTTACAAGTTCTGTCCGCGAGTCCCACGTCGTCAATTTCTCTCTGAATCTGTGAGCTTTTGAGGTCCCTGTCAAACTCCATGCCAGAGTTTTCCAAGAGGAGCTCTGCCCGATGGATCACCACATCCTTTTGTTTCTTATCGAGTTCATCTCCACTCCCATATCCATTCAGGAGTGGTAGTTTCAGAGAAGCCTCGTCCAGTTTGGATTTGAGTTTTTGAATCTCATATGATTGTGTGATATCATTTGTAGCCGACCCATTGCAAGTGGGCTTCGGTGTACAATCATTTACATCAGTTACCCCTATCCTGTTTGTTAATTTCTGCGTTGTGAGTTCTAACGATCCTTTGTTATTGCAAGTGTTTGAGTTATCTTGAGCATGATCTGCATTATCCTTGTCCAGCGATGTATTCTCAACCATTTGGATGCTCTCCTCTTTTTCCTGCTCATCTGAAATGTCTTTAATATGTTTCGACTTTGAGCAAAGGTTTGGCGGACTGCGGGTGCCTGATTTAGATTTAGATTTTTTCTTTTTAGAAGATTTTTTAGATTTGTGTGATTTTGATTTCGACTTTTTCTCAGACTTGTGCAGCGGTGACAACGTGCCGGATTTGCTAGTTGAGCTTGGACTCGATGAAGAACTACAACTCAAAGCTGGACTTGCAGTAGGGCTCGGAGATGCAGACAAGGGTGGAATGAAATGCATTGCCGTCTGTTGATTGGTCGACTGCCCTAATTGGGTATAAGTTGGATTCACTGCAAAGGCTTGAGGCATGATCGGCTGCCCTATTGCTCCTTGTATATTGACAAGTCCCTGTACTGAGTTGCCATAGCTTGGCATAACACCCCCACTGGGGTTCTGTGGAACGACCCACTGCACGGCGTTCTGCATGTTGGGATTGCTGACTTGGGTTTGGGGTAAATGATTGGCGCTAGGCGGTTGCACTGCCGAGCCTGATTGTAGGAGTTGTTTAATTAAAGGAGAGTCAATGTGTGGCTGGTTTTGGTGTTGGGCATGATTGACGGTAACAGTGTTGCCTGATTGGTTGGACTGGGAAGTTGTATACTGTGGACAGAGTTTGACGGCAGATTGCACAGCAGGATACGATGCTGATGTCCCTACGTTCACAGTAAAGGTAGCTTGTTGCTGTTGCTGCTGCTGAGCATTGGCAATTGTTGAGACTGCAAATGATTGCTGCGGCAGGGTTCCTTGGACACTGGTTAAAATGTACTGAGGCTGCTGTTGCTGCTGCTGCTGCTGAACAGGCTGCTGTTGTGAAACAAAATGACACTGCTGCTGAACTGCATGCTGCTGTTGCTGTACCGTATGTTGTTGCTGTTGGACAACATGTTGCTGTTGCACAGCATGCTGCTGTTGCTGTTGCACAACATGCTGCTGTTGCACAACATGCTGCTGTTGCACAACCTGCTGCTGTTGCTGCCCAGTCAACTTGGGTTGAATTGGAATATAGGTCGCTGTACTTCCTGTTGGTGGCTGCACCCCTCCTTGCGCTGCCTGACCAGGATTACCGGGTGTGACTTGCCCAAGAACATTAGGAACATTTCGCTGGATATTCTGCACAACGGCGTACGCAGAATACACTTGACTTCCATTTTTGGTTGGGCCAGCGCAATTACTCACAATAAACTGCTGTTGCTGAGTTTGAGCAGGCTGCGAGATGATCTGTGACACTCCCTGGCCATCGGGTTGCTTAATGTGGAAGTTGCTTAGTGTGGTCTGCACAGGAAGAGAGTTTTGATGGACAAGTTGAATTCCCTGAGTACCCGACAGCACTCCTTGCTGGACAAGATGCATGTTGGGTTGGCAGCCCTTGAAACCATTTGTGGCGACGATTCCCGTTGTGCCAGTGTTCAACGTCGCCCCCTGTGCATTGGGTTGGGATCCTTGCGGTTGGACCCACTGCTTGACCTGACCTGCTGGCATTTGCACCTGGATTCCCTGTGTATTATTACCCTGTTGCGGATGCCTTTGGGGAGCAATCTGAATTCCTTGGGCACTGAGCTGTATCCCCGAAGGGTTAATATGCATCCCTTTAGCACTCTGCAGCTGCTGCTGCGCGATATACAGCTGTTGCTGTGGAATGTTCAAAGCCTGTTGACCTGGACTCATGTCCACTGAGTTATTCACCACAGAAGGTTGATGTGCCTGCGGTAAGGCTTGTTGATTTGCATTGTAAACTACAGGATGATTTGTCTGTGCAGAAGCCAGGTCGCTATTCTCAGGAGTCTTAGTTTGCAACAAGGGAATGGAGTTTGTGGTAAAGTTCTCAGATTCCTGTTGAGGAAATGTGGTGGGCACTTGGTTTGTATCCAACGGCAGCTGGGCATGGATGTTGGGTATCTTCTCAATCTTGACTTCTCCTTCTTGGAGTACCTCTGTGGCAACAGTTACTGCTGGACTGGGTATCTTGGAGGCGGTTGAGATGGTTGTCTCAGAGTTAAGGACACTGGAGGTAGGTACACTCGACTTGCTGCCGCTACCGGCTGGACTGCGGGGCCGGTAAGGTGGAGGTGCTCTACCTGGCGAGGAAGGGCTTCGACCAGGACTTTTACTTGGGTCATTATTTGCAATGGTCTGGCTGTGCTGGGGAAGAGGATTCTGCAGGAAAGCGTTTGGGACACCAGCTTGGTTGACTAGGCTTCCTTGAGGAGACAACATATCAGAGTCATCAGCTGAGCTTGCTTTGTCTGGCACTCCTTGTACCATATTTGGTGGACAGTTTGTAGGTACAGGTTTTGCGTTCGGGACTTGCTGTTGTTGCATCCCTTTTGGGAAACTCATCGGAGAGATTAATACTTGCTGCTGCTGCTGTTGCATTTGTTGCTGGTTGACTTGGAAGCCTGGAGCTACTCCAACAACAACCTGATTGCTAGACTGTGCTTGAGTAGTTCCCTGTGAGGCTCCGGGGCTCTGCTGCCGGTGTCCCAATATCAATTGCTGCAGCTGGGTTGAGCTTCCTACGTTAGTCCCGGAACCACCAGGCATCATTCCAGGGCGATACATCGGGAGCATCGGACTACTCCCGGGGCTTGTCACTCCTTGGTTTAACAGCCATTGTTGAGAGGTCCCCGTCGTTGAGCTGCCACTAGGCGAGGGGGATAGCCTCTGGGCCATCCTTTGCATGATGCTAGAGGCGAGGTTGGACTGGGGTCCTCCTAGCTGAGGTTGGTAATTTGGGGATGCTTGGAGGCTTTGGCGGTACATCTGCCAGTTGAAAGGGAGTGGTAGGATGCGTTTGCGCATACCTGTGATGAACAACTGGGGTCCGGTCTCCGTTTCAGCTCGTTGAAATCCAGCTGCTTGAAACACCATTCTGAAGTGACAAAAAGGTATACAGTATGAAGTCACAGAAGCAAAAATGACATATGGTCCTTAGAAAACAGTAAAAGCACAAGAGCTGAACTACACTTCCATCTGCTGTTGGGTTTAACAGACTTTTCAGGCTTTTTCATCAAAGAAATCAAAGGGCAAAACAAAATCAGGAAATCAGACTAAGGTAGGAAGAATATTATGCCAACAGAAGTTGTACCACATATCAGAATCATGCAAACACTTTCAACAGCTTTCCTGTGGCCCCAAGATAAAGCCAACCCGTGGGCACAGGAGTTTTCAGTGTATTCAAATGAGCAATGTAATACTACACGTTCAAAATCTAGACATGCCAGAATAAGCACATGCCAATTTCAAGTTTGCATCAATTTAAAAAGTGCAATGTTATTTTAGAAAATTTGGCACAAGAAAGAAGTTCAGTAAAAAACACAACTCTCTTTTTGAATAAGCATTTAACAAAACTTGAAGGGTCAAAAACAAAGATAAAACTGAATGTTTGAACATTTGATCTGAAATCATGCAATTGCTTCCACACAAAACAAACACAGCACAAATGGATTTAAATTTATAAAAGCACTTACTTGATGCAGGTTGCGAAGTTTGTTGAGGTAACTATGTTTACTCTGGAAGCTTTACTACAGGCCGACAGGTAGTCACTGTACAGGTCTAGCCTTGAAACTGAACCCTCACTGTCTGCCTCATAAAACGAGTGCAACCTGATGGGGGAATAAAAAAGACAACATATGTGATTAACAAAACATTTACAGAAATCTGACTGAGCTGGGCAGCTCTTCAGGTTTTGTCAAATGATGGTGAATCAAAACAAAGTTGCTATTATGCAATCCCTTGAGTGGTCAAACAATGTGTGCAACTAGCGGTTGTTTATTTCAAAAGAATTTGGAAGCAAAAGAATTTCCATTCCCTGAGAAAGTAGATATTTTAATGAGACAAAGTTTGGAAAGGGCCCTGTTGCGCCAGGGCTCGAATTTGGTTAGAAAGATCACAAGAACGCAGGGATTTCAAGCCTTGGGCATCCTTCAAAAGATCTAGTAGGGCAGCTGGAAGGGGCAATGGGTCGGGAGGGGTACTTACCACTGACATGTGAACTTCTCATTTTCAGTATCTCTGTTGATCTGAGGGTTTTGAACGGCAGCGGGGGCAGGTGAGGGTGTAGATGGCGGTTGTACTGGTCCTAAACAAAATTGCAAACATTCTGATGAAATTTTCTCAAACAGGTTTGAACGGTTTTTTTTAATGAATTTTTTTGTGAACTAAGAAGGCTAATCCCACAGCATGTAATCTTAGCTAGTTTCAAACTTAAAAACCTAAACTCCTTGAAGTTCAATTCACATAGAAAAAGACGAATGGGAGACTTTTGGACGGTCCTTTTTCACAGTTCTTGCCAGTAGTGCACGTGCTTAGAACGACGCGCGCAAGAATGAGCATGTGCGCTCAGAGCTGCAAAAAATGAGTGTTATATGTACGTGTGCTGCCACCAAATCTCAAATCTCTCCCATACTCACACCAAAAGTCAACATTCCTACAAGTGTTACATATAGTCAAACAATCAATCAACAAGTTATAGCACATAAACTTAGAGGTAGTCAAGGTTGGTACAAATTGTGATCACGCGGTCTCGAAAATGTCTCTACAAGAAAATCACAGGATGAAGCCACTTACTTGAGACTTGGTGAGGGGGTGTAATAGCCGCTGCGTTAGAAGGCGGCGGCGTTTGTGACACTGGCTGGTACCTCGCCATAGTGACGATCGGATGATGGACACCATCAGGGGCATGGTCAACGATCTTAATCCCGAGGAAGGCATCTGCACCAAGTGATTGTGCGTCTAACGTTACCAGGCACACAAGGACATCTAGAAGGACACAAGACAAAAACAAATATTTTATCCATTGGTATAAATCTCCATCAGAGAGGGAATTTGAAACAATCATGAAGTAAAGAAAAAAAAAGTATAAGTAAAAACAAAAGGGTGAAAGATAACAAAATTGTATCATCATTATATTTGTAACTCCTTGGAATGTGTGACTATTTCAAACTGTACTCGGACAAGATATTTGGTCCTTGGAAAAACGTAGGTCCTAGATAGAATATGATGTCTGCTCATCATGGTTTTAACCGTGGCAAACTTAATTGTCATTATTTTGGGTCAGTTCCCGGTACTCACTGACCAGAATCAGCGATCATATGAGTTTCTTGACTTTGATGCGTTTTCTTTCCCACTGAGACTTGCCATCAACAGATGAAGTCAATGTGAAGGAGTGAATTACAGACCTTTCCCTTGATTCTGAAAATGTTTCCCATAAATTTATTTTGATCTGAACTGGGGCTGAGAGTCATCGCTTACTAAAATGTCTGAAATGATGACATTTCCCCCTTATGGTAATCCCTGGATTTTTGTATTTCAAGGGGCTTTCGTAAAAGTATGCTCACCTCGAAAAAAGTAGATCAAAGAGCAGCTTTTTTTTACACAAGTAGAAAATAATAGTTTTTTTTTTTTTTTCACGAGGCATACTTTTAAAAGTTTGAACTTGGATAATAATTTAAAATTTATCACCCCCTGATCTGAACTTACCGACACTCTTCTCAATGGTAGCAATCCTGGTGCAGAAGATTTCCCCTCTGTGTGACAGCGCCAGGAGGACTTCTAAGGCCCCTAGAAGAAGCTGCACGTCGTGTATCGTCAGGAGGCTGATGATGGAACGGTAGACTCTCTCCTCCATACACTGACGGATGATCGCCATGTTGGAATCAACTTGGGATAGCTTCTCTACCACTTCCATTGCTGTGAGAGAATAAATGGAGACTTGATTGGACTGATAAGGGCTGGTACAATGTATCAGGTATCGAATAACTACCAAATCATTAGTTAAAGGCAGTGGACACTATTGGTAATTACTCAAAATAATTATCAGCATAAAACCTTACGTGGTGACGAGTAATGAGGAGAGGTTGGTGGTATAAACCATGGTAATAAACGGCTCCCTCTGAAGTGACGTAGTTTTCGAGAAAAAAGTTATTTTCCACGAATTTGATTTGAAGACTCAGATTTAGAATTTGAGGTCTCGAATTAAACCATCATAAACGCACACAACTTTGTGTGACAAGTTCGTTTCTTCTTTCATTATTATCTCGCAACTTCGAAGACCAACTGAGCTCAAATTTTCACAGGTTTGTTATTTTATGCATATGTTGAGATACACCAAGCGAGAAGACTGGTCTTTAACAATTACCAATTGTGTCCAGTGTCTTTAAACAAATGTTAAACAATGAAAGCATCAAGGCGGTTTGGGCAAATGCTGGTAGTAAGTGGAATGAGTAATACTTCACCACAGAAGAAGAAAAAAAGTTCTACACTCAACCGATACAAATGAAAATATTTGACAAAATATCAACCCTTGAGGAAACTCAATATGTTAAGGCCATGTCACACAGAGCAATTTTTTCAGGCAACTTGGGGGCAACCAACTGCACTGAATACAAAATGAACAATTTAATAGGCAGCAAAGGAGACAATGTGCCAGCTGTAACTCACTATCCCCAAGCAACTAATGAGAAAACAGACATGTGAATGGATTTTCTTTTTTGAGATTGGCTAGAACTGGTTGCCTGCACATTGCCTCAATTTAAATACAGGTACTGAGAAATATTAAACATATTAACAAGCTGTCTCTTGGTGAAATATTTATAGATCTGGGAACAGAATCTCAATGTTATATACAATTTATGTCACACATACATTTAATTGATGGAATTAAAGAAACATTTAACACTTTTTGTGAATGCCTTGAAAATAAATAAATCAAAAAAGATATAAATATAAATGTTACCTCTTAGGATGATGAACTTGTCCTGGTTTTTCATTGCTTTATCTATGGTATGAAACATTAGCTGTGTACTCCGGTAATCAATGGGATCCAAGATAAACTGAAATGTCAATAAACCACGGAAAGGTATCAAATTAGGTTTCAAGAATACATCCCCAGGGTCAAATTGCATATATAGCTTTGCTAAAGAAGAAAATGTGACTGACTCTGTGAAAATGAGTCAGATGTCGATGTTTTTTTTTTTACTTTCTAAGATTTATATTTGCATGGTAAACCTTTAGAACACTTTTTGTACGGCAATAAAGCTTATGAATACAACAATTTGTGGTCATACTTAACTCTAATTTGTATCCTTTTGCGCGAAATGGTAGTTTAAAACATTACTTTACATGTAATTAGTTTTTAACCAAAAATTACTTACTGGCTAATTTCAAATGGGAGTAACTCAACAATGAGATACACCCCAAAGCTTAGGCATACCAAGTAACTGCTGCTGGTGTGTTCTTTCCAGCCATGCATATAACTCAATTTTTTTAAATTGTCAACATCTGACTCATTTTCACAGAGCGGGTCACAAATATTGCTTCTAAGCAAAACAAAAATGAGAAGGATGAAGCACTTGACAGGGGCCCAATTTCTTATGCACAAAAAATTGCTAAGCACAGGAAAAACAATTACCAAGCTGTAACAGGTTACAGCTAGCATTCCATAAAATTTACAATAATGCCACTCAAGCATGTATGCTTTGTTTTTAAAAAGGCAAGGGCACCAAGGCATTTTCTCCTTTGTAAAGGGCACCCTATGAGGAGATTGCAAATTTCTACTGGACAATTTCAAGGGCACCAAGGCAATGACCAATGACCAAGGGGTATGGCAGAAATCGCCTTTGAAGTATCACGCCTGGCCACTGGTTAACATATTTTTTGCTAAGCAAAGAAATTTGAGACAAATTTACCTCTTCAGCTATATTGCTTAATGTGTCCATACCAAGCTGCTGTAATGCTGAGCAGCTATTGTGAATACACAGCAGAAGAAACCGATAGAAGGTCCTATGGGCTGCCATCACTTTCTTATTATGGTCCTCGAAAGATAGATTCCTCAGGATGACAGCGACCTATAAGCACAGGAGAAGGAAGGATACAGGAAATTAGTTTCTGAGCATCATTTATCAATTTAAGTCCAACTCATTTAAAATTGTCACATACAATGAAACTCTCCTTGTTCTGGCAATCATACAATTTAATCTAAAAGTGTTAAATATACACACCCTGGAAAACCTAAATGTACTTAAAAAAATATAATATAACAATTAAAATCAAGATAAGATACGTTAATTTAAAACACTGCATTCATTGGAATAGATAGATAGTTTAGATGGCCAACGACCAAATTACAGGAAAAATGACAATTTATTCCATTATAGTTTACATAAAAAATAGTTTACAAATAAAAATACACAGCAAGCTTATTAAAAAATATATCACCATTGGAGGCTATATTTAAAGATACAAAGAGACATAAACAAACCACCATCAAAAACACACAAACGAACACACTCCCTATGAAGTAAATTAACAAACTAAGGAATGGGACTGTTTTGAAAATTCCGAGTTCCTTATAATGCAACTTGGAGAAATTGTTGGCACTCCGCAGACTGCTAGAATAAAACCACTGAGATGGTTAAGGCACAATATTTAGTTTCAATGTAAGGTTTTCAATCCACAAACATTGCATGTATGTGAACAGTTCTACCCACTGTTTCATTATTGAGTTGCATTCCTCGTAACGTTGCAATGGATCAACATTCAAGGATCCATTTCAGATTCTGTAAACACGTTTCTTGCAAAACAAAAAGCATGTCAGGCAGAACACCATCACACTACTCCGCCTTAAAATCCCTCCCTTCATCCAAGCCAAGCTTTGCAGATTTTTTTTACTGATGGCGCGCACACCCCTTAAGACACTGCGCCACATTTTCTAGTGCCCGACACTTCCTCGCATGACAAATGCCAATCTCGTGCTCAAAATTCCCGATCTCGGACTTCATGAAATTGAGGTCCGGTTTGGATCGCTCTAGCTCCATTATGATTCACCCGGAGAGAAATCCGATATCTGGCCGTGTGCTCTCCTTATCCTACCAGATGCAACTGCTTCTATCTGTCTTAACCGAACCCTTTGTAATGCAATAAGAGCCGGACGGCTTTACAGCCTGCCCCAGTTTTCCCCCGATCCATCACGGCGAAACAAAAAAGTGTGTCAGGAGAACACCCTCGTTCAAACTTGAAAAACTACGCATCATGACTGTTCTAACAAGTCAGACAGCAAATTTGATTTTTCAAATATCTGTCAGTCTTAAGAAAATAATGGCAAATAGATTTCACATAGCTTCTCGATTATGTGTCCTGATGATCTGATGAATGTTATTTGCAGTAAGTTATTTACATCTTATTCATGATTGCAGTTTCAACACAACATCGTTAACACATTCAGAGATAAAAAGCATTCACCAAGAAAAGTAATTTGACATTATTGTTCAAGGGGATCATTCAAGTTCAAAATAACTGATCAATGAGAAGTGAAATGATCTGCAGTTCAAACAATTAATTTTAAAATCAATTTCAAACATGAAACTGAGAGATAACAATTAAAATACAAATTTCATAGAGCTGCATAAGAACAAAAAGTAGCTTAGCACAACAAAATTATGCTTACCAGAACATGGTCACCAACCAAAATGCCTTTTCTCAAATATAATTTACAGGTATCCTGCTAATATTTGTGTAAAAGAAAATTGTATAGCATTATTGTATAGCTTAAGCAGCTTCCTGAAATTGGGCCTTGGTTGCCACAGCTCAGACACTATAAACAACCTGGGTATCTGATTTAAAGGAACACGTTGCCTTGGATCGGTCGAGTTGGTCTTTGAAAAGCGTTTGTAACCGTTTTTTATAAAATGCATATGGGTAGAAAGATGTTGTAAAAGTAGAATACAATGATCCACACAAACATGCCTCGAAATTGCGTGGTTTTCCTTTTACCTCGTCGCCTAACACGGTCGGCCATTTATGGGGGTCAAAAATTTGACTCCCATAAATGGCCGACCGTGTTAGTTCGCACAGTAGAAGGAAAACCACGCAATTTCGAGGCAAACTTGTGTGGATCATTGTATCCTACTTTTAAAACATCTTTCCAACCATATGCATTGTATACAAAATGGTTACAAATGCTTTTGTTTTGACCAACTCGTCCGATCCAAGGCAACGTGTTCCTTTAAGTATTCCCAACCGTATTATGTAATTGGCTTACAACAACACACTGCAGAGCTGCATCAAGCATTTATAACAACATTTTGTTTTATGTTTTGTCGTAAAAGCCTCCTAGCAGGGGGGTGGAAATTACAACAACAACAACAACAACAACAACAACAACAAACAAACAAATGGTAGAGTAGGCGAGCTAATTAGCACTTACCTGAAGTATCCGTTGTCCTTCGATATCATTAAGTCCCATCTGTCTCACAGTGAACATATCAGCATCTTTGACTTTACAGTGACCTAGGACAAACAGTAAAGAGGTCACATGTCAAACTTTAACAGGTCTGCTTTGACACATGAAGCTCTCCATCAATTTCATTATTGGTAACAAAAAATGCAAAAATAATAATATGTACTTTAATAACGTGATTTTACAAGGGAGATCAAAGCACTGAAAATTTATAGAGAAATAACTAGGGTGCTGTGAACCCAGGGGTCGATTTCACAAAGAACTTAGGACTAGTCCTAGGAGGTATTAAAAACTTAAGGCTAGTCCTAAGTTAGGACGAGTAACTCATCCTAACTCAAGATAAGACTAAATCTGAACTCTCTGTGAAATCCACCCCTGGTTTACATCACTCAAAAGCAAATGACATACAATATTTTAAAATGGGAACAATCAGCATACGTACACTCTTTTCTCATTTTAACACAGCGTTTCTCATTTAAAGTGCTTTGCTCCATTTTCATGTGGTTTGCGTGAAGAATAAACTGAGCTCCAGAGACACTTACCTTTTGTTCTCAGTGTGTCTGGTCCGATTATCTCCCGTATATCATTGTCCGTCACCGTATCATACCAGAACGTCACAAAGTCACGCTCTGTCGTAGGTTTCCAATCCTCCTGATACAAGGACCTATAACCTCCAGCTCCTGTTACAGAAAAAATCAAAGGTGATATACATCCATCATTACTATACATTACATGTTTACACCATAGCTCTATGTCAGGCCTGATACTTCATGAGAGGCTATCAAGGCAATTGCTGATTGCCTTGGTGCCCTTGAATCGCTCTAGTGGAAATTTACAATTTCCTCACAGGGTGCCCTTTACCAAGGAGGAAATGCCTTGGTGCCCTTGCCCTTTTTAAAAACGATGCATACATGCCTGCTAAGTTGCGTACACTGTGTGGACATTCTTTTGTTCTGTACACACTGTCAACACTGTAAATAACACTGTGTGGATGTGTGCAAGTCCACACAGTGTGTAATTTCCAAAATTATGTGGACTTGTTTTGATCTCAGGTCCACACTTCGTATGTAGCGTGAAATCATATACATGTATGCACAGGCAGTTTTATGGCACCCCACAAAGATTGGAGCACTTTAAAAAGCTGACTTAAATACAAACAATGCATGATATATTAAAAAAAAAATATAACAAAAGCATTAATGGCATGATGTTGTAAATAAATGGGCTGTGAGTAAATTTGTTGATAAAAGCTGGCATGTGTTGGCTTCCTATGTAGATGTTACAAGGAAGAGAATCCATGAGCCAAGGGGTAGAGGCTTGAAAGGCACAATCTCTAGAACTCGACTTAGTGTGTGGGTCAAAGGATAAGCAGGTGCGAAGACAGATCTATTGACAGAGATGAGTTCATGAAGATATGAAGGTGTCATAGAGTTGATACATTAAATACGCAATGACGAGAAGCTTGAAATTAATGCGTGCTCGGATTGGTAGCCAAATGAGGGCGACATAACAAAGAGTAATGCAAAGATTACTCATCTTGTTTGTCATTGCTATGCACAGGTAAATAAGTGTGACAAGCAAGCACGATTAAATACGCAATGACGAGAAGCTTGAAATTAATGCGTGCTCGGTAGCCAAATGAGAGCGACATAACAAAGAGTAATGCAACGATTACTCATATTGTTTTTCATTGCTATGCACAGGTAAATAAGTGTGACAAGCAAGCAAGATTGATTAACTTGTCACAGGTTGAGTGAGTAGTGAGATTGAAAACTAGGCTGTGTCAAAATTAGCAGCTGCGGCTACAGATAGGACTGAAGTAAATAGGACCCCCTTAGCATCACCCTTAGCAACAGCCATAGCTGTAGCCACCTATTCATATATTTCCTAAGCTGGGAATGAATTTTTGCAAAGACTTTCTGAACCAATGAACTATCTATCTATCTTCAAATTAGTACATCCCTCCAAACGAAATCAAATTCTTTGAAAAATTACTTCTTTCTCTGAAACTACGTTACTTCAGTGGGAGACGTTTCTCACAATGTTTTATACTATCAACAGCTCCCCATTACTCATTACCAAGTAAGGTTTTATGCTAATAACTATTTTGAGCAATTACCAATAGTGTCCACTGCCTTTAAAATGCTCAACATGATGTAGTCGTGGAAAAAGTGCAGTTTATTATCCACTGCATGTACAAATTGTAACATGAGGTTCAATACGATAATGAATAAATAATCAAGTGGTGTCAGCATTTAAGCCGTTCTCTCCGAGGAGGGTTGCAGCCACCTTACCTTCGTAGAACACTCCGCAGTGTGCAAGGAGTAGATCAATCAATTTCACTGCCCGCTCCAGGTGTAGGACATGCCGTCCCTCATTAGACAACAGTGTGCAAACGTTAATAGCAAAGTCTACCTCGTTAGGCAGACCGCTTTGTAATGAGAACATGATCTTGTCATATTCAGAGATGCGTGGCTTCTTTGTGCACAGGCCTGCGTTTGAGCGGACGAGGTCTGTAACAGTTAAAAGAAACAACCTTGTTATTATTGGGAAAATATAAAACAAATTCCAGGGTATTGTTATTATTATCTTTCGGGCATTATCAAACTTCAGTGTTTATTTCTCACATCGTCAGCTGAGTGCTATAAGGTGTTAATTGCAATTGTAATTGTAAACCCATTATGATCAGTAGGTCGTTATGTGAAAAATGCGAATAAGTTTGGAAAAATAAATCAAAATCCACTTGTATTTTTTTCCTTGGGAAAAATAATGTTTCTTTTTGCTAAACATCTTTTTTTTTTACCAGGAGTTCAAAAATGTGCAAAACCAATTTTATGAAATTCTTACAAACTGCACTAATGACTGAGCGAACGAATAATCCAAATAATCCAAATAATCAATTTCAAGTAACTGCTCTTACTGCACAACCAGTTCCGCTCTTCACTTAAACCTAAAACATGTCGTCACAAATCTGACAAAATGCTGACAAATTTACGCTGGCGTGTGTGTAACAGTATATTAATTAATTATTCATCAGTATGTCAGATTTGCAACAATGTGTACATGTAGCACTTCACAACATAAAATAATTACAGGCAGTTCCAATTAAATAAAGCAATATCAATAAATATAATATTATCCGCATAAGTCAGAAATATTTAATTGGTACAACAGGAGAGAAAAGAAACGGTAATTTATTTAAGACTGAAATCAAAGTTAGTTTTTTTTAAATCACTATGCGACAATTTCTCACTAGCAGTGGTTGCCTTGTGCCTCCGTTTGTCTTTTGGTGAATGTAAATGGTTAAACTGTAACTCAAATACATTGTTAACTATCAGAATTATTTGTTTTTTTCTTCATATTTGAACAGTTAATTTGGAACTCAATTACAATGTATTTGTTTTTCTTCATCTTTTCAAGAACAATTTTTTAATTTGGCAAGAGGGAGATTAAAATCCCTCCAGTTATTGGCGACTCTTTCTAGTTTTGAGTGTGGAACATTTTCTGAAACTTACCTGAGATCTCCCTGCCTCTCCTCGTGTCCATGTTCCTCTTCTGTGGCACGCTCGACGGCGTGGCAGGCCGGGAACGTGAACGTAATACCTCCTCAGCATCTTCCCCCTGGTGATGGATCCTCTCATAGGACTCCAAGTATCTGAATCAAAGCAAATCAGGAGAAAACAATGAGTATTAAATTGCACAGAAAAAAACAAATAATAATAAAAATAAAAATCCAACATTGATTCTTTTTTAGAATCTCCATGTGTCCCTCAGGTAGGATAAAACTTGTTCCGGAAGGAAGCCCATCTGAAGTACATCATAACATAAGATTGTTAAATTTGCATCGAGGATACAGAATATTTGGTTTTTACCAGAGTAACATGCTTGTGATATTTTATCACATGACTCGGGAAAGTACTGAGTATACAGTGCTAACACACATCGGTGTATGGGTAAAAACCAAAATTAATACATCATAACAGTTACTTTTAGAAGTGTGACGCATACTTGTAAAAATGTGATGTAACCTGCGACTTCTCTACCATGTGAAGAAAACATTATAACAGTTAGCTCTTACTGTCGCCCAGCCTTCAAATACTGTATCATTGAACATTCCTCATGCTTACAGCAATCAGAGTGATCATAATTGGATGAAACATGTATGTCCAATTAATAGTAGTATACAATCTTAAAAAGCAAAATCTCTCTACTGCACTTAAAGACATTGGACACCTTTGGTTACTGTCAAAAACCAGTCTTCTCACTTGGTGTATCTCAACATCAAACATGTGAAAATTTGAGCTCAACTGGTCGTAGTTAAGTTGCAAGATAATTATGAAAGAAGATGCGACCTTGTCACACGAAGTTGTGTGCTTTCAGATGTTTGGTTTCAAGAAGACCTCAAAATCTAACTCTGAGGTCTCGAAATCAAATTTGTGGAAAACTTTGTCTTTATCGAAAACTACGTTACTTCAGAGGGAGCCGTTTCTCACAATGTTTTATACTATCAACAGCTCTCCATTACTCGTTACCAAGTATTTAGATTTGGATTTATTTGGATTAACAATAGTGTCCAGTGCCTTTAACTATCATATGTCACGCAGACAGAGGAAAATAACTGACACTGTTGAAACTCCTCAGCCTGTCACCAAACTATGGAGGAAGGAATGTATAGACCTATAGACTTTTGAACCTTTGAACCCCAAAATAATCAAAATGTTCCTTTCCCCAGGGGAAATCCCCCAACCAAGTCATAAGTCCAAATGTCACTTCCAAAAACTACACGCATTTATGACAGGAAACACAAATTAAATATAGGAGTATACTGATTATTTTCAATCACACTGGCAAATTTCTCACGGGTTGTAAAATGTATTTAAGAACCTAAAACCTAAAACCAAATCACCAAAACTTCTAGCATGAGGGATCAAAACTGTTACACTTAATTGCGTTTCTTGTCTTACATTCAAGTTTGCTAAAAATATGTGTTGCTGCAAACATTTAACAGATTATTAAATGATGCAAAAATGAACAATTTAATAAATTACATGTACAGACAGCAGTTCATAAACCTCTGAATATTGAGACCTTCATGAAAATACAAGGATGTCAAGAATGACAAATGAATTTCCAGAATAAATTTTTGGCACCAGATACATTTTCTTTAAAAGAAATATAATAATCCCATGCACTGCAGTACAATATCTGACAATGTTAACACATAACGCACACTGTACTGTATTAGCGTGTGTAAACCCGCTGTGTGTTCACCATTAAATAGATGGTACAGAGAGATAAGTACTAGTCCAGTTCATCACAAAGAAATGACTGCCAGCAACTTGTTCAACAAACACTGGCAGCTGCTGTAACCCATCCCATTCATCTGTACACATTCAGACAATTGATTCAAAGTACACAATAATGTATAATACCCATTGAGCTCAATAACTGGCTATATATGGCTTTCAAATACACAAAGAGTTGACTATTATTTAGTGTTATAAGATACTGTTTTGTTATACAGTAATTATTTTAAAAACCACTGAACCCATCCTCAACACATCAAAATCCACCAGGTTTGTTTTTTATTTGATGTTTGAATGCGGACTCTGTGATCATTCATGGTGCCACCTTATTTAATCAGAGTCAAACAGTTTTGGTCAGCATGCGTTGTTGGATATGTGTTACAGTTAGTAGTATATAATTGGAAATGTTTTATTGTGAACTAATGTATTGTCAAAATTTGTTATCTCTTCGGATGTTCTTCACAACCTCCAAATTGATTCGGTAGATAGAAGGCACGGCAATGCATCAATGAATATGTCAACATTGTCAGTGTCAACAACAGGATATGAAAAATCAAACACTATTTAACCTTGGAGGTAGAAACCATGGAGGTAGAAAATGTAGGCCGAGTTAAGACAAAGTATGTTCACTGAAATTGTTAAATTACTCGATGTCCTCTTATGACTGATGATGAGGCAGTTTTGTTCAAATCCTTTGTTTTCAAGATACATTACTTACTCAATGAGCAAAAAAAGAGAAACAAATGTGTTCATGAATATCGCATTACTAATTGTTCATTGTTCCCACACTGACTACTATCCTGTCAACACTTAATTTGAATAAAACAGTGAGTCCGTCAATTAAAACATCAAGTAATGAACTACAACAAGGGAAACTGACTGGGTAAAATTTAAAACAAAGTACAATACATTGTACATGTATGTACTATACATTTCTGTACAGTAGTACTATCCTAATCGTTGACCATGTGTAAACTGTAATGAAACATTCTTTGTTCATTCAGTGCTCCTACCATATGCTGCAAGTCATGACAGAAATTTAATTAATTAATAACTGAAAAACCCCCAGCACCAAGTCAATAAACATAGATTAGGTACATGGCTCACTATCATGTCAATGGTAACATTCATGTCCATCACAAGGTAACGGGAAATGTTTATTGACAAAATTACCAGTACGACCATTTACTGGTGGCTACAATGCAACATTGTACATTTGTATGTACATTTGTATACATGGAATGGAAACTATTAAGTACAAAATTACTAACATCATGGAGGTAGAACATGTAGGCTACACATACCAGATGCAACAATGTACATTTGTAACATGTGTGGGGGGGGGGGGGTGGGGGAGCTCATCTGCATGGTAGTACGCTCCAAAACACAATGCAACAAAAGGTTGCATTGCCCGGGCAGAAAGCTCAGGGAAAACGGCAATGCGCAATGACAATAGGTAACCCATCATGGGCAGCCTTGAGTATTATCCTACACTCAAGCTATGGGAACTACAGTATGCTCGCCCGCTACTCACTGTGTAATATGGGCCACTTCCTCTTTTCAAAGGGCTCTTTTCACGAGGTTTTATAGGGGCCATGAGAATAATAGCAATTTAATAATCTGATCCAGCCTATCCAGCAGAAGGGGTACAGCAGGTCTACGCAGTTCAGCAGTGTACTTTGTAAAACGATACTGCTGGATATATATTGATACGGAATGAGTAAACATACATCAAATGATGACTGGTAATTTGACAAAACAAGTGTAAATCGGAAAAATGGAAATTATTCCCCAAAGATTCAACCACTGTAACTGATATTTGTTTACTTTTAAAATCCAGTTGCCTGGCGCCTACAATCTGATGAGTCTATGTATGAATCTAAGCAGCAACACAACCTACAGTATTCTCTATGTTCATACTACGCCAAGGTCTATTATGGTCGTAGGTGTGCTGCAGTACAAAGCACCGTGTTGCGTAGCGTGCATGTAATTGCTATCTAAATTGTTATTATGTTAGCGGTAGGGCTTTTCATTGTTAATGTAATTATAATAAGACAGAGCTTTGCTTACTACCGCTACTGGGGAGTCTGACAAAGGGCCGGGGCAATAAAATATTTAGAATTTTATAAAATTTTTAACTTTAAATAGAAACAATATTTTTAACAATATAAAACATGGGATAGTGGAATTGTAAAAACAATTTAAAGGAACACTTTGCCTTGGATCGGACAAGTTGGTCTATAAAAAGTGTTTGAAAACGTTTGTTATGAAATGCATATGGTTAGAAAGATGTTTTGAAAGTAGAATATAATGATCCACACGAGTATCACTCAAAACTGCACGGTTTTCCTTTTACGTCGCGAACTAACACGGTCGGCCACTTATGGGAGTCAAAAATTTGACTCCCATAAATGGCCGACCGTGTTAGTCGACGAGGTAAAACGAAAACCACGCAATTTCGAGGCATATTTGTGTAGATCATTGTATTCTACTTTTACCGTACATCTTTCTACCCATATGCATTTTATAACAAACGAACGCTTTTCAAAGACCAACTCGACCGATCCAAGGCAACGTGTTCCTTTAACATGTGAAGTAATGGATGTGATAGCGTTTGCTGCAAGCCAGCACTATGCATAATGGTTTTAAAACAAGGGCAACATTTTGTCACGATACAAAGAACTTGTCACTCTTACTACAAAGTGTCTAAAGAATGGAGAAAAAAATGCGATTTAAAAATGTTTCGAGGAGAAAAAAATGCGATTTAAGTTACATTAGTTTTTCAAACTGCTGTTTCAAACCTGCTTAAAATGATAACTTTTCAGACAAAAATAAAACTGAATAATTTATTAATACACAACTCCCCATGTGTTTTCACTCCTGCAACTTTAGTTCGTAATTAATTCATTAACACATACCACATTTCGTGAACATGAAGGAAAAACAAAAGTGTTGCCAGCAGAGTGTCATGTTTTTATAACACAATGTGTAGGCTTTTACCACAATGCCTATATTGAGACCTACCGTGATGCAATGTAAGTCACTTCATAAAAATACTATGCTTCCAGATACATACAAAATGTATTGTCACACACCTGCCCCTGAACCTGAACCGTGCAGGGCTGTATGCTTTGTTTTTGAAAGGGCAAGGGCACCAAGGCATTTTCTCTTTGGCAAAGGGCACCAAGGCAATGACAAGGGGTAACGGAGGCAATCGCCTTGGTTGCCTTCGTGAAGTATCAGGCCTGACAGTGCTGGTAGCACTTTTGATTAAAATACATTGGACTATCCAAAAAGTTTCATGAAAATACAGAATGGCAAATCTAGTGTTGCGTACTAGTTTGTATTATATTAGTGTAATTAGGTTTTTATGAAACCTGCACATAATACATGAATAAATGAATAATAAATGAATAAAATTATTACTAGGCTACTTAAAACAATTACGTATTAGGTACTGAATGCAAACTTGCTGAATATATTAACAGTAATGAGTATGTTAATAGCTTGTACAAAAACCATTTTGAAAAACAAAAAACGTTATTTTTGACAGAAAATAACGGGAAAACCCACCCTTGTTTCCCCATGTTTTGCCGTATCATGACATGTGTTTAAAATAAATCCGTAATTCTCAATATCGAGAATTGATATTGTTTTAATGTTTTCTCAAAAAGTAAAGCATTTCATGGAATAATATTTCAAGAGAAGTCTTTCACCATTACCTTCTGTAAACCCTGTAAGTTATTTGTAAACCTGTGAACTTTTAATTGTTTTCCTGTACCGAAGTTGTCCAATGGCTTTAACAAGTAGCGGTGCACTCATGTTGTACATGTACATGTACATTGAAATCTATTAGTACACAAAACTGTACACTATTCATATAAACCATGTTAAAATTAAACAATTAAATATATACATGTAGGATTGGCCTTTACATGGACACACATGCACTTTCAACCTTTTTAAATAAACCCAACATCCCACTAAGTCAGTGTATACAATGCAAATTGCCATTACACTATCCCTCTATTGCCCCGTTGGCTTGCCATATTTCTGTGTTGTTATTGTACACTGCAGTGCTGTATTGACCTTTTTAATATTTACATGGCAATCCATCTGCATACAGTGTACATGTACATATTGTGTATGTATGCATACTTAACAGATAGTAAATGGTCGATGATTAAAGTGTGTACACTATTCAGCTGTGGTTTAGTGTTTTTAAATAATATTGTGAAGAATGTCCGTTTATGTAGGTCCAGTGTTGATATCACATGGCCCTCCAATACATTGTTGAACATTATTATCAGACAGTGTGTAAATAAACTAAGAATAAAGTTCATACAATGCAGAATATGTTGTGTCAATGTGCAAGCACAGTGAACGTTACAAAATCAAAGCAAATAGTTTGGCATATCAACACCGAGAGATCGCAATAAAAGTAACGATTGGAAATACTGACAAATGGCTTTAAAATGGTAGGGTGGACTTCTTGACTGTGGTGCAAGTGCAAAGTAATATTTACATTCTTGTTTTACTGACTTAAAGCCACAATTTTGTCTGACTGTATTAACTAAACAATATCAGAGTTTTACAGGTTAAATATAAAAGCTCAAAATTGTGCCGATCTTACTGAGAAATATTTCAAATTGAAAAGCTGTTCTCACAGAGAAAACCTTTGAAAATTGCCGGGAGGGATGACTATTTTGATCATTTCAATTCAAATGAACAACAGATTTAAATATATATCTTGGAGCTCCCAGTAAATGGGGTTTATTGATCAAAGAGTGGTCTTCAAAGTATTTGAATGATCGCCAAAAGTAATAATCTTTTTTTTAAATTGATGCATCTTGCATCTAATGGCCTTCTGATCATTATGAGTATAAAATTGCAACTATTGCTCTTCTTATACATGTACAATGTACATTGTAGCACTGAGCCAGAGATTTTTTGATTTATGTACATTTGTACCCAACAGAATTGTACCTTACGGTTGCATGACTTAAAGGAACACGTTGCCTTGGATCGGACGAGTTGGTCTATAAAAAGCGTTTGAAACCGTTTGTTATGAAACGTATATGGTTAGAAAGATGTTTTAAAAGTAGAATATAATGATCCACACAAGTATCTCTCAAAATTACACGGTTTTCTTTTTACGTCGCGAACTATCACGGTCCGCCATTTATGGGGGTCAAAATTTTGACCCCCATAAATGGCCGACCGTGTTATTGGACGAGGTAAAAAGAAAACCACGCAATTTCGAGGCATATTTGTGTTGATCATTGTATTCTACTTTTACATCATCTTTCTAACCATATGCATTTTATAATAAACGGTCAAAAACGATTTTCAAAGACCAACTCGACCGATCCAAGGCAACGTGTTCCTTTAATACTTTTATGATTGTTATTGCCAAAACTGTGGTCATTGAAAAGAAGCGACTGTTAAAAAACAAAACGTTCATTGCTTGGATACAATGTATGCCCTTTGCTCATGGATACAAAAAGCTCACTGTCTGCAGCAGAACAAAATTGTGCTATTTGGGTATAATTTACAAATCTGCATTTTGTTTTACACGTCAACCCAATTCTTAACCTCATAAGAGACCCGAACGCATTGTAACGAAAATTTTAAAAATATTATTAGTGATTTGTACCAAAACGATGTCAAGGTTTCTGCTAAATTTAATTAAGTGTTATTCAATTCAGTCAACAAATTTATAACAATATGTGTAGATTTGTTTTTAATTGCTCAAAAAGGTGAGAATCTCACATGCAATTTTCTGTAAAAAATACACAATTAAATAATGCATAAAATGCATTGCGATTGGAAGGTTTGATTTTCTGCCTGAAAAGAAGAAGGGAAACTGAAAACCGTACATGTGTATTGAAGATTGCCCCAGGTATTCTAGAACCTGAATTACACAATCAAGTTACAAGGCTAGAAATTTTCCCATCCGCTATTTTGCAGGGTGAGTATTGAAACATTTCGCATAGATGGAACTCCAAGGAGTCGGCCACAAGGTTGTGTGTTGCCAGTTGACCTTAAAACCATGTACACATGATGGTACCCTTACTCCATGTGAGCAGGCATGATAGGGAAGGGTAATGACCTTCAACATCACACCAGGCATTGTCATTGTATGTGTACACAAGAAAGATAAACAAACATGTCTTCAACAATTAACAGAAAAAATCCGACTGAATGCTGGATGCTTTGTTGGCATTACATCTCAAATTGCCAGCTAAAGTAATTTCAGAGAGCGAGTGCACCACGGAGGAAAGATTGAGTGCGATGTGGGATGGGAGGGTTTGGTAATTGTGGTCTTATCACAATTTTCAAATTAATGAGGAATTAAATATTTTAAATTAAAGAGATCTTTGTGAAAAGGTAAAAATAGTTATGTGTCATATCTAGGCAAACAATAAGAAGTCTGTAAATTGATTTTTGTTTTCTACATGTAGTTTTAATTTTGTGATGGCTATGAGGAATTTGAATCATAGGTTATTATTGATCTTATTTTTTAAATTCTGTCATCTGTTCTGGACTAAAATGTTTTTATGTAAATACACTTTGATTATGTTACATTGAGAGGGGGGGGGGGGAGGGGCGACGGTGGAGACTAATTCAGTCCAACCTGTTACAGTTTGAAAACATGTTGTTGTTTATCATATCATGCCATTTACTCCTTTGTAATAAAATGTACTGTAAAAAAAACCAGCTCACTTTGACATTTGAGATGAGGAATTAATAATATCGAGTGACAGAGAGTTATGTAAAAGCAGAAATAATTGACTTGGAAAATTGTCAAATTTATCTTTCCTTCTGCCTCACCAACACGCATGGTCAGTGCACAGTTTATGAAACCTCGTTAGAACTGTTTCTTCTCATGTGTTGTAACATGTCAACCAGTCATTAGACCAGAAAAGTTGATAGGATTTGAGGCACTGCATGGTGAGGTTTCAATATTGGTTAGCGGCAACACATGGTGTCACCACAAACCAAAAAAGAATTTTTTTTTAATTGATTGGCGATTCTCTAATCAAGCAATTATTGTACATCGACCACTACTAACAAAGGTATATGCCGGTTTAAGTTAATTTTATTTGCATGCCGGACCCAAACCTAAGAATTGGTGACACCATGAAAAACACCCACTCCCAAACTGAATTACAAAAAAATTATCTTTTAAATAATATTAGGCACCCTATCAGAATAAAAAACGATGTTTAAAAAAAGGCTGAGCATGAGGAGTGGGGAACTGAATAAAGGAAGGAATGCTAAATTATTATGTAACATAATGTAAGAATATTATATCATGTAGCCTAATGGTCAGAACAGGGATTCAAACTGAAAGAAACTTACTTGACGTAGAACTGTCGCAGAGCGTAGATTGCATGACCGCAGGTAGCCGGAATGCCAAAATACTCCTGCAAGGTTTCCCATTTTCCTTGTTCAGTGACCTGAAAAGTTAAATATAATTAACAATTGATTAATGATATCAAGTATATTGTATACAACGAATAGGTTTTCATAGTTTCAATATCAGTTCAACATGACCCAATTTCATGGCTCTGCTTACCGTAAGCAAAGAATCAGCGCTTGAGGAAGCAGGGAATTCAGCACTCATCAAGCATACATGTATTTTACAGGGAATTTCTGCGATGTGCGTAGTGCACATTGTTGAGCCATTCTTCACTTACGTGTACACAGCTAGTGCAAAAGCAGAGCCACTAAGTTAGGCCCTTGTTTTTATTTTTAGTCTTGGACCTTCACACTTGATCTTGGGCCTCGATGTCTTATTCTCAATCTCAGACGTCTGGGTCTAAAGCTCACTTCACCTTCCTGCTAGAAATGTGAATGCTATAAGATTTTTGAATTTTGAAGTTCGCCACGAATAATTTGCACCGAATAATTAGCGTCAGTTGACTTGTGCTGAAAAATTCAACGCAAAACCGGTGCACACACAGGCGTGGATTTGAATAGTAATTTTTTTTTTGTGCCAAAAATACACGTCTGTGAGAATGTGTTTTATAAATCAATCCAACTCTGATGGATTGGAATCGTGTCCCTTACAATGTAGGCAAGACATTGGCTTGAAAAGAAAACCATTACTCACTAACTCTTTGACCTCCACAAAATGCTGTACAAAAAGAAGCCCTATAAATTCAAATAATGGTAAGGATACGAGCCATAACATGGTGTATTAACCATTTTGTTTGTCAGCTTGACCATGGAGGTATTCATCACATTGTGTACCTCCATGGTTTGACCACATTTTTCTGTTTCATCATGGCTTAACTTGTAATCCTTCATGTACACAATACATGTATTCAGACATGTGTCACAGTGAAAGTCTTGAAATATATTGTCAACATTAAATTGGACAATTACGGTGAATCATTTAAAACAGTGGTTTAACAATAGGATGATGTCAATGCATGACCTTCACAGTAACATTTTGGTGGTAAGGTGACAAGGTCAGTGCCCTTGAATGTTATTGTTTGTATTTTGGCTGGATGTAGCCTTACTCAATACTAGATGATTTTGGGATTGAAGAACAAATTTATACAAGATGCTTTCCACGTATCAAGTTTGCAAACCAAGAAACAAGAATTAAAATTAAACTCAATGATTACTGCCTGTAAAAAATTACACTTACTACAGGCCTAACTTGGATTTCTGACTGTCCACGCAGCACCAATGACATCCACAGTAGTATGTATTGTGGCATAAAACATTTATTAAATATTTTGACCATGGGAAGGGCAACTTTTATAAAACCATTCGAGAGGTCATTTGTAAGGGAAAGGCAAAGACAACTGGTAATGAAACAGGTCACCCTAGTTTAACCTGAAATCTCAGGTCAGGGAACTAGACTGTATTTCTGAAGATTGTTGACCGACCATGTTTGGTGGCAATGATACAAATCAAATTTCCACTTTTCTTGAAAATAAAAGCACACCAGGTGACATGATTTTGACAAGTGACAAAGCTAGCGGACTAGTGAAAAAACAAACGAATTGCTGACAAGTTGGAACAAACCCTCTTTTGTAAATGTATTGGATTTAAACTGCCTCGTTATTGTCTGCACATACATTGTACTGTGGCCCCCTACTAAAACCTACAATGTAGCACTTTCATTTTTCCCAAGTGTGCTATCATTCCTTACCGATGAAATTCTACCATTGGGGATAAAGAACCTTGATTTGTTAGTTAATAATAAATGTAGTACAACCCTTATGTTGCCGCATTTAAAATCCTGCGTAAATTAATAATCGTTAGAAGAGCAAGGCATCCTATTCCTGGGCAAGAGTGTCAGAACATACATGTGTTTTAAATAAAAGCCACTGCTTGATTGCAATGCAAAAGTTTCCATCAGGTTGCTACACTGCTACATGTAGTTTAGACCTACTACTAGTACATTATTTAATCGTTTTTCCACTTGAAGCGTAAATTATTGAACTGGTGAATGACCTCCTGTGAAATGTCATAAAGACTTCCTCCTTTCAGTACTCAGTGTGGCATGTGCACCGTGAACACTATGACCATAGATACGGTTAGACCATAGAGTTATATATAAGAACTAGAGGGCGCACTGGCCTATATACGCACTCCGGCATGCGCACAGGCGGCCATTTTCTAAGTTGACAAAACTGGCATCCCACAGCGTGTGTTTGTGCGGCCATTTTGTAAGTTGAACAAACAGCATCGCGTGAGCGTTCAATAAAAAAAACCTCAAACGTGTATTTCATATTCAACGCGCGTGCAGAATGACGCGCTTGTCATCTTGCAGTCCCGTGGCGTTTGTGCACGAAGTATCACTCGTGCGCCCTCTAGTTCTTATATATAACTCTATGGGTTAGACCTATATTTGTTGACACTTTCAAAGGGGAAAGGTATTGAATTATGTTATATTCAATAGCAATGTGTCACAAAATAAAAAAGGAACAAGGCATAAAAAGTCAAATGAAATTTGTCTCCATAAAAAAACTTATGTTATTTGAGAACATAAAACAGAATGAGCTAGTTCAAAACAGAGTTGGGATGATCATTTAAGACCATGACTTGAAGACACGTGTACACCAATATGGACCTAGATTCAGTGAGCTTGCATTATTAAGGTGAACCGACATCAAATTCAAATGGCATGAGAGAAATCGCATCACAATGGAAAAGTTGTTAACTCTTAGGTTTTAGCCAATAGTTTCCAATTATTCCCACCCCAACCTTGTATCCTAATTTGTAATAATATTACAGAGACCAACTAAGGATTAATCTTAAGATTTAGGACAAGTTAAGTTCCGTATCCATAGATGTTAGGACGCATTAAACCCATCCTAAGTGCTTGTCTTACTCCTAACTCGAGACAGGATTAATCCATAGCATTTCGTGAAATCGGCTGCTTGCCTTATTTTAAGCTAACTGGTATCAAAAGGTAATCCTGAACCTACCTAAACAAAATAATAACAATAATAAAATTTAAAATAAATGTCACAGATAACAAATTTAGTTTAAAGACAGTGGACACTATTGGTAATTGTCAAAGACTAGTCTCGACAGTTGGTGTATCTCAACATATGCATAAAATAACAAACCTGTGAAAATTTCAGCTCAATCGGTCGTCGAAGTTGCGAGATAATAATGGAAAGAAAAAAAAACACCCTTGTCACACGAAGTTGTGTGCTTTCTGATGCTTGATTTCGAGACCTCAAATTCTTGAGGATCAGTAACATCAGAGACTTGAGGTCTTGAAATCAAATTCGTGGAAAATTACTTCTTTCTCGAAAACTACGTCCCTTCAGAGGGAGCTGTTTCTCACAATGTTTTATACCATCAACTTCTCCCAATTACTCGTCACCAAGAAAGGTTTCATGCTAATAATTATTTTGAGTAATTACCAATAGTGTCCACTGCCTTTAACAGTTACATGTAGGTGTAACAGTGCTAATAATATTTATAGTTGAGTCATGATAACAACTTCGCCTGGAATTTCATCTTTGTTATAAGTATAAAATCGTGAAACTTTTGAAGGGGCACCACAGCCAAGGCCAAGACCAAGAAATCAGAGGCCATGACCTCCATGGAATTCCAGGCCCATGATAAATAATTTGGCCATATATAGACGACCCATAATATGGATGACAAAAGAAATAATATTGCTTCTTTGAAAATAATCTTTCAAAGCTAAAAATTGAAAAGAAACAACCAAAACTAACAATAACTTTTGAAAGGTTTCTTTCATGGTTAGTATGACCACACTCAACCTCTTCCTTTATCAACTTTTTCCTAAAGCCTGGTTCATTCTTTATGAGAATTGCGAAAGTGAAGTAAATCTTCTTGCGCCACAATTTGGACAACAATGCATTCATTGTTTGTGCCATCAAAACCGCTTTGCATTCGCTTTCAGTTGAAGTATGAACGAGGGTTTATGGAACCAAAAACGTGTAATCTGCAAGCATTGCACCAATAAGTCTGTACCAGAAATGTTTAGGAAACATGTTGAATTTGACTGCACACTTTTATTCATTTATGACCACACTCAACAAAAGTGAAAAAGCAATTACAACAGAAAGTTAAAATCTGGGCAAATTAAGATAATATTTTTGGTCATGATGAGTGAAACACAAGCAGCAGTCCGACATCTTTCCCAAAATCTAAGTTTTTGGAGTAGACGACTGGTACGTAGACATATATCAGGTTCAAGTAAACCGTGTTGAATAGCAACCGCTTTTTAAAGAAAACAAAGATTTGAGTAAACAAGTCGGCAACTAATTAAACAAATAGTTGGGCTAAGATTTTTGAAATAACACTACCATCAAAAATGCACATAGAGAAAAGCCCTAAAAAAGTATCAACTAAACAGAGACAAAGCATTCCAACATGAAATCACATGTCATGATGATGCCAACCTAAACACTACTGAACACCCATCCCTTTCCCATCCATGCATTCCCTCCCTACACACAAATCCTCCCTATTCCAACAAGCAGTGCATTCACTTTACATTTGTACACAAACATTACCAACACCAATCAAGGAATCACCACTGTTTTCATGTGTTTTCGGTGAAGACAAAAACATGATTGAAAGAAAACCGATAGACACACACACACACACACACGCCCGACATTGATAGCATGTCGTGTAATTGCACCTTTTATCCGAAAACGAAATCCAGCCCGAAACAGTATTTTTCACAACGAACACCCGCCAAAACATCCCCCAATTTAGCAAATTAATCACTCCTTTCACGGTACATCATTCATCTGGCAATCTCCGCGCACATCTGTAGAAACCCACAGTCATGGAAATTATCCTCAATTCAAGCAAAGTTCGGCGCAAAATCCGAAAGTGGGGAACGTAGGGTTTGGGAATTCCGAATGTTAAAAATATCCTTACCTTCGCTAAACCTCCCCAAGCAATGACTTTGCTATACAGCAGATATAAATCCAACGTCTTCCCTGCAATTGTCGGCAAACGAAAGAATGGTGTCCTGCACAAACAAAAGAAGAAAAGGAACACACATGGAAGAGGAGTGAACTTGAGAGAACAATGGCATTGAAAAAGTTGGGAGCCCAACTAATGAAAGAGAAAGAAAACAGATTGAAGTCGGAGTAGACATTATTTTTTTGATTTACCCTTTCGTTGCGTGAAACTGACGAAGCTGGTTGGTAAACGCATAACGTTCTTGTTCGTAGATGTACGGATCTTTGTCCAGGAATTTAGCCATGATTTTGCCCCATGTACTCTCTCCCTTTCGGCACCTTTTCGTGAATGAGTTCTGTTAGGTCATCTGTTAATGAATTTCCTGTATGCCAAGTGGCGCATCAGTTTAAATTTCCAGCACCAATCTTGGTCACAGGAGCTCCGTTCATTGACAAAAAAATCCACTTCTTGTGCACGTTGAAAGGCCCTCCCTAGTGTTGAGAAACCGTTGACATAGGCCACTTTCAACCCGCGATTTTGTCCCTTTTTTGGCAGATTCCCTTAGAAATTTGCCTCGGGCATCAAAGGACAGTCCCTCCGCTCTCCGACGAGCCGGTCAATTTCGAATTCAGAAGACACTTGGTGATGGAAAATAGCCCACGTAGAGTTCAACTGTGTGAAGGAAAAGCGGTCCAAGAAAGCCGTAACAAAAAGGGCATAATGAACATGCCGAAAATAGCAATGGCGCTATTAGGGGGTGCTACAATTGCTAATACGCAGAGCCTCTCTAACAAACATGGCTGCGCCCTGCATATTCAAATTACGTATGGCGCGCCTAGAGTTTAAACTGAACAAATGGTAAAACTTTCTTTTTGTAATGGTTTGTCAGATGATTTGCCTATATTGACAAGTTCTTTGAGTTGAAAATGTTCTTCTGTGCCGAATGTTATGTATGTATATTTAATAATATATAATTATTCGTTGCTTTTGTTAATTTTTTTGATGTAACGTTGCGATGCTTTGTTTTGAAACAAGCATTGTTTGTAGAGGTATTTTTGAAACCAACTTCAATGGAAATCTTAAACAAATTAACATTTAATACAAAACGAGTCAATCGAGCACTTACAATATTATTTAAATAATAAAAAACAAAACTTTTTCTTGTTATTAGGAAACGGTTTGATCGCCGTTCAGCTGGGGTCGATTTCACAAAGAGTTAGGACTAGTCCTAACTTAGGACTAGCCTAAGAGATATCAAAAACGTACAGCTAGTCCTAAGTTAGGACTAGTAACTCGTCCTAACTCGAGATATAGTCCAAACTCTTTGTGAAACCCACCCCTGATCTTACATCCTCTGTGTTAAAACTTATTCATCAAGGTAAATCCATCCCACGCTATCTTTCAGAATTAATTTCAATTTACGTTTCTCATATTCGAACTGGAAGTTGTGTTGGTGTTAAACTTAATTATTTCTTAGTTGACCCAAAGCTTAGCTGAGTCTTATGGGGATCGACTTTTTCTATGTATATGCTCCAAATCTTTGGAATCAATTACCATTCATTTGAGGACTATCATCAACTTTAAAACTCATCTCAAATCATTTCTTTTTAAAAGAAATTATCTTTGAATCAGTGCCTTTTCTATGGTGTGATATAATTGTCTCGTATTGGTGTATCTCATTGTTTGTATTTTTGTCGTTTTAATTGTACAATTTAATCTTGCTGTATTTTGCTTATCTCTTTTTAGCTTTATGTTTAAACTATGAAAAAAAAATACTGTTCCGCGTTTTGAGATTTTTTTTATGTAAAACGCTTCATCAAAAATAATGAATGTTTTTGGGGGCCATGTTTACTGTTGTATAGAGCGGATAATTCGGGAAAAAAACACAGAAACAAATGTTTTGTTTTAATTATCAATTACATGTACGTTATTCAGGATCAGGATTATCTGAAGAAAAAAAGTGGGAAAAAGGTATATTTTTCCCTACATGCGTGGTACAGCCGGACCCATGTTTTGTTTAATGAGCAAATGGAATCAAAGGTATAATGTTTACTTATGCCCACAACTATAAACCGGCGGATTGTGACAATAAACCTAAGATATAAAATTTGTCATAATATTAAACAACTTCTTGCTCGATCTACTAGACGACGCTAAAACTGAAATCACCGTAAAAAAAAACGTTTCACTTAGAAGCCTCCTGCTGCCGTTATAGGCAGGCCATTTTTCAAGTCAGAACCTCGTGCGTAGTTCGCTGGTCAATACAACAAAATGCTATGGTCAAATACTTGCAACTTCACTTTACCGTCAAGTTCATATTCTACTTCTGACCTTATAGGGACTTACTCACTTGAATCTTCATTTTTGGAAAACAAAAATGCTCCACACTGATGCAGTTTGTCGAAAGAGGGACACGTTAGGACGTGTTTTTCAATTTTCCATGGCAGTTCCAATTTTGATATAGGCCTATAATGAGGAAATCAACTGGTCCGCCGAAAAAAAAGCTGATTTAAAATTGCAATTTTCACCCGAAAACTTCCCTCTCATAGAAAAATTATAGACATGCCCAAATTTGGTGCTCATTTCTATTAGCCAAATAACAACATAAAACAATCGTAATAAATTTAAAGCATTCACGATATAGATTTTTTGTTTTCATAAACGTTGTAAAACCATGATTTTCAAAGTTTTTAAAACAAACAAAGTATTCAGCATCGTTAGAGGTAAAGTGATTACATTTCAAAGCCAACAATGGAATTGGTAAAACAACAAAATAACAACTGAGGAAAGTGTGCCAGTTCTGCAGATAAATATGAAAAAGCGTCATAAGAATTTAGCAATATCACTTCGATCTATTTGATTGTCCATCATTAATATAAATATTACTTTGTGCAAAGCCGAATTGTAAAAATAAAGGAAGACACATTAACACATCAAATCATTATCACAGCAGTATATCGTCAGTTTTACCATCGAGCAATAAGTTATGTCATGACTTCACAGTCACTTCGGCATAATAAGACGCGGAGACAAAACGGCTTCAAAATTTGAAGTACACGCCCAGTCCATACCTCCATTCTCCGTACACGGTGAGGCATTCATGCATAACAACTTATTATGCAAATTACAGCCGGCCACGTGTTTTTGATGCTTGTAAACAAACCACGTACTGAGTGCAGTGATTCGCGGACACATCGTTCGATCGATCGCGCACATGGCCACGGCCCACGTAAAATGTACTTGATGCAAAGACACACACACACACACGCTAATTTCTGCAGAATTTCTCCCTCTGAAGAAATACTATTTGAAGTTGGCGCTTTAGACTCTGTTGTCACACACACCCGCGCTGTGCAGCATCAGAGCAGACGATCATCCCATCGCAGAGGTGTAAATCGGGATTGTGATCTACACTTAGTCCAGTCACTCTCTCCTGTCGGCCGGCTAGCTGACAGCCACTCTCGTCAGTTGCCAAGCGTTTTCGTAGGTGGGCGAAGCCAGTAGAGAGTATCTCTATCTAAAAACCACTCTCCGCGCCGTACGTTCTGTATCCTCTGAAGATGTTTCGACAATTCTTCACAGTTTTCTTGTTGGTGGGGCTTGCTTGCCAGGGTGATGCATTGTTTGATTGGTTGTGGAGTTGGAATGGCCCTTCTGATGTTACTGATCCTGAAGTCAACATGAACGCGGTAAGATCAAAATTATATTTCCTTCCACACCACGGTTGAACTTTTACCATTACCTGAAAGTGAAACTACTTCATTGCAAGACTGTCAATCGCCAACCGTCTTCATGCTGTTCGAGGCATCGTACCCCGGTCCCCGTCAGTCTGGTGTGTCGCGCTTTGAGTTTGATCAATTTAATTTAATACAAATAAGGAGTTTGGATTAGTCGTAACATTCGATTGTCCCAAGGGTCGGGATGATCATAAAAAGAATACGATTCCCTAAACTATTCATGCTCTATCTATAATTTAACAAACTAAACGAGGAAATGTCTGTTTCAATTTATTTAGCTTCAACAAGTTCACCCAAAAAACTAACTGAACAGAACTGAACTGAACAGAACTGTTCATTGTAATTTACTGTGTACCAAGATTGCAACGTTTAGTTCCAGAGGACTGAGTTTTATACTTTTTTTTTTTTTTTTAACACAAACAGTATGCAACAAAAGACAAAAAGTACAAACAGTTCGATCGATTGAAATTGTATCTTTTTACGTTTTTGATTGGTCCTTATTGTGTAGGGCCGCCAAAGTAAAACCCTTTTTAGTGAAATGTAACGGGTTTTTTGGGTGTTTTTTTTTTTTTTTTTTGGGGGGGGGGTTGAAGTAAGAAAAAATTATATCAGTTTGAAACATGTAAGAAAATTAAACATGTATAAGAAGATGCCCCACCATTGTCAGATTTACACGATTGCCACCATGCTGCAGCCGGCGGGCGAGGGAACGTGAATAACTCATTTGGGAATGTTGATGTCATATGTTTTGCAAAGCTAATAACGTTTCCAGATGTTGAAGAGTTAGTTCGACAAAAACAAAATTGACAAAATATTAAAATGTAATTTATTTTTATGTTAATTACTTAAGTTAGTATGTGTTTGTATTAGTATGTCAATGGAGTTATTAACTAACATAATTATGTCTCCGGTCTACACTGGCTGCAGACAGTTTAGAGCAGGGAGACTTAAAATGTATTACATTAATATTAACAACAAAAGGTATGCTTACTATTATACAAAAAATTACATAAAAGTAGTGTACGTGCGGTCCCTGTACGTGTATATTAATAAAGTCAATGACCTACTTTACAAAATACAATACTCAACTTTAACTACGATCAAGGTAAAGAATAGAAACAAACATTATGTGACCCAGATCTGAAGGAAGTTCAACCGAAAAAGTTCAGAATGACAAAATTCAAAGTATTATTTCAAGTGTACAGCTTTAAAAAATAACTTTAAAAAGTATGTATTACTTGTATACGATGTTTTGTTACATCACTGGTCATCATTTTGTTCCCTGTTTACGTACTCAAACAGCTTTCTCAATTGACAGGCTAACAGGACCTTTTTGAGAGTAAAATCCTTATTTTTCTCCAGCTTGAAAACTGAAAGTTTGGATCACTTTCCTTTCGAAAAGCAAACAATCTTTCTTCAGTTCAGGTCAACAGGTCCCTGAACCAGACCAAGGCTTGAACTAGTGTTTATAGTTCTCCATCAATTTAGTTTTGAGTTATAGTGCAGGCTTTCATGAACAGCTTATTTATTAGATCGAAGTATCTGAGTTTCTCTGACTTTGTCAGTCAATCAACCTGTAAGATATTGTCATAAACAGTTTTGTCAAGGATGCCATTTTGATTATGCTTATTCTGATAAAAGCACAGATTTGAAAACAAAAGTTTACTCCAAGCCATAGAGAAAGCATTTTTTCAGGACAATGAAATAAATAAAAGTTATAAAAAAACAGCACATGGTTTAAATTTGTCATTTTGAAGCCTTCATTTTGGGTAACAGAACAACTGACAAAGGACAGGAGTGTTTTCCCAATGACATAGTTTCAACATTTGAACTATGGTTTAAATAATGCAATGTGGGTCCAAGTTCCATAATGAGACCCATCCGCCGGGAAAGTTACTGAGATGACCATGGACTGTGATGACCTAAGCCAAAAAACTTCCATATTATTCCCATGATGTGTCCACCTGGCGACAGTTTGAGATGGTTCGAGTCGAGTTGCCTCGTGGCATTTCAACACCAACAGATGGTCCACAACTTGCTACACGGTGAACCTTGGAATCCCATTAACTTTTCTAAACATTCCAATTTTATTAAGATCTTCTCCAGATAAAGGTACACGTGTCCTTCTTGATAACAACCCCAGTTAATTCAGAAAAAGTACAAAAAACAATAATATTGGAAATAAATTGCCTAAAATTTACTAGTCTCGATCATTGGCAGAGCCACCTTCAGAGGTAGAGCTCACTGCAGAGTAAATGTAAAATCAGTACTAATCCTTCATAGAAAATTGTTTGCTGTTGTTTTCTAAATTCGTTCATACCGTTTTCTCACAATTTGAAAGTTTGAATTTCTTACAGTAAAACTAACAGCACAGACATGCCACCAAAAAATCCTCCAAAGACTGGTTATAATTGCTTCCAATGGAAACTCTGCACAGCAGTTAAAGCTGGTACTTCTATGGGTCTTTGAGTTGACACAGTGAACTAAATTAGGTTATGTACCATGTGAAAAAATACCCAAGGCAGGGGGTCAAGTAACTTCTTGGTAAGAATAACAAACTTTGCAGTCAGGCATTTAAGGGGGCCCCATGTGTGTCCTAGAGATACTAGAAGAACTGTAGTGCTGAAGAATTGTCGAAGGGGGCCTCTAACAACTTTAATAAAAACAAAATCAGCCTAAGATTAGGGAAAAAAATGTTTGAAATAAATAGCCAAGGGCTGCAGTCTATTCTAGTTGTAAAAGTTGGGGATGGGTTGATTCTTTGTTCCCTTATGGTTTGCTTTATCCATGACATAGGTCTTGTTTACAATGATCGCTCAATGTTACTATTCTAGGATTTAGCAAATCAATCAGGAGTTGTTATTTGGAATGTTGAGAGATGGAAATTCTGCTACTGGAAGAACAACAACCGTTTTTGTAAGGAAAAAAGGGAGTTTTCATAGCATTTTAAAAATCTTAATCCAGTTCCTTCCTCTTATTTTAACGCACACACCATGCAGTAACTTGAGCATTATGGTGATTTGGTAACATGGTGAAGAAAAGAAAAAAATTAAATGTGCAATATAAGCCTTGCTTTGATTGCTGCAAAAACATAAAATAATGAACAGCAGTGTTTTTTGAGGGTTTTTTGACAGTGACTTTCTTGACTCAAGTGCAGGTCCTCAAAGGCCAAATTGTTGCCTACACACAGTGCTGCTACTAGGCATGTGTTTTGAATCAGTGAGCTGTTTTAGTATGGCAATATTTCATACAGGCATGTAGGACTCCCATAAATAAGTTTTCTGGAAATTATGTGGGCAAAGATTGTTTATAAAACTCTACAATAATGTTCATATTGAACAAAAGCTGTCACAGTTAACTTTGTTTTGCATGGCCAAATTTTTATTATAAGACAAAACAACATTACGTACCATTTTTACCTACTCATACCAAGCCAGTTGTACAAAATAATTACCTCTGAGTGTCCGTCCAGAATACCCTACTGACCCCAAATTAGTTTTCGCAACTTTTATCTGCAGGAATCATCATCTATCTAGTGGGTGCCATTCAAAACCAACTAGTTTTGAAAGAAGCTTTCCACAGTTTATGAAGATTCCATCAGTTAAATCAAAATTCTACCCTCCTGTTTCCATCCACTGACCCAGTGACCCCCAAGCAGTCATCTACACACCTGCTTCAACTATTTGGATGGCAGGTTTTGTACCCCTATCTGGCAGCCTAAGGGTCACGTAGTCAGGCTGGGCATGGAATGGTCCACATTCCAAGATAATTCAAAATAATGGCATCCTGATAAGTTTTCAAACAATAAAAACCTACAAAATGTTGTTTTTATTATGATGTATTGATTTTCTTAAAGGCATTGTACACATTTGGTAATTTTTAAAAGACCAGTATTCTCACTTGGTGTATCCCAGTCCCAAAATATGCATACAATAACAAATCTATGAAAGTTTGGACTCAATTGGTTATCAAAGTTGCAAAAGAATATAAATGAAAGAAAAAAAAAACACATGTGTTGCACAATATATCGTCAAGATGTAGAATGCACATAAACCTTTTTTTTTTCAGACCAGATTTTGTTAAAGACTAAAGAGGCTAGTCAATTCACTCACTCATCGCCAGGACAAGTTAAAAAAATGGCAACAGTCCAAGAATTCCACCGTATGTAAACCATGTCCCACCTGTGGCATCACAAGCTCATATTAAAGAACAACAGAACCAACAGAGCCTGGACTTCATGCAGACATAATTTGTACACATCAAGAAATCATTTAATGTGATATTATTGCATGGGATTGAATCATTTGATTTTTATAAACTTTTTTTTTGAAGGGGGCACATCTCAAAAACATGCTCAGCTGTTACTTTTACAACTTTGTGTTGACATTATGACACAAACTGTAAACTTTCCCATGGAGTGTCAGAAAGACCCTAAAGTGTATCAAGGTCACTCTTTTTGCAAACAAAGTTTAGGCCTGGGTTTATACCCCACCCCAAGTTGAGGACCCTTAACTGCATTAGCCCACTAATCAGAAAAACGTGCACGTGCGAAATCCCATTTCCCACAGTTGGGAATTCAGTTCAATTTGTATTTCATTTGCAGAATTTAAACCTTGTTATTTTAGGTAAAGTAGCTGCTCTGGAAGGACTGTTTCTATAAGATTACAGTTGTGCCACTCGGTGTCACTCAAGTCAAGCATGTGACTTGTATTTGTAAAGTCGCTTGTATGTGAGAGAGCATAGAGTAAGGAGAGCTGTAGAAAAAGGCTTCTTGGTGGTTGTTTGTTGGGGTGTTTATTTACTTGTTTGTTTGTTTGTTAGTCTTTATGTTTGTTTGTTTGTTTGTTTGTTTGTTTGTTTGTTTGTTTGTTTGTTTTTGTATTGTTTGTAGCACCCTTATGCCATGCCAGATGGGACATTTAGGTATTTTAAAACCAGGTTAACATCTTTGATGTTACTTTTTGGAAGTTGTATACATAATTAATAAATTGCTTTTATTTTGTTTTTGTATTTTCCCAGCACTTTTGTCCAATGCTGTATTTTCAGAAAATCTAAAGTCACCTTACCTTTTACCATGACTAAATTGTTAACAAAGGAAAGTTATTCACTTTTTGAAATGACTTGCCTCAAATAGAAATAAAGCCAAGCTTTCAAGCCAAGGGAATATGAATCTTTTACTTTCCAAAACCATATTTACCAACTATGCACAGGGTACTGACCCATAACACACTTCTTTATCCTACCTCTCGTCTCGCTCGGGAATAGCAAAAATTGTTTTGAAGGGGTACCAAGACTTAATTAAGACCAGGGGCAACACAGGCCATGGACTAATATACAGTGTCACCTTATAAATAGGTGGTGTGTAAAAAGAATTGAATAGTCACATTTGCATTTATTGGTTGTATGGCTTCTGACTGGCATCTCCGGCGGACAAAGATTGACAAAATAGAGAGACTGCCAACATAGGGCTAGAAAGCTCAGTTGGTAGAGTGCCAGCACATTAATCCGTAGGTTGTTGGTTCAAATCCTGCTCTAGTCAACTTGTCTTCACTCAACCCCAAAATCATATTATATTTGACTTACAGACTGAGTTGATCACCAGTAAAGGGTATCCATGTGAAGAACATGCCGTCACCACAGACGACGGATTCATCCTCGGTCTTCAGCGAATCCCCTACGGCCGTGATGAAACCCCCGTCCCGCCATCCAACCAGACAAACGGCACACAACCCGCCAGGAAGCGACCTGTCGTCTTCCTCCAGCACGGACTGCTCTGCTCGTCGACAAACTGGCTGACGAATCTCGCCAATCAGAGCTTTGCTTTCATTCTAGCTGATGCTGGGTTTGATGTGTGGTTGGGGAATGTCAGAGGCAATATCTACTCCTTGAAGCATACTCATCTCAGTCCAGACTCTGAAGAGTTTTGGGATTTCAGGTTTGTTAAAACACCCATAAAAATCATCTTCTTGTTTCCCCCTTTTTTATTTTTTTAACATTTACGTATGTATATTTTCAAATGCTTTTTTATTTACTCGTTGCTGTAAGTGATGGTTTGTCTGCTGTTGATTTTGGATAAATAAATAGATTTTGTGCTAAAAACAAAGTTTGTGTGAGAATAATCGTTTGATATAAAGGCAACGTTCTTCTTACGAAAATGAGAAAGTTTCAACTATTATTAGTAGTTGCCCACTACCTCTTTTTGGGATGATCACTTGAAAAAAGTCTTGTGCAAAATTCAACATTTTTTGTATCTTGGGTTCAAGTACATTGCTTTTTAAACTGCAAATGAGTTGCACACTTTAACTTATTCCTGACTTCTGTTCTTGAGGTTTTTTTCTGAATTTAGACTTTTTGAAGTCAGCCATGTGAACAAAATCAGCAAGTTTACTTTTAAAATGTCAAGAAATCTGCTCAATTTCATTTAACTCTCTATCTCTAGTGCAAAGGACACTGTTCTTAGTAAAAGCCCTGTGCAAACTAAACCATTGGGTTTCATAAAAAGTGGAATCGCCACCATTTCAACATACCCCCTCAAAGTTAAATCCTAGTTTCAGTCAGCCATGACTCTTTTAGTTATTACTGGTTCTTTTCTTTTTCTTCCTCAACAGCTGGGATGAGATGGCAGCATTTGATTTACCAGCTATGGTTGATCACGCTCTGGCAGTGAGTGGCCAGGAGCACCTCTACTATGTCGGACACTCTCAGGGATCTGCCATGGCATTCGCTGAACTCTCAACGAACAAAGAATTGTCAGAGAAGGTATCTCTATTGTATTCCAGCTGAAAAAGCAAAAGTCAAGCTCTTTCTTATTATCAAGATAACTTGGGAAAAAAAAACTGCACTGCATGCAAAGTTGCCAAATGAAAGAACAAGAGACTTTATCCTCCCATCCATTCCTCCCATCCATTCAAAAATCTGTGAAAATTCAAATGTCATTGTTTTCTTTTGTGAGATTCCCTGAAACTGGTTTCCGGTCAGGTAACATTGCCTTATGGAACATGGCCCAAGCAAGCATAGAATCTACTCTCTAAATGCAAAGGAGTGTAAAATCACTCTTTGAAGAGCCATGAGGTACAACTCTTTTTCGAGTGGTCTTCCACTCTTTTAGATTGAAGTTTGCATCTTTTTTGAGTGATTTTTCACTCTGTCCTGACATGGAGCCATATGAGGGACAACTCGAAATTTAAAGAGTGGTGTTTTTCACACTTTTACATTTAGAGAGTAGTGTACGGCTTCTTTTGATTGTGGCACTGAAAAGTGCTGCTGATGTTTGAGTCTTTAGATGGTATTTTATCAACGATATTTCAGATGAAAACATTTCTCAAGAGGATTCATTCTTCTATAAAGCTTATAATCACTCTGCTTTCAGACAAGAAAGTAAGAAAGTGAAACTTAATAAGTTGTTCGTTTCTTATTCTATTTCAGATCAAGATGTTCTTTGCACTTGGACCAGTCACCACTGTTGGTCACATGACAAGCCCGTTGAGATATCTGTCTCCCTATACTTCAGAAATCAAGGTGGGTTTATCACTCTTTTCAAAGTGACGCAAGTGCTAATTTATTCATTTTATTGAGAATTCAAATATTTTGTTTTCCTACTACAATTTGTAAAAGGTTCACTACACTACATTTGTAGTACATAGTGGGATCTTTTAATCTGAAAAAAAAAATCTTACACTTTTTAACTTGTCTGACAAGAGGTAAGTGTTTTATTTTTTAAACTTGATGTTTCTGGCTTTTATATGATAAAACAGGTAATTTTTTCATTAAATGTTAGAAATGTATTCAGTGAAATTTCAGGGGTAGGAAGGGCAGTGTAAGTGCACAAACAATTACATTTAAGGCTTGGTTGAATATTTATGTATTTTTTTTTCTTTTCATTCTGATAGTTTGTGTTGAATCTTCTTGGAGTGAAAGACTTCATGCCGTCCAGCAAAGTAACAGAATGGCTAGCCGCTGACATCTGCTCTACCTCTGCAGATGCTTGGTGTGAAAACATCCTATTTGTATTGTGTGGATTTGATAAGTCAAATCTCAACGAGGTAAGGGGTGTGACAGGAGGTTCTGTGCCCTCCCCCGCAGTCACTGGTGATTCTGTGCCCCCCCCCCCAAAACCACATCAGCAAACTGTGTACAAACTTCTTCTGATAGCGCCCTCTTTTGAATCAACCTCCTTCAGCCCATGTTAATCTCCCATATGGGGGACAATCTCCGTGGGACAGATTTTCCTAGAACACTGGCATGTGATTTCTGAGGATTTTTTTTCTTCTGATTTGAGGAGTTTTTTGTAAACTCTTTGAGCCTTCAAACCTTCTTGTCTACATTGTGCCAACACCTGTTGTGTTGTATTTCTGGTGATTCACAGAGTCGGTGAACTAGGCCTAATGTAAACCTCCTGAATTGTACCATCTGGGAGGTTCTAGGTCTAGAATAAGGGAGCACCCAGGCCTCCAAGCCATTTTCTTTAGGAATTTCCACATTCCTAAATCACATCCCTGGATATATGTGTGATTACTTCATGGCTTTGCCTTGAAGGAATTTTATAGTTGTGTTACATGCCAAAGGAAACTTGATGAACAATATGGTGCTGCCATGTCAGAATAGTAAACCCTCAAGGCTGTGCTGTGATTGTACAAGAGTTAACTAACCTAAAAATAGATCTAAAGTGTTTTTTCTCATGATCTAAAAATGTTTTTAAAAACAGGGTTTTATGGTTTATAGAACAAAACAAAACTCTGTTTCAAAGGCAAAGGGCATTTCCGTTGTAAAATCTTTAAGCCATAAGGGACAATTTTGAAGAGGCACAAAGGCCAAGACCAGGGGCAACGGAGGCCATGCCTCTGCGTGATTAGGGGCATGTGATTAGGGGCATGATCATCAATCACAATATGTACTAGACCAGAGACAAACTGTTCAAATTTAATACAAATAATATATACTATTACAGCTTTTTATGCGACAGTATGTCTTATAAGCAATTCCTACAATAAATCCACAGATGAAAATACTTGAACCAAGTAGTCTTTGACTTTTGCAAAAAAACTTTTAGTTTGTGACTCATCTGTGTCCATTTTCATAGAACTTAGAAACTTGTTTTTCTTTGTCGCGCCTTGAGCGCCTACTTGTTAGGTGGATATGTTTGCGCTTTACAAGTGTCATATTATTGTTATTATTTTAACACAAAACAAGCCAAGTTTACCAGAATAAGGTAACCAGCTAATCTATTATACCACGTTTGAGATTTGTGGCTGGTATCCTGCAAATTTCTGCTAAGCAGAAACCTGTTAAGCATTGTGCACTTTCACTGTGTACTCATTCCAATGTGTATCCTTACTACAGACCAGACTACCAGTGTATTTGTCACACTCCCCAGCCGGCACCTCCACACAAGATATGATTCATTTTGCTCAGGTAAGTCACAGTGGTATAACAACTGTGTTACAATTTAAAGAGGGGTAAAAGTTTAAAATCTCAAAATAAACCTGTGACACTAGGCCTACTCATCTTTTCACAATAAAACTGTTTTGAAACTGCTCAGGTATTAAGTCACAATTTAAAGAGTGGTATAACAACTGTTTTACAACTTAAAGAGGGGTAAAAGTTTAATATAAATTCCAGCTAGAGGAAAAGAGGAAATCTCAAAATGAACTTGTGACACTAGATAGACCTACTCATCTTTTCACAATAAAAATTTGTCTTTTCATTTTGAAGATGGTATCATCAGGAGAGTTCCAGAAATATGATCGCGGATCTAAAGAAGAGAATATGGCACGATACAACCAGGTTAGATTAATTTTATTTCATTCAGTCTGGTTGTTAAGCCAAGGACTCTCTGAAGAGCAGCATTAATCACTATATTATCCAAGAACCCCATTGGAAAAGACAAGGAAGGAAGTTTCAGGTTTAGGGAAGAAAACCGCAGAAAATTATTCCAAGGAAAATCCATGCAGTCAGGTAGGCACTAAATACCCAATCTACGTAGTGCCCCCAGCGTGATTTGAACCGGTTTCAAAGAGGCGAAAGGTGAAAAAGATACAACTTCGCCGACCAGACGACCCAGTTACACATTTAGTTTCTCAATTTTACAGTTTAAAATACAACATCCTAAGAAAAACCCGAGCACCTAGTTTACCAGACCCAAGCTCTGGTTTTGCTAGCAGTAGAGTGTGTGTTCGAATCCAAGTCATGACGCTTGTGCCCTTGAGCAAGGCACTTAACCATAATTGCTTCATAAAAAGTTGAAAAAGAAGTGCATTCTGCTCTACCACCCAGCCTCCTAGTAGATGATACCCATGCCTACATCCTTACAAACTGTGGAGTGGGTACCCCGATTTCAGCCCAAGGAGTAGGTGGCAATGTGCCCTTGCTGACAGTTGACCTGGGTCGAAAGCCTGTATCAAGAATGTGTAGCCCTCACCTTGAATTGGCGTCTTGACTTGTGAGTTGGGCGATAGCTCACTAAAACAATACAGTTTCTCAGATTATCAATGCCAAGAGGTTGGTACATAACTATTGATGTCCTCTTTCTTTATACCCAGACCACACCTCCCTTGTACTACCCTGAACACATCACAACCCAAGTCTCTCTGTACTGGGGCGGAAAAGATTGGCTGGCAGATCCAGAGGATGTCAAGATGCTGATCCCGAAGCTACAAAACCTCCAAGAGAACAACTACATCCCTCAGTATGATCATCTGGATTTCATCTGGGGAACAGACGCACCTTATTGGGTCTATGAACCTATCATTGACACCATCTTCAAGGAGGAAGCAAAGATGGAAGTCAAGGAAAAGAAGGAAGTCAAGGAAAAGACGAAGAGCTCTGACGCCAAGGTGAGGAACAACCATACTGTACCTCGCAACCAGACGGCTGTCAACACCGAGAAACTTGAGAACGAATTCAACCTTTAAATTCTTCTGTTTGTTACTTTTTTTTAATCATTTCTACGTTACTCTTTTTTATCACAAGAACTGTAAGTAGTGTAGGTAGTGTTTTATAAATGAATACATGTTGGTGAAAATTTAACAAAGAGGAAAAGGGTTTGGCCAGAGAAGTTTATGGTCCGAGGTCAACACTTCAAGTTATTGGTGTATTACCTACACATTCAACTTGAAGTTGATTTGGCATTGGTGAGCTTCACAACATCACCTCTTTTTTCATATGATAGTGTCGAAAAAAGATGCTAAATTTTCATATCAAACCCTCCTAACTCTCTTGTAATATATTTTCTGTTTGAGTTTACCAACCATTCCAACCTTTGAGTTGTACGGGTTTTGTAAAGCAGCCAACTGTACATAATTGTGTATTGTAAAGATGCAAGTCAGCTGAGGATAGTGTTCCCAACTTCAGGGGTTATACTTAAAGGTGGAAATGCAATCATTTTAACATACCCCTTAAAGACAGTGGACACTATTGGTAATTGTCAAAGACAAGTCTTCTCACTTGGTGCATCTCAACATATACATACAATAACAAACCTTTGAAAATTTGAGCTCAATCGGTCGTCGAAGTTGCGAGATAATAATGAAAGAAAAAAACACCCTTGTCACACGAAGTTGTGTGCTTTCAGATGCTTGATTTCGAGACCTCAAATTCTAAACTTGAGGTCTCGAAATCAAATTTGTGGAAAATTACTTCTTTCTCGAAAACTACTCCACTTCAGAGAGAGCCGTTTCTCACAATGTTTTATACTACCAACCTCTCCCCATTACTCGTTACCAAGTAAGGTTTTATGCTAATAATTATTTTGAGTAATTACCAATAGTGTCCACTGCCTTTAAGGGGTTATACTTATAAGTGGAAATGCAATCATTTTAAAATACCCCTTAATAATCATTGTGTCACAGTTTTATTCTTTTTTTGTCAGGTATGACTAAGGCCTACAATGATAAACATTTTGTTTGGAGTGCCCCACCCCCCTTGCTTCCATAAACTCGAGTGTAAAACCTCTTTTGACAAACAAGACTATGCAAGACCACTTCAAGAAAGAAACTAAACTTCTGATATCATTATAATCTATCATAATTATTTTGTATAATGTAGCCTATTAGTCAATACATTTCAAAATATTGTAGTTTGAATTTTGTTTATTATTTGATGGGTTATTTCTTAATAAATAATTGAGAATTCAAACAAAATCAGAATGTTACATAATCGTTATCTTGTCTTAAGTGTAGAAACCATAATTCTGAAAGTTAGTATTTTTTGCAAGATATGCTTAGTGAGCACAGTAACCAAGATCAAATAATGAACACTGCAAAAATTCGAGTAGGCATACGCCCTCAAATTACTTCAAAAGCTCAGTTGTAGGCCTAGTAACAAAAACGCCTTTTCGGTGCGCAGACTAATAAATAAAACATAATGTTTTAAAACGAGATAGGGCCCTTTATAGGCCTACGTTGCGCACACTGAAATGTAAAAGCACCCATCATACGCAAATGCAAACTTTTGAAGCTAGAAAAGAGTGGAATGTTGCGAAGTGTGCTAAATCAAACGTTCTTATTCCTCAATGATCAATCCATCATACCATGTCAATGAGTTGTAGTTGACCATTATTCTTTCCACTATAACTGCACCCTGGGTACACCTTCATCACATTATAAAAAAAAATTGCCCTAATAAATAAACAAAAATGCAAATATTATTTTGTCAATGTGACTGTTGTGCGGAAAACCCCGCAAAGTTGCATTGATGAAATGGCATATTGATATAAATATTCCTTGACAACGGATGTAAATTACCTTTTCGTAATATTTTCTAGGGTAGTCATTTGCTTCAGGTCGTTACAATCTCTTTCCAGTTCGTGATCCACCAAAATGCAGAATTGAGGACATTACCAATGTCACACGTGCGTTTTAGTTCAATAATAACAAATCACAGCAATTACTGATAGCGCCCCCTATTGTCAAGATACGAGAACACCCCCAGCCTGAACATCTGACGTCACATTTTCAATCCAGGCTCGTGAATAACTATCCTTGCGGATAAAGACAGGGGCCCAGTCTACCCTAGCCTGACTGCAATCTCCCCCCCCCCCCCCCCACTCCCCTTGTTGGTGGTTTAATGGGATTTTGGTTTTATTCAAAAAAAGGGAATCCTTAAAAAAGCATCAGGAAATTTGTTGAAGATGGCAAACATAAACTGCAGGGAAAAATTGCAGCCTGACTTCAAACTTCTAGGCTCGTTAACTGCGGATAAGACAGGGGGCCAAGTCTACCCGACCCCCCCCCCCAAGCACACAATGTCTATTGTCAATTATTGTGTAGTGCACGCAATTCTACACCCCCCTCCCCTTCCCTCCCACCTTCCAATTTAATTTCCAGCAACAAAAACACCTGTATGATTGCCAATTCCGGTTGTCATTGACATCTCATTTATTGACAACATTATGATTAATAGCTGCAGGTGTTCCCATACAAATAAAGTGCAGATTTATCCGTCTTCTGAAGCGTCGGAAACAACGACATATCTTTTTATTTTATTTGCGCATTTTCCAGTCGCAGTTCCTAGCTTTACATAAATGAAAAGGTGAAAACGGTGCTTGAAAGCGCCAAGTGATAAAGCAACCTGGACTTGTACAGCACGCGTGTTTGACTTTTGGAGTTTTACCCTTGATGATATGATGTAGCCTAAGTTTGTGAGCCGATTTTCCACAAAATAAATTAAAATTTTTAAATGGATGCGTGCAAATGAAAAAAAAATAGTTTGAAAAATCGAAAGCTTATAAAATGTAACATTTTACTCTGTTTTTGTTTTGTTTTAAGTCTCAACAGTTCAGATTTAAAATAGGGGTGGGACCGATGGGCACGGACATTAATAGGGGCGTGGCCTCCCCCTCAATTACGCTACTGGATTGACGTAACAATGCCAAACAATTTGGCGTTCTATTTTGTGCGATATATGCGTTGTCAGAATCGAAAATGTTTATACAAAGATGTTATTAAAGCCATTGGACACTTTCGGTAAACAGTATTGTCCAAAGGCCCACACTTCGTGTATCATAACTTATATACAAAATAACAAACCTGTGAAAATTTCGGCTCAATCGGTCATCGGAGTCGGCAGAAAATGACGGGAAAACCCACCCTTGTTTCCGCACGTTTCGCCGTGTCATGACGTGTGTTTAAAAAAAATCCGTAGTTCTCGATATCGAGAATTGATAATTGTTTTAATGTTTTCTCAAAAAGTAAAGCATTTCATGGAATAATATTTCAAGAGAAGTCTTTCACCATTATCTTCTGTAAACCCTGTAAGTTATTTGTAAATCTGTAAACTTTTTTTTTCTGTTCCGAAAGTGTCCAATGGCTTTAACCCCAAAACAAAATAATTATATATACACATCAAACAATTTATGGTTTCAATAAACAACATTATGATTTATAATATATATTGCACACGAACCAAAGACCCTAACAGAAGAACGCCACGACCAAAGTTCGCTCAATTGCAGTTGTGACTCGTCGTGTACACAGCAGTAAACACGGAACAAGATTAAGATTTTAAACTTTAACTCTAAAACAAAATAATTATATATACACATCAAACAATTTATGGTGTCATTAAACAACATTATGATTTATAATAGATATTGCACACGAACCAAAGCCCCTAAATAACAGAAGAACGCCACGACCAAAGTTCGCTCAATTGCAGTTGTGACTCGTCGTGTTACACAGCAGTAAACACGGAACAAACCACTTCGTTATAATGAATCAGGCAATACGTGTTTGATGTATGTTGTGATGAGGAATGTTTTATCAATGTTAATCCGTGCCGTTTATCTCTCAGTTATGGTTGTGGAATGTTGGCAGTAAATCCTCATGCAGTTTACAGGTACGTAAATTATTAAATCACAATCATACACTGTAATGCCTTCAAGTCGTTTATTATGTGTTTTGTGGGTAGCAGTCAGAGAATCTGATGCAGATGCCCTGCTTGGAATGAGGCATCAACAACCGTCACAAACTCTCCCCTCGCAATGAGGGGATGTTGATGGCTCAATTTTAATCATATAGGTTTTGTGTCTGTTCTGTTTGTTCCAACACGTTGTTCACGCCTGTCTAACTGTTTGTGTTTGCTGACTGATAAACTCTAAATATTAAAGTCAGTTGCCATTTGGTGTATGTGTCCCTTCGTACTGATTGTGGCAGCGTCCTTCTTGCCAATTGCTATAAAGCTTGCTAGGCAAATTGCACATTAACAATATCACATTGCTTTAGTAGAATGACACTGTGCTACAACAATGTTCATGTTTAGGTAGCTACGCCTTGAATCTTCACTCTGCTGTGTACATTTTCTTACAAATTACAGGCCTATGTCAGTTTGACGGCTTACCTTCCCTTTCCCATGTTTGATGATGTGATATTTTTATTACAAACTTATAATAAATTCTATTTCAAATCACGGCAAAAAAGCCTTTTAGAGTAATCTTCCCAACCTACATGTAAGCCTACCGGTTCCCTGTGGTTCATAGTTTGTTTTTCTATCAGTATTTTGATACCTACACACTACACTGTGGATATTATTGTGATATAGTTGTGCATAATCAAAGTGTTGACCGCGTTGCCATGATACTTTTTTATATCATGGGTTCGAGTTCGAATGCACTCTTTTATTATACTCAATTGTATTCAATCAAATCGCGCCTTTGACATTGTGTTGTATGGACTCGTGTGTACGGACATAATTGGGTGCCGAGATACGAAAAAGGTAAATACAAATCAATGCATCTATAGTTGCAGACTCTTTTTTTGTGTACCTTCGGTATTTTTAACCGTTCGATTATTTTATAAATTGAGTGGTGCACAATAAAACTAAAAATGTGAAAATTTCATTTCAAAAGACCGCCCAAAATCTGGCGCGAATAGTGTCCACGCTGGAAGAACAATCCCTAATAAGGAGTACACTATCTCAAAAGTATTATCTCTTTCTCAAAAACTATGTTACTTCAGGGGGAGCCGTTTCTCACAACGTTTTATACTATCAACAGCTCCCCATTACTATATATCTATCTTCCAATGAGTACATACCTCAAGAGGAGTAAAGTCGTACTCGTTAGCAAGCAAGTTTGCTACGCTAACAATTATTTGGGGTATAACTACCGATAGCGTCCAGTGCAATGATTTCAAATGTGTTTGTGAGATTCCTATTTGCTTTCGTGAGAATGGCATCTTCTCGTTTCTGTTTACCTTTTCTTACAAAAGAAAGTATTAAAGGAAATAAATAAAAAATGGTGGGATTTCAACTATAGTTCCTCAGTTAGTGGAAACATAAGATTAAATCTTATTTTGGGGGTTGCAAAAGGCAAACATAATTTTTTTCATGACTCAAGGAAACTTTCATGAATAAATACTTAAAATGACACCTCAGAGAGAATGTCACGCTACCTTGTCGCTTCCTTTGCTCAGTAATTATTTGTCAAATCGATTCCCCACTCATTAGGGGAAAGGACATCGAACAAAGATTAAATCAAAGTTAACATGTACAGACGACATTCGACGGCTGTTTGTGGTATGTTTTTTTTTTCACAAGTAGAAGTTCAAATAGTTGCACAGTTGAGTTTCACTTTATATCAAGCAGCTTGGGTCGATTGCTTTTAGAATAACATCAGTCAACCGCACACAAATATATCGTGAAGGAAAACTTTCCGTTTTGTAAGTTATTCTTTGAGACCAGAGGTCGATTTCACAAAGTTACTCCTCAGAGGTATTTACAAAGTAGGACGAGTAACTAGTCCTAACTCGAGATAAGAACGTAGCCTTAACTCTGTGTAAAAATTTGGGAAATTTGTAGATGTTATGTTCCACTTTCGGTTTAATATCATAAACAATATTTAAAACTAGACTATCCTTTCACCACAATCTCGCCCAACACGTCTAGAACAAAATCAAGCCTTGAAACAGCCGTCCAGTACCTACAAAAGATCGTGTTCCTCCTCCGACCGTAAAGAGTGGCAAATATTTACCTCAATTTATCCACAGAGAAAGGATAATTCAACCGTGACAAAAAGAATGTTTCAACTCGTGTTGGTTTAATTAACCTACAAGAACATCTAGTGTTTAATTAATCAATGTGGAGCCAAAGTGATGTGTGGTTTGTGTTGATACGGGCTACTGTTTGTATCAGTTGCTCACGAGTATGGCAGTTTGGGTGACATGGATGTATTTTGCTCAGTGGAATGCTGAAATCGCTTGTGATCATTTAAAGTTTCGTGTATTGTTTTCATGATATAATAATTACAACGTCTTTATGTTAAATATGAGGTAAGTGATTGCAAGTTGATGCACTTTATGAAGAAATTTAAAATATCAAGCTCGGAAGGGGTGCTGCCGAAAATGGGCGACCGCTTGGACGGAAACCTCGTCACTGCATATTATTTCAAATAAAGTGCATGACGTCGTCGCATTCGTTCGACGATGTTTTTGATGCTTGACTTGATAGCAATGTTTTTTTAAAGTTTTTTTTTAACTTTTTTTTTTTTTTGGGGGGGGGGGGCGGGGGGCGGAGTCGGGTTTTATGTATCGGGTCATCCAACTTGTGCCGGATGTTTATGAGTCTGTTGACTCGAGTTTGAGCTGAGTGCGATAACTTTCAACTCAAATATTATGTTTCGTAATGGAATCAAATCACATCAAGTCATTTGATCAAATAGAGACATAACATTTTATTTTAATATAAAGTGAGTCATTCTTAAAAGTAATTTCAAGAATCCCAAGTTGGGCAATACAATTTGTATGCAAATTTGTATGCATTATTTTATGCAAATTCTGTAAAGCCTTCGTTAGAGAGGGAGCTTGGCTAGTGCTGTGCCGGATTGCATGGCACTGCCGGTCCTCCTTGCCGGTTTGTCTCTGGCATGACGATTATAATGTGTCTTATTTTACGTCTCTACATTTTACTCTTATCGGCCATCCCGCCCTTCTTCACCAGTGCTGTCTTTCAGTTAGGTGTGTAGACCAAGTTATCGTCAGCCCGCATTTCTTTATTTTCGTTAAAGACACTGGACAGTGGACACTATTGGTAATTGTCAAAGACGAGTCTTCTCACTTGGTGTATCTCAACATATGAATAAAATAACAACCATGTGAAATTTGAGCTCAATCGGTCGTCGAAGTTGCGAGATATTAATGAAAGAAAAAACACACTTGTCGCACCATGGTCACACGAAGATTTGTGCTTTCAGATGCTTGATTTCGAGACCTCAAATTCTAAATCTGAGGTCTCGAAATCAAATTCGTGGAAAAGTACTTTTTTTCTCAAAAACTACGTCACTTCATGGAGGGAGCTGTTTCCCACAATGTTTTATACTATCTCCCCATTATTCGTAATGTAGAGAGGATTTATGATAACAATTATTATGAGTAATTACCCATAGTGTCAACTGCCTTTAACTGTCGGAATCGTTTTTTGCTTGTTTCGATTGTTAATCTTTTGCGTTTCGTTGTTTACAGGGAGCAAGTTCACGATGGATTGGCGTTCGCTTCAAGGGGAAACTCTCCACCTGCGTCGTTGATAATAATCATCTGTTTCGACACTAACCACAAAACATCAGCAACACACCAGTGCAATCCCAGTCAAATGTTAAACTGAGAATATTCTACCATGGACTAAGGCTGTATCAGAGAGACCAGCACTACTCAGGTTTGCATTTCGTATCTTGAGCCTTGAACCATAAAGCATCATCATGGAGTCTGACACCGCAGTCGCTGATGATACGGACCATGTAGAAAGATTGTCTGGAGGACCTTCCTCACGTGAAGGTGGCGAGAAAACACTGAGATCGAACTTAAAATCCCCTACCGACGGCCAGGAAGGTCGAGCTGGTACCCCTCTCGAAGGAGTGTCATGTAACGGGACACAACTGAGATACAAGAAGGCACCAGAGCCAGCGTACTACTCCAAGTTGAAGCGAAAAGAACCGAGCTCTGGAGGGTTGGAACTGACTTCAACTCGTGTTACCGTGTACCCTCAACAGGACCTAGAGTCTTGGAACAATAAGCGGGACTACACCCTTCCTAAACTGGGTGTCTTGAAAGTGAGACTCGATGACCGTTGGGCTTGCGACGAGCTCGGGGATACCGTGAATTCGTTCTTTTCCCCCGGCTCAATGTTCCCGTCCAGGGGGTGGAGTCGCGAGCCTAGTCGTACTGGGAGTGCGGACTCGTACTTTCGTCAAGGAGGTTGGGGGTCTCGCGACCAGCATGGTCTCTTTCAGAGTCGGACACAAATGGAGAAAGCTTTCAATACGTTCGGTAACTCGCGACCCTTGGCTTCATCAAGTCGGCCTCACACAAGCGCGGCTGTACTCCACAAGAAACCTTCTCCGAGTACTAAGGACTCTACATCAGCAGACCGGGCTGACAGCAAGTCACCGTTAGCCTGGTATAGTGCCCCCAATCGGCAGAAGGTGGTCCGTAAATCGCCACCGTGGAGGTCATTGATGAATAGGCGTCCACAGGGAGTCCGTTCGGATAAGACTAACTTGTGTCCGTACCATTGTAGGTGTTGCTTCAATGAGGTGAATGACACCGAGGGTAGTTCTGTCTATAAACTAGACTTGGGGATTCTGTAATGCCATGATTGGTCGGGAGTCCGGGCATGGGGAATCAGTGGGGGCAATAAGGGCACCGATGGCGAGCTCCGGGCCAGGGAGGCACGGGTCCCGCCCGGTGGTTGGAGTGTTGAATGGCAATCGCCGGTAGACCCGCCATGGGTATCGGTGGAGCTCAAACTCCACGAAGTGGAATAGCCAAAAAAATGGTAAAACAAAAAAATGTATTGTAGGCGTACGATAGCATGGCGAAAATTTTATTACAGACGTAGCTTAAAGGCACTGTACACTATTGGTAATTAGTCAAAATAGTTATTATCATAAACGCTTTCTAAATTACGAGCAATGGGGAGAGGTTGATAGTATAAAACATTGTGAGAAACAGCTCCCTCTGAAGTGAAGTAGTTTTCGAGAAAGAAGTATTTTTCCACGAATTTGATTTCGGGACCTCAGATTTAGAATTTGAGTTCTCGAAATCAAGCATCTTAAAGGAAACTTCTTGTGATCATGGTGCGACAAGGGTGTTTTTTCTTTTATTAATATCTCGCAAATTCGACGACCGATTGAGCTCAAATGTTCACAGGTTTGTTGTTCTATGCATATGTTGAGATACACCACCTGTGAAGACTAGTCTTTGACAATTACCAATAGTGTCCATGCCTTTAAAAAACGACACTTGATCACAGATGAGTTAGTTTTTCCGATTTGCGTTAATTGATTTTAAAAGACAATGCACAAAGTAGGCTCTTCTCATAACTCAAATACAGCTTCTTGCAAATTACTTTTTTTCACCGAAGTGAAAGTTAAAAGTTGGTGGTAGGACAAACAAATAAAACGATGCCTGAATTTCTTGAAAGACGACACCGCTCAAAAATTGCACTACTTTTAATATTACTCACTTGTAATAAATAAACTTTCTAAATTGCTTTGCACTAGCCTAGTAAATAAAAAACTAAAACCTTGCGAAAATAATTCACAATTTTGACGACCGTGCTCGCGAGGAGTCTTCGAGATGTTAAAGATAGGCCCAATTCGTCGAGTGGCTATTTTTACACACTTGGGAAAAGTTGTAAATTTTCATTTTAGGTATTGCACGTCACAAAATTAAAGCCATTGGACACTTTCAGTAAACAGTATTGTCCAAAGGTCCACACTTCGTGTATTACAACTTATATATAAAATAACAAACCTGTGAAAATTAAGGCTCAATCGGTCATCGGAGTCGGGAGAAAATAACGGGAAAACCCACCCTTGTTTCCGCACGTTTCGCCGTGTCATGACATGTGTTTACTATAATCCGTAATTCTCGTTGTCGAGAATTGATAATCGTTTTAATGTTTTCTCAAAAAGTAAAGCATTTCATGGAATAATATTTCAAGAGAAGTCTTTTACCATTACCTTCTGTAAACCCTGTAAGTTATTTGTAAATCTGTGATTTTTTATTTTATTTTTTTCTGTTCCGAAAGTGTATAATGGCTTTAAGCCAATGATAAGTGGTATTAATTAAAAACCAAAAGCTTATATCATTTAAATAATTATCAGTGTCGTGACGTGATATCATTTTTTTGAGAATCGGGCGATGCAATTACAATTGTAACAAGATACGGTACTCCACTTGCATGCCGAACAACCAAAAGCTTATAAACGATAATCATATTTTCATTTATTTTTACGATCATGATAAAATATTCTATGATATTTTTTTCTGTCTTGGTTCTTTGTGCATGAAATCGGTGTTTTGTGGTTCGTGTGTAAATCACTCAGATGAGCAGCTGCAGAATGTAATCTCAAACCCGCTCCAAATGAACTGCTTTGAAGTGAATCAGGTTCTGAAGTGCCAACTCGATACGCTGCAGTGTCGGCTGGATTGTGATTAATGTGCAGTGTGCAATACATGCAGTAATTTATTTCATTTCATTACATTTTATTTGCCAGCAAACATGAAAAAAAAAACACTTAAAAAATAAAATTGCACATCAAAGATTTACAAGAACAAGCACTACAATGGTTATAATAAGAATACAAATAGTGTAAAAACGCTAGCAAATTACTGAGAAATCTGGCCTGGCCGCGGGCAGATACATGTACTGTAGGAAACAACCTCCAGTGGGGTGGTACACAAAACACTTGAGACAAAACAAAAGACAAGAACCCTGGCATGGAAAGCAAATAGCGACAGAAAGTCACTTTCAAAGTGTGAATAGTACCTGTTCATGAACAGCATTGTAGTTCAGCATTTCATGTCAAAGTACAACTTATGAATTGGTATACACATTGAAAACAGTCCGTAAATTCCCCCACCAACGAAACAATTAAATACAGGGATTAAAGACAGTGGACACTATTGGTAATTACTCAAAATAATTATTAGCATAAAACCTTTTTTGGTGACAAGTAATGGGGAGAGGTTGTTGGTAGAAAACATTGTGAGAAACAGCTCCCTCTGAAGTGCCATAGTTTTCGAGAAAGAAGTAATTTTCAACGAATTTGATTTCGAGACCTCAAGTTTAGAACTTGAGGTCTCGAAATCAACCATCTAAACGCACACAACTTCGTGTGACAAGGGTGTTTTCTTCTTTCATTATTATCTCGCAACTTTGATGACCGAGTGAGCTCAAATTTTCACAGGTTTGTTATTTTATGCATATGTTGAGATACACCAACTGTGAAGGCTAGTCGTTGACAATTACCAATAGTGTCCACTGCCTTTAAATCATGGTATATTAACCTAATTTTTGTCTTCCAAATTTGTGTGTGTGTGTGTTTAGGATCCCTTATTTGAAAGTTATTCCGTAGACTTGTCCACCTAAACACACATTATTTGTAAATGCCATAAATGGAGGACTTCCCTTTGTTCTCCCATTGTTTGGATTTTAACACCGTCTCTGTTTTTGTACACAAAAGCGAAGCGATTAATCTTTATTTTACTGGATTCCTTTGGTCCTCGGAAGTCCTCGATTTAAACCAAACACTGCTGCCTCTAAGTCAGTTATGTACGATTTTCTGTAGGCCTACCTGTTACATTGTCATTTGTGTTATTTGCAATAACGTTTAAAGGAACACGTTGCCTTGGATCGGTCGAGTTGGTCTTTGAAAAGCGTTTGTAACCGTTTTTTATAAAATGCATATGGGTAGAAAGATGTTGTAAAAGTAGAATACAATGATCCACACAAACATACCTCGAAATTGCGTGGTTTTCCTTTTACCTCGTCGATTAATACGTCGGCCATTTATGGGGGTCAAAATTTTGACTCCCATAAATGGCCGACCATGTTAGTTCGCACAGTAGAAGGAAAACCACGCAATTTGGAGGCAAACTTGTGTGGATCATTGTATTCTACTTTTAAAACATCTTTCCAACCATATGCATTTTATAAAAAACGGTTACAAACGCTTTTGTTTTGACCAACTCGTCCGATCCAAGGCAACGTGTTCCTTTAAAGTAAAAAGTAGAATATCATCAAAGGGAAAAGACTGAGAGAATATTGCATAATAGAATTATGCACGAATAAACTTTCATCGTTTTATAATTAATTTAACTATTTTGTGTACATTGTTTTTTATTGTGAAGTTTTATGTTTTGAATAACGAAGGATATATGTAATAATTGAGGGTAAAAACTGTGACAATATGTTACTATTATTAAGCTTGTCGGATTGGCCGTTTGTTAATGATGAGTATTGCTATCTAGTTAATCCGGATGAGCAAACATCATAGCATGTTCATTGATAACATGACCCCAAGCCAACAAGATGTCTTCTCCTATGTATCACTCATTAATTGTTGACTGTTTGAAACATGTGTGTCACACTATCCACCAGGGTCACACTTCGTTTATTTTTTTCTCAGTGGTTTGTTGTGTCATCCCCTAACAAACCTAAGTAATTTAGTCGCTGTGTCAAAAGATTGATCTCCATTCATGCTCTTTTCAAACTGGTCGCTGTAAACACACTCACACAAGGTTGTGATATCCACCACCAAAACACGACGTGACACACAAACTGGACTTCAATTGGTACAGTGTACCTGGTCGCCAATGACGACGCAGCCGCCATTGTTATTTTACCGATCATGCATAACAGGCATTGTTAATTATAATGGTAATCTAACTCAATAGTCTGATAGGTCTAGTCTGGTTAACAAGACGGGGCACTAGACTAGCCAAAGTATTGTGAATTTAAAGCCGCCACCGCGATGTAATTACTGAACTGAAGCAGCCGAGAAGGGTTTTCGTTTATAGTTGTACTTTTCGCAACACGATTACAGCAATTACGAACACTGTGGACAATTCTCATTAAACGGCAAAATATGAGTCTGAACGTTTCTTGACTCAAATCGCAATAAATCTACACACTTCAGAAGTGATACATTATACACGAGTGGTCCGTAATGGAAGAGGTAATAGTACTTCAACTATTCGGGTCACGACATGTACTTTTTTCAGGCGTGCTTCAAGTATGATAGTTCAACTTTGACAACCAGTTTATTATAGCGTGAAACTACAGGTGCAACTGTGCGACCTACATGCATTCGTCAATGATATCCAACCAGCTACTGAGGACACTGTATAATTAGTTGTTCACCGGATATTGGAGTTGTCAAGGTAAGGTATAGTTTGTTAGCTAACTAAAATTATAGTTACAAAAAGCAACATTTTACGAACGGTTATCAAAGACCAGTATCTGAACTTTGTGCCGGGGACTGCCCAAACAAAAACATAGCCCACCATAAAATAATATACACACGTGAAAGTTCAAATCTGCCGATCGTTAGTAGTGGATTAGGTTTATCAGTCCCTACCTGACTTCTAGGGTTTTGTTTTTCCCTAGAAATATTCTTTGGGGTTTTCCCCCCACTTCTAAAACAGAATCGTTCTTCATTGTCTTCACCTTGTCTAGATCCTGGAAAGGCTGACAAGAATAATCATATATGTAAATCAGAATGTGAACCACGAAATAACGGTGATAAACTCACATTAGGCCATTTTCAATCATCGGGTTTTGGATTTCATTTAGAGATCAGCTTGTTTTTCTTCTAAAAAACTAAATAGCCTTTCAAGCAATTTCAAGTGAAGTTTTCCCACCATAACTATATAAAGTTACTGTGTATAGTTTCTATGTTCAAATCTGTGCACATTAATATGTTTAATCCACAATTTTAACTAATGTTGTTCCCACCATTTTATTAAAAAAACTGGGCCTGTTCGATTTTCGTGGCATAAAATATGTCATAATATTATGTTCACATGGTGTTACCACAAATATAAAACCTCTCCCCCCAAAAAAATGTCCACGCTTTCTGTGATGTCGCAAATATTGTGGCTAAAAAGTTGTATAAATAACAAACTAATGTGACAACTGCTGCTTCACAAAAATAAAAAACATAAACAAACTAAAACGACTGCAAATTTATAAACATATCCATTGAGTCGCCTTGCCTATTTTCATCAAAAGCCTAAACAATTAATTTGAAGTTCCCAAATGTTGTTGTTGTTGTTGTTGTTGTTGTTGTTGTATTTTTTTATTTTTTTTTAAGAATACGAAGGTGTTTAGACCTATGACATGATGTTTCACTTTCATGTGTGGTAGTTGTGTTGTGTTATTGCAATCCTCAAAATTGAGTGAGGTTGGGATATCAAAGTTTTGTAAAAAGTCATATTTCGAAACGTATTCAAGGTGTCTATTCCTTCCAACCGGACAGTTTCAATAAACGCACACAATAGTCGTACATTGTAGAAAGCTCAATGTCTAGTGTGGTTAATGGGATTGTTATAATTAGCGCAATCTGAAATTAGACAATAAGTTTTTTAACGAATGTTCTTGAAGATTCTCTCTTTGTTACATTTTCGTACTTGTATCAAATTTATCAAAAGCAAACTTTCAGCTTACTAAGTTTCAATATAATTCTCCATTGTTAAAAATTCTGCCTTTATCTATCTTTATCTTGGTGTAAATTTATTCATACGTATTACGTATTAACAACTGACATGATCAATTCTTTACAGGATCTGAAAGGATGCTACGATAAGTGAAAGACACACAAAACCTCATCAGAGGGAATCCAAGATGGCTGCTACCCGAGTGTTGAAAGCGCCTGACCCAATGGACGTTGTGATTCAAACCAACATGGGTGTCAACTCAATCGGTGATGGTCAGTGGCGACCCTTAAGTTCAATCAGCCATCACACTGATAACTCACATCTTAAAGATCCCAAGGAGACTGAGAACTTCGGTGAAGAAGGTGATCCAGGAACAGTGTCACTCAGGAGCAAATCAAGGGTCTCAATCGCCCCTCTTGCCCCCTCAAACGAAGAGCCAATCCAAGTGCAAGGGTTTTCCAGCTACCCTCCACGGGACCCACCACCAACCAGAGCAGTAAGCACAGCGTCTCACAGAGTGAACCCGGCCAGACGCCGTTCCCACCGTCTGAGAACGGCACCAGGGAAGATGGAACGGCGAACGACGGAGCTACACAAGGCGTTCGTCACGATGGACGCACGTAACAGGGTGACGGTAGATGTTATAAAGGGTAGCGCCAGAACGTCTGTGAACGCCTTCGATGACAGGGTTTGTCGTCCATACAGCGTTTATACCGTAACGCAGCAATGCGAGCGGCTTGCGATAAGTCCGTTTGGAGGACCCCTCATGAACAGTGCGGCTGGGAGGTACCGCGAGCGATACCTTACGAAACATCGTCCGGACGTTGTGCAGGATGGAACCCGTGGTGGCTCAAGCAACAAAACAACGTTCCAGAGATTCTACGACAATCTTGACTTATTGGCGATCAACGTCAAACGCATACCATTCGGAACCCTCCGCAAACCGCCTCCAAAGCAGGCACGTAAAGCTGACAGTCAGACGAAGTCCGTGCCTACGCAACTCCATAAGTACACGAGCGAGAGAATTGCCAACCTTCACGAATCGATGGACCGGCAAGACGGTCCGTCCAGCCCCCGTATAAACGGCAAGCAATTAAGTGTCATGGGTGTTGAATACAAGGTAGCCATGGAGGTCTCTAGTAATCTCGAAAAACATCGCAAGAGTCGACCGAGTAACGTGCCAGGTCTACCTAACTTGTCCGCTTCCAGGACCGATGCTCCACGGCTCCAGATCCAAAGCGAGCGCCTCCTGACCCTGGGCGAGCAATCTCTGAAAGACGGTATCTCATCCAACCTGTTCGACAGTGACCGTAGTAAACGAGGCCCGATCAAGGCCATTGAAAAACCACCTCGCCGGGTCAAATCCCCACCGCTCTCCAAACTTTCGCGAGAGAAATTTTACCCTGAAGCTCAAAGGCGTCGGGAACAGGGAACGTGGGCCGAATTGCGAATCGGGCGCCCCGTCACTCCGCCGGCTTCTGAGTACACTGCTGTTCAATCGGCGTCGTTTGTCACGACCGCACGACCTTTGACATCAATGACGTCACGGACGGGAGTCTCAGAAAGTGAAGAGAAGACAAAGTCGACCAAAGGCAAGACTGACGAACTTTCGAAGCTGGAAGATGTCAGTTCTGAGAAAGAAATCTCCGAAACTGGTCGTGCAAGTCCTGATAAAAACAAACAAAGTGAGGAAGAAAAAGCCCTTGACGTAAATCGCGACCAATTTGAATCTCTTCCTGATGACCCAGTAGTGGGAGTTTCCCAAGAGAGCGGACGGGATGCTAGCGGAACACCATTGTCCAGCCGATCCCTGGTTGTTACCGTCCCGGACGGTGATGGCGCCCTCGGCGAGGACATTAATGACGTCATTGGCGATGTAACTGATGAACTTGGTGTTGTAGGCGAAACTGGAAGTGAAGTTACAGACGGCGAGAAGGTTGTTTCTACTGGCACCGAAGAGTACTCGGAAAACACTGTCGATGAAACTGTCGGAGAAGTCGAACACAGTCAGGAGGAGAAAACTAATGATCAACTTGACGAGTCGATTGACCTTAATCAGAGCGTGGAAGTTGATGGTCAGTCTGATGATTCTGTCGAACATAACCCTGTCGTAGACCATGATTGTCAACCCAAGGAAACTGACAGTAAAAACGACACCGGAAAGCCCGATGAAAAGCCCGATGAACCTGTCGAGCAGGACCAGAGTGAGAACCCCGATGACATGCCCAGCGAACCTGGTGACGACTACAGTGGCGGGAACATTATAGACTTATCTGTCGAACAAGACGGACAGGACCAGTTGGGGAACCCGAAAAATCAGTCCGTTGAGCTTGTCGAACAGGACACAAGTGTTGGCCCTGACGATCAACCTAACGAACGAATCGAGCAAGAACAGAATATGAACAATGACAACGAAATCACCGAGCCAGTCGACAATGGACTCGTTGAAAATGTCTATCAGATTTAAAGCACCCTTTTATAAGTTGTAATTATTAAGGTTTTACGTACCATTCCCATTCTTGTTAAAGCCAATACATGTGTCTGGGACCAGGGGCGGATTTCACAAAGGTAGTCCTAACTTAGGACTAGTCCTAGGCAATGCTAAGAGATAGGACCAGTCCTAAGTTAGGATGAGTTACTGGTCCTAACTTAGGACCAGTCCTATCTCTTTGCATTGCCTAGGACTAGTCCTAAGTTAGGACTACCTTTGTGAAATCCACCCCTGGCCCCAATTTCATGAAGCCTATAAGCACAGAAATTGCTAAGCATAGAAAAGTATTGCTTAAAGACACTAGACACTATTGCTAATTGTCACAGACCAGTCTTCTCACTTGGTGTATCTCAACATATGCATGAAATAACAAACCTGTGACAATTTGAGCTCAATTGGTCATCGAAGTTGCGAGATAATAGTGAAAAGAAAAAAAACATCCTTGTCACACGAAGTTGTGTGCTGTCAAAAAAAAAATGCTTGATTTCGAGACATCAAATTCTAAATCTAAGGTCTCGAAATCAAATTCGTGGAAAATTACTTCTTTCTCGAAAACTACGTCATTTCAGAGGGAGCCGTTTCTATGAACATCTCCCCATTACTCGTTACCAAGTAATGTTTTATGCTAATAATTATTTTGAGGAACTACCAATAGTGTCCACTGCCTTTAACAGAAACACAATACCGACCAGAAATCCGTTAAGTTTAGTTTGTGACTGGTTCCCCACTCATTTTTTTTGCAAAGCAAAGAAATTACCAAGCAGTATCTTCTGCTTAACATTTTTATGAAATTGGGAACAGACCTTTATCAGATAATTTGAAATGAACATAATTATAGCTTGCCAATAACATGCAATATGCCTCTATCCTGCTAACACCATTTTGCTCGGGTTCACTGCCCATTAACAGCAATAATTAATATCGAATTCCATTATATCAAAAAGGAGCCAGATTTGTTGCTCTTACAACCTCGTTTTAATTGGGAGAAAAACAAGATGGCTGCACAATAACAAAGCTCTATTTTTAAGAGTGTTTTTATTTTTAAATAATCTTCAAGGAGAACAGTCACATAAATAAGATCAGAACATTTTTCGATAACGCAACCAAACCAGCCAAAAATATTATGATTCCAACGGCAACAGTTCAGTGCACCGAACTCTCACTTTTTACCCGCTCCAGACGCAGCCGCAAAGTGTTAATTTATGAAATAGTTGAAATCAAATGATATTTATGACAGAGTTTGTAACAATGTTACACACATAATCAAACATAGTTTTGAATTCGTTGAAAACAAACAAACAATCAAAGGAGATATTCTTTTATTTTTTAATTGCAGAATTTTTGTTTTGTATATTCAAAGTATAAGATAGTAAAACGGGTACTGGGTGAGGTTTTTTTCGAAATATAATCTTTTATTTTTGAATAGCCCAAATCAAACTTTAGTGCGATTTCGAAAAGGTCTAACACATCAATTTGTGTTCTATTTTTACCACCATAGTAAATCACGATGCATATTTAAAACAAAATACATTAATGGGTTCATGTAAGGTTAAACTAATTTTACTTTTTATTTGCAATGGTAACACTAACGTTTTGTCTCACTTCAAATGATAAAAGGTGCACGCACGAGTTTTTAATATTTTAAACTGTTAAAACTTTGCAATCAATGCCATATTTATTTTGTTTTAATTAGTTTAAATATTTAGTTCAAATAGTTGGGGATTTACTGAAGGTCATAGCATGAAAGGTGTCAGAATTAAATTAAATTTACACAAAGTTATAAACAAGCACAATTTGATTAGTTGATTGAATGATTTATTTGAATGTACAATGTATTGTTAATAGTTCTAAAATGTACGCACTACCGTTTGTTTACTTGCCGCATTTGCAAAACTTTTTTCCTTTTATCTTGGAAGGCAACAATGATTAATTGTCTGATAGAGAACTAGAAATTTGCGAACACAAGGGGGCGCTTTATCGACGACCAGCTCATAGCTGTAAATTTGACTAGCTCAGAGGGTCCATTGTACCTCACTAAATAAAATCCTCGACTCACAAAAGAAAGTTGTGGATTTACATTATTCATGAAGCTTTATAGTGCATGAATTTTTCTCTAATTTCGTGCATCGAGAGCCGCAATTGTTTTGTTTTTTTGTTTTTTATTTTGTATTACCGAGGAAAAACAGAAAAGGCAAACAAAACAAAGGGTCGCCATAATGGGAAGTCTAAAGACTGCTCAGCGAGGAACTTTGTGTACAAGACTATGGGAGGCTCTTAATCTTTCGGTTTATATTTTTCTTCAGCGCCTATAATACCCTTAACCCGACCAAGAACCTAAAAGTTCATTGACTTTGTTACCATTTCAACCGAATTCATATAACAGCAGAGTAAACAGTAATGCACACTGGGACCACATAATCCGGGTCAATTCTGACTGGGGAATTTTGAAAAAGAACAGTTAAGGGGAAAAAAAACACACGAAGTAATAAGTGTACATTAATTTAATTTTGGTGCATTTTTTTACAGCAAACCCAGGCCCTCTAGTCAAGTTTTGTGTCACAGACGGAGGGTCTATAAATCTCCATAAAACAAGTTTGTCTTAAGGGGGGGGGGGGGTGATTTCCCCGCGCTAATAATGCATCAGAATATCCAATGACAAAGACAAACATTCTTGTATCACATCCAGTAATAGGTCTTTTCTATTTTATTTTATTAGCTTTACTGATTTTAACTTTTTACAGAAACGAAATTGTCATAATGACACGTCAAAAATAACAATACATGTTTATTTTGTCAAAAAACAAAAAGCAGTTTAGCATAAAAATATAGTCGATATTTTCATTTATGTTTACGGTATCAACAGATAATACTCGGAATAAACCAAGCAAATACATGTAGTGAACTTTACAGAGATAATAAATAGGTTATACAAAGGAGACTGAACTTTTCAAATTAACCCTATCAGGACTTCTGCCGGTAAATTTTTAACGGTATCAAATTGTCTGACTTTTCCCAATACATGTACACTGTATTTAACTAGGGACATAATGACAAAATGGCAACCATTGTTTGACCTTGAGTCAAACAATGTTAAAGCAATTGGACACTTTCTGAACAGAACAAAAAATTAAAAGTTCACAGAATTACAAATAACTTACAGGGTTTACAGAAGGTAATGGTGAAAGACTTCTCTTGGAATATTATTAGAAGTACAAAAACCCGGTACGTATAGCACTAAAGAAATACTTTTTGATGAGGCTATGTCGAAAAAGGCTAACACTACGAAGGTAATTTCTTTCTACAGGGAGGACTGAGGACCACCGGCAGTAGTCTTGCTAAACCCATTGCATTTCCAAGTGTTGGTGCACAATTTTGGAAGCGTATTACAGGCACATGAATCAAAGCAATATCTCCCATATTATCGTGTACGTACACGATGAACCAAAAAGTGATCGTGTACGTACATCATAACTGTACGTACACGATAAGAGAACGATTTTGTTTTATTAATGTAGCGGCAATACTCTTCCGTAAACAATAGCCCAATGTTTACAATTAACATCTAATTTAATTGCTTCATACAGTAATAACTGATTGGATACAACGCACGAGTACGCGCTAATATTAAAGGAACACGTTGCCTTGAATCGGTCGAGTTGGTCTTTGAAAAGCGTTCTGTAACCGTTTGTTATAAAGTCGATATGGTTAGAAAGATGTTGTAAAAGTAGAATACAATGATCTACACAAATATGCTTCGAAATGGCGTGGTTTTCGTTTTAACTCGTCGACAAGCACGGTCGGCCATTTATGGGAGTCAAATAAATGGCCGACCGTGTTAGTTCGCGACGTTAAATGAAAACCGTGCAATTTTGAGTGATACTTGTGTGGATCATTATATTCTACTTTTAAAATATCTTTCTAACCAAATGCTTTTCATAACAAACGGTTTCAATTTTCTTCATAGACCAACTCATCCGATCCAAGGCAACGTGTTCCTTTAACTGATTTCAACCAAAGTGCTCGCCGTGTAAACAAAACACTGTATATATGGTGACATGATTTTAAAGGGCAAGCTCATGACATGAGCACTGTGTTAATCATTGGTAAACACTGTAATGTAATGTTTATTTTAAGGTTGTACTTATTTCTCAGAGCAAAACATCCACAAAGCTACCATTTCTTTTGTTTACTGCAAGCTCGGAAATCACTGCTAGACAAAGCTTGCATCAACCACCGCGGGTAGAAAACCACATTAATATTATGTCCTCGATGTAATTTACACTTTCCTTTAAAAATTGTGTTGTAAATGTTCCTGTTTAATGTTTGTCATTGCAATTAATGAGCAATTCGGCATTTGGCTGCGAGTTATATGTTGTTTTTATAAAAAATGAAATAAAAATGTGCGAAATTCAACACCTCTGGTTTTCCCCGCAGTTTTTAATGTACTATTTTCAGTTGCAAACGAAAACAAGTATCGTGTATATGCTTTTTAAAAAGAACACCTTACGGGAAAATGGGGTTACAGACTTTCTGTCATGCTTTGATTCTAGCGTTGGATGTGCAAAAGTGTTTTAACACATATGTACTCTTATGGTAATTTTTTTTTCAATAAGGTGCATTATTCTTTCTTACAGTCGAGCTAAAAAAATATGTGTACCTATTTTTATTATAAATGTCATTATGTATTAGAAACATGTGCAACATAATACAAGCTAAAAATTGAAGGTATTTATTTATATAATGTGATGGCTTTATAGCTTCCTCTGTTAATAATTATGAGTTCGCTGAGAGCATAGACGTTTCTGTCATGATGGCACCCAATGTTTTATTTAGGCACTGGACACTTTTGGTATTTCCTCAAACCATTGTTAATTGCATAACAACTTCCTTGGTTGCGAGCAATGGAAGCTATCGACAGTATAACACTTTTTGAGAATTGGCTCCCTCTGAACTAATGTAGTTTTGGTAAAAGAGGTAATTTCTCACTCAAATAATAAAATACATTAGGCCTGAAGCCTTTTATTAGGCATCTGAAAGCACACAAATTTGTGCAACAAGCTTGTGTTTTATCTTGCATTATTCTCTTGCAATTTCGATGACAAAATGAGTATATATTTTCACAGGTTTGTTATTTTATGCATATGTTGGGATACACCAAGTATGAGTACAGCCGTCGATTTCACAAAAGTTAGGACTCGTCTTATCTCGAGTTAGGATTAATCTTAAGGTCTGCAATCTACGGTGCAGGGTTGGAACTCGTCTTAAGTCATAAGATTAATCCTAAGTTAGGAAGAGTTTAGTGAAATTGACGGCTGGCCTTTGAGAATTACCAAATGTTTCCAGGGCCAAAAAGGTAATGTTTAGGTTGGTCTCGTCTAAGTGTCGTCATCATCTGATGAACCCACGCCCTCTCCGTCAGATTCATCCTCGTCATCATCATCGTCGTCATCATCTTCATCATCATCATCGACTTCTTCTCCCCGGTACTTCCTCGTCTTAAACGTTGCCATGGATTCCAACCGTGTCGACATCAAGCTGCCTAAACTATTCTTACCACCAGCGGGCGCCCCTCCGTCCTGAGTGCGCCGTCTCTGTGACTTGATACCGAGCATAGAGAAGTCCATGAAGTCTTCTCTGCGTTTCTGCATGACGGCTTTGCGTTCGTCCATTCTCTTTCTCATCATGACGAATTTCTCCTTTTCTGTGAGTTCCTTTGGTTTGTCCTCGTCTGGTTCCGGTGGCTTAACTGCATCATCCTCCGGTTTAGGTTCTGTTTGAATCGGCTCTTCAACACGGTTCGTATTCGGTGATGGTGAATTGAGATACTTTGACACTAAGCTTTTCCGTCGGTCAATGTCGTCTAGTTCCGGATTTGGTTCGTGAGGAGGAAACTCGAGGGTTGGAGACGGTGTCCGAGAGTCTCTGTCTCCGTTCATGAGGGCAGGCAAGAGTTCGTCGTCACTGTCTACGGCAAGGTGTGGCTTCTTTGTTTTCTTTCCTTTCTTCTTGTGATTGTTCTTCGCGTGAAACGCTCTTCGCGCGGTCGGAACGGCTGGAAGCTTGGTCACTCTGTTTTCCTGTCTGTCCTTTGCCACTTTCTTGACACCAAGCGAAGATTCCCTGTGTGATATTTTTACCCTGGTGGTGGTTTGTGTCGGCACTCTAGGTTTTCTACCGTTCTGTGCCGACGTCGGTCTAGCAACGGAAGCAGTTCGTAACCTCTGACCTGTTTTCAATTCTTCCTCTTCGATATCAATACCGAGTATCGCCCAGTCATTGATGTGCTCCTTCAAGTACTTCCTGTCGAAGTGAAGATCGACACGGGGTCGCGGGTACTGCGTGCTGATCGACTCGTCCAACTGCGCAAACTCGCCTTCTTCATTAGCCAATCGGAGGCTCTCAATGGCGGTCATGTCGTGGTCGTCTTCCTCATCGTCCTGCTCGTGTTCGTCAAACATAATCTCGTACCATTTCTCGGCTTCGCTGTCGTCGTGTACTGACTGCGAGACTTCGCTGAAGATCACCGAATTTTCCCGCGCTTTTCGTCCCTCCAAATCACGTCTGATCCTCCACAGTTTCTTACACAGTGCTAAATTTAACGTGTCTTTTGTACCGATCAATACGGGGTAAGTTGGTGACTTACTCCGAGGGTGATAGCCGTGTTTCGAGACGTAAATCACCTTTTCCTGTGGCTCGGAAAAATCTGCAGATACAATGTCACTTTGGGGCGATTCGGAGAACTTACTCGGGAGAGACCGCGGTCGCCTGTCTTGTGTTCTAAAAATCCTTGTTGTTCCATTGACAGTTTCAACTTGGAGTTTGGGATTACTGGATAAACTTTTCAGAGCAGCAGTCCTTTCATGAAGTCCGTTACATGTCGTAAAGAAAGCGGTCCCTTCCCGGGATGTAGTACCGTTTCGATGTACCTCTGGCAGGGTACTGATCAAGCCGTCACCCCGATGCGTTTGTCCCGCGTATGCAAACTCAGCACAAGTCTTAGATCTTCGCAGGTTGCGTGAGTTGGGGTGCTGTATGCGGTGGTGGGTGGTTTGAGACTGCACTTGGCGGGAAGGGGAGAGGTTGACTGTATTTTCTCTGTGGATTGTCGTCTGCTGATGTTGGTGCTGATGTACGGATGGTATTCTGGTTGATTGTCGTGTCTGACTTGGCCAGCTCCTGAAAACACACAAAACATAGGGATCATTAGGCCATGAACAAATAACTGAAAAGGGGGGTTGGCATATGGGGAGGCAGTATCTTTCTTCACGCTTGTTCAGCCCCACATCAACCGGTATTAGTTTCCCAAGTCCCTGAACTGGTTCCATTTCTCCGTTTTGGAACGCCGTGTATAGGCCTATAACAAGCAAAACCAGTGAAATAGACATTACTGTATTACAATTGAATCCCAAATGGAGGCTAAACACTGTATAACTGTTGCCTGGTTTCAGCTTGCCAAGGCTATACAGTAAGTTGATTTTAATCATTCAGGTAGGAGACATTGCCCCCGACTCCTGTGCGCAATCATTCTAAACAATGCATAAATTTCGTGTCTATAACGTCGCCAATGCAAATGCACATTATTACAGCTTAATAGTGCTGTTGGCCAACCTTTAGCTCATTACACAGACCGCCGTCTATTTGCTTAATTTCGCATTGTATGCATGTTATGTTGTTGTGGTGTTTTAACCTTCTAAAATGTACGCATTGCTTGAAACTTTTAAATGAGTCACTGAACTGACTAACGATACGTAAGCCGTAGACTATTTAGTTTTTTATTTATTATTTTTTTAAACATAAATCTTAATCTAATTTCTTAAAAAGTGTTTAAGGCGTGCCAAGTTTATGATCAAATAACAGCATGAGCAGATAAAGAACAAATTGTTTATCGTTTCTATCGACCAAATGTAAGTAACATTTGACTTTTCTCAACCCCCCTTTCAATCAAATGAAAAGAAAACGTACATAAAAACGTAAACAACAACGACAACAACAACAGCGACAGCAGCAACAACAACACCAGCAGCAGCAGCAGCAGCAGCAGCAACAACAACAACAACAACAACAACAACAACAACAACAACAACAACAACAACACCAGCATCAACAACAACAACGAAGATGACGTCAGTAAGAGATGTCAACAGAAGTTGGATTAAGTTATTAAAAAAAGTGAATGCAAGTTATCAATTCTTCCATAGAGCCTTGTCCACAATCGCTTACCAATTGAGCATGTCAGCTGATATCACTGGTTCCAGTGACTCGCAGCCCAGAATCGCCAACGGACAACCACAAGTGACGCACGTAATTATCTCCCATTTCCCTGCCTCCCCATCCTGCTCTCCATCCACTGCGACCGCATCAGCACCCAGCAGTGAGCGTTCCGCAGGAGCCTTCTTGCCTACCGACCGCCTGACAGCCGAAAACAGATCAACCAATGGCGGTAGCCGTGTACGTTCAACATGACCTCTCATGATCCACATTGAGTTTCATACAAAGGTCATTTCTCTCTTGTATAGATGAGGAAAGCCGCACTCATAAAATCCCATTGAATCTCTCTTTGATAGCTCGTGATATTCATCAGCAACATTGTTCTTTATCGTCGACACTTCGCCGAAGCCCCAAATCTCAAAATCCTAAATGTTGATCGTTTGCTCAGTCTGAAATCGCTCTTCAGCTCCCCTCAAGTGCCCCAACGTGAACACACTAGACTTTGTCCTTCGGGTTTTCCAATTCATTTATCATCACTTCAAAGCTCATTGCTTGTCAACAAAGAATAGTTGACACGTTCCGTCTGATTTGGTTGTTTAAACTCCAAAATCTGAGAGCAACACAATTTGTTAATAAAGCACATTACAAAAACAGGTCACTGGTTTAAGAATGGCAACTCCTGTGCAATTTCCTCACTTTGCACGCACAGTCTTCGGAGGTTTTGGGGATTATACCCTGCTGATACACCGTTCATAAAGGTTGATTCAAAATGGCCGTCCAAAGCAGCGACTGTAACAGTACCAATAATGACCAACAATTTTCTTCGCCATGTTTTGTTAAACACAATCAATGACACCTTCCCAGTTGTACGTCTGAAATTGTCTCCACTTTGTGCCCAATGTTGCTACTATCCATACAAAACACCTAATAGACAGTAGATTTCCTTTCTCCAAGTTTTTCTTCTTCAAGTCAACTTTATTTTCTCCGACGGCCGATATCTTGGTATTTATTTTGTAATTGTAAACAGAACATCACTTTATGTATTGCTCGAACATGATGTGTCCTCGGTGAAAGTACTTATACGAGACATCTGGTGCAGGAAAACCCACACAACAGGGTAATATCAATAGTTTTTGAGTTCTGTGTTCCCGAGAAACAAGAGAGAGTCTCCAAACAGCTTTGTCGTCGAGTTGTAAGAACCGGAGATACCAAAATGAAATCGCCAGGTGAAGACCAGCTGCAGTTGAGACTTTCTATTACCAAATTCTATGGAGTTACCAAATTGATACATTCTCCTGTTTATCCAAGTTTCTATGAGCATCCGACGTACGTTAATGCAGGATATAGGAGTTTCCTTGCGTCGATGTTAAACATGGTTGGAGCACGGATGGTGTGTTTTTCTGCTTCCATGGTTGGTGGTATTCTATTATACATCGAACCACAGACGAAACAAATACACGGACAATACCAGAGTGATGTTACAAACATGTCGTATCGATAACTTTGAAGCGACGGTTTTGTTTCACATAATCACGGCCCCGGGCAGACGTCGATTAGAACCATGTCGCAATCGATACAGAAACTTGCAAGGCTTTCTGCAACCATTGATTTTGTTTCGTCATTACAAGTTTTGCTATGAGACAGATTGTTAGACAGTTTGTCTTGAATGGGGGAAGAGCTGCCCTCAACAGGATTGCTATGCTTTTCAAAATCAAGTAAACTAAGCTCAAGCAACCACAAAACAGTGAAACGTTTTCACACAAAATTACTTAAGAATTCCTATTGGACAGTTTGTTTTCTAAATGTGACAATATCAAAATTAAAAACGAGACACAAAATTGTAAGTTTTCGCTCACAAGGTATACACAGAGCTAAATTAAGGTATAACTTCCCATGTCACACTGTAGTTGAACATTTATAATTTAATGGTGACTGCATGGTATACTCAGACACATTTTAAGCTCCTCGAAAACAACCTGACTCGACAAAAACTACCGTCATCTCCAAAACACTATGTCTCCCCTCCATCTTATTCAAAATTCATGGACATCATGTACCTTGACGAAAAAGTATTGATTAGGGAAACTAGTGGGACTTCTAGAGTCATCCTTTTTGTCATTCTATATGGAGCGATCGATGACAATGTCTCTACCACAAAGAAGAACAACACGAAGCCTTGAAATGGTTTAAAGATTGGGTGTCGATATGCAGTGATCTCAAGATGTCTGCTAAACGCTGCTCAAGACATGGGCAACAGAGGGCGTGTGATTCAACTTTGTTTGTGCCATCTTGTTAAGTTCGATTACATCCATGCATGCAAGGTTGCTGTGATTTACAAAAATAATTTGTGTCGCGGTCATATATTTTTTTTTGAAATTTTGTAGTTAGTTATTTGTTGACGTTTTTTGACGTTAAAAACAACATTTGTAGGGAAAATCAGTTAAACATGAGTTAATTTGGTGAATAAAAAATGTACATGTTTACAACTCATGACGTATAAAAATTTGATTTGATTTGTGTGGCCTACGATTTCCTTCCCCAAATCTAGTTCAGGTTTAATTGATCTCAAATAACACCCTTTTCGCAAATCATACAATTATAAGTTCAATAGAGTTTTATGGCATAAAATATGATAACCCTTTACGTGGGGTCACTGTTGGTATTTATCTTGCCAATAAAGCAAAATAACTCCTTTCACGAAAAATAGATTGCTTTTTAATTATAACTTACCGTCTTTGTGGCGTATTTCGTTGAATACCATTGGCAGCCCAACACACCGAGGACAAAGCAGACGTCACCGGCGGGGGGCCCTCCCAGCCCGAAATCTCTTTTGCCGGTCGGCCGTGATGCGTGAAAGCCCCTCGCCTGTCGAAGTACGGGCTGCCAAACTTGTTGGTGTTTGAGTCTCTGCTGGGACAATTATTCGGGGTTGTCGATGGCGCGTTACTACCCCCATGCATTCTATAACCAGTGTTCGGTGGTGCGGTTGGGGAGAGATTTTGTTGATACCAGTTGCCACGGTTGCCCATTGTACCGTGGTATCACACCAGACGCACATGTGGGACTTCGGAACATTTAGGGTCAGTTCTATGTGCACTTTCCTGGCATAGAAATAAATAATATTAAAGAAAGTATTTGACAAAACGATCAAAACTTACAATTTGTATAGATTTATATTTACATACGGAACAAGTAGACTTTAAATAATGATTACATGCAATAGATCGTGAAATGGAAGTGTTGGCAAAATAGAGGATCTAGCCTTACATTGTGTAAAGAAAAAGAACCGGAATATATAATACATACCCCATCCCAACATAAATAAGGTCCGTTTTTATTACTTTAAAGCCAGAGCAAATAGCATTTTGAAGAACACAGACAGCACAGTTGTTTTTATTTTGATTGTCAACAATCGAAATAAGCACGATGAGAACGTAAACAAAATCACTCAATTGAAAAAAAAATAAAAAAATCAAAAAAATCAATCGAATTGTGTCCTTGAAAATTTGCAAAAAGTTGTGTTTGTATATTTTGTTGTTGATTGAGGGTTTGTAGCCTAAATAGCATGTAGAGGCCCACTCTCTAAATGTAAAAGAGTGAAAAACACCACTCTTTACATTTCGAGTTGTCCCTCATATGCTCTTTGAAAAGAGTGGTTGTTATTTCACTCTTAATGAGGGGTTTCACTCAAGGACAGAGTGAAAAATCACTCAAAAAGATGCAAACTTCAATCTAAAAGAGTGGAAGACCACTCAAAAAAGAGTTGTCCCTCAGATGGCTCTTCAAAGAGTGCTTTTTCACTCCTTTACATTAAGACCACGTCGTCATTGCTTTTCTGAAGAGTAGATTCTTCCCCAAAAAATCTGGTTTTTTTTTAAGAACCACACTATTCAACCAAACTGTTGACAATTCATCCTACTAAGTGCACCCATTTTCAGTAAAAGCATTGTTTATGTTTTTTTTTACAATATGGGTGTTGTCACATTAAGATCATCCCCCAGGGTGTTTCATAGAATCGTGTTGGAAGAAATGTGTGTTATTTTAACTGTGTTAAAGGCAGTGACACTTTTGGTAATTACTCAAAATAATTATTATCATTATAACCTTTCTTGATTACGAGAAATGGGGAGAGGTTGATAGTATAAAACATTGTTAGAAACAGCTCCCTCCATGAAGTGACGTAGTTTTCGAGAAAGAAGTTATTTTCCACGAATTTGATTTCGAGACCTCAGATTTAGAATTTAAGGTCTCGAAATCAAGCATCTGAAAGCACACAACTTCGTGTGCCCATGGTGTGACAAGGGTGTTTTTTCTTTCATTAATATCTCGCAACTTCGACGACAGATTGAGCTCAAATTTACACAGGTTTGTTATTTTATGCATATGTTGATATACACCCACTGTTAAGACTATGTCTTTGACAATTACCAATAGTGTCTTGTGTTTTTAAGTGTAAATTTTGATTATTTTTCTCGATATCTACAACCATGTGACACCACCACCCATGGTGTAAATTTTAACTTGTCAATTATTTTGTTTGCAGTGTAATATTTGCCGGATATTATGAATCTTAGCTACTGGTCATTGATGTAGTGCACGTCAATTATACCATAACTTGCTCATTTTGATTTAGCAATGAAATAAAGAATACAAATGGTGCTGAGGTGGATCTTCCAGTTCTAAAATGCAAACATTGAGGTATACTTCTAACATTGACACCATAGGTTACACTTATTTCTGAAGATTGCATTGGTGTTATTTTAACACCATAATTATGTTTATTTTGATTTTCTCTTGGGTAGGCCTAGCTTTGTGACAGTACCCATGATACCAATAATAACACCACATTATTTGCATTGTTAAAGGCAGTGGACACTATTGGTAGTTACTCAAAATAATTAGTAGTATAAAACCTGACTTGGTAACGAGTATTGGGGAAAGGTTAATATAGTACACAACGTTGTGTGAAACGGTTCCCTCTGAAGTAACGTAGTTTTCGAGAAATAAGTAATTTTCCACGAATTTGATTTCGAGACCTCAGGTTTAGAATTTTGAGGTCTCGAAATCAACCATCGCACACAACTTCGTGTGACATTGGTGTGTTTCTTTCATTGTTATCTCGCAACTTCGACGACCAATTGAGCTCAAATTTGTATCAGGTTTGTTATTTTATGCATATGTTGAAAACACATAAGTTGAAATACATTAAGTGAGAAGGCTGGTCTTTGGCAATTACAAATAGTGTCCAATGTCTTTAATATTAACCATTACAGTATTTATGATTAGTTGTGTTGCAGCCTGATAAATAATCAAGTGTACACATTTCCTGAAAATAAATTTAAAGCAGTGGACACTATTGGTAATTACTCAAAATAATTATCAGCATAAAACCTTACTTGGTGACGAGTAATGGGGAGAGGTTGATGGTATAAAACATTGTGAGAAAAGGCTCCATCTGAAGAGACATAGTTTTCGAGAAAGAAGTAATTTTCCACGAATTCGATTTCGAGACCTCATATTTAGAATCTCGAAATCAAGCATCTGAAAGCACACAACTTCGTGTGACAAGGGTGCTTTTTTCTTTCATAGTTATTTCGCAACTCCGACGACCAATCGAGCTCAAATTTTCACAGGTTTGTTATTTTATGCATATGTTGAGATACACCAAGTGAGAAGACTGGTCTTTGACAATTACCAATAGTGTCCAGTGTCTTTAACACAGTTTGTTTGATTCTTTTAAACACCCACTCGCCACTATTTAGTTTTTATGGTTTTATTTCGAAAATGCACTGTGCTTTCCCCTCAAAAATAACATCATTAAATATTTACATTTATCTTGCCATTTATAACACAACCAGGTTTTGATCACTATTTCAGATTTCATGTTTATTTGGATCTGGGTATAATACCTTATGATGACGTCTGCTGATTACATATTCTTGTAGTACTTCTTGGCAAAGATGACAAACTTCTCAAAGACATTTTGTAGAGCATCTCTGATGTCTTCATTTTCACTCGAGGGGTCACCTCCACAGGTGTTCAATTAATAAAACTTTGGACTTTGGGTCCTTTACCAATTAATCCATCAGGTAGCTCACCTGTTATCAGATCAGATCAGAAGAAAGAAGACTCAACTGTCACTCAAATCAAAATGTGTCTATTCATGGAGGAATAAAAAATCAGAGTCCGAACTGAACGACGGAGTAAGTGTAACACTGTAAAGGTCGGTTCACTCTGGTTCACAACAACATTTCCAAACCGACAAACAGCAATTTCTGAGCGGGTTAGAAGCGGTGCCAGCGGGCCTAAGAATCTTCAACATCAACGGCAGTTGTTGTTCAGGGTGATCACCAAGATAACACGGTGTTATTCCAAGCAAGTATCCAGCCAAGATTTTTAATGAAGTGAAATACGTCAACACTTCCGAGAGGTAGCCCGTACACAGTCCTCAAGTAGCTTTCAAGTGCTATTTGAGCATTATAACTGGTAGCCGCAGTTCTGAAAGCAAAGCATACAATGAGTTGGCTAAGCACAGACCCCAAACAAGAGGGTATTAGCGGGTGACTAGGCAGGTACCGGAGTAAATTATTCAGGGAATACCTTTGTTAGGAATGAATGGGTTTAGTGAGATGTCCGCCAACGTTGGGTTGTAGGCAGTCGGGAGGCAGTCAAGGCAAAACCAAAAAGTTTAATATCCTACCTCCATGGTTTAATCATCAGCCCAAACTCACCGATATAGAAAGAGCTGCAATTCTTTGATTGCGTTTTTAGATAAATCTGCTAATCAACTATTTGTCTGATTTTCATTACAGACGTGTTTAGATTAAGACCACTCTCGATTCGCTCACACGGCAACTTGTTTGTAGCCGGTTATTATGCTCCAGCCAGAAAACTGGTCCGGAAATTAAACTAGATTGCGAAACTGCTGCTGAATTGGCAGTTAATTGGTTTATTTAGCACTGGGGATGTTTGATTCCAACTCAAAAAATTTTTAGTTTAGGATTTAATGAATTCAGTGAAGGCTTATCACAATTATATACACAAGTGACTAGATACTAAAATGAAAAAGAAATTACCTATATGAAAATACAACAAATCCCTTTAAACCATACTGTGGTTAACATTTTGTGGAAAGCTATAAGCTCGGGAAAAAAAAAATCAAATCTGCTATTCGAGATGTTATTTTTTATGTTGAAAAACATATAATGATGATGGAATGTCATGCCTTACTATGTTGCAATAATAAATACAAAATAAAATAAATTGGGCCTATAGGTCTACGTTGTTACGGTCTTGCGAGTTGAATTTCAATACTCACCCATGTGTGAACTCCAAATGATTGCTTCATGGTGTAAGAAAAACAGCTAATCATTTTGCTCAAGTTCTTCAACAAGTTCCAAAAACAGCTGGCAAACTGGCCGCATGCAGTTTTTGATGGTAGTTATATGTTGTTAACCGATTCGCAGTTCAAACAAGCTTGATATTAAATGCTTAACCGATCCTGCCTCAAACCAACTACACCAAAACACGACACTAACTTCTTCTTGGTGACGCAAAAGTAGTGTTGATTTTGTGCGGTTCTTATGTGAAGACAAATGAATGCTTGCACTTGGGTCATATCAGCGCGATCTAAACAAATATTTGGTTAAGTTTAATGCGTATGATGCCAAACAAAAGGCAATAAATTTCAATGGACATGTGCACTCAGACGTATATGATTTCTGGAAGTTGTTCTATGGTTTGACATTATTTTAAAACTGTTATTTTAATACATTCATTTATCGACGTGGAAGCGCTTACTTGAATGAATGTTTACTGTAATGTTCTTCATTATCATCATTATGGTTTGTTTGTTTCTTTGTTGGTTAGATGTTGTCTTAAAACAAGTTCAAAGGGATAGACAATTTTTTTTTTAGATTTGTGTTTCAAAAAAAAAATTTAAAGAAATAAAATCACGAGCCGAATCTGATAAAAGGTGCTCATGCAAATGGTGTGTACTGATCTTCTTCTTCGTCGAATAGACCGGGGCCTAGCTAAGAACGATTTACCAGAAAAGTGCGATTTCCCCCAGTAAATCAGCAAATAATGGTTCTACTTCTTTGTCAGTTTTAAAGATTGTTTGATAGGCTGTTTGCCGTGTAAAAGATGGCACGGAATTCGAACGCTATCAATTTAGAATGCCCGCTAAACAGTTTGGCTTCAAATCCCGGTCATCTCATTACAAGATTGCCCCTGAGCAAGACACTTAATCATAACGTGCTTCTCTTCACCCAGGTGTATAAATGAGAATCTGCAAGGTTGATATCGGTATTCAATGATCATCATTTGGCATATTGGGGACTCTTTGGTTAATGGGCAGAAATTGCACACAGATAAAAACAAGAGTAACAAATATTTATATTATTTCTCTGTCCGTTTTCCCCTATAGAGGACGGTAAACCTCTCAACTCACATCGAAGTGAGATACAGAGTCTGAAATTGAGGACCTTCCAAAAATGATGAGGGATAAACACCTCCGGCGTGACGTTGTGAATGGAATCTCGTTGGGACCAATGATGATCATGATGATGATATAAAGACCTTGCTTATAGGCCTATACAACACACTGTATATTTACACAGTATATTATTTGGGGAAAAAATGACCACAGATAAGCTATCATGAACTAGCGTGCGCCCTTTCCCCGAACCATATTCAACAAATTCTTACACTTTGACCCGTTCGTGGTTCAAAAATAAATACTGAGGTCATATTATTATTTTGACAAAATGCACCAACGCGGGTGTGTAAAATGACAAAGTTCATAATATAGCACTGAAGTTCAAGAGCAGGCCAAATAAATTAGACCTTATAGCACTAGAAAGATACTCAGCACCGAGCCAAGATTTTGAAAGACAATATTGGCCCGGGGATCAATATTTTAACGACTGAAGAAATTATGCGTATCAGGCCGCGTTTTGTAAAGTAGCTTATGCGCTTGAAGTTTTAATAGTCCATATTGAAAGTCACATTGTATCTTTGGTAGAAATTCAAAATGAAGATCGCGATTTCTTTTATGTGGTCAATGCATGATAACAAATATGATTAGGCCTACAACCGTTTTTCTTATGAATCAACACATCAATCTAATCTATGAATCGCAATCCCCCTAAACCTCAATCAATTAAAAAACAAGAGTTAACAACTCCTGACAATAAATGTTACCTTTTCAATTCAAATTGCATTTATTTATACATTTAGAGAAACATGAGCGTGACAGGTGCAAGTCTAATGACAGGTGGGAGTCTGGTAGTCGCCGCGCTCTCGCGTAACACAATGCATTCACGGTCACAGTACACTTTTCACGTACAGACTATTTTCACTGAACTCTGACCTACCTCTCAACACATGGATCGTTTGCAGACCCATTTCTCTGTCGAAGAGACTTGCTAACAAATCAAGAGCTACCCTCTACATGTAGGGTTTTTGAGTCTCTAAACCTTTTCACACAGCGCTGCAACTATGACTACAAGTAACATTCCATCGTCGATGGAAAAGTATTTAGACGTTCTTCAACACAACAGAGGTAAAGTGAATTTTAATCATCTGATCTGAAAATTTGTTGCCCAATTTCCGGACGAAATAATAATTAATTTATAAACACATGTGATTATTATTATAAAAATGGATCGTCAGAACATTCAGTAGGGCCTATTATTACAATGCGGTTCATGTTTAACCCTAAATAGATAGTGGGATATTGTTCCTATTTCAAACTGATTTCCGATTTTTTTTAGAAAAACAGTAATAACAAATTAAAAATAAAACATTAATTTTGGTAAATAAACCAATTATTTCATTTCACAATTAAAAAATTGAAATGTATTTATAAAGCATATAAAAGTATGCACGCAAAGAAATCATTTGTAGTGATACTCATTAAATAATTGACGGTGCAGTAGTATTGTCATACAGTCAATTCACTGAATTAGCAGTGTTTATGAAATTATGTTGATGATGTGACTCATGAGTCAGTCTTCATGACTCGTGAGTCAGTCTTCATGACAGTTTATTACTTTGCGCAATCGGAATCCGCTGTGTCTGTGCTCAACTTAAATGTATGTTTGTATGTTTTGTAAGCCCTTAAATTACAATACAACTTGTCCACCTTTTTCCCAAGGGCCAAATTTCATGATTGCAGGACATATTATTTCAAATTAAGGATTCATGCATTGAGTCTCATCACTTCTTAATAATCCATGTCTTTTGAATGTTTGATTTGTTTTTCAGATGGTTCATTGATGCTGGGTTCGTCTGGCCTGACTGGCAAGTTTTGGGCGGGGTCATTATGGTTCTACGAGGATCCAGGGAATGCACCGGACATCAGTAAATGCAGCGCTGGTATCCAGACAGAAGCCGGTGTGACGGACATCCAATGGATTGATGAATGCAGAGTAGCTATTGCCTCTGATTCTGGTGGGTTCCGATTCAAACGATGTGCAACAGTGATTTTAAATCTTTTTTATTTGAAGCTGTGTAGTTTAAAAAAGAGACATGAGCCAATTTCATTGCACTTGACAAATCAGGGCAGGCCTAATTTCATCTTTGAAACGGCAAGGTCATTTTCATTTTGCAGAGGGCACTTCCATGGAAAATCTTTAAATCATTAGGAAACTTTTGAAGGGGCACCAAGGGAAAGCCAAGACCAGGGGCAACAGAAGCCATGGCTTCCGTGGCCTGCGTGTAGTTCCAGGCCTGCAGGGAAAACAACTTCACGGGAAAGTTTGGTTGACCCTTTCACACTTAGTTTGCTAACCCTCGAAAACTCTCAGCCCCCCCCCCCCCCAAAGAAAGAGTTAACAAGCGTGTTAATGGCGGGGACATTATCATGCTGAGTGTTCAGTGCTCCTTGAAGGCAAATCACTCAGGTGGGATTCGGACCCCACGACCATCCTGTTGCCAGAGCAGGTGTCTCACCGACTAGACATGTACTAGTTGTGAACCAAACATCTCAGTGTGAATCAAACATCTCATTGGTATTGAAGGATAAATCTATCAGGCTGGCATTTCTGCCAATTGCAGAGTGCAAAGTCTATCTATAGAGTACTATGCCAACCTGTAATAGTATATATAACGAGGTGAATACATTTATGCAGCGTACATATACACAGTTAGTTCTGTGCACAGTTGCACCACCATACATAACCTGTTCAGCTAAGTGATTAGTGATTTAAAGTGGTTGCAGGCCTTGAACTTCTTGAATGGGCACAGCAAAATTCCTCTTCTAATAAGCACTTCTATTGGGAAAATGTAAATTTAACAAGGCACCACAGCAATTGCTGTTGGTGCTGATGGTTACTTTGAGGCCCGAGAATGGTCAACTCGCTGGAGAATATTGCTAAGGTTAACCCTTTAATTTTTCTCCCAACCCTGACAGGTGCAATCGAAGTCTGGCAACTTGTAAACAGCCGCAGTGCCTTCAGGAACTTGTTCTATTTATACGAGCACGACAACGCCGTGCACAGTATTAGCATCAACTCCAACAAGACCAGAATCATCAGCGGATCATCCGATAAACTGTGAGTATGAGACACCATAAATTGCTTCCCTGCACCTGGGAGTAGATAGGTGACTGTGTATGTGGCTTCACCACAAGGGCAAACCTTTTAAATATTTACAGAGGGTTTTGTCTTGAGTAAACATTACCAGACGGCCATCATGTCACAATCGTCAAATATTTTGTAACGAGGAAGGCACTTTTCACCATAATTGGTTCGTAAAAGTTTGGAAGGTAGTGCATTCTGCTCTATCAGCCAGGCTCCTAGTGGATGATACACATTCCTACATCTTTACACACTGTCAAGGGGATAACCCTGTTTCAGCTGATGGGGTAGGCGGCAACATGTCCCTGGTGACAGTTGAAGAGGTCGTCCAGCCTTGTGAAAAAGGTCTGCATCAATTTGAGATGCCATGAATATTCAGCTTGTTATCCTTACCCTCTCTTGAAATGACTGTTTTTCCTTTTGAACATTTTTCCATCTGCAGAATAAAGGTTTGGGATCTAGCAACACAAGCGTCTGTATTGACTCTGAGAGCGCATACATCCAAAGTGGAATGCATCACGTGCAGCCCTAATGAACTAGAAGTGTTTCTTTCATGTTCACAGGTTGGTATTGATTATACAAATGGAGCACATGGAATGCTTATCTCAGAGAAATATAGTACATATAATGCTTAGCTCATGGGAATAGGGCACACAAAGTACATGCCATGCAATAAGAGCACACAGAACGCTTAGGTCATGGAAATAGAACACGTAGAGTGGTTACCTCATAGATATAGAGCACATAGAGTGGTTAGCTCATAGAAATAGACCACATCAGAAATAGATTTGGGGTTGAACAAAGAACAATAATTGATTAGACCAGGATTTGAACCAACAACCTCCGGATAAACGCACGGATGCTCTACCAACTGAGCTATATGACCCCATATTGGTGGTCTCCCTATTTTGTCAATATCTTTGTTTGGGGATGCCACTCACAAGCCATACAACCTTTGACTGCCACGTAGCCAGGGATTACACCCAAATTACGATACAACCTGGGAAGCGGCAGCCTGGGGATTACCTTTATAAGGGGATGCAACTTTTTATTTCAGATATTAAATAACTAACCACAATGAATAGATATCGAATACATCAAATGTTTAGCTTATATAATGCAAACCCAGCACATTTCTTGGGAAAGATAAAGAGCTTTCAGTGTTGAAGGATTCAATGTAAACTTGATTGATTAGTTATCTTTTTTTGTGTGTGATCTACAGGATGGTTCCGTTTTACTGTGGGACTTGAGGAAACCTAAACCAGCCAGAAAGCTGAGCCGACCCTCTGGAACATCTCTGCCAACATGTACTGCCTGGAAGCCTGGAGAAACACACGTATTTGCCGTAGGTAAGGGACAACACAGTTAAAACTATCTCTCAAACAGTAACCAAAGAGAAGCACAAGGAGTTCATAACTGCATCACTCTTGCAATCTGTGCTAGACCAATTTTATTGGTTGGCTATAAATTCAATTTAGTCTACCAAGGGGTGAGCGGTTCAACAAAATTAGTAATTTTGAGACATGTTAGATATAGGGCCATCATTCTTGAAGTGCAATCTGGGGGAAATCTGTACTGGGCAGCACAATGTGTTTTGCTTTAGAGTGCTGGGTGAAACTTGTGAGTCCTGTGTGCAAGCCGGCCCGGCACCGACCACTGCTCATAATGCAAGAAATCAGGATATTTCCAAAATCTACTGGAGCCGTTGTCCAAAGCCTGTAGGCCAACCCGACACCGCCCACTATGGCTACAACACTTATCTGTATTGTAAATTTTGTTTTTTTCGCAGGTGATGAGACGGGCAAGATAGTACTTCAGGATTCCAGAGCAGACAGTACCGGCACCAGACTAACCACTGCCCATACTAGATCTATACATAGGCTATCATTCTCACCAAAGAAGTGAGTATAAGTGTTTGTACAGTGGGACATAATATTGCACCTAAGTTTCGTAATAACACTAACTAATGCACTTATGATAAAGATTTGTTCTGAAAAGCGCGAGTTCTGAGAAGACTTAAGAGCTGGTGGCATTTTTTTTCTTTAAGACCCTACGCTGTTCAAAAAATGTAAATCAGAAGTACATGGTGTTACTGCAAATTGTTGACTAACTCCTATGGGTAGTGTTAAAGTCTTACTTGACGTTGCAACTACATTTTTATTCAATACTTGGACAAGGTTCTTCCTTTGAAACATTCCTGGTTATATTCCCAGAATCAGTTTGATGATGAAAAATTGTCTTTGACAGCATGACTAAGACCCTCATTGGAGAGTCTTTAATCCTCTATGGTTTTAAATTAATTTATTTTGATCTTTTGGTACTAAAGACAATCAGAGTACACTGTTCAGAACGCCGAGACCACAACGGTTCTTCTCAGAATCAACAAGAATCCAAAAGAGTTTTATACATGGTTGTACCTGCAAGTTTAATACTGAAGTTTTTCTTTAATTTTGATACGTATCATGTTGTTTTGTAGCCCATTATGGTTAGCGTCAACATCAGACGATTGCACGGTCGCTGTAACAGAGCTCCAGCCAGAACTCAAACAAATGTAAGTAGAATAGCCTGTCTGTCTCCTTCAAAGTCTTCAACGTTAAGCCTGCAGGTTATGTTTGGTATGTTATGTTTGGCTAGTGGCTAACTAGCATAAATTGGGTTCATTTGTACAACGAATGTAGTCACCGTGACCACACCAGAGGAACAAAGATTATTTGAATGATGGTTACATCAATAAAACCCTTCCTTTGGGTTTCGAATGTTGGAAAATTGATCTTATCACACATTGGTGAAGGGTACAAACCAAATATTAAACTGGAAAAAGTTATTCAGTTTGCAAATTCCGGGGAGATTGGAAAATGACCCTGTTGGAAAAGTTTTCAAGTATGGAAAGTTATGTAGGTTGGAAAGTTATATGGTTTGGAAAATTGTCAAAATTGGATTGCCACCTACTTTGGAAAGTCACCATCATCTTCTTTAAAATATATTATTTTTTTTTACAACATCACAGATACCGGAGTTACAGCCACAATGACTTTGTGCGTGGTGCATCATGGGACCCACTCAGTAACAAACTCATGACCTGTGGTTGGGATAAACAGGTCAAAGGTCACGACATCGTGCCAGCAGCAGCTGGAGCCAATGGGCGAGTTTAATAAAAAGTGGAAATATTCCCCTGGAAAATGGCTACAAATCCTGATGAAAGTGTCTCTCGTGTTGATGGCTATTCACGTTGTGGATCCATATTACTCAATTGCTATAATATGAGTGTATTCTTTCCCAAGCTACACCATCTTGTGCAGTTAAATTGTTTGTAATGTCACCCAACTCACTGGCAAATTTACTGATACTAGGAGGTTTAAACATAACTAGCTCAATTTGCCGAAACATTTGCTGATAAACCAGGTGAAGATATGTGGAGATGCCCAGGCAAACTTAATGGGCATTCTGAAAGGTGCTTGGAATAAAAGTTTGTTTGCTGGTTTTAGGGTCACAACATGTACATACTGGTACTTGGAATGTTATAATGATCAACAAATTAGCTGTTCATCAAAGGTGTTTTGCAAACAAAAAGAAAACTCTAAATCACATGTGTGCATGCTCAGTTTTAAGAGCTTCATGTAAAAATATAAGAAAGCAAATATTATTCAATATATCTCAGTGTTTCAAAGTGCTAAAGAAATTCGTAAATGTAGAATTTTTCGTCAAGCTGTATTCCGAAATACATGTAGTGGCTTCATGTCTAGCTACATTTATCTAACACGTTTGGTTTCCTGCACTCAGTAATGAATGCATACACTGATAAATGAAAGGGGCCAGACTATTTATGCTTCCAGCCACAAAGATTTGAGTCAAGTAGTGTAGCTTTTAGTTATTGTATTTCCTGTGAACACAGTGTAGAAGGATAACTTAATGATGGATAGGGATTGAAAACGTTTGGTAATTTGAACCTGTTTGTTTCAATACTAGGTTGTAGATATATACCATCAAACTAACGTGGAAAAGTTATGTTCAAACAGGAAGAATAATCTGCAATTGGAATACATAATCTTAGAAACATTACTTTCAGCAATGCTTCTCAGATTAACATTCTTGGGGTGAAAAAGTGGTGTCTTTTTTCATATTCTTTATCCCCGATGCAAATTTAACATCTATTATATCGTTGCGGTGTCCGCTGCTAAAACATAGGATTCGAACTGCCTCTAGCTACCGGGCAACCTCGATAGTCTAGTTGGTAAGACACTGCTCTAGAATTGCAAGGGTCGTGGGTTCGAATCCCACCCGAGTAACATGCCTGTGAATTTTTTTCACAGGACTCGGGGAAAGTACCGAGTATACAGTGCTAACATACATCGGTGTATGGGTAAAAAAAAAAAAAATTAATATTCTTTTCCCCGATGCAAATTTAACATCTATTATAACCGAAGAACTTCAAAGTAACAAATTTGTCAAAATGCTTTATACTATCCAAAGCTCCTGTACTTCTTACCAAATAGGTTCTTATTGCCATTCATTTCAGAGTCATTACCACACATAATATACAGACTCTTTACTCTCAACTTGAAAACTGCAGTGTAGCAAAACAGCAGTTTAACTTTGTTTTCAATGGATGTACTTGATACCAAGAATACATATTTAATTTGAGTGCAGTCGGCCAGTGTGTCTGCAGCAGCTCGCTGTGTAGCTTAAGGTACATATGGTAGCTAATATTATTTTATTATGCCGATAAGGGTAGGTTTATATTCATCTTTTTATAAAAAATGTTTGGTTAATTTTCGTCATGTTTTTAAAACATAGTACTGTGAAAGAAATTTGAGTGTTTAGGTTGTTTTGATAGACCTGTCAGACAAAAAATTATGTTGTTACTATTTGTTGGCAAAAAGTCGGGCCTGAACTATTAATTTGTTTTCCTAGACCTTACACTTCTGTACAATTTTGTGTATAAACTGAAGTGTCAGAATAAATTAACTGTAAACAAAAACCTGTAAATGTGTACATTCTATTGCTCAGTTTAATAAGTCTGGTGGTCTTTCCATTATTGGTGCCGACTCAGAAGTATGGCAGCCAGCAAGAGGCATGGAATCGTAGAGCACATTTTTTTATAAACATGATTCTGTAAAAGCCGGTGTGGCATGCAATGGACCCTTCCCGTGAAATATGCTAATCACATTCACGCATGCGTACAGACCCTGTTGGTTGGCAGACGCAGACGCAGACGCGCAATCGAGTGTGCGTCACGCACCCATTAGCCATGTACAAAACAGTGCAATGTTCCCTCATTTTGCCAACCAAAATGTTAGTGCGCACGCGCTGTGTGCAATTTACATATTATTTCAAGGGAAGGGTCTATTATGTCCACTATGCAATACTATCCGGAGGACATTAATGCATATGCAATAATCTCTCCTGGACGGTTTTGCATATGCAATCGTGTCCGCCCGAAAAGAGGGGGAAAACAGAAGAGGGGAAAACAAAATGTATCCATTTAGGGAATTGTAAAGACTGGGGTGCTCCATGGGGAAAGGTATGTAAGAAGACCATAGAAAACTGAAGGGACAAAGGAAAGAAGAAAAGAATGCTCCACAGGGATGTATTGTTTTAGAATGTGAATCAGCTAGCTGTGTAAGCTTAGAATGCTTACATGGAGTATGCACGCGCAGAGGCCAAAAAGCGCAGAGTTCTCTGCTTCCGCCGCAAGCGTTGATTCTCTGCTTTTGATGAAATTGGGTCGGTATTGCATGTTATTCACAGGCCTCAAATGGCGACTGTACAGGCTAGTTACCCATAGTAAATTAACTTTGCTTAATGTCTTTTAACTTCTGGTATAAACAAACACTCAAAAGGAAAACTCTAAAATCTTAAATATGCCTTGAGACATTCAAAATATGCCTTGGCTTTTAATTGGTTATGGCATAGTCACATGACTTAGATTCAAACAAGCAATTGGTTAATCCGTGGTCTATATTCAACTTGAGCAAGCTTTTTCTCGGAAGACTGGTATCGGTAACCGTGGCAACAACACGTAGTTCTGGCTCTTTTTCAAAATAAACTTTATAAAATCTTATCAATTTGTAATCAACACATCAAGACTTCAATTCAATTAATACATTTCAGGAAAATTGAGAATTTCTCTACAATTAAATTTCATTTGTACACATTTTTAAATGTGAAAATCAAATGCAATTTTATCTTAATGTTACTCATACCCAAAGCCTTGGGCTGGACTTCATTGGAGGAGAATACTGTACAAGAAAAATAGTTAAATCACCCATTCTGGAAGACAGTTCATCACTTTAACGAAGATAAATAATTAAAAATTTCCTACCAGCTCCGTCGCCATCACATAGACGCACGACTCCTTCTTAGAAGAAAATAATTCCCCCCTCCCAAATATTTAGAACAAATAAGACAGACAAGTTAATAACGAGAAATATTTTCTACTACACTCAAAGATGTTTTTTAAACTAAAATGCTCCGTTAATCATTTTCACACGAAACCATTTTCCTGTTATAGTTCTAAAACCAATCTACATGTACACAGATTCTACACAGCCACACCTTCCTTATCCCCAGACAAGTCAGCCTCATGAATATGCACATTAAGAACATGAATAAATGAATATTCTATTAGAAGAATTATAATATAGTTATCTTAATACTACTCATATTCATAAGATATGCAAGGAGTTGTAGTTGGTGGTCGCGTATTAATGCCCCAGCTCAATTTAATTAAATATTCAAAAACAAGATTTGGTCGATGCATTTAATACTTTTTATGGAAGATACAGTGTCACCATGAATTATGTTTACCCAAAACAAGAAGCACATCTTAATTATTATGTTAAGTTTAAATCTACACGCACTTAAAATAAAATCTACATCTACTCTTATTCCAAGAAACAATTTATTCATTAACAAGAATTCACGATTCAGAATATTGAACACTAAAATCATACATTTAGTGAAAAGCTGTAATTAAATCATTTCGACTCAAACATCCCACAACCTAAGTTTGGCCACAGATATTGAAAGAAACTCAAAATAGAAGTCTCTGAAAGTGAATTGACATGTTGATTGGTCAAATTTAACTGACCACAACCACTCGGAGGGGAAAGATTTGGAATCAAAATAAAACATTTTCATATTTCTGTTAAATATACCTTAAAAGTTCTACTTGGATGAAAGCCAGACACTATTCTTTAGATTTCAAAGTGAGTTGTTGTTGCACGGTTACCAGTTTACCGTTAATCCAGTCTAGTGGAGATTAATCCAGAGAGTTTAAGATTGGAATCCAAACTCCCTGGCATCATCGTCGGTGATATCTCCGTAACGCCACAGATTAAGCTGAGGAAGAAACAAACAATGAAAAATGCTCATATTAATCATGACCACATTGCCTTATTATGCAAAATTACTTTATGAGGATTTTTTCATATAATTTGTGAAATTGTTCATAATTACTGAAATAAAACAGTGTTTAAAAAAACAAAAAAAAACCAATCATTCGCACACTGTACATGTGCACTGTCTTTAAGATTTTCATTGCAGGAAAAACTTGTAATTTTCTAGTGTTATTTTTATCTCTCTGGAATGCAAGTTTTTGATCTCTATGCATGCAAAGTGTTTTGTTAGTCAAAGAGATTAGACCCAAATAATAAAAGACTTTGAGGTCCGAGACCTAAAAGAAACACCAAGCGTGGCCTTTGCGAGCCGAGACATAGACTGGGACCAAAAGACATTAAGCCTCGACAGGAACCACGGCTGGGACCTTAAGATCCAAGACCAATTCATTGAGATGTAATAATCCCCAAAAAGAATTTGAAAAGAAAATCGAGGCAAGAAACCATCAAACTTACATGAGCTTTGAGGGCACTCTGCTGTGCAGCAGTGTACTCATTCACCATCTTCTGTAGACGTTTCTCACGACGCTGTTCAGCCAGCAGGAAGCCGTCGCTCACCAACGCCTTACCCATGTCTTCCTTAGAGTCTGGGTTGATGAGGGAGACGTACTCGGTCGTTCCAACACGGTACTCCATGTTGTACAGGAATTGTTTGTTCAGGACCTCGTGGCTGAAGGCATCGAGGGCGTCCTGCCTGAATTCCTCCTGTGAATTAACAAGTTGGTAAATTATTGTCAAAAAAGTTTCAAGGTAAATTTTACTTTTCAGTTCATTTAAATCAATTTATTTATTTTGAAATAATTTCAAGTACTTAAGTTAGATCTAAACTAAAGACATAATAATAAATATATAGTAATATAATAACTGTTCGTTACAACAATAAATTTAAACACATTAGATAAAAAGGACTGACAAATTACATAGGCCTACTACTAAAAAATATACATAAAACCACAATAACATAAAAACAAGATTAAAAAGACAAGTTTTCACTTCTTAAGAGTAAAGTAAAAACATAAAACAAGATTAAAAAGACAAGTTTTCACTTCTTAAGAGTAAAGTAAAAACATAAAACCTGAGGACATTAAACTCACAAAAAGAAATGTACATGTATATGTAAAGATCCTGCTTGGATCGTAAGCTAAAGCTATAATATACATCCCCTCTGCCAAACTGGACCTCAACAGAGGCATAACCAAGCACAATCAAACAACATATCATTAACAGCAAAACAAGCAAAGAGTTATCGGAGGGCATACAAAAACCCAGGAAAATTAAAGCCAATCAAAGTTATTAATTTATATAACAACGGGTTGGCTACAGATCAATCAGAGTAAAAAAGTGAGGACAAAAGGATGGTTAATGCAGAAAATGAAAGTGTGGATTACTGAGAACTGTCAAGCCGGTCAGAAATCAACATTGGTTAAACAGTGACGAACTGGAACACTATATAAAACTATCCAACTCATAAACTAACTAAGCTGTAATAAATAATAATATTAATAATAAGGAATATTAGGGCGCCAAATTCCACCAAAATGAGGTGCACAAGGCGCACAAGAGGGAAAACCACACACAGCAAGGAAAATAAGACAAATAGACCAGTTACATATAGGCGAGATTAAACAATGTGGTTTTTAACTTAATCTTGAAAGTATTGAGACTAAAAATGTTGCGGATTTGAAGAGGTAAATCATTCCAGAGTGTGGGTCCAGCATGGGAAAAAGACCTATCTCCCCATGATTTACTACTCCAAGGAACATGTAACATGCAAGTATAAGAAGATTGAAAAGATCGTACAGGATTACACCATGTACCTAAAAAAAGAGGAAACAATTGTTGTCGCCAAGAAGACTTTAGAGTACTTACATCTTTGGGCAGCATGGTACACGCCAAGTAGAAGTGATGAGCCTGGGGCTGCTGAGTATGGTAACCTGGTGGCATGGCACCAAGCTGAGCTAGTGAGACTACCTCACGCTACAAGACAGAACAAGTAATCATCAACAAATTATTTTGAATAGTACACTATACAATTGTTGCACGCTGTGACGGGTTCCACGGCGCTTTGTACACCCGAGGGGAGAAATGGCAACCTAGGCAAAGCCGAGGGTGCCATTTTCCCCTGAGGGTGTACAAAACCCATGGACCCCAAATGACAGCGTTCAACAATTGTTTTGTTATACCCTGGTAACATGATTCCTCTTCTCAAAGTTCTGTTGTCATCTTCAAACATTAATTACGACAAGTATGCAAAGTTTATAGCAAACAAACAATAATACAGTTGTTCAAACAAGAAACCATTCTTCACTGTTCCCTTGTACCAACGCTGGGAACGATCAAGGTGATGTACACCGGTTAACATCACTCATGTTACCCGCTCGCTGTGCAGCCGTGGTACATGCGTATTTGTTGCACGGCACGTGATTGGTTCTCGACCAATCAAACTTCACAGTTTGTTACCGAGGTATAACAACAAGCAGTGGTTTCCCCCTCCAGCCCTATTTGTCATCTTGTCTACAAAAATTGGCAATTCACAAAATTAAATGAAAAACAAAGGAAAGAAAGTCTTAACAAATCTGAAAACAGAAGGTTGGGGTTCCAGGCATCATACTTTAAGGAGGCAATGAAGGTGATTTCCTCCATGCCCCCTGGTCATTGCCTTGCTGACCTTGATATGCTCCAGCAGAAATTTACAAAATTTTTCCCAGTCATATGGTGCCCTTTACAAAGGAGAAAATGTCTAGGTGACTTTGCCCTTTCAAAAACAAAGCATACATGTCCGGGGTTCCATTACTCACGTTTCCATAATCTACGAAGAACACAGTGACCTTGTCTTTGTTGTGAACCTTCTCGACCTTGGCCCTATACCACTCTCCGTCTACAAACTTAGCCACACACAGATCACCGGTCTTAGGGGTGAAGGAACCGGGCAGTGGAGGGGCTGCAGCTAGCTCTGCTCTCAGCTGCTCCATAAACTTCTCAAACTGAGGTCCTGCAAGATGAGTAAGTGGAACATGAAACTAGTGTGGACAATATTATACTTAAATCTCAACCTTTTTTGTATTTTTTTTTTCTGACTGAAGATTTAGCTATGAAAAGTCTGCTCCCTAATTACCATTTAACACTGTACTGCGTATACATACACATCGTAATTATGAGATAAAACAGGATGAGTTGAAATTAATTAAACATTTAATGAATCTTTCATTTTAAAAATTACGCATTGTACAGCACAATGTCCAACCACGTACATACAACACATATAAAATTAGAGAATGGGAAGAATGGCAAATATCATTGCAAATATAAGTAAACAAAACAACTACTTTGAAATGCAAGTGAGAAATCCACTTAAACACAAGAAAGAATAAAGAGATATCAATTATTATGTTAATTATTAATATTATTATTGATGCAACCATGACGAACATTGATCAGCATTACTCGACAAACCAAATACAAAAATACATCAATGTTAACAGTGAACAATGATTCAATAGACCGATCCACTAAGCTCCACCCCATCGCTAATTGACCAATCACAACGCAACGAAGGTCCGACATGCGCGGCGTATCTTGGCGCGCGCGGCAGATTTGTGCAGAAAGGCATTGGAGAGCCCCACGTGTTCTTGCTCACACGCGAGTCGTGGGTGGAGCCTACTGGATCGGTCTATTGCCATCAATTCACAAGGAAACGCAAGATAAATCTATATCAAGCACAACAAATTAAATAAATAATCAGTGAAGGTATGGACTAGGGGAGAATGAGGGCTGTTGAGAAAAGGCATCAAAGGTTATGCAGCCCTTGGGACAACCTTGCAAAGGCACAGAAACAGTCGGCGACTATCTTTTTAAGATAATGCCGCTAGCCAATTAGCGTGCAGAAAAGTCAACAGCAAAATGGTAGTCGCCAAATGGAATAGCAAATCACATTACAAATGACACACGTTCAATATACAATACTTAAAAAAGAAAAACACAAGTTAATAAAATACAACTTTTGTCTCAAAACTTTCCATCAAAATATACGCTGCCATATTGAAAAAATCACCATGATCCCAATTGTTTCAGAACCATGGCCCTGAGTTTTTTCTGGACGATGATTGTTCCAAGACATTCACACAATTTCTGTTATAGCAAACTGTGTGTTACTATTCTGCTTGATGCCAACGATTCTGTTGCAGCGCAACTAAAATCAAAGATTGACCCGAGAGTGGCTTGAAAACGATCTGCCAATGAAGTACACAACTCTACATCCTTAATCGTCCATTTTCCTTTTTCCCTTACCTGAATCAATCAGCTGAGCGAAGAAGTCCAACTCCTTCCCAATCTCAGTCACCACAATGTGTTTGTAGTTGGTCTTTCTCTCTGTTGTTTCTTCTACAACCACTGTGGTCTTGGGCTCTTCAAACCTCTCCCAAATCTACAAATTGACATCGACAAAAAAAAAGATGAATGTTAACCTCTGCTTGGAACAAAATTCATGATCTAAGAACTGTTTGAATATCTGTATAGGATAATGCCTGAGGTGTGCATGGTGTTACTGCAAACTGAATATACACGATGCAATGCCTCAAACCATGTAAGATGGTTAACGCATGGTACATGTAGAGGTGTGTACTACTGCAATTAGGGAGATTGTGTACACCAATCAGGGAGATATTTAGAATTCCATTTGACACAACAGGGAAAAAGTTTCCGAAATCAGGGAGATTCTCAAATTTGTTCATCAGAGCATGGAAAAATTGGTTGATTTTCAGGGAACCTTCTGCAGAATCAAGGAGAACTGGCAACTCTGGGTTATATACAAAATATTTGAGCTCTGCGTTTTAACAAAGATATTATTAGATATTAATTTTTGAAAGCGTTTTTTTTCAGTCCTAACAAAAATTTCTTGGGGATTAAGTTTTTGAACTTTGACGCCTCCCAACTACCAACCTTGAGTTTGGCTTCCTTAGTCTTCTCTTCAGCCGCTTGAATAACTCTGGCGTAGTTGCTTCTCTCTGCAGTGAAGTGCATCTTGGACAAGCCTTGCTCTACCAGGGACACAGAGAGGTTGACGCCCTCCACAAACAGCCAACCGATGAAGTTACCGGCTTTGTCGATGGATTCAACTTCCACTTCGACCTAGAGAAAATAGAATTGATTTGTCATCATCAGTCGAATTTCATTAACCATCACTTTTGAACGGGTATCAGCTATCAGTCATAACTATCGGCTTTATGAGTAGTACAGACCTCTACATGTATCATGCGTTTTTAATGTTTTTAATTTTATTTTTTTATGCAAGTCGCCTGATGCGTTTTTAATTTTTTTAATTTTATTTTTTTATGCAAGTCGCCTGACACACAAGGCCTGAACGCCACTTCAAGGTGTGGGCTACAATTATTTTTTCCAGAGGCCATTGGGTTACCCCCTTTACAGTCCATACGGATGTAGGCGTTAACCATCTTACATGTTTTGAGGCAATGCATTGTGTACATTCAGTTTGCAGTAACACCATGTGTATATCTACGTTGCTCTGTACAATTGTTCTTACAGACCTTGTCTTGTTATTCATAATAAATAAGTTTTCAAAGAAAAGATCTACACCAACAAAATAGATATATACACATGCTGATTCCGTAAACTGGATATACAACATAACATTTTTGTCTTGAGAACACAGATACCAATTAAACCAAAAAGGGCTCCACTAATTGACTGCACAGATTAGAATGTAAGAACTATAGCCGAAGACCTTTTTGCAAATAGTGTGGCGCGCGCGTAAAGCTCAGAATATAGCTGCATTGTGGTCTAGCTGGTGATCAAATTTGACCCATACCTATCCCACAATGCACCTCAATCAACAGTCTGCACTTGCGCAATGGTTTTTTAGAAAAGGTCTATGCACAAGATGCTAATTGAGTAGGGCGCCCTCTTGTGGTAGAGGCGAAAAAGAGGGTTATCATTGGCCAAGATTGTGTGCTAAATACGCATAGGCTTTGCGATTCCATCGTTTTACTTGTATCTCCTAGATGGCGGCGTAATAAGCCTGTTACAGACACGGCTTCATCACCGATGCTACTGCAGTAAAAACAGTTGCCCGAGTTGCGCACACAATACCAATATCAATATCGTGACACTTACCTCCCGTTGTAGACAGAGTTCCTTGGTATACTGCAGAGCTTCTTCAGAGTATGGTTCAGATTCTGTTGGGCCGCCAGGTCCAGTCCGTGCCATCTTGGGGCATGTAATTCCTAAATAGAAAGTGTAGCAACAGACAGTTCTTTAATAGTTCAGTTCTTTTTATGTTTTTTCCACACACACCATGCAAATTATACAATATTAGCAAACATACAGTTAGTTACTTTATAATGGTTAGATAGCAATACCCATAGGTACATGTAGATGAAGATAAAATTCAAAAATATATGGTAAACAATTACATGCATGTGGATGGAGGCAAGAAAGAAATACCCACCAGCTAGGAGGAATGTGATAAGACAGGTTTCTTTGGGTAAGAAGAGACGGACTCGAGATCCACTGGCGACAAACTCCACAATGGCACTGCTGCGACCAGCCCGCTGGAGGAATGGAAGAAACTGCTTTGCCTTCTGGGGTTCCTGTAAGAATAAGAAAAAACTTAAAATTTATCCTGAAAATTATAAAAACATTTTATCGAACAGTTTCTATAACCCAGTACCCTTGAAGTGGGCCAAAACTTGAAGGTGTCCATAAACTGTTAACTATAATATTCATTATTTTTACATAAATTACTTCTACATCTAACTAGAGTTGGTGTAAAATATTTTCTTTTTTAAAGAATAGTGCACCATTTCTAAAAGCCCTCATGTGACCAGGGATTGGGCAAAAACTTGAGGGTGTTCACTGTTCATGATCATACAAAGTAAACAGAGTTACGTTTGTACACCAATTAGTGTCATTATTTCTAAGGACTCACAAATTAACCCCAACTTAAACCAAGATCTTACCCCGGATGTATCAGCAATCCGATGAATGGGATATTCCTTTTTGCTGTGTACTCCTTTGCCGTTCTTGATAGCTCTTGTCTCGGCAGTGAGTAGGGCATCGTAGTGGGCAGATCTCTGATCATCATCTTGACGGTAACGGATCACAGTGACGAGCCCCTTGCTTACAAGAGCTTCAGCAAGGTTACTGTGGAAGTGATAACAGACGGTAAGCAAATCTTGTGTTGACTATAACTTGAAAGTGTAAGCGATTTTGCAGTAAGCAGGAAAAATTAGCCACCCAGCTTGCATTAATTTTCATACAGGATGCCTTTCATGTGCTTGCGGGTAGCAGCGCTATGATACGGAAACTTTAAAGTGTAAGCGATTTCGCAGGTAAGCAGGAAAATAAGCCACCGGCTTGCATTGATTTACATACAGGATGCCTTTTTGTGTACTTGCGGTGAGCAGCGCTACGATACGGAAACTTGTGCACTAAGCACAAAATCAGCCATTGAGTGTTAGATTCTCTAAAAATCAAAGCATCAAGTCGACAGAATATGTCGTAAAACAAATTTTGAAAACAGTTTTAAGAAGAGGATCACATTCTTTTTAAGATGGCCGATGAACACAAAATCCTAAAAGGTTTTAAATTGCCTCAAAATTCTACCAAGGTTTAACTTAAATTCTTGTAGAAGTCAAATAAATAATGTATGCTTGAAAATCTTCAAGGTTTTGACAAAAATGTGCATGATAAAACAAATCATTATTGGAGATCCTACTCACATTCCACCAATGGTGACAGTAACGCATGTTTTCTCGGGGTAGCCGTCGCTAGCTGGTTTGATGTAGTCCACGGAGACGTTGACCTTCTTTCCGATCAACTTCTTACGTAAGAACTCACGGGCCTCGAACATGTATGGCACATCGTAAAGTGGACGTACACGTCTCTCATTTTGCTGCTGGTTAAAATACAGGGGAAAATAACTTTAAAGGGGACGTACTCGTTTCTCGAATTGCTGTTGGGTAAAATACAGGAACAAATAATTTGAAGAAAAAAAATCATTCCTTGTTTAGTTGTTAACCACAAGTTCTTAGGTTGTATACTCCACAGGGAGCTGAGAAAGATTAAAGGAATGTTATTGGGCCAATTACCAATAATGTAAAGCGCAGTGAGATGGTTATTGTGAAATGCACTATATAATAATTTTATATTATTATAATTATTATTATTCTTTTCAGAAACAACACTACTGAACAAAGATTTACACATGGTGCAACCACACCTAGCCCAATTTTGTATTGTTTTTTAATGTTTATGGACGAATGTCATGAAATGAAAATGAAGTAATTCTCACCCTTGGTTGCTCCACTTCCTTGCCATCTTCTTTGCCTTCCTTGGGAGCCTGTGAGAGTCTTGGTGGTCGGATGCTGGATAACGTCACCTTACGATAGTCACCAGCGGCTGTCTTCAGCACGAGGGCATCAGCGTTGATGACCTCAACGACCTTAATGGATTAGACGAGGAGAAGACAAGGTTAAAGATTTACCCAAAGCGACATTATGTTTGATGCATCATTACGAATCTTTACTCGGATATCGGATGCGATTGAGTATATTGTTGCAGAACGATAATCACTTGGTGAAATCTGGACTATTCATTTTCATAAAATTGAAAAGCTGAGTGATTATATTCAGCGACAATGCATGAACCAAATGCTTTCATGAGTAAGAAATTTGTATAGATTACAAGGGCTGGCCTACATGTACACACAGCATAGGATTTAATAGCTTTTCAGGTTTTTTAATATTTTCATTTGATACAGATTTTCTTGTGGGAAAATTTGTTTTGACTACCAAGAGGGAATGATTGTTTTGGAAACGACAATATGAAGCGTCCAATATTTATAATAATAAAAATAATAACATTTTAATAATAACATTTATATCCACATTGAATATTAAAATTTGGAGAGACACTGCAGAATACACAGCAAAATTAAAATGATATGTGTCTCAACAACCAAATTACACAGATCTGTGTTTGTGGTCATACTAAATGTTTGACAACTCTCTTGGACATTATTGATAACATAACTCTTGTTCACTACCTTTCCTGTGTAGGTCTTCTCGGCAATGTCCAATACAACGGCGTTGGATTTGTAGTCCTTCCAGATACGTAGTTTCTTTTCCTTGGCTTTTCTGGATGAGACGGATAAGCAAACCATCAGTAAAGTCTAATTCAGGTTCACAACATGGTATACTTTGAAAATGACAGGACTCAGTTCAATTTTGATGAGAAAGTGAATGCTCCATGAAGTTGATATCACAAACATATAATGAAAGACTCATCATTTAACTGAAGTGTGTTCATAACACAAATGCTCTGCAACTCCATCTGTTTTGGCATGGTATAGAAGCTTTGGGTTGCAAGTCATATTGTCACTGACACTACGAACCAACAAGAAGGTATTGCATTCTGCTATATCACCCATTCCTACACCCTTTATGGACGTAAAACATTCCATAACAGTATTTGTATCAAGTTTAAAGCATCAACCGTCAACTATAAGAAAATCTAGCTAAAAACACTCTGAAATTTTGAAAATAGTGGTGTTTAACAAAGTGTTCCGATTTGAACGCTGTTTTCTGTTATTGCTATTTTATTGCTAGTATGGTAGGTGTGTGTCAGTTCCTGGTGTCATTGTGTCAATGTTCTTACTTTTCAGCAGCTCTGAGTTTATCTGCTCCGCTTGTGACAGTGGCTATACTCCAGTCCACACATCGAGCCAGCCCTTCACCCAACAGGAACTCAGCAATGTTTCCTTTCTGTCAAAAGCAGGGGAAACAAAATCTAGAGTTAAAGGGAAATTTCTCTTAATACATGTAGATGTTGAATTTGCATCTTTTGAGACTTTGAAAGTGTCTCCATGAAGCTGAGAAAAATTACAGGAATGTTGTTGTCCCAATGACCAGGATACTAATGTGTAGTGAATTTATACATAATTGCAAAATGCGCTATGTAAGATCTAGTTGTTATAAATAAATCAAAAGTGGCAATGACATTTCCGTAAAAAAACAATATCAAATTTTAAAGGAATTTCAGAGTCAAGACCAGGGCCCAATTTCATGGCACACTTACTTCAAGTTACTAAGCATTCTATGCTTACACAGCTAGTGCAGAAATTCGCACTTTCCCTGCAAGCGGAGAATGGTGATCGCAAGCTCAGAATTCGGCAACAAACGGAGAATGGTGATCGCAAGCTCAGAATTCAGCAAGCAGAGAGTGGTGATCGCAAGCTCAGAATTCAGCAAGCGGAGAATGGTAATCGCAAGCTCAGAATTCGGCAACAAACGGAGAATGGTGATCACAAGCTCAGAATTCGGCAACAAACGGAGAATGGTGATCGCAAGCTCAGAATTCGGCAAGCGGAGAATGGTAATCGCAAGCTCAGAATTCGGCAACAAACGGAGAATGGTGATTGCAAGCTCAGAATTCGGCAAGCGGAGAATGGTGAACGCAAGCTCAGAATTCGGCAAGCGGAGAATGGTGATTGCAAGCTCAGAATTGGGCAGTAAGCAGAACAATCTGTCTGTGTCTAGGGAAGATTGATAGGCATGGGGAGGGGAACTTACAGGGTGCATGACAGAGCCGAGGTAGTTCTGATTAGACACGCCCTCAAGGATGATCTTGACATCCCTCTGTAGAAGTCGAGACTCTGTGAAATACTTGGCTTCACCGGCAAATGGCTCTTCTGTCTCGGTGTCACCATCCCTCCGGAACATGGGACACTGCAGAGTGGAAACAAAACACTAGTTCATACTTGACACAAACATAGAACTTGTTAAACAGCTTGCTGACCATCTGAAACTATTCGGCTATGGTCATGCACACAGGTACAGTGTATGCACAGCTCAAAACCATCTGAATGGTTTGAGTGGTAGTACAGCTTATCAACAACACTGCTCAAACGGTACTGCCATGTGTGTACAAAAACGACGAGGTTGTAAACGCTCGTGAATTTTGAATGGTTTTGAATGGTGTATCAGTAGGAGGGTTAAAAGAAAAACACTGAAACCAATATTTGCATGCAGCTCATTTATTATCTCTTGATTAGATGTCCACTCTGAAATCGTTCACTGTATTAGTTTTTGTGTCATGCCTCAAGCTGAATTTTTTTTGTGTCACAGGATTCTTGAGATGATCATGTCCCTCTTTACAACATACCTTAATTCCTGAGAGCATGACAGTCACATGATGGAAGGATGGAACCAGGAAAGCACGCACTGTGCATCCATCTCGTACATGCTCAATAACAGCTGTGATGACCAGAAGTAGAAAAAAAGAAACACAGCGTTGAGAACGATGTTTTATATATCACATTGCTCCCTTAAAGGTAGGGATGGGTCACAGATTGTTTTTTGTCAATAAAAAGCTGATTTATAAAGAAACACCCAATAAATGATAGTTTCATCTGAATAATCTTACTAGAAAATAGCAAAAGAAACGTCACAGTATTTTCAGAAGAATTTTAAATCCATGACAGTAGAACCCAACCGGATCTATGGCTGCAGCATTCCAGAACTAACACACAAATTGACCATAATTCCTTCAAAGGTAATCCCTTATCAACAAAATAGTTTTTAGTCAACAGCTGCAGGGCTTCTCACCAAGCTTTTGGGTTCATACGTTTTTGGAGTAATTACCAATCTATGACCCTGCCTTTACTACATACAAGCTGACAAAATTGTTTGTAACGGTATAAACTTTTAATTGTTCTTACCGTTTTGTTCCTTGCCATGGAGTCCATCCACAAAGTTTCTTGGGTTGTCTACTGACCATTTGATGTCCCTTATGCCATTGCTGCTAGGTCCGCCTGCCCACTTGCCCTTCTTGGCAGCTTTGGCCGTGTCTTCCAACACATTGAGTTGGTTCTGATCACTGAACGAACAAGAAAGGAAGAAGAGAGTTTTATAGTTCAGAAGCTTTTGGATGGTGAAAAGAATAATCCTTGGTAGATAAATTTGGATCGCAAAGGTAATTATTTATTAAAATGTGCCTTGATCCGACAGCCTGTACTCAAATATTAACACCACGGTCAATAACAATTATTTAACTATTCTTACTCTGATGGTTTTATTCCGCCTCTCCTCACTTCAACAAGTCCTTCTGCTACGATGGATTCCGTTACATTCTCCATGACATTTGGGTCTGAGAGGTAGGTAAATAAAAAATAAAAACATGTTAAAAACACAAGACAACAAGACAAGATAGGGCTCCAATTTGGGGAAAGAATCCACAATACTGTAAGGCTTTGCACACAAAGAATGCCTACATGTAGTACAGTGAAGTACAAACAAACACAGCCGCAAACAATTCTTGCTGGCCTCTGAATGACGCCGATGTATACCCACAATTTCCTAATTTCGTAAGAGTTGATTCTTTGCTTGCGGTAAACAGTAGCCATAAAATTTGGCCATGGGGCATTTCTTAAACCACCCTCCAATGTTAGAACCACCACCGCGTGCAAAATAAACGCTGCTCCAAAAAAGTAAGAACTGAAGGCCGAGCTACCTTTCCACTGCGTATGCAGTGCATGGAGCCTCAGCCAGAGACCGAGCCCAAACCTGGGTTTGAGAAAGGCCCCGTGACTGTTGTTTTTGCCTGGTTTAAAGCCATTGGACACTTTCGGAACGAAACAAAATTAAAAGTTCACAGATTTACAAATAACTTACAGGGTGTACAGAAAGTATTGGTAAAAGAATTCTCTTGAAATAACATTCCATGAAATGCTTTACTTTTTGAAAAAACATTAAAACAATATCAGTTCTCGATATAGAGAATTGCAGATTTATTTTATAAACACAGCGAAACGTGCGGAAACAAGAGTGGGTTTTCTCATTATTTTCTCCTGACTCCGATGACCAATTGAGCCTAAGTTTTCACAGATTTGTTATTTTATATATAAGTTAAGCTTGGGCGATATCACGATATTATCGAATATCGCGATATTAATTTGGAAACGATTTCGATATCGGATGGATTTGGTTTTAATCGAAATATCGATGTATCGCGATATCGATTAAATATCGCGATGTATTTGCTAGCTGAGACATCTTGCACCCCATATGTTTGGAGTAAAACCAGAAAAATAGGTCATTAGAACACCTCTCTTATGCTATGACTGTCTCTTCTACAACTTTCACTTGGAGTTTCAATCGCCCGCCGGGCGAGTCAACCAAAATTCTCGATCGCCCGCAGGTTTTTTCACTAGCCCACATGTAATTATACACACAATTTTCAAAACGAAAAAAAAAAAAAAAACAAAAAAAACCCACGAAAGTGAAGCCCTTAAAATTGCTTTTTTTGAGCATTTTATATCTGAATTTTTACCTTAAACTATCCCTTTTCCATCAACAACAACTTTAATGACTTCGTGGTTAGGGGGTCGGTTGATTTGAACATGTTTTGAACTCCGTTTGCAACAAAATCTTCATGAATCAACGATCAGTCAACAACGCACATCGAGAAATAATTAATGAATTGCCCCGTAACGCCCTCTGTTGGCAAAAGTTGTCCATGTTATTGGTTGTCCAAGGCTGTACATTGTGCACAGTCTGCAGTCATTATGCACAACGTTCGGCAATTCTTTACTCCGTTCATGAACATGTACTGCATTGAAGTCTAGTCAAGAACATAATGAATATGGAATTTATTAACAGCCATCAACAGCCAATCACAGCGTGCAGAGATTTGGTCAGAATGGACTTTGGACGACTGTGTGCGTTGTGTATGTGCTGTGCATACTGCATGGATGTACCACCAGTGGGCGACCGTGTACTGTGAGGATACTCGGCACCATGTGGTTTGTGCATCGTGTTTTCAATTGATTAGGTGTTCGGCCACCAGCCGAACAACTATTGTTATTGTTCTGTTTTTTTTTTTTTTTTTTTTTTTTTTTTTTCTGCGTGTTCTTCTCCTCGAACGTTCTCGCGCGATTTTCGCAAAAACTAAAGCTTGTATGAACCTGAAACTTACCATATATATTGATCTTAATGAGTAGACGAAACAGCAACATTTTTGGAATGATGACGTCATTGATGACGTCATTACGTTCAAAAAAACGCTAAAAATTGGAGAGTTCATATCTTGAGAACTACAAATGCCACACACAAGATATTTGGTGCATATAAAAGGTCTTGTAATTAGCTACAAAAGTCGTGCACAACGTGACCTCATGTGACTTTTACTTCCGGTTGAAACAGGAAGTTCAAAATATCAAAAGTTCATATCTCAAGAACTATATATCATATTCGCAAAATTTGAATATCAGTTTGAAGATCAGTTATCCTGCTCAAACTTTTGCACAAACATAATGCCAGTTGAATTTTGCCTTCTGGTCGTAAAAGCGCGCGTTTGTGTTGACCTCCATTCATTACGCGTAGAAACCAGATAGTATCGCCATTCATGTATGTGAATGCTACTATTGTATTGTGGGTGTGTGGGTGTGTGTGCGTGTAGCTCATGTAGGCCTACATTGTATCCATGCTCTATGACAAAACAGCACTGCGTGGCTGTGGGCATTACGGGTTGTGTATACACATGCAGACTCCGTTGAAGGCGCGCGTAATTCAAATTCCACTACGCTGGGATTCGCCTCATCTTTCTTCGTGCGATTTTGAACAAAATGTTAAACTACTATGAACTTGTTGAACAAAACTAACGCTTGTATGAACTTGAAACTTACCATGAACATAAACCTTAGTGTGCAGACGAAACCAAAACGTTTTTTGGAATGATGACATCATCGATGACGTCATTAAGTTAAATAAACGGTAAATAATTGAAAAATTCATATCTTGAGAACCACAAACGCTACGTACAAGATTCTTTCACTACATGAAACCTCTTGTAATGTTCTACAAATGTTGTACACAACGTGACCTCATTTGACCATTCACCCGAACACCCTGAGTTTGTACACAAACTCTCAATTTCTAGTTGTACGTGTTTTCTGATACGAACGACAGCAATTCCGGTCCTGATCACGACAAAATTAAATCTAGCAAGTTTCTAGAACTGTCAAACTTACTAATTTAAAAGCTTTAGTAGAAGTTTTCTGTGGGATTTTGCTACTGAACCCTTATTTATATGTGAAAAGGAATAATTATTTGACTCCCCCGGCGGGCTAGTGAGAAATGGTTTTCAGTCGCCCGCCGCTATTTTCACTCGCATTTGGCAATCGGGCGACCGCTAATTTCGAACCCTGTCAGATGTCAAATTTATTTAATCGCGATTATATCGAATATCGCGATATATTGTCGGCGATATATCGTGAATAAAATAAATCGATATCGCCCAAGCTTAATATAAGTTGTGATACACGAAGTGTAGGCCTTGGAGAACACTGTTTACCGAAAGTGCCCAATGGCTTTAAATAAGCCAAGATAAAATGTGATATTAAAAGTTTTAAACTAAAGAGACGTTCTTTACTCACCCTTGGCTGATGGTAAGAAGACGCAACCGTATGCTCGACCACTCCCTGGTGCAGTATACTCAACGGTGAACTTCACGTCTTTTCCAATGAGTTTCTTTCTCAAGAACTCTCGAGCCTCCCATGCATAAGGCTGCAAATAGTTTTTTAAGACAATTACACAAAATATTTCATTGATAAAATATAATCTAGGCAATTGTTGTTCGGGGTTGCTTTTGAGTCAACAACCCAAGACATTGAAACTTAATAGTCTACCATTTGATATTCACTTGAAATAAACTTGGGACTATAAAAGTGGCATCACTTTAAGGAGGGGGCAAACCTGACCAGACAGTTTTAGATTGTATCAAGCAAACACTAGTAACAGCATGTGAACTTTGTATGTTGTTTTCTAATAAGGTTCTATTAGATTTTGAGAAAATCCTGAGCGAAAATGAGAATATTCTCCTCTTGTTATTACAACTTAACATTTAAAGCCATTGGACCCTTTCGGTACAGCAAAAAAAATAAAAGTTCACAGATTTACAAACAAATTACAGGGTTTACAGAAGGTAGTGGTGAAAGACTGCTCTTGAAATATTATTCCATGAAATGCTTTACTTTTTGAGAAAACGGTGAAACAACATCAATTCTCGATAGCGAGAATTACGGATACAAGGGTGGGTTTTCCCGTTATTTTCTCCCAACTCCGATGACCGATTGAGCCTAAATTTTCACAGGTTTGTTATTTTATATAAGCTGTGATACACGAAGTGTGGGACTTGGACAATACTGTTTACCGAAAGGGTCCAATGGCTTTAATGAGGTACAATAAATATAATATTTTCTTTTTCTGAGTTGTAGATATCTAGGATTTTCTAAAGGGACATTAAGTCCAAATCAAAAGGAACAGTCACTGTGCATATTCAGTGCTAACTATGATTATATCACTGTGCCATAATTCTACCAACCAATACATAAAAGTCAAATTCAAATAAATCACTTCGTTTTGCAGTCTGCTCTCGCTCATTACAAAACCAATCCTTACCTCGTCCTGGGTCTGGACCGAGTTCTCGATGTTGGGATTGGCTTTTCTTGCCATCTTGGGGGCGGTGATATTAGACAGACAAATCTGTCTCTCTGGAGGGGGGCCTCCCTTAGGCTGGCCTCTGATGATGACTGCATCACCGGAGAGCACCTGAAGAAAAAAAAAAGGAATAATAGTTTGAATAAATTTTGCGTTAAATGACTGAGCTAGTTAGAAGCAATTCGTACCGACTTCGTCTTGCCTATATTCCTTCAGAGGGAGCGGTTTCTCACAATTTTTTATACTATACACAGCTCTTCATTGCTTGTAACCCGAGTAAATTTGTATGCTAACTTTAAAAATTATTTTGAGTAGTTACCAATACTGTCCACTGCCTTTAAGACTGGGAATGACCAGCAAATAAAAGAAAACAAAGTAAAAACAATTTTGGTTTATAAAATACCCAAATTAACAACAAAAATAACCCTGCCCTGGTGGGGACGCCAGTCTCAAATGTCTCAAATGTCTCAAGTTTCTCTACAATGCGATACCAATAAAATTTTAACAACTTTTGTTTTTTGTTTTAAACATCTTGTACCAATTGACGTGTTACAAACATAGCAACTCCAATCAAATTTTCATCAACTCACAGTGGTTTAAAACCCTATGTGACCCCGACATCGACAAGTTTCTGTACAATAATCGGTCAAAATACCTTTATTATAATCGGTCAAAATACCTTTATAATATCTCAAGCATGTCTGAATGTCATCTTTAGGTAGATAAAACGTGGTTGTCCATTAAAATAATCCACAATTTATCGATCCGTGTCGTGATTCACGAATTATTGTGACAATTTTTATGATGTGGTTTTGAAGTCAACAGAGGACGCTATATCTTCTGTGTGTAATGTTAATGTAAACGATGTTTTTGGTTAAAAACAGCAAACTTAGTTTTTGGGAGTGAAGGCGATCTTGCGGGATTGCGGCGCTATTTTATTTTCAAAGCTAAGTAGTCACTCTATCATTTTATGGAAACAAATACAAAAAATATGTTGGCCATTGGTGGCCGATTGGGAAAATATCCAACATTTTGATTTTTGTTTATTTTCCTTAATTTTGCGATGTAAACAATTGCTTTTTTGAAAATTCTCATTTTCAGGAGTAAAAACTCATTTTCGCTACTTTACCGTGAATTTCTTCTAGCCACAACGAATGGTTACTTTACTAATCTATTACATATTTTTAGCATTTCGTCCAGGCCCTTAATGGCTTATTTTAAAGATGTGTGGCGGTATTTTTTTTTTTAAGTAGCATTTTTTGACATTTCATTCGAAGATTTCAAAGCATTTTTGCCGTATCATCAAAACTTCGGTCCGTATTTAATTTTCTACAATGTGAAAGGTCACTTATACAGGTAATTTAAAAACAATATTTGTTTTCTCAAACAATTTGTATATGCCTACCCAGGTATTTTTTGTAACATAAGGGTTTGTGATTTTTGCTGAATATAAACGTATGTCACAATATACGAACTACAATTCCTTAAAAAACCAGGGTAATAAATTTCAAAAAAATAAAAATTCTTCAACAAATTAGTTCTTCTTGTTCAAGTCACCAAAGATATGTAGTTATCTCAGAAAAAAAAATCGGACCTGATGTCTGGGTCTTAAACCACTGTGCACCTGAAGGAGAAAGTTTGACTTGTGGTATTATGTAGTTTGGTATTGATTCTGGAATAATTCTTGAGAAAGTTTCCGTATCACACCACCACTTTTTCATTCGATATGAAATAATATAGTATCTAATTAACTTCAATGAGCTATCCCTTTTCGTAAAAATGAGTGATGAAGTGTGGCAGGTTACGGAAACTTATAATTTGTTGTATTACAGAGCAAAGGATTGATGTTGTAATGATTGTGCCAAGTGTTTTTGACTAATTTTTTTTTAGACAGTTCAAATTTTTGTAAATATTTTAAAGTGATACTCAGAGCGTTACCAACTTAACTTGCTACAAATGTTATTGAGCACGAAAGTTTTCACATAAAATTATACATTTTTTTTTTTTTTTGAAGGTCAGTTTATTTTCCAAAACAAATGTCACCCAAGTTCCCAACCCTCTAAACCAAGTCCACATAAAAAAATTGTAAAATGTTTATTGTTTATTTTAACAATTCTGAAAACCGAGCAGTCTTGCAAAAGGGAGAAATTGTGAGCAAAGCTTCCGCTTCTTCATCCATCAGCAGGTATTATTAATATTATATTAAATGATTTAGTTTAATTCTGTTTCTTATTGGCATAGCAGAGGACCCCCAAAACAACAACAAACAACAACAAATTGAACAGTCATGGATGGAAATAATTTAAAACTTAATTTGTTTCTTTTTGTAAACCCAGAAAAAAACCCATTATTTAAAAAAAGGGAGTCCTTAATTCCCAACAGTGGCACTGAAGTGTGACTGTTTTTGTCTAAAAATTTTTCAATTATTAAAACTATCTACAAAAATTACATTCGATTTTAAATTAAAAACGCCGAGTTCAAATAGCGTACAGCAAGCCTCCATGGTCAAATAGAGTACAAGATGGTTCAAATCGTGTGCAACGTCACCATATGGACTTTAGCAAGCCAACTTTGTACACGTATGCATAAACCGTAACACGCAAATCCCGCACACGTACAAAACAGGCAAAAAGGCCCAACATTTATACTATATTTTCACCCTTTTGCCCTGCACAGAAATCCCTCTAACTTCGGTGAACAGTGGCCAATATCCTCTGTCACCCATACGTATGGTTAAAATGAAAAATAAATACCTGTTTGACGACCCCTCGCATGACATTCTGTGGTGTTTGTTGGGCGGCCATTCTTGCAACGTGCAAGTTTACGGAAATAAAGGCTTCATCACGTGATTTAAAGGTCGAGCAAGGGTCATAGTTTATAGTAGACTAGCTCCAAGTCCTTGTCTTCGTCTCAGAATACGTTTGTGTACTGTTGTTTAATGTGATCGGTTTACAGCCGAAATTGTTATTATTATTTTTAATATAGCTAGTTTAATGAGGACAGTCCACTAAGAAGAAAAACAGCCTTGTAAAGACAAGTATTACCAAATTTATTAAGATATCCCATCGGTTCTGTACTATTATTTTCCAATTTCGATCCTCATTGAAATTCTATGTGGACGGTGTCGATCTTTTTTTCGTCTCACGCCCACACTACTTTCAACTTATATAAATATTGACAACATATTCCCAGTAGCCCCCCCCCCCCTACACCATAATAGGCCGCACACTATACAAACTAGGATACCTGAGATCAAGCAGAGTGTGTTAGATCATACTGTTCTCCTGCTTCTGACCAAGGAGGTTCCCGGTCGATCCTGCCAGGTTTGAAAAAAAAAAAGAGATTCACTCATTCTCCCCACCGGGTGTGTATAGGTCGTCTTCACCAGAAGGTTGGATGACACTACTTTACAAACAGATATGGAGAAGATCTGGAACGGGCTATTATAAAATATAAAACAATGTTCACCCCTCCCCTTATAATTATTGCTATGAGCAACCCATGCAAGGTGGATGGACGCGGTAGTGCCACGCCTTCATTCTTTTTTAGTCAGGTAAGTAGATAGTGTGTAATGCCGAGTGTTCTTAAATTCAAATACTAACCTGGAAACCCAAATTGGCGTATCCAAGAGTATTGTGATTACCAAATCAGGTCAATTGGGTTAATAAATTTGGGTTTGTTTGTTTTGTTTGTTGGGTGTTTATTTGTTCGTTTTGTGTTGTGTGTGTTTTTGTTTTTGATTTGTTTACTTTTTTTTTTTTTTTTTTTTTTTTGGGGGGGGGGGGTTATAATATTACTGTTCCCCTCAACCAGTTATAGCGAAGGGGAAGTTCATGTGGCATAGGTGACAATTAGGACGACACACTGACGAAACAATCGCACCAACCCACCCAGTCAAACGGGGTCGGGGTTGCCGTCAAGGTAAATATTTTGATATAATAATACTTGGTTTATAGTTTTCTTTTCTTTTCCCTTTCACTTTTCCCAGCTTGACCCGTTTGCTGTAATTGTGTTTATAAAAACGGAACTAAACAGACAATGTTTTTTTTTTAATTGACCTTACCGACAGCCTTGCAAGGTCACTGGGTGAAGAAGAAAAAGAAATCTCCGGTTACTGTTGAAAGAACTCTCGATGAATAAATTTACTGCATACTGTCCTTGATTTGAATGGCATTGGCTTTACAGGAAGACAAAATAAACAGAGGTGGTTTCCTGTGTGCTGTGATGTCGCTTGGTATGTGGATTTTTATCCACCTGAGCCACCTGAGTTTACCTGCAGGAAGCGATCCCACGGTGGGCTCGTACCCGTTCATACGGGAGGAGAAAATCGGAAAAGTATGGATTTTGTTCAATTATTCTACTGCAGTTATTGTTATTAGTGGAAATTTCAATTAATTTACTTTTGGATTTTAGAAATGTTTGATTTGTAATCCTGTAGATGTACAATAAATCTAGCATGTTATTCATTCCAAAAGGTGGTCACCGTGTTTTAATGATATCACCAAGAATCCGGAGCGTGGCCACGCAGAAAAAATAATCGTTAGAATACAAGAAGCGTTATACTGACAGTTAACTCTTTTCAGAGTCAAATTTAGGGCATCTACCATTTTTGTTTTTGTGAAAACAGTTTTTCTCAAAAATAATGCTTTATACTAACGAAAGTTGCTGTACTTATTGGGCTTCTAACCAAAAGTGTTTATTCCGTTAATTTAAGAGTGGTAACCAATCTTCCCTTTAACCTTTTTTTTACCGGACACTTGTAAACGTAGCTCTACTTCGAGCCGAGGCAAATGAAGGCGCGTGGGGATGCATCTGCAGTTTGCAGCAAGTCCAGTTCAACTGATTGATTTTCTTTCCCGGAAAGGGCAACGAGAGAGCCCCTTTAATGAAGAAAAAAAAACCTCACAAAAATATGTTGTTTCATCAAAAACAAACAGTGAAATGTTGACGTTCGTTTTGATTGATGCTGTTTCTTCAAGGCACGTTGCAATCACTGTTTAAATATCACTGTATTCAATAAAAACACGATCAAGTGTAAAATACACACACATCAACTCATGTGAAAGTTTCAGTTTCGTATCTTTACTGATCATAGAATTCCCCCAAATATTTCCCATCTACCATGCATCAAAACAGTGATAGTGGGGCTGGGAACAACTTTTGTGGAACTGTGCTTAGTGATGATACAAGCATTGAAATTGGCACTATATGTCAAGGGAAAGAAATTTGGCTAGTAATCGCATCGTTGTAATCTGAAAACAAAGGAAGCCTAGAATGGGCCGAAAGAATTATCCACAATTCCTTGTTATTCCCCCAAATCCAAAGGACGCTGAATTTGCGTTGGCCCTTTTTACAGACAACTCCATTACATAACATTTCCTAAAGCTACATAAAAAAAAATGCAACAATAGGAGAAAAAGTGACTAGTGGATTTAGAACACTAGGGTAAAAAACACAAAAAAAACCATGCACAAAACAAACCACACTCTATTTTAGGATTAAGCAAGTAGGCCCAACCACTAGCCTTATTGAGGTATGTTGAATACTTAGGAGTGCACTGCTTTGTTTCGGTGTATTATTATACCATTATTATACGAACCGATATACCCAAACCAAATAGTGCCATTAAAAATGTGCCCACCATACCTTAAAATTGCTAATTATGCGGCAGGTGGCATATAGGCCTCACCGACTCGCACAAACTTGTTTCCAAAACACAATGTGCTTTATAAAACAAACTAAAGGCATTTTCTCTCGCGAAGTGTTAGCACCGTAACAGGTCACTAAATCTGCATAATAATATAGTAGGCCTGTGTTGTTCTTTATCATTATCTACTTCATGCACCCATTACGAAAGTATCTTTCGGGTTATCAGCTATTCAGGAAATAACAACGTAGATCTTACTTTCACCTCATGACATCCCCCAATTAACGGAGTTATCACCAGGGACATCGTCTGCAAAAAAGGTGAAACGAGCATCTTTTCAGAAAATGGTTTGGGACAATGAGTTTTGTGTTTTTGACGATAGATTGGGTACTTTTGTAAACCTATAACTACATTTTATTGGGGGAACCACGAAGAGAAACGTCTCATAACGCTACCTCATCCAGAGCCAAAGTTGATGTTTTCAGCAAAGGTTCTGTGGTTCTAAACCGCAACTTGTTTGTTCCCTTCGCCCTTTGGATACAAGAACTTAAAAAAATAGTGGTTGCACCCCCGGGCAAAAAATGACTCCATCCTTCGGAAATGTTCCGGCTTACGTCACCGGGTTCGGTTGTTGAACGGAGCCAGTGGCTTTATTATGCACGGAGTGTAACAAAGTACATGTACATTTACATGTAAATGTGGGCCTATCATAAAACTGTGACGATGACAATTACACTCGTGTATAGGTGTGGCGTACATATTTCTTTGGGATGTGTTTAGTCACTGCCTGTGCAGTTTGCGTACAGGAACTGTTCCATTATTAGCTTGCGTCTGACACTCGACTACTTCAGACACGGCAATAAAGTTTAGATTTGTTCACGGAGTTTTTGAAAGTGCGCGTTTAGGGACACACACACACCACTTTATATACAGGTGCCAATCGAACAGCATTATTTTAGGTGGGCGATGGACGTGTGTTTTCACCAGCCCTGCGGAAATACATTATAACCTTGATGAAAACAAGCTCTGCGGGGTATGTTTATGCCCACAACCCAGACGGCTTTTGAGTTCCACCGATGGGTTCGTCTTGCATGTTTGTTAATTTCCAACAATAGTCTGCGCAAGCCGCAATTTCACGGACGACTTGTGGCACAATACGTCTATGGGGAGGAGACCCAGCGTAGTGCACACACGGAGGCGGGTTGCTGCAAATGACATGTAAAAAATAAACCGTTGTGCTGGTGTTTAAAAAAAAACTGTACTCCTGTTTCTACCAGCATTTTATGAACATTTCATTTTCAATCACCGCCGTGTGTGTTGATAGTACAGTGTTTTCACAGTCAAGTCCACGTCCATGACTGTCGGGTGAGGTTAATGAGCTTCAATAAATAGCAGTAATTTATGGTGCCGTGTCAACAGACGTATAGGCTACGTATGACTTGATGCAGTGACGTGAGAGTGGTGTGCTGAACGTTCATTCATGCAGGAACGTTTGGAACGTTGATGAACAGGAATATCCGAGTTCCAGTAGATTATTTGATTAAAATGAAAGGTAAGTCTTTGATTGTTAATTTATCTTTTAAAATGTCTGGGTCAAGTTGGTGTGGCGTCTTTTCTACGTTGATGTTTGTTCGCAATGGAGCTTTATGGTTTACTTTGGAGTTCATGGCTGATTATGTTGTATGGAGCTATGATGATTCAGCAGCCATGAAATGGTGTTCAGCACAGAGACAGTAGTCGAATTGGTGTTCTGCACAGAGACAGTGTAGTCGAACTTTTCCCTCCGTGTGCACACACTCATGGAGGCCAGACAGATGATCAGCTGTGAGCTGTGGCACCATGGGGAACCACATCATGGTATGCATACCATGTACGTGAAAAACTTCTACTTCCAAGCATGGAGGTAGAAGTTCCAACATACTTGACTGTTAAAAAAAGAAGAGAGATCGAGACGGGAAGGGTTCCGTACCGACTGTACTACCGATGAGCGAGGATTTGGGGTTTTTGAATGATAGGATGGGGCTGCCATTTCATTCATCTTTGATAATTTTTTTGTTCAATCCTGCAGCAGTTCCATCTCTGACTCCCGAGGATATTATAAATGAAGAAAGATTGTAGATTTTTTATTACAATAGTACTTAGTGAGAGGATCTCAAATTGTGTAAAATAACGAGCGCTGGTCTATTCTTCAGCTGGACTTGCACAAACCACATTATTTGTTTCTGTTGACTGTCTTTTCGGAGAATTGTTTGTTTGGCGACTGCAACGACCAAATATACCCTTTATTGTCTTGTTTGATCACAAAACACAAGGAGTTCGTTTCAATTTGTACGTGTGTATATATCCCATGGATCGTAGATAGTGCAAGGAAAACAGAGCTCCATCTTTTACTGTTATACGAGAAACGTTATACCTTTTATGTCCTTAAAGGAACACGTTGCCTTGGATCGGTCGAGTTGGTCTTTGAAAAGCGTTTTGTGACCGTTTGTTATAAAATGCATATGGTTAGAAAGATTATGTAAAAGTAGAATACAATGATCTACACAAATATGCCTCGAAATTGCGTGGTTTTCTTTTTACATCGTCCAATAACACGGTCGGCCATTTGAGTCAAAATTTTGACTCCCATAAATGGCCGACCGTGATAGTTCGCGACGTAAAAAGAAAACCGTGCAATTTTGAGTGATACTTGTGTGGAACATTATATTCTACTTTTAAAACATCTTTCTAATCATATACATTTCATAACAAACGGTTTCAAACGCTTTTTATAGACCAACTCGTCCGATACAAGGCAACGTGTTCCTTTAAGACCTCTCTACAAAGCAATGGGACACCACCACGTGGTTGGAAAATATGCATATACGGTTTGTGTATGTCTTATGCCTACGAAACCCTTGCAGCTTGGGGGAAAGAAAAAGATGAACCATGGAACCATGCACTGGCTCCCGTCCGAAACAAACTAACTTGATCTGCATAGGTCGTGTTACGTTTATAATTACACATGATGAAATAGGTATACAATTCAAGCATACAAATTAAATAATCTTGGCGCCAAACTTTGGTGGTTATGGTCGCCAGAGTTCTCTTCCTGGAAAAAAGTCAGTCCCGGTTTCTGGCGTGGTAGATACAAATTATTACCTTGCCAATTCTGTGTCATTTGCCTAATTTTTACAGGAAGTTTTCTTAATTCGCCTCACCTTTTTTGTTTTAAACTAGAACTAACGCTATATTCTATGAGATTAATTGAGAACGATAGAAAAACTGAAGCGTTGAGTGTTGAAATTGTCCTTTCAATGCGAAAGCTTGCGAGCAAAACCGAGTACATGAAATGGAAGAAGATATAATTATAATACGGACACAAATGTGTCTTTAAGGATTTCTATTGGTGTGATAATCAGTGTGCAACCAGATTGAAAACTGGAAGGTTTTTGTTTTATTAATTTTACCAGCCATGTTTATACCTAACTCTGACTTCCTTTTCCCTCTGCATAAACTTTCAACTAAAAGCTTCCGAATTGATGATGATGAGGCACAGTCCTTCCCCTCTCGTGAAACTAAAGTTCAAGGCCCGTAAAAACCTTCGACTAAACAGGGTCAGATTTAAGGTTATAGTTTTCGTGTTCGAGTGATAGTTTGAAACCCTTTCTTTTGATTTAATATCCTCTACTTCTTCGCTGTATATTGTAAGTTATTTTGTTAAAGGAACACGTTGCCTTGGATCGGTCGAGTTGGTCTTTGAAAAGCGTTTGTAACCGTTTTTTATAAAATGCATATGGTTAGAAAGATGTTGTAAAAGTAGAATACAATGATCCACACAAACATGCCTCGAAATTGCGTGGTTTTCCTTTTACCTCGTCGACTAACACCAGGCCTGATACTTCACGGAGGCAACGGAGGCGATTGCCTCCGTTGCCCCTTGCCATTGCCTTGGTGCCCTTGAAATGCTCCAGTAGAAATTTACAATTTCCTCATAGGGTGCCCTTTGCCTAAGAGAAAATGCCTTGGTGCCCTTACCTTTTCAAAAACGAAGCATACAGGCCTGTAACACGTCGGCCATTTATGGGGGTCAAAATTTTGACTCCCATAAATGGCCGACCATGTTAGTTCGCACAGTAGAAGGAAAACCACGCAATTTCGAGGCAAACTTGTGTGGATCATTGTATTCTACTTTTAAAACATCTGTCCAACCATATGCATTTTATAAAAAACGGTTACAAACGCTTTTGTTTTGACCAACTCGTCCGGTCCAAGGCAACGTGTTCCTTTAAAGACCACCGTGTCTGCCTGCGTGCCAATCAAATTCCCAAGTGACCCACCAGTTAACTTTATTCCTGGTGTGGCCAGAGAACAAAGCAAGGTTGCTGTTGTGGTCAATAGTTCACCGGAATATTTATTTCCAATGTCAAGAAGTTTCCACTTATGTATATTGGTTCAAGGGTGAGATTTTTTATTAAAAAGGACAACCCGTGAAGCGGATTTCATATTGTGAGAATATAATTGAAGGAAAATGGGTAATGGTGGCAAAATGTGAACATCCCATTCATACAAAGGTTACGAAGAGCTTCAATGAAGGGTGAATCGTCATCAACTTTTCCGAAGTGTTCATTTTTATTTAAAGGCAGTGGACACTATTAGAAATTGTCAAAGACTAGCCTTCACAGTTAGTTTATCTCAACATATGCATAAAACAACAAACCTGTGAAAATTTGAGCTCAATCGGTCATCGAAGTTGCGAGATAATAATGAAAGAAAAATAACCATTGTCACACGAAGTTGTGTGTGTTAAGATGGTTTATTTCGAGACCGTGAAGGAGATTTCATATTATGAGAAACAAGATTGAAACAATAAGGGTAAAGTGGGCCAACTTTACATTCATAAAAAAAAGATCATTACGAGAAAAAGCATTACACTGAAAGCGAATCGTCATCAATTCGTCAATTCAGTGTTCGTTTTATTTCCGGATTACAAACAAATGTAACCTGCAGAGTGCAGTGCAGTTCTTATTCTCAGTGCATGAGTATTTTGTTTAAAGACAGTGGACACTATACGTAACTGTGAAAAGGACCTGTCTTCTCACTTGGTGTATATCAACATTTGCATTAAATAACAAACCTGTGAAAATTTGAGCTCGATTGGTCGTCGGAGTTGCGAGATAACTATGAAAGGAAAAACACCCTTGTCACACGAAGTTGTGTGCTTTCAGATGCTTGATTTCGAGACCTCAAATTCCTCAACTTGAGGTCTCGAAATCGAATTCGTTGGAAATTACTTCTTTCTCGAAAACTACTCCACTTCAGCGAGAGAGCCGTTTCTCACTATGTTTCATACTACCAACCTCTCCCCATTACTCGTTACCAAGTTCGGTTTTATGCCAAAAATTATTTTGAGTAATTCCCAATAGTGTCCTCTGCCTTTAAGTGTTCGTTTTATTTCCGGATTACAAATAATGTAACCTGCAGTGCAGTTCTTATTCTTACAGTGCATAGCTTGAGTATTTTGTTTAACTCCATAAAACCATTTTTTAAAGTAAATCTATAGATGACCCAAGTTTGATGTGGCTTTTCCTAAATCATCATATTTTAACTATAATTATCCACAGTGCATTTCTTGTTGTTAGTGAAGACATTGGGGTACATTCCAATCCGATTAATCCGGGGAGACATATCTTAGCAGTTGGGGTAACAAACTACGATAACCATCAGCTTTGGAATGCAATAATAACCTGCTTTGTTCGTGGTAGGCCACAAAATAAAGTCCTGCTCTGACCCCGTCAGTTTAGTGTGCGCAGTAATTGTCTGCATTGGTTCAAGATGGTATAGGAGGGGGGGGGGGGGGGTTACAAATTGAATATTAGTATTTGGATTCCATTCCATGCTCAAAACAATTTTAAGGTCTGATTTGTAGTCTATGTTTAAGTTTCGTCAAGAGAAATAGATTTCCAAAAAGCAAGACTGTGCATGGAAAGACACTTAATACTCAAAATAATTTTTGGCATAAAAACTTAGGCTACTTGGTAATGAGCAATGGAGAACTGTTGATAGTACAAAACATAGTGACCAACGGCTCCGTCTGAAGTAGCTTAGTTTTTGAGAGAGAGGTAGTTTCTCACTCAATTAATAAAAGACTTCTTGGTAGAATAGAAGCATTTTCGTTTTGCGTCTAGAAGCAAAGTTTTTTTCTTTCATTATTCTCTTGCAAATTCGATGACCAATTGAGCCCAAATTTTCACGGGTTTATTATGTTATGCATATTATGTTGGGTTATATGCCTACCAAGTGAGAATACTGGTCTTTGACAATTACCAAATGTGTCCAGTGCCTTTAATTTCGCAGACAGGTCTGGTTGCCTACCGATGGGGCCCGTCAAAGTTTGCATATTTTTAGTCTGACATTAACTTGCTTTGGTTGTATGAAGTAGTTTGAATGGTTCTTTATTATAATTTCTGTTTGATTGCTACAGGGGATAGACGTCAATAACTCGAACTGGGTCACAGGAACAGCAGAGTCTAACGTCCTCTTGGGAAGCCTTGCGACGGTGAGGTGCGACCGGCAAATACCTCGTCTGCTGTTTGGAAATACGCCCGAGTGTGTGGGGTAAAAGCCCAAATAACTCAGCCTGGAGACGGACTGTCGAACGTCAGGAATTCTCCCACTCATTACGGATCAAAGTTGGAGCATTTATGCGTTGTGGTTTTTTCAGAGCTTCGATGTTTTGTCGAGAGGGTTCAAGGGTAGAAAAGGCTAAGCTCTTACAGGCGAGGACCTAACTCCCACGAGTGAAACTTGAAGTCTTTGGTGAAAAACAAGTTAAGTGTTATCGAATTGGTTGTATCATAGGCTAAGGAATTTGATACCTTGGTCGCTATAAACAAGGTAGATTTGTTTGCATATTGCGCACTAGCCTCTATTTTCTTGGTGACTGGTGAATATAATGAAACGCACGTCATCTTTCGGCTGAAAGCTTTTTTTGTTTGGTTTGACGACTGGCGTGCAGCAGCGAGAGAGACGAGGTCAGAGGGTGAGATTGCGCCCCGGAGTCCGACAATCAGTGTGTGTGGAACGATTGGTATGCTTCACGCTGGCTGATCTAATTTTAAAATCTCCAAACACCCGAGCCGAGAGCTGTGATAACGAAAACATGAATGTGGTTGGAGTAGCCGGGCAGCATCCGAACGCAATGGCGGCGGTTGCGGGTAGCTGCACGGAGAGCGACATTCGACAGATTGAACGCTTCTTTAACAGTCTGAAAAGTCGGGTGTACGTCTGTCCCGCCCTAGCCAATCTGTACTTTACTACCTTACAGGATATGGCCAATCTAGGTGGGTGGGAGCTACAGACGACAGGGTTCCCGACCCTTATCTTCGAGAACAGGCAAAATGAGCGGCGACTACTGCTCTGCATCGCCGAGAAGGGAACCGGCTTCGTGCAGTGGAAAGACGCCCTGACCCCGGACAGCAAATACAAGTCACCTGAGACCAACTTCCACACGCTTAACGTATCCGGGGACGCACTGAAACTTGCCGGCCTGAGCTTCGATAACGAACAGGCCGCTGCCGAACTCATGGACACCGTGAATTCATGGATGAACGAGATAGCCCTGGACAGTGAGTCAAACTCCCGTAAGAAAAAGAAGAAACACAAGGAGCCCAAAATAGTGCTACCCAAAAAGGAGACGATATCCCAACCCTGTCTGTTTGAACACATCACTAATTTGGATCACGAGAAGTTTGTCAAGAGGATGATGATGGCCGATGATAACACCATTGTACCACCTCTGCATTTTGGCGTGGTCCCTGAAAATGGAGACACTTCGAAAATGTTGGCGTACGCAGAGAGTACGTCTACGGAGGACTCTGGACTAGACGAACTTCACGAATGAGCCTGAATATTGGAAAGCCATTTTGAGACATGACACACGACACCTTTAGACACCTTTAGACCTATTTGGTAAATGTGTCTGTATACACAAAAACCAAGCAGTGAACTCCTATCTAAGTGTCCACCATACCTTAAAAGGTCAATTGAGAGCTATAGGTTTTGGTAAATCCAAAACCAAACAGTGTACTCCTATGGTGTCCAACATTATCTCAAAAGGTCAGTTGAGAGCTATAGGCCTATAGGTTTTGGTCAATTTGTCTTTATATACCAAAACCAAAGAGTGTGTATGGCATAATCCTACAGTGTCCACACCATGTCTCAAAAAGGTCATTTTGAAAAAACTCCACCCAAAGTGCCTGCCTATATTTTGCAAGAGTGCCCGATTGTGTCTGAAAGAATTTAAAGTGACATGCGTTTGCGTTCGAAACTGTTTTGGAAATGTCTGCAAGGTTCACTGAAGGAAAAGACGCAAAGAAACTTCACTTTTAGTTTGTGAAAACGGTTTTGCAAAAACCTGTCCTCGATGCACCTGGATATTTTAAGCTACTTTGAAACCTTTGCTCTCTGTTGGTTTTTTTCTCCCATAATGGAGAACTTTTGATCTGCCCCAGAGCTTTAACCACCCACACAGACCAAACTCGCCAAAATTGGTTGTGAAAAGGAAATATGATCACCCTTGTTGCTGAATACAAATTATGGTCGTTCCCTAGTGGTGCTTTATGAACTTTTGTTATCGTCCATTGTGCCGAGTTCAACAGTGTGACATGTAAACACTCCCTCCGTTGCATTTTATGGGTTTTTCTTTTTATGGTTGGTGTTTTCAACAACAACAACAATTCAAAAGGGTGTATGTAAAAGAAGGTTTCCACAGTTTGGAATGAGGAAGCTTTTGCTTCTTTCCCTATCACTATTTGGTAAGGTTACACATTTCTAAGGGAAAAACCCAAAACAAAACACTTACGTCGTGGATGAGTCACAATTTTGATTGTCGGACCTTTTCACGAATTGGTTTCAAGTGTATGCAGATTACTGATACAAGTTACAAAATAAACAATTGGTTTTTGGAACTTTTAGGAATCCCATTGAAGGATGAACAAATCTATTCCTTAGTCCACCATACACCTCAAGACAAAACTCCTTCGTGGAGTATTTTTTAGGAAAACGCAACCACGAACCAAGGACTTAAAATGAATGTTCATGATGACATTTTTTTTTTCATGATGACATTGTTTTTTCTTTCTTTCATTTTGTTCCATTTTCTTGTGTTGGTTTTTTGCCACAATTTTTTTTTTTTTTGTAATAATTTGTGTATACATGTTGTACATGATGAATGATGATGTACATTGTGTTGTCATATACAAAGGTGCACTACAAATTTGCAAATACGTAAGTGCTCGCACTGCTAATCAGGTATCACACCTTATGCATTTTTTTTACGAGAATCAATTTTAAAATAGTGATAATAAAACGAAAGCAATATAACATTAACAAAAATATTATCAATATAATAACTTTAATAATAGGTGACTTCAGGGTAAAAATAAATTCTGTCACTGTGGGTTCCACTATTGTCTATAGGCTACCACTTTAATGTTTATTAATTCCATACATAGTTTTCCTGTGGTTACTGGAACACTGGATTAAATCTAAACACGGAGATATAAGTAGAAGTCATCGTTTTAACCACAGCCCAATGTCAAGATTTGGGGTCCCGTCTTCAGTGCAGTAATGTCTTGCTTGTTGTTAACAAGACTGTAATGTATTACGTTGCGAAAGTTATCGAAACCCGCCTGGTTACAATTTATAAGTTTCAATTGATAATATTACACAGTCTGTCTTTCAGTTTATATGGTGAGTGCTTTGGCAGAATATTTGTACCCAATTAAAATAATTTTACATTGTACGAAGTATTACCTTTGAATTTGACCCATTGTTTGATTGAATCCTGATGGAATTAACTCACCCACAATCTTTCCCAAATGGATGACAACGTTTGACTTTTTTACCAGGTGCCAAATACACACATTTAATGATAAAATAACACTATACAGTATAAATTTACAAAGATTTAAGAAAAGTAAGAGACATTTTTCAAATCCGCATTTTCCCCAAAAAAACTTTTTTTTCCTTCAAATATTTATCTCTTAATCACAATTTATGATGATTTTGCATCTTTCAAGTCTACGGGATTACGTGCAAATTCAAAAGTACAGACTTGTCGAGTGGAAAGTACATCGTGGATCTAGTACATAATTTATCACACATTTTATTATGCTCTCTCTCTCTCTCTCCTATATAAATATTTTATTATTAAAAGCATTATACAACTTAAGGCCTAATTATTAATGAGATGTGCATTGAAAACCTTTCACTAATTGTTTACAGAGTATAGCATTAATTTGTAATAAGCATATCTGGGAGTTCATGGATGTTGCCGTTTATAGCAATTGTAATTAGCCGCAAAAATTTACTGGTACAGTTGACAGCCATGTGGCACGCAGTTAAGCGTTGAAAATCTGACAGATTCTATGAAAAATGTGACGTGTCACCATTGGTGACAGTATGATACATTAGGTGGTGCTGGAATATGACATAAATACTTGTAGGCCCTACGTCATTTGAATGGACGTTGCACCATGTACCCTTGTAAAGCATTACGACGCCATCTTAGCCTGGTTCCACGTGCACATTTCAATCCTGAATAAGGATTGTCATACCAAAAAGGGACCGCGCTATCCGGTTAGGGGCCAATGTCATAACATTGTTCAGGACAATAAATTTGCATAATCACCGTAAAAGCTTGCTTAGCGGAAATAGGTTTACCAGCAAGAATTCCATGCTGTGTGTGTTGTTTTGTGACTGTTGCCCCTCTGTTTTTGCTCAGCTGAAAAGAACAATTTTCTGATCAACCTTTTTATGAATTTATGACCAAGACTGTTAAAACATGACGCTTTTTGTGCCACATAGTCGACTTCATTGTATTGAAAAGGTGTACTTTACCTCCTTATCATATAATGCAATCGCACACTTTTCTCTGAAATCAACGTGTTATGGTGTTCGTTTGGGAATTGTTGGACACAACACATTATTCAAATGTGCATGCAGTTTAGTGCAAATTCAAAAGATTAAACTGTGGGCTAATTTTTCATAACATTTTTGTACAAGTGAACGGCTTTCAGAGAAATACTGCTGGTTGTATTTCCCGTTCATGTTGCCTACCGATGCTTCAGCAACTAGTCGTTACAAGCACCTTACCAATAACAATCAACAGCAAACCCTTTAAAATTTTACAATGTTGTCAGTGGTGCATGTAACATTTTATAGTCTGGTGCTTCCAAAAGAGTCTGACTCATACATTTTTAAATACAAATTACGCACTGTCCTCAAACCATATTGGCGTCACGGTTGTTGCTTGCATACACTCATTGTGTGTGTATTTCAAATGATTAATATTTCACATGGAGTGCCTTACAACAAAATTGATAAAAAACGGACATTATTTTTTCCTGTTTCTAAATTTATCCACATTTTAGGGTACCTGTCTCATCGTATACTTTTTGTACATTCTTTGTCTATCGCACTAGCAGGCCCTTGGGTATTTCATGTGTAAACAAGTGACGTCATTGTGCAACCCTTCAAGGCATGTAGGGCCAACACATGTACCTTTCTATTTTTAATGGAATTTTCTGTTATGGGGCAATTAGCTTGAGACGAACTGTCTGTCAGTCTGCAGTTTCTTTTCTTTCTTTGCATATTTGAAGTGCGATGTAATGTAATTTGATTCCATTTTGTTGTCAATGAAAGGATATAAAGCTTTAACGTCAGGATGTTTTCGAACAATCCATCCATCGTTTTCGATGCCACTTTAGAGTTGAAGGGTTGATGATCAGACTTCATTTAGTGACATGCCCTTGACTAAAAGCAAGCGTTTTGATTTATGCTCCCGCCATTTTGTGACTAAATGTATTTGTGTTCATATTTTGTGGTACGCTTGGGACGTGGGTTTTGTAGACTGTTTAAAATTAAAAGGTCCAAGTTCCGTAATAATGCAAAACAATTTAAAACAAAACAAAATGTAAAAACAAAAGTGTATATTTTTTAAAACTACATTGAAGTTATTACAACAGTAATATGCCACTGTTATATTTCGTAATTACACACGGAGAATTAAAACAAACACTTGCGTAAGATGAATTTCTTGAAACTACTTGACTTGTTGAGTGTCTCTGTTAGTGTAAGGTGAATCACCCCCACCCCCCACCCCCCCCCCCCCCCCCCCCCCACCACCCACTCTTCCCCTCAGATAAATCAAGAAGTTGATAGCTTATCGGCTAGACAGTTTGGCAAGTGTAGCAGTAATTCAATGGTCTTTCAATGTGACTAAGATGCATCATTAGTCACTTCCAAGGTTACGGGACGGCACGTCATCAGTTAATGTCAGTAAATACTTCAATACATCCAAACATGAGTTGGATATTAAAAGGTAACAACATTTCGCTAGGTTTACAAAACTACTTCAGCTGTGTACCCGCCATTAGTCAAGAATGTACAATATGTTCACTGAAAACGTTGGTTTAAGTTGAGTTTTGTGTTGTCTGCTTGTGCCGTTGTTTATGGGAACACATTCCATCGTGGATTTGGGCGGGGAGAACTTTTTTCTTTATAACAAAACAGAAAGTATATTTCGCTTGAACCATGGAGGTAGAAATCTTGAACAGTGGTGCCTTAAAGGGGTACTCAGTAACTCTTATAGGAACACGTTGCCTTGGATCGGTCGAGTTGGTCTTTGAAAAGCGTCCCGTGACCGTTTGTTATAAAATCGATATGGTTAGAAAGATGTTGTAAAAGTAGAATACAATGATCAACACAAATATGCCTCAAAATTGCGTGGTTTTCGTTTTACCTCGTCGACAAACACGGCCATTTATGGGAGTCAAAACTTTGACTCCCATAAATGGCCGACCGTGTTCGTTCGCGACGTAAAATGAAAAACGTGCAATTTTGAGTGATACTTGTGTGGATCATTATATTCTACTTTTAAAACATCTTTCTAACCATATGCATTTCATAACAAACGGTTTCAAACGCTTTTCATAGACCAACTCGACCGATCCAAGGCAACGTGTTCCTTTAACTTAACAAATTTATTTAGAAGTACATTAACCATGGTATAACCCCACGATGGTTGTCGATGTATTAATTGTCAGCATATTCACAGTATACACGGTGTATGGAGTAGTGGAGCGAAGGTAGACCATTTGTGTTGTCATCATTTACAGTTTCTATTCTGAAGACGCAGTGAAGCAGTCAACAAAAGGTGTGGGAAAATAATAAATCTGAAAATGGGACTGGTGTCCTGCAAATCATACCAATACATGATAGGACATGCACTGTGTGTTTGAAAAATTTGGATAAACCTTATTACACGGATTGTCCCCCATAAATAGAGTGGAGCCATCGTTTGTGAGACAAAATATGCTAACAGAAACCTGTGATGTTGTAGGCCTATGTAAGTCCCTCAATAAATAATTTTTTTTTCGAGCTTACACATTTCTTGTTTTGTTTTACATCATGTTACGACGGGCAGAGGGCATTGGTTTTACTTACGTAAGTATCCAGTGAGTATTTATAGCTTCATGGTCATAAAATGAGTCAAACTTGTTGATGAACTTGGAACAGGTTTCACGGTTATCGACCTCGCTATCCTAACAAACCCACCCCTGGGCATGAGCTCGCACCCACCCACCAACTCCTGCGTCCTAAAGCCTCGCTTAATTAAGACGCCTGCCAGAGCAAGACTAAAAGCGGTTTCACCCCTATAACTGCGTCAGAGATATCACTTACTGCGCTTTGTCCTTAGGCCATTCATTATTGACCTTTTATGTTCACTTTTATAACAGATGTTTTCGAAATAAGAATCGAGTGTATGTTTCGATTTGGAGTGGAGAGAGGGGGGGGGGGGGGTAGGGGCGGCATATGAGTCATACTCAGGTGTTGCTACCCCACATTTTGTATCTAAAAATAAGTTTGTGGTAATGCGTAAACGTAAGTGTTACCCTACAAATAACAAGTTATACCTTTTAGTTCCAAATCAAATATCTTTTTCAAAAAGTTGTAAACTTTGAGGGTGAAAAACTATCATAATGGTTAAGGAGCTTTTGTTTAGTAATACAAATTGTAAACTTTACAGATCCTAATCCTGTTTTGCTCGTTTTCGGAATTCCATGTTATGGGGCCGATTTCACAGAGCAGATTTGTATTGTGAAACCAAATTTATTTTACTAGGCAACTACGATTGATTTGGAGTTAAAATCAATCTTTGAAATAGGCCCAGATCTCACAACTTGTTTTTCTTTTGCCAGCATCGATTGAAACTGAAGCCCGAAACTTTGTATAATAATACTCTTTTTGGCAATGCAAACGAAATGACCTAAAAAGTGCCTACGAACTGATCCGAAGGGGTGTGTCACTTCGGTTCTGTTCGCGACTTACGTGTCAAGAATGACTCAGGGTAGTCGAGTCGCTAAAAAGTGCCTACGAATTGACCCGAAGGGGTGAAGTGTCACTTCGGTTCTGTTCGCGACTTGAGTGTCAAGAATGACTCGGGGTGGTCGAGTCTGAGTCTTTTGTCTATGAGACTTGAGTCCACGAGTCCCAACAAATCGCCGCCCGAGTCGTACGGGGTAGATTATTGTGGTATTATGGTACAACACAGCTACATGATCATGGACCATTGTGCTATAAATGCATTGCATGGACCATGGACTAAACCTAACGAGGAAGTGATTGTGGAAATCATACAAAATCGAAATGTTACGCATTGTGTGGAATGTGGAGTGCTTATTTCTTTGCCCACGGATACCAAAGAGCATTATACAAAGTTTTTGCTGATGTCACACTGGAAACCTTTTTTCATGGGAAAAACCATGCTGTATAAGTTTTGCTCAGTTCCGCTGCACTTCCTCAAAATGTCAACTGCAAAACTAACGTGTGAATAAGATTTAGTGTCAACAATTCCCAAATGAAAATTGTGTGTACACTTGATTTTCTGGGCAAAGGAAAATCATTTGGTAACTTTGTTGGCAAAACTTGCAAAAAAAATTCAAACTGTGGACGTCCGTGTCGAAATAATCTATTCAACAAAAACACACTAATTTAATACATCATGTTTTTCATTAGCATTTCCATCATTGTGATCAATCACAACTTTATGGTGATCCTGAATGGACATATCGCAAGCGCACCGTTCCCCGCGATTGTGCAATATGAATATATTTAAATGTACCCATTATTCCTACACCCCTACTGACTGTGAAGGGGGTAACTCTAATTCAGCCCCAGGAGTAAACGGGTGGCAACATGGAGGAAGAAATAGACCGTGCCCCTTGTGTCGAGACTATTAAAGACACTGGACACGTTTGGTAATTGTCAAAGACTAGCATTCACAGTTAGTGTATCTCAACATGTGCATAAAATAACTAACCTGTGAAAATTTGAACTCAATCGGTCATCAAAGTTGCGAGATAATAATGAAAGAAGAAAACACCCTTGTCACACAAAGTTGTGTGCGTTTAGATGGTTGATTTCGAGACCTCAAGTTCTAAACTTGAGGTCTCGAAATCAAATTCGTGGAAAATTACTTCTTTCTCGAAAACTATGACACTTCAGAGGGAGCCGTTTCTCACAATGTTTTATACCATCAACCTCTCCCCATTACTTGTCACCAAGTAAGGTTTTATGCCAATAATTATTTTGAATAATTACCAATAGTGTCCACTGCCTTTAAGGGCCACCATACAATGTTTTGAACAAGCAACCCGACCTACAATGTCTCAGCATAATTACGAGGTCTACAAGTTCACTTGTTTCAGGATGACTACTGTTATCTTACCCGGCATATTGCATTAATCACTGTCTCCTGATGGTGCCTTTGTTTAGCCGTGAATTCTGGCCAAGGATGTTATAGTTACAAACATTGAGTTTGGTTTCAGGATATTTCTGACTGATATCGCGAGAGGGGAAAGAAAAAGATAATTTGTTGGAGGGACCCCGATGAAGATTATTTCCGCGTTATATGATAGAAGTCACACCCTGTAAAGATTGTGGTATTGAAATCAAAACCCGAACTATTGTAATGTGATACAAATAGTTTGGTAGTGAACGTGCTCAGAAATAATGTGTACAATCAAAGGATATACACTACTGCAATTTAACAATGGTCTGACACAATAAAAAATACTAAGCAGGTCTGTTTTAGAAATATTTAGAAAGTTGTGATGAAAGCAAAAGATGATGCTCCTGCGATGTAATAACAATTGGGAATGTGAGGTCCAGAGATTAATGTCGAATGCAAATTTGCTGTGTCAGTGTTCTATAATTTCTTCGAAAAAAAGAAAATGCATATCATGTATATAGACAAAAATGTGTTGAGAAAGAAAAAACCCATTATGTGCCCTTTGGACAAACCTACAGCGTTGTTTCGACAAAACTGGTATTAACGATGTTGGTGTGACTAATACTACAATTGATGTTTACTCTCTTTGAATCAATAAAAGGTACAACGATGGATTTACTCTCTTTGAATCAATACAAGGTACAACAATGGCAACATTGCTCACTTGGGTTTTTGTTTCTTTATGAGTCAATAAACACGAGTGTGGTGTTTGCAATAGTTGGTAAAACTGCTGCTACCGGTAAACGCTTAAAAGCATGGAGGATAAACAATGCGACACACAGATGTGTTTGCACCTTTTGAAGTTAAAGTACATCATTAATCATGGAAAAACTTCCGTTTTTATAGTATTTTTTGATGGAGTTTTTGAACCAAGAAAAGGTACATAATTTGGTAACCAAGGCAAAACTTGCGTTTATAGTCTTTTCGATGGAATACCCACAGTTGTTGAATCAAGAAAAGGTACACCATTTGGTAATCTTGTCAAAACTTGAGTTGCTATAGTCTTTGCGATGGAATACACAGTTTGAAAAAAACTCTAACCGGACCTTATCCTCTCTTTAAAGTTAACAAAACTAGTGTCCTGTAATCAGAGAAGCAAAGAGAACCTTGTGCCACGGAAGCTCCGGACATGGTGTATTTGGTATCATAACATTAATCCATTGAATATTTCCTCCTTTGTGGTTTGGAGCATGATTTTGGGGGTAATTGAGCAAATTATGCTCTTGGAAAAATGTCAATAATGTAATACCATAGCAAAACAAATCTGCGTATTAAGGGTAAAAGAGTGAAAGACATCACTCTTTACATTTCGAGTTGTCCTAATATGGCTCTTTAAAAAGAGTGGTGGTTAACTCTTTTAGAGGGAGGGTTTCACTCCAGTACAGAGTGAAAAATCACTCAAAAAGATGCAAACTTCAATCTAAAAGAGTGAAAGACCACTCGAAAAGGTTGTCCCTCATATGGCTCTTCAAAGAGTGCCTTTTCGATCTTTTGCATTTAGAGAGATTTTCATTAGAGACGAAGAAGACTTTAACAGTGCGTTGTCGCTTTCACATTGGATTTGCATTGTTGCGTCACTTTCATAGAGCTGCTTAAAAATAAAAGAAAAAATACAAATTCTTAATAATTTTCTGCTTAGCGAAAATGAGCAGGCAACCACGAGTTTCAATTGAAATTCTTAGCGCCTGAATAATTATGAGGCTCCTAGATAAATGATACGTATTTTTCATTTTCAACCATTCAATTAAAAATGAGATTAAAGTATTAACATTATAAGTAATTTCATACATTGTTCAAAAGATAACGTCAGCTTGGCCATATATAGTAAGCAGCTGGCAAACTGTACATCCGAACTATGTATTTATTCTTCCCATGTGCTTCATTACTTTGATATATGTTTTTACAAAAGAGCTAAAAGTAAATAATGCACTTGAAACACGAGAGCCAATTTATCAGCAATTTTTAATTAAATTAATACCATTGGGGGATTTGGTATCAACATCCAAGCGAGAACACATGGGGCCGTATTTCATGCACGTCTATATATAAGCATCCATGACACATCCATATCATATAGGGAAAGATGTTGTTCTAACCTCTTATTCACTAACCGAAGATTGTATGCAATCACCATAAATCAAACTCGTGTTTATTATTCAATACCAAGGGCATGAGTATAGACAAGCATTGAACTACGGTAGACCATTATGCATAATTGCCAACATTCCTAAGGAACTGTGTGTATACTACGCCACATGAAAAGTTTATCATCAGCATGCAACCATACCATGTCAGATGGTTAGGAAAATGTGTCTCACAGTGCGACCTTTGTACACCAGACACGAGAAGTGTTAGGATTTCCTATCGCTAATTTTGATTCATCAGCAACCCAAATTGCTGTTGAACTGATGGAAATAATTCACTCATGAAAAAACACCTCTCGAAATAAAGGTGGGAAACTTATTATTTTATAGAAATAAACTTTTGTGTGTTGATCCGGTGTAAAGCCATTGGACACTTTCTGAACAGAACAAAATTTACAAAATACTTACAGGGTTTACAGAAGGTAATGGTGAAAGACTTCCCTTGAAATATTATTCTATGAAATGCTTTACTTTTTGAGAAAACATTAAAACAATTATCAATTCTCGATATCGAGAATAACGGATTTATCTTAAGCACATGTCATGACACGGCGAAACGTGCGGAAACAAAGGTGGGTTTTCCCATTATTTTCTCCCGACTCGGATGACCGACTGAGCCTAAATTTTCACAGGTTTGTTATTTTATATATAAGTTGTGATACACGAAGTGTGGGCCTTGGACAATACTGTTTACCGATGTTGTGCGATTTCTTTAAGCTGCATTCCTTCCATCTGAGAAGGTGATTTGTGTTACTGTTACTTGTATTTGATGCATTACTTGGCAATGAAAGAGCACTGTTCAAGAAGTTATTTCCCAGGGTACTTCACATTTTTAATAAAGTACAAGGCATGCACATTTGGGATCACGATTTGTGTATTTTGTGATCCAGCTTCAGAAGCTCGATCCAGTTTAACTTGACTGTCTGACTGACCACCTATAACTACTGACTGGTTGTATGACTGTCTGACTGACCAACTACAACTACTGACTGGTTGTATTACTGTCTGACTGTCTGACTGACCAACTACAACTACTGACTGGTTGAATGACTGTCTGACTGTCTGACTGACCAACTATAACTACTGACTGGTTGAATGACTCTCTGCCTGTCTGACTGACCAACTATAACTACTGACTGGTTGAATGACTGTCTGACTGTCTGACTGACCAACTATAACTACTGACTGGTTGAATGACTGTCTGACCAACTATAACTACTAACTGGTTGAATGACTGTCTGACTGACCAACTAGAACTACTGACTGGTTTAATGACTTTCTGACTGACCAACTATAACTACTGACTGGTTGAATGACTGTCTGTCTGTCTGACCGACTAACTGACTGACCGACTGACCGACCAACTATACAGACTGACTGCTGACCGTCTGTTCCTATGGCCGTCTAAAACTGACTGGTTGCTTTCACGTTGCCTTGGATCGGTCGAGTTGGTCTTTGAAAAGCGTTTGTAACCGTTTGTTATAAAATGCATATGGTTAGAAAGATGTTTAAAAAGTAGAAATCAATGATCCACACACATTTGCCTCGAAATTGCGTGATGTTCCTTTTACTTTGCAAACTAACACGGTCGGCCATTTATGGGAGTAACAAATTTATGGGAGTAAAAAATGGCCGACCATGTTTGTCGACGAGGTAAAAGGAAAACCACGCAATTTTGAGTGATACTTAATTGTGTGGACCATTATATTCTACTTTTAAAATATCTTTCTAATCATATGCATTCTATAACAAACAGTTATACGCTTTTCAAAGACCAAATCGACTGATCCAAGGCAACGTGTTCCTTTAAGTGACTTGTCGACTGACTAAAGGACTAACGGATGACATGACTTGCTTATAACTATCTGATTGAATTACCGACTCAATGACTTGTTTATCTGTCTGTCTACTGACATGGACTGGTGACCGACTGACGGACTAACCATTTGACTTCTTGTTGGACTGACCGACAATCCGACTGTCTTTCTGATGATTGTATCCCCCCGACCTCAACTTGCTGGCTGACTGAATTGCTGATTGGCAAGGTGAATTAGTGAGAAACTGATTGACCGAATAACTGGCTGGACTGACTGACTGACTGACTCGATTATCTTAAAGATAACCGACTGATATGCAAAGTGAACCAAGAGCCCCCAACATGACGTTGTAAGCTATCGTTGTACTCTGTGCATCCCCTACTGTGTTCCCATCCTCTGCCTGATCGAACCCAGCCAGGCATTCTCCGGTTATCTGAGAGAGACGGACCTCATCCCTGGAACTCTACCTTCAAGTCATCCCAAGCGCCTGTTCCTAGCAATCTCCCTCGGCTGGACAGCGGGAGGTGTAACAGCTCAGTTAGACGGTGTGTTTATTTGTTGAGAGGTCGCGTGAAACAAATATAAGACAATCAGCGCTAGGATCTCTTAAATGCCTTGTTTGGGCATGTGTTTAGATGTGGCGAAATATTAGTTGGGATTGAAGTCCTGAATGTAAAAAAAAATTAAATTTCACATGTAAAACTTGTGATTGGTTTCCTGCTTAAGTGTGCTTATTCTGCTTAGCAGAAATTTGATAAGCAATATTTGTCTTCGTTTTTATTAATTTTTTAATTTCATATAATTTCGTAAGGGAAAAATTATTGACAAATTTGATAATAATTTCCTTTATGTATTAATTAAGTATAATTATACCAGTTATTTTACTTATTCAGTGTACGTCAAACCGGTTTAAGTAAAACCTGATTCATAACCGGTGAATGCAACACAAAGATCGACCATTCATGGCGGCAAGCTGGACCATTTTCCTATGAATCATCAGAGAAATGAACAGCTGCTTTTTACGGTCCCAACTTTTCAAAGAAATATGAATAGTCCAAGTTAATTGTCGTCCATTGTGGCGACTGTATGATAATCCTAAATAATGAAAGAACCTAAAACGCATTACAGTTGTTAATATTCAACTCAATGCTGCTCGCTAATATTAATTACATGCATACACATAAAGTATTTATACGGGCGGGAACACGCAATGGATGTAGCGGGTGGGCGGAGCCATTGGGTGGGGTTTGGGGTGGAGGCAATGGAAGGGTTGGAGAGGGGTCTGGGAGGTGGGTATGGGTATGGGTAGCATAGGCGGTGGTGGGGGGGGGGTGGAGGTTTTAGGAGGGGGGTAGGATGACAGAGGGATTGGAAGGGGTGGGTTGTGTTTTGGATGGAGTGGTTTGGGCCTGAAAATCTTCATTATTTAATAAAATTCGTGACTAATTTGCATAAACTTTACAGGCTCGACCCCCGTGAGAGCTGCAACATTATTTGGCAGGCACACTGGACCTTCTTTTGTTTCACTCTCCAAAAGATATAACTCCAACACAATATAAGTTTTTATAAAAAAATAGCGAAACACAGGTGCTCACGGGCAGCTATCATGGCACCATGGCAACCTGACGTCACATACCTTCCGAGTAAAATGAAATATACTCATGTTTTCAAACGGCCATTTAGCTAGCGGTCAGTGACCCGGAAGTGGTCAAGATATCGACGGGAAATTGCGCAAAATGCGACCCTGAAACCCGAGTTCAATGAATTTTGGGAAAAGAGATTGGGCGTTTCGAAAATCAGCACCTTTATGTGCGATACTTTGTTTCCTCACGTTAAAGCAATGGGGAAATTCAACAAGTTTCTAAAATGTTCATAGATTTACACTTTGTTATCAATTGGTACAAAATTCTGGGAATTGCTCTTCCTTTGATTGAGAAGTTTTCATCAGTAGGAGCAGCGTGTATACAAACAGTGACACCCGGAAAAAATAATGGGTTTATTTTGTACACATAATTGTACATTTTTATTATTATAACAGTGTTCACATTATTATTGTTCACTTTATTACAGTAGATTCTCATCGATGTTTTTACCCAAAATGTTCGAAGGTCCTTTATAACCTCGAAAGTTTTACTATTGATCAGAGTTTGATGCATGATTTCGTATGCTGTTTCGAAAGTGTGCACATATTATTTCCTATAAACACTGCTCTCAGCAATTGCACTGGTCCTTGCTCTATGGGGGCTGTTAACTTCTTTCCGAAATGGTCTGACTCGAAAATTGTAAAAGATAATTTCTAGGTAAATTTGGGGCGTCTTTTTTACATTTTAAAGTTTCAAAGACATATGTATGGATGTGAATATAACATGCCCTGTCATGGCCTTTTCTAAAAGACACTGGGCACTAATGGTAATTGTCAAAACCAGTCTTCTCACTTGGTGTATCTCAAAATATGCATAAAATAACAAACCTGTGAAAAGTTGAGCTCGATGAGTTGACGGAGTTGTGAGATAACTATGAAAGAAAAAACACCCTTGTCACATCACGAAGTTGTGTGCTTTCAGATGCTTGATTTCGAGACCTCAACTTCTAAATCTGAGGTCTCGCAATCAAATTCGTGGAAAATTACTTCTTTCTCGAAAACTATATATACATCACTTCAGAGGGAGCCGTTTTTTACAATGTTTCATACTATATCAACCTCTCCTCATAACTCGTTACCAAGTAAGGTTTTATGCTAATAATTATTTTATCCCGTTGTTTTAGCAAAACAGCTTATCCCTGCACTTGATTTTCTCAAAATGTAATTTGTTTTAAGTTAGGTTGTTTTGCTATGGATGGACCGAGAGCAATTTATCAAGCAGAAGCTGAAAGGAAATTTGAGTTTCCGGTAATCTTTCACAAAAGGAAGTTAGTGACTGTCAGTGAATGTGAACAGGGGTCACCGTGTAAACCGTGCGGTACGGATATTGAGGGCATGCTGATGCATCCTGACACGTTGGTTTCGTGCGGCGCAGTAGAGCTATATAAGCACAAACAAGAGTGTGCTAATCGAAATAAGATTACCAGCCAAACTGCTACGTCACACGTACACATTGTGACTGGTATCCTTCTCAATTCTGCTAAGCAGAATTGTTAAGCAACATTTGCTGCTTAAGCAGCTCTATGGAATTGCGTCCAGATGTGAGAGTGTAAAACGAGCTGGCATAGCCGAAACCGACACTTCACTGGAAGATGAATTTCTTTTCCTTACTCCATGCTAACTCTATGGCTGCTTACTTGTCTTTTTAATTTCGTATATTTACCATTTTTACATCCTCGTATGAGGTGGCATATTCAGAGCATTGCGACCAACAGTTAAATCCATTGGACACTTTCTGAACCGAACAAAAATTGAAAGTTCACAGATTTACAAATAACTTACAGGGTTTACAGAAGATAATGGTGAAAGACTTCCCTTGAAATATTATTCCATGAAATGCTTTACTTTTTGAGAAAACATTTAAAACAATTATCAATTCTCAATATTGAGAATAAAAGGATTTATTTTTAACACATGTCATGACACGGCGAAACGTGCGGGAACAAGGGTGGGCTTTCCCGTAGTATTTTCTCCAGACTCCGATGGCCGATTGAGCCTAAATTTACAAAGGTTTGTTATTGTATATTTTTAAGTTGTGATACACGAAGTGTGGGCCTTTGGACGACAACACTGTTTACCGATGTTGTGCGACTGCTTTAAACACAAGAGCAACTTTCACTATTTAAACACAAATTATTCATGAATTGCACTCTGAAAACGTCCGGGTCATCACATTGAGAAGGATTCCAGGTCCCGTGGAGGTTGACCCATTTCTGGTCAAGTAATTTTAACCACCTTCCGGGTTAGCCTGACCTTGAAAAGAGTCAGGTGCCAAATATGACCCGGAATCCGGGTAAACTCTGACCCGAATTTTGTTTAGAGTTTTGTGGTCGTTTGTTTCAACTCATTCGATATAAGTGAGCTGCAGCCTTCAGTATACATCCCCCTCATTATATCTGCTTGCTCAACTATGTCAGAAGTTCTCTTGAATATTTAGACACATGGGACTTGAAGACAAGCAGAGTATACTGTTCGAAACGTCGAGACCACACCCGGCTCTTTTCAGAGCCAACACTGACACAAACAAGATTTAAACATACCACAATTTTTTAATTATTTATAGTTTCTTCCTACATGATGGGACTTGCTTGGTACATTTGTAATGTTCCACGTCAATTCGACCTACACCCAACTCTATTTCGACACAACCCTTGTTCAGACTTATATCATTTTTGTTCATTGCGAACTAAATTCGATGAACCCAAGTAATAACAATACAGGCCTACTTTTTCGAGGTTGATGTAAAATAGGCCAATGCTGCACAGAATGTTCACTCAGAGAGGGCGCACTCTCGAAAATAAAAACATCTAACTTTCTGACTGGCGGCGCTGTAACTGCATACTGTGACATCAGCTTTGGTGAATATGTCCACATAAATGGTGAGTTCGATTAGCTTTAAAGCTTCCCGACATTAAAAATTCAGTGATTACGAATACCTATACCGTTCATAAAAGTACACTTTTCAAAACCTGTTAAATGATTGTATTTGACGATGTATTTTAACATTGCTGCACGTGGCCATTTTGTGTGTGACGTCACTAACCCACAATTAATAGCAAGAATCAAGATAGTCACTGGGCTGACCATCATGACGTCACGATGAACCACCGGAACGGCACTCGGGGAGACCACAGGAGAAGACCGGAGGATACCGGGGCTGTCCATGTAGGCGAAGCTAATCAAAGACACAAAAGTTTACTTGGTAAGGTACTTTCATTTTACAGTGTATCATCATACCACACATTCTCTTTGTCGCATCGACTATCTGTAGGTGTTGGTATCTACAACCACGTTCATTGCTCTATGCTACAACCAAACACTCATATTTTCTCAGAGCACGCCTATCCTGATATGCATCGCATGCTGCCGCCGTGCTCTGGGAGCGTGATCGGTTGGAAATTCAACAAGTGATAATCTAGCCATCTTTGCTATCGGTCGATCAACTTTACAGTCGATGGACCTTGCACACCACTCGGTGACGAAGCAATTGTGATACCCTATGGAAGTTCTATTGGTAGACTTAACGACACTGTACACTGTTCGTAAGTGTCAAAGACTAGTCTTCACAGTATCTCAACATAATATGCATAAAATAACAAACCTGTGTAAATTTGAGCTCAATCGGTCGTCGAAGTTGCGAGACATTAATGAAAGAAAAGGTCACAAGAAGTTGTGTGCTTCCAGATGCTTGATTTCGAGACCTCCAAATTCTTAACCTGAGGTCTCAAAACCAAAATCGTGGATAATTACCCCTTTCTCGAAAACTACGTCACTACAGAGGGAGCCGTTTCTCACAATGTTTTATACTATCAACAGCTCTCCATTGCTCGTTACCAAGTAAGGTTTTATGCTATAATTATTTTGAGTAATTACCAATAGTGTTCACTGCTTAAACACTTAATTTGCGTTTCTTTGAAGGGGGGGGGGGGTAGGGGGGGTAGGGGGGGGGGGGGGGGCTCTTTCAGCTGGAAACACTTACTTTCGCACCCATGATGTCAAATGTTAACACAATGTAATAAAGAAAACCATCGGTTTGGAAACTGAAAATGATCTTCTCTAAAAAATCATGTCAAGTTCATGCGCGTGCCGGTTGAATAAAGCCGTTTTCCTGACGAATTTAAAGGCAGTGGACACTATTGGTAATTACTCAAAATATTTATTAGCATAAAACCTTACTTGGTAATGAGTAATGGGGAGCTGTTGGTAGTATAAAACATTATGAGAAACGGCTCCTCTGAAGTGGAGTAGTTTTCGAGAAAGAAGTAATTTTCCACGAATTTGATTTCGAGACCTCAGAATTTGATTTTTTAGGTCTCGAAATCAAGCATCTCAAAGCCACAACTTCATGTGACAAGGATGTTTTTTCTATCATTATTATTTCGCAACTGCGACGAACAATTGAGCTCAAATTTGCAAAGGTTTGTTATTTTATGCATATATTGAGATACACCAAGTGAGAAGACTGGTCTGTGACTTTAACAATTACCAATAGTGTCCAGTGTTTTTAATCTTTGGTGCAACTTATTTAAACTCATGCTGACGCAACTCTTTGATCAAGTTAACTCCTATTAATATTATGATTATTGGAAATGTGCCCGTTTTATCGCACAGTTTAAACAGATTGGGGAATGTTATCAGTGAGCATACCTGGAATGCGATCAGTTTGAAGGCAACCCCAGACGCTCGAGGAGTACCGTGGCACTGACCGTAGCATCAAGCGGTAAGTAGGGGGCACGGGTAGAAGAGCTCTAAATGGCTCTTCTCAAAGAGTAAAACAACATGCAGTGGTTATTTTTTACAGGAATCACATATATCGCGGCTTAAAGGCAGTTGACATTATTGGTAATTACTCAAAATAATTTTTGGCATAAAACCGTACTTGGTATAACGAGTAATGGGGAGAGGTTGGTAGTATAAAACATTATGAGAAACGGCTCCCTCTGAAGTGGAGTAGTTTTCGAGAAAGAAGTAATTTTTCCACGAATTTTATTTCGAGACCTCAGATTTAGAATTTGAGGTCTCGAAATCAAGCATCTGAAAGCACACAACTTCGTGCGACAAGAGGTGTTTATTATTTCATTATTATCTCGCAACTTCGATGACCGATTGCGCTCAAGTTTTCACAGGTTTGTTATTTTATGCGTATGTTAGATACAGCAAGTGAGAAGACTGGTCTTTTACAGTAATCAATATTGTCCAGTGTCTTTAAATACGATGTTTGTGACTTGATATATTTCTACCCTCCATAATATTGTCATGGAGGAAGGGTTGGAAGTTGTTTCCTCAGAATTAAAATAACACTGAGGACTAACTCATTCTTAACTGTGCTCCTATGATGTAAAGTGCATCGAATTGCCCTATCGTGTCGACCAAGTTGTGTCAAAGGCAGTGGACACTATTGGTAATTACTCAAAATAATTATGAGCATAAAACCTTACTTGGTAACGAATAGGGAGGGTGATAGTATGGAAATATTGACTGCTATGAGGGGCACAGTTAAAATTATAGGCCCAAGGTGATGTCAAAACCATGACTATGCCCGAAGCGAAGCTGAGGGCATAGCCATGGTTTTGACATCACCGAGGGCCTATAATTTTAACTGTTCCCCTCATAGCAGTCAATATTTCTTTTATATACCAAATAAAGATTCTTCTAATCAAAAACACTCTGACTATACGGTGAAAGGTCGTCGTGCGAAGAAAGTCGCGCCGTGACACGGGACGCTAGTCGTACATTATACATATCATATAGTTGCGTTATTTTCAGAGCGGGCATAGTCACTATGACGTCATTTTGATAGAAAAGGGGGGCATAGCTATTTCCATGACTCCATTTGTAACCAATCAGATTACAGGATTCTATACATGAGGTATATAATATAAGACATTGTGAGAAAGGGCTCCCTCTGAAGTGACGTAGTTTTCGAGAAAGAAGTAATTTTCCAGGAATTTGATTTCGAGACCTCAGATTTAGAATTTGAGGTCACGAAATCAAGCATCTGAAGAAAGCACACAGCTTCGTGTGACCAGGGTGTTTTTTCTATCATTATTATCTCGCAACTTCGATGACCAATTGAGCTCAAGTTTTCACAGGTTTGTTATTTTGTATAATGTTGAGATACTCCAAGTGAGAAGACTGGTCTTTGACAGTTACCAATAGTGTCCACTGTCTTTAAGCACAGAACCATTACATTCGAATATGGGACAAATTGAACAAAAGACAGCTGGAATTACGGTAAAAATATTCAATCTCGAAGAATTATATTCTTTCCTTGAAATGCAACTTCGAACTTCAAACTGTCAATTCAGTCTGTCAAAGGCTCTAGATGCTATAGATCTTTTTTAAGCAACAATTAGCACAAATTATGCTTTCCAGAAAAAGGTACCAGTCAAACTACCAGTCAACCCCATGGATCCCCCCCCCCATCCTGCTCATTTCTGCTTAGCAGGGCATTGCTAAGCAATATGTAATATTTCCTATGAAGTTTGGGCCCTGGCACTCGGTCACTTAGTGCTCGTTGGATAATATAAATTTACAGCACCTGGTTTATCGTGGATATACTTTTTTACTGCACTGCCAAACAAATATTTGTGTATTTGCGGTTATCTATTTACCATCTAGATCATGAGACCATTATCACCGGGTTGGCAAATATTGTACATTGTTATAGGGTGTAGTTAAGTGCTTAAACAAGAGGAAGAAAATGTGGACACTTCGATCAGTTTGGTGCCACCCATGCAGAGATAGGTTGGATTGGCTTGAAGCTTGGGTTCGGACGGGTCAAGATTTGTCATTGTGTGGCGGTTGCTCACTGAACGATTGGCTCTAATTCATCACAGCGACCTCACTCAAAGAAGTTCTTTAAGTGCCTGGACACTTAACTACTTAACAAAAATTATTAGCATGTACAAACTTACTTTGTTAACGAGCAACGGAGAGCTGTTGATAGTATTAAACACTGTGAGAAACGGCTGCCTCTGAAGTAACGTAGTTTTTGAGAAATGAGAACGAGCCAGAAGGTCTGAAGCCCCATTTACACATATAAAAGCACACACACTAATTTTGCCACAAGGATGTTTCTTCGCATTATTCTCTTGAAACGACCAACTGAGTCAACATTTTCACAGCATTGCTGTTTTATGTATTTGTTGGGAAACACCAAAAGAGAGAATACTTTTTATTTTATTTTACAGGCATTATAGCCGTGTTTAAATTGTTTTCTTTCTAGAAAGTAATACGAGTACAATACACTGCAATACACCAGCCCTGCGATGGTTGCCCAAACGTTGTCCAACGATGTACCGCCGCCCCGGCGGATGATACGACTGAGAAACCCGTCACTAGTGCATCGGATACAGAAACATCGTTCACTAATTCAGAAGGTAAAATCATATTATGTTCCAAGTACGAAATAGTAAATGACTGGTTCACTTACTACAAAACGGGTCCATATGACTTGTGTTTTATCTTCACCCTCGATTTAGTTGTAGTATTTCCATATGAACTCAAGCTGTTTAATTATTTGTTTTGTATGTTGTTGTTTATTTGTAATGCTTTGCGTGCGCAGTGAAACGTTCTTGTTTTTTTGTGCACGATTGGCTGTCCATACTTTATTGGAATATTATGTATGGCTAGGCTACACACAGGGCTCTGCATCTCGTTCGTAATGTTTTGTTTCGATTTCGATATGCTCAGTGCATGCAGTGTACTATACAGTACATGTATACGTATGGTGGCCCCGAAGGGACATCGCATAACGCAAACGTGTGCGCACACGTATGCAATGTCGTGAAACAAATCGCGAATATATGCGCACACGTATACAATATCGTGAAACAATTCGCGAATATGTGTGCACTGCACACGTATGCAATGTCGTGAAACAATTCGCGAATATGTGCGCACACGTATGCAATGTCGTGAAACAAAATCGCGAATATGTGCGCACATGTATGCAATCTCGTGAACCAAATCGTGAATATGTGCGCACACGTATGCAATTTCGTGAACCAAATCGTGAATATGTGCGCACACGAGTGCGATTTGTTTTGCAATGTCGTGAATTTTATTGCATACCATGTTGCATACCATTAGGATGATGTCATAGTTGTGGATAATTTGTTACCGATCTAGGGAGTACTGTGGCGCTACAGCAGGCTCCCTCTGTAAAGCATGTGTATACCCAGGAACTTGGCACCAGGTCAAGGACGACCACACGCCTCGCTTGCCTCACAACAAAGACTACTGCTGCAATGACTACCGCTTATCTCACTGTTGGAAAGAAACCCCCCAGATCATTAGACATTTTATTCAAAGGTATGCAACATGGTATGCAATAAAATTCACGACATCGCAAATAATATTCGCAGACGTGTGCGGACATATTCGCGAATTGTTTCACGACATTGCATACGTGTGCGCACATATTCGCGAATTGTTTCACGACATTGCATACGTGTGCGCACATATTTGCGAATTGTTTCACGACATTGCATACGTGTGCGCACATATTCGCGAATTGTTTCACGACATTGCATACGTATGCGCACACGTTTGCGATATGCGATGTCCCTTCAGGGCCACCATATATACGACATCATTGTCCACTGGTGCCAGTGTGATAGTTCTGCACAAGCTACGAACCGATGCTGTGTCAGCCATGGCACCATATGTCTAGATATCATACTAAGTCTAATATCAATAATCTTTGTGTGTTAATATACAGGAAGCAATCCGAACAAAATGAACGGAAAAGAGCACAAGGACATGGCCGATCAACTCTTGGCAAGTGAACACACCGAAGATGAAGAGGAGCCAGTTGGTAACAAAAATGCTGTCGCGCAACCCGACGGTTCAGATCGGGGTACTACGAGTACCTCCGAAAACGTCCGAAAGACCATCTTCGGGCTTGTAATCGTGGTTGGGATCGCCTTTTCGTGGGTCGGGGCGACCCAGTTTAGTCAGAGCACCTACACGTCGGACTTCTCGTCGGCCTCCGTGAATGTCTGGTTCTCAACCTCGTGGATGCTCGTCTGCTATCCGGTGTACGTCATCGGCTGTTTGGTGGTCCTTCCCAGGAGTCGAAGTGGAGCAGGTCTCAAGACATTACACAGGTAGGTTACCAGGAAACAACCGTCTAAGTTTTCCAATACAAGTTATCACTCTATATACCCATACACCATACCAGAATGGAATCTCCTACCACCTGACATGAAAGAGACAACCGACTTTAAGTAATTCAAATCCAGACTTGTTGCCATTGACCTAGAAAATCTGACCCAAAAAGCCCTAGTATAAGTAGCCAGCGCTGCCGGATGCATGATTACAAACTGTATGTTTTATTTTGGAACAATTATTACCAACTATCACGTGCGTACCTCCAGTTATGTCGACCTACTTGAGATCACGAAGATAGGCCTAAACAATCAATAGAACGCCGTGAGGTGAGACTAATATCAACCTCTCCAAACCCCCCCCCCCCCCCAAAAAAAAAAAAAAAAAAAAAAAAAAAAAAAATCCACGTTTACGTGTAAGCGTGCCATGCAAAGCCGTTTATATATCCGTCTCAATGACAACCAAGTTCCTCACTTTTTATTCAGAGACGCCGAGGGCGTCTTCGGTAGCCGAGGTCTCTGTCTGCGGACCTTCCTCACATTAACGGTGCCATTTGCAGCATGCTGGGCAGTCACAAACTACTTGTACGTCTACGCACTGGGTCTCATAGCCGCTGCTGACGTCACAGCGATCTTCTCGTCCAACACTGCTTTCATTTACGTGTTCTCGTGGTTATGGCTTCACGAACGGCTGGTTCTTTTACCAGTTAGGGTAAGTTACGTAGACCCCCCCCCATACTCTCATTCTCATCCAGAACTTTGTCTCTGAGTAACTTTCTCGAGATGCCTCTGTTTGGTATAATGAACTTTTTTTATGGAGTGTCTTGGCTTAGCAGTTAAGAGCACCGGACTCAAGTTCTTTTGTTTCTGAGTGCGAGTGTTCGACCCCGAGTCGAGAGACATGACACTAAACCATGATGGGACGTAAAGCCGTTGGTCCCGTGTGTTGTGTAACGCACGTACATTAACTCTGTGCATCAAATAAGCAGGGGTTCGCCCGGTGACCCAGGTTTGATTGGCTGCATATTGCACAACAGCACATTGTAAAATGTTGAATATCAAAGCGCCTTGCGCCACTTGGTGAATGGGAAAAGTCCAATGATTTAACAAAGGTCTACAGGTTGTTAAACCAACCACATAAAATCTGAATGCCACTAGTAATAGACGCAGAAATACGTCTCTCATAGACTGTCCATACGTCAAACATTCATGTGACGTATAAGCTATTCTACTTACGGAAAAGATTGCCCAAATAAAATGTCACATCTGCGTCATCAATTTAAAGAAATAAAAAGTAAAATTAATAGTACCTGATTATGTTTTTATACCACAGAGCGTGTCCGTTGTCCTGTCTATAGGCGGCATGGTCCTGATATCCTACTCCGATGGTTTTGAGGGATCCACGGCTCTCGGAGTCGGCTTTTCCGTGGGTGCTGCAGTCGGCTCAGCTATATACAAGGTTCGTCTGATATTTTCCGAACTTGTAGTTTGTTTTACAACTTCACCACCGGACTCGTTTGGTCTAGTTGAACGACAGATAAGTGTCATTGCCTAGCAGTTAAGAGCACTGGATTCAAACTCTTGTGTTTCTGTTCGAATCCCAGCCGAAGCGAAATCTGCTTGTGACTTGTTTCGAAGAGCTCGGGAAAGTACAGTGCTAAATGCACATGTTGTGTATGGGTTAAAGCCATTGGACCCTTTCGGTAAACAGTGTTGTCCAAGGCCCACACTTTGTGTACCACAACTTCTATATCAAAAAACAAACCTGTGAAAATTTAGGCTCAATCGGTCATTGGAGTCGGGAGAAAACAACGGAAAAACCCACCCTTAATTCCGCGCGTTTCGCCGTGTCATGACATGTGTTTCAAATAAAACCGTAGTTTTCGTTAACAAGAATTTATATTTGTTTTGCTGTTTTCTCAAAAAGTAAAGCATTTCATGGAATAATATTCCAAGGGAAGTCTTTCACTATTGCCTTCTGTAAACCCTGTAAGTTATTTGTAAATCTGTGAACTTTTTTTTCTGAACCGAAAGGGTCCAATGGCTTTAAAGCAAAAATTAGTATTTCTTACCCCCGATGCAAATTTCCATCTATTAAAATCGGTACAGGTGCTGTTCAAACGTTTTATCGGTGACGCAACTTCCGGTCAAGTGAGTCTCTTCCTGAGTGTCTTGGGCATCTTCAACATCCTCTTCTTATGGCCCTTCATCATCATCTTCTACTACACTGAGGTGGAGTCATGGAGCTTTGATAAGATCCCATGGGATTATCTATGTGGTAGTGCTGCACTCAGCGTAGGTGAGGAAACCAAAAACTGGAACACCAAAAAATATTCCCCAACCACAAAATCCATCCAACGTGGTTTCGAATGATAGACGTTTGGTGCGTTTCGATCTGCAATGTGGTATCATTCGGCGAATACGTTGCACAGTGATGCAGTAGTTTACAGTTGTTGTACCATACCATCGGCTTAGTTCGTTTAGTTGAATCATTTTAATTGGTAATAACTCACCGACAAAACGTTACTGGGTTCATGATGTCCGTAGATTATTTATCCCTAAACCAGTAATAATCCATTATGAAATTCCTTCACTCAACATAAACGTTTTTTAATCAACAGAACCATTAATACGAAGAATACTTAATTAACAACAAATTATAAGTATAATATATATAAAAACAAATTGAGGATTGTTTAAATATAGCCGAGGCATCCAATGAAACACACCACAGATTGAAGAAACACAGTCTATAATCAAGTATAGCCTACTTTCAGCCTAACTTAATTTTGAACAAAAAACACACATTTTTCATTATGCCAAGAAAAAAACCCTTAATGTATGACGTCATGTTTCTAAACACTGTTTTTTTTTTATATTGACAGCATTCAACTTTCTGGTCAACTTTGGGATCGCTGTTACATTTCCTCTGTTCATCGCCCTGGGGACGGTTCTCGGCATTCCACTCAATGCTGGTGAGTTTCTGGTCCCATGTGCGGACATGTATTGGTTTTGCAGAACCAGCTAAGTAGACTATATTGTATGTACATCCAGATAATGATGCTTTTTTAATGCAAACATGGATGTTGACTGTGCGAAATAAATGTGAGATCAACGGGACATCCGTACCACGTGACCATCAATATTGAAGTAAGCTCAATGCCACTCTGGCGTAGAGCCTCGGAGTGTGACGTCAAAAAGATGTTCAGGCTAGCCGGAGTTTCAACTCTTTCGTTTATTTTTGTACACTTCCTGTTGATCCCTGAAACTCGGAAGACACTAATACTAAACTCCACAGCGGTTCGGCCCATCGGAGAATACCCGAGCGCAACAACCAGGTCCTAGTGGTTAGTCCACTCTTATGTAACAACTCCCCAAACCTGCTGCTACAAATGTACTTTAATATAGAGGTCTTAAACATAAAAATACAAACAACCAGGTCCCAGTGGTTAGTCCACTCTTATGTAACAACTCCCCATACCTGCTGCTACAAATGTACTTGAATAAAGAGGTCTGAAGCAGTACTTCTTTTAGACATGAAATCATTAACAACCAGGTCCTAGTGGTTAGTCCACTCTTATGTAACAACTCCCCAAACCTGTTGCGTGGGGGATCGTCGCGAACCGTGCCGGAATGTTCCGAGAGCACACGAAAAGTTCCGAACCGCTATAGAGGTTAGTTTTTAGTGCCTTCCCTGAAACTCACGTCCGACTGAAACGATTATTTTAAGGATAACGAATCAGAAAAGTTACATGAGAAAACTTAATAATTGGATAATGGTTTATTTTGGTTGTGGACCGAGAAAGTTTACTTATGACAGATTAATAAAAGCAACTCGATTTCAAACCTTACTATTGAATTACATTCAAAGAAATTAATATTTTAAAAATTAATCTATTCCGTTTTCAACGATGTAGTGAACCAAATGATTTAGTTGCCACGTGTGCACTTTTTGATGTATCTTCCCTTTCACATATGCCATGTTTTCTTCTTTAAACAGTCGTCGATTTGGTCTTCCGCGGAACGAACTTCAGCAACTTCAAGATCGGCGGTTCCGTCCTCGTTATAGTCGGGTTCCTGGTTATGCTCATACCGGAACGTTGGCAGCAGAAGGTGGCGTGTTGGACCGAAGGGAGTTGCCCGTGTGAAAGGAGCCGTGCAGCCAGTGAGACCACTGCTGATGGTCTCGACAATGAAGGAGTTGATACCGAGAAGGGGTTGGCCTCCGGTACTAAAGCAACAACAACGTCGGACGCTGAAGTGCAAGCAGATTTTCCATCAGTGTAATAATGTGTCAAAGTTAAATTTTTACGTCTCTTCCGAAGCTATCGTATTATGATAAGTATTGGCTTTAAGATCATTTACTACACACAGACAATTCCTAATATACAGGGGGCATTGTGCATTTTATGAGTTTGCTATAACAGTATCGTTTTACGACCAATGCTATCAAAGCTACCAAAGCTACCGAAATGGTTTCTATGCGATTTTTAATGGATCTTATCATTTATCTCCATTATCGAGATCATTCAGATTGATATTCTTCCTAAACTTTAGTTGTGATTAAATAGCATGACAAGAGTATTAAAGCATACACCATTGTGTACATGTTGGTCAGTCTCAAAGACCCTGATGGACACTATTGGTAATTGTCAAAGACCAGTCTTCTCACTCGTTGTATCTCAACATAGTGCATAAAAATAACAAACCAGTGACAATTTCAGCTCAATCGGTCGTCGAAGTTGCGAGATAATAAAGACAGAAAAAACACTCTTGTCACACAAAGTTGTGTGCTTTCAGATGCTTGATTTCGAGACCTCAAATTCTAAACCCAAGGTCTCAAAATAAACTTCGTGGAAAATTACTTCTTTCTCGAAAACTACTCCACTTCAGAGGGAGCCGTTTCTCACAATGTTTTATACTACCAACCTCTCCCCATTACTCGTTACCAAGTAAGGTTTTATGCTAATAATTATTTTGAGTAATTACCAATAGTGTCCACTGCCTTTAACATAATATGTTAAAATTACCAAATGTCATGCCTGTCAATTGACCTCACGCATTGATGATGTCATAACGCCGCCATTTTATTACTGAGGGCGCCCTTCTCGACGTCCATGCGCACCACAGACATAAAGAACCGATCCAATAATCAGCTGCGGTGGTGGAAGTGTACACAATTGATACGGCGGGGATCGGAATGCCGTAGCATGTCAATACATTCCATCATTACCGATGATGTATGTATATCTAACAGAGTGACAACAAACATGACTTGTTGTTTACACTCAATAAAAAAAGAAACAAATGGGTATCCGCGTTATCTTAACTCGTCAACTATGTACGCCATTACGTTATCGGTGCACTTTATTTTCAGACTCTATTGTGTACACGGGCATATTCAATTATAAAAGTTTGCAGAACTATTTAATACAGGCTTTATCTTTTTCATGAGTAATTTGTATTTTTGTATTCGTCCGTGGCCCGAGTTTTTCATTCTGGTCTTGCTGTGAGGCCGGAAAATTTAAAATTGCAGAAAATAAAAAGTACGTATACATAAAATTATAAATAATTATATTTTGTACGATATCAATACATTGAAATTATAAATATTGAAATGAATAAATGTTGATTGTCACACACATTAAGTAATAAATTCTTTTAAAAAACCTATAGATGTCAAATGGTGATTTCGTTTCTGCCCAGATAGCAAGCACACGTTGGGCCAATGTTGGCACACGAGTAGTTTTGTTGGTACACGGTCGGTGTCGGTTGAATTACTTTGGGCCGACGATGTCCCAATGTAAGAAGAGAATTGTTTTCTGTTGGCTTGGTTTTAATCATTGGCCCAACGTTGGCACGATTTGTATCTTCCTTCGTAAAAAGCACATGCGTTGGACCAACGTTGGCCAAACACCATTGGCTCTAGGTTGGCGTAATAACAAAGTTGGTTAAATGTTGGCCCATAGTTGGCCCAAATATTGGTTTGTTTTAAGAGAAGTCACAGTGGGCCTTCTGTTGGCGCATTTCTTTGTTATGATAATCTTATCTACGTTGGCCCCATATCGCTAAAATTATGTAATTGGCCCAACATTGGCACGATTTGTATCTTACTTCGTTAAAAGCACATGCGTCGGACCAACGTTGGCCAAACACCATTGGCTCTAGGTTGGCGTTGTAAGAAAGTTGGTTAAATGTTGGCCCAATATTGGTCTGTGATCAGAGAAGTCACCGTGGGCCCTCTGTTGGCGCAGTTATTTGTAATGATGATCTTATCTACGTTTGCCCCATATCGCTAAAATTATGTAATTGGCCCAACATTGGCACGATTTGTATCTTCCTTCGTTAAAAGCACATGCGTTGGACCAACGTTGGCGAAACACCATTGGATCTAGGTTGGCGTAATAAGAAAGTTGGTTAAATGTTGGCCCATAGTTGGCCCAAATTGGTTTGTTTTAAGAGAAGTCACCTTGGGCCCTCTGTTGGCGCAGTTTAGGATGATCTAACCTGCGGCGACCGTACCCTATCGCTTTTGGCCAAAATGTTTACACGATTTGTATAATTATTCATTCATTAAAAGCAAGGGCGTTGTACCAACGTTGGCCAAACATTAATGGCTCTAGGTTGGCCTGTTAAGAGAGTTAGGCACCATGCCTCAGTGTTGAGCCAGTTGGCGCAGTTGTGTTGAAATGGCTTATAGGGCAGTGGTTGGTCCAATGTTGGGCGGTTGGTTGTTGGGAATTGTGCAAAGATTTTACTGTAGTGTTGGCCCAAAGTAGGCCCGTACAAAATGTTGGCGCTGTATTTTGCAAGCGAAACTTAGGCCAAATTCATTAAGAGAACCTGACATTCTATCCAGTTTAGGTTGGATGATGTAAGTCAAATCAATGAATATAATTAAAGTGTATTCAGTGCACACTGCCTGGCGCACTGCAAGTACTGTATGCAAAGAATGAACCGCGCCCGCCATCATTTTTAATGTAATACATTCTCAGTTTGGAAAAACGCCAAGACAATTCGCGCGCTAACCCGATGTTGCATATAGCCGGCCGCATCACGTACGGGTTAATTACAGTGTGTGGTGTTCAACAGAATTGAATCGCACTCTCCTCACACTTGGCATACTGTCATACAAAGCACTCGCACTTCAACTGCAAAGATCGATTCCAGTTGTGTTTTATTGGGTCAAATTTTACGAGGTATGTACATGTTTTTATATAAACAAAGAAGTGAAATTAATGCCTTTGAAACCATGTACTACAAGTACATAAGGAACACTTTACCGATATTCATAAATTAAGTTGTACGAACTAAACGTCATTTTACTTTGCAAGATTTGAGACAAATAGCTCCATTAATTAGACACTGGGCGACCATTCATTTCATTCACTTCAATAAAAACATGATGTAGTTGGCCACTTTGAAAAGCTTTTCTATTAAAAATGTACGGGGCGTCTTACTGGACAAAACGAAGGAAAATAAGAGAGAGGGTTGCGGCGCACCTTGATGACATTGTTTGTGAAACTGATGATGTTTGTGTTGGCTTATACTACTCATCGGTGTCTGATGATGTTGTAGCTTCATCGGTAGTGATCAAGTCTTCAGTGGGATATGAAAATGAAAGTGACGGGGAATCCACAAATAACGAACGGTCCGAGGAAACATCTAGTACTCCCAGTAGGGAAAGTAGTCCTACTAACTTTGAAGATTTTGATTTGAGCAGTATTGCAACTGATTTTGATTTGTACTCATTACACAGCAGCTTTCTTGGTAGTGATTCTGAACATGATTCTGAACATGATTCTGATTCTGAACATGATTCTGAAAGGGACAAACAGAGGAATTTTATCAATGAAATTTCAGATTGGGCAACTAATTACAAAATTCCATTGTCTGCTTTGGGGTCCTTGCAACATATATTAAAACCACATTTTCCATTAATGCCTAAGGATCCAAGAAGTTTGCTACACACGAGAACTTTGTACGATGTGAAGGAGTTAGCTGGTGGGAAATATTATTATTTTGGAATTGAACACAATGTAATAAACAAAATACAGTCTCATCCAGAAATCATGAATGGAGAAGGACTTTTGGATTTACAAATTAACATCGACGGACTTCCAATATTTAGAAGTACCAGCACTCAGTTCTGGCCCATTTTGGGTTGCTTGGAGAGCTGCAAAGAGCCATTTACAATAGCATTATTCGTAGGTTCTAAAAAGCCAAATAACCTTGAACAGTACTTGTACGATTTTAAGGAGGAAGTTGTAAAATTAAAAGATGATGGGTTTGCTTTTAATGGAAAGAGCTTCACCATAAATGTCTCCTCAGTCATTTGTGATACCCCAGCAAGATCGTACATCAAAAATGTAAAAGGATGTACTGGTTACCATGGTTGTGACAAGTGCTGGGTAGAGGGCGAGTGGCTTAATAAAATAATATATCCAGAGTGTGATGCTAAACTGAGAACAGATGATGAATTTGCAAAAATGGTTGACGAAGAACATCATCATGGGCCCAGTCCATTGCGGGAAACAGGGCTGGGGTTAGTCTCTGGTTTCCCATTAGACTACATGCACTTAGTGTGTTTGGGTGTGACCAAACGTTTAATGCTTCTTTTAATCAAAGGCCCTCTGGCATGTAGAATGCAGAGTCGCAAAATCGGTTATATATCAGAAGCTCTGACCAAAATCAGAAATAATGTGCCTAAAGAATTTGGGAGGCGTCCAAGATCACTGAGTGAAATTGACCGTTGGAAAGCGACAGAGTTCCGCCAACTGCTGTTGTACACTGGAATGCTAGTTTTAAAGGACAGGGTAAAAATTAAAGTATACAAACACTTTCTTATTCTGTCGGTGGGTATGCACATTCTTTTAAGTCCTGCTCTGTGCCAAACCTACAATGATTATGCACGGGAACTGCTACTTACATTTGTAAAACAGTTTGAAGAATTGTATGGAAGAAATCAACTTGTATACAATGTGCATGGTTTGTTACATTTAGCAGAAGATGTAAAGCGTTTTGGCCCACTGGATAGAATTTCAAGTTTTCCATATGAGAACTATCTTCATAAGCTGAAGCGCCTTATTAGGAAACCATCATTCCCCCTTGAACAGGTCATTCGCCGGCTATCAGAAGATAGTAATGGCCCACGCAAACAGTGTCCTTGTAGTTCGCAAGTGAGCCAGTCCAAATGCATGAAAGAACACATGAACGGTCCTCTGCCGCCCAACTTCCATAGTTGCAAGCAATTTAAAGAACTCCATCTTAGCTCTTGCCACATCTCTCTATCCCCAAATGATAGTTGCATATCTGTAGCAGAAGGTGTGGGTGTTGTAAGAAATATTCTGCAGGATAATGAAATATTTGTTGTTTATGAGTTGTTTCAAAGCATGGAGAACTTTTTTGAATATCCTCTACCCTCCAGTTGTTTGGGAATACACAAAGTTGATTGTCTTGAGGACACACTTCATACATGCTCAGTGAAAGAAATTAAACATAAATGTGCTATCTTTCCCTGTGAAAACGGGCACATGGTTGTTGGTCTAAATCATCAAGTAAGGTAAATAAAACACTTCCACGGTATCTCCAATCTGGTATCTAGTGTACATAATTTTAAGACTGTATAACATTACAAATGTACGTAAAGGCAAAAACTCTAGATTTAGATGTAATATTCTCTCGCTGTACAGATACTATTTGTGTTCATGATTCTCTTTGAAACTTTGCTTGCCAAAGTACACACAACATGACTGAAGACGAGTAAAACAAGAATTAGAAAACAACGAAATTCCAATATCAATATTGGTAAAGTGGAAAGGTCTTGTGTTTTGTATGTAACATGGTTTTCAAAGTTAATTTTAGTTCACTTACCAGTTTTGTGAATGGCAATCATATCCGTACAATACTCTCAGTTTAAATAGCAAAAACATTTTACATTTTTTCACACTTTTTTTTAATAGAAGTTATGTATGCAGTTGTTGAGTTTGTTGATGAGGGCTCAGTGTCCCTTGTGCCAGAAAGCTGGCTGAGCAAGCAGGATACATGTGTAAAGTGGCCTTCATGTTACAAGTCACAAACTCGAATTGACAAGGCTGTTCAAAAGTGTGAACCACCAAACAATGATTTTGATCAGTATCCATGCCGTTTGATGTTAAAAACAGGTAAGAATTCGTATATTTATTTATTTTTCATCTGAATTAATCATCAGTGTCACTATCATCCATTTCATTTCCCTATTGGTTTCTTTGTTTTCTACTTTTAGGTCATAGAAACATTGTCCCCCTAAACAAAGTTGCATACACTGCAATTTTTGTAAGCCAGTTAAATAACTACGTTGTATCTAAGCACATACTGTTTTGTTTTTATCACCCAAGTACTTGTTGTGTTCCGACACACAGGTGGGGAAGTCATATAAACTAAGAATTATCTATACTATTAAAAGGAAATGCATTTCGAAGTGTGCCATTGTGTTTATATACTCTTTAGTAAAAAGGAGGTAATTCTGATTTCAAGTTAAATAAATTTCCAACGTTTCCGCAAGTGACCCCTTAGATTTGGCTGACTCAGGCAACACAAATCTGGTCCAGAATATCTGCCTTCAAAATGGGCGTGTCATCGTTTTACAAACTAAATGTTGTTGACACTTTTAGACCAATTTCATTTGCTCATAACTACTTATATTTGTAGAGAATATTGAAAACTCTACAAATAATAAGTTTGAATTTTGACAACCCCCCCCCCAAAAAAAAAAAAATCTTTACTTTGTTTGAGTTTGTGGGATAAAACTATGTTTTAAATATTTTAGGTGAAATCTAAAGAGGTCACGTGGGGACCCATTATGTGACTTATGAAATGACCTAATTTGTTGCCCCCCCCCCATATGTTTATATATATATATATATAAATGTGGTTTATTATTTGATGTGTATATAAAACAAGGTGGAGATAGCCTTAGCTTTCGATCCAAACCGGACCTTTGTCATATATGTGTATATATCGTCGTGTGCCCGGTAGAAGGGCATAAGGCCTTACGCCCTACTACCGGGCACACAAAGTACTGTTTTTCAGCAATGAAAGGGCGTAAACAACAAAATGGCTCCTCTGACAAAAAATATGGTATAAATGTTAGATTTGTGTTGCTAGAATTACCCCAAAGACATGTTTTCTCATTCCCATACAGAATTTAAACTTCCTATATTTATTAATACATGGCAGAAAACAGATCAAACTTTCGCACTCAGTTTTCATGAAACCCGATTTTGCACATTAACTGCTTATGTCCTTTTAACGGGAACTTTTCATTAGGTCCTTTTACCGGGCATTCGACGATATATATAAAAATAATCTGGATTGGAGTTACCCCAAAAAGAATATCTTCATTTTTTTCTGTTCTAGCTTCGTATGAAAAAGGAATGGCTAAGGTCAGACGAGCACAGGAAACATCTGACCTGGCTACAGATGCAGAGACAGAAATGCCTCCGAAGAGAAAAGCAAGGTAAGTTTAAAAATGTTCTGGTAAATTTAACATCCAACAGTAACTGAATTACTTGGGTACTGATTACTCATGTTTATTTGACAGGTATGTGTAATGCATAGGCCCATTCCTGTATACACCATCTACACTAAACATTTAATGCAAGGAGCATCTCACCAAGCCAACGAAACAACTAAAGCGATTTTATAAATGGGGGATCCCGTGTCTCATTTATGAAATGTTTTCCCTGAAATACGAGTCTCATTCACAAAGTTATATTTGATGTGATACTGATTCAATGGTGAAGTAACAATTTTCTCAAAAATCTTCAGACCAAACCCACGATACCAGCAAGACTCATCATCTGATGAAGATGTAACTGAGAGAGTATTCAATTCAACCCCAAGTCAGTCATCTAGCCATCAGTCCGTCTCAACAAAAACACCGGTTACGTCATCTTCCCCAATTAGGCTTCCATCTCCACCTACAACCTTGCTTAGGTCAGGAACACCACCAGTAAAGAGTGTTATCCGCCCTATTGGCTGTACAGGTACTGTTAAAAATTATTTGTGTGGGTATCTGGAACTATTGCAATTAAACAATTCTTTTAATTCAGTCCCTTTACAAGTATTTGTTTTAAAAATATTCAGAATTGTAGTTTCTATTAATAAAAACAAGACAAGAATAATGTGTTGTCAAACACAAATGCCCGCTGATCTTGACCTTGAATAATGACCTTGTCCTTTGAATAAAGACACAATCCCAGAACAATCCACGCACTAAGTTTTGAGTCACTCGCAAAGGCTTCTTGAGTTATCACTTGGAAAATTGATTGTACTGACACACACACATAATTTGATACAAATGATGAAAAGTATATTTTTTTTTCACCAGCAACTGAGAAGAAGATCATGACTTTGATAGAAGAACAAAAGATGATAGCTGCAGAAAACAGAGCGATTCTCGTTCAGATCCTGAGAAGGTTAGAGAGCAACACACAGCAGGAATCAGAGAGTGGTGGGCTACCTGAAGGAGTAAAGTTTCCTTTAAACCTAGTGAAGGATGTCAGAGATCTGGAAGCTCTTCTTCACAACTTTGAAAAGGAGAAGCGTTTGGTAAGTGAAATAAAAGATAAAATAAAAACAAATACTGCATTTATATTTTGAAAGAATCTGTTGCTTACAGACAGAAGTAATGTTTAGACTTCATGTCAAAATACCAACATCTATTATAAAGGAATAGAATGTAAAGAATTTGTTTGCAAAGAATTAAGTAAAGTAATTCCTTTTTTTACAAGTGTTTGGAATAAATGTATTGAACAAAGACTCATCAACTTAATTTGTGGTCACCTTTCCAAGGTTATGTTGTGTAAGGGGTGTTGTGCGCGTGGTTGATAAATCAAAACAAGTACTTGTAGTCCAATTTTCGTTTTGCACAATCAGCACAAAATTATAAAAGGCTGGCATTGCTAACTGTCCTTATTGTGGTTTATCGGACAGGTGACATATTTGTCAACAATTGGAGGAGACAACCTGGCAAACACTGTGAGGAGAATTCTGTCCTGCACAATGACAAATGATCTCGCTCGACAATTTAACTGGATTGGGAAAGGTACCAAGGAAGCATTCAGCAAGCTTCGCTTGGTCAATGTGATTCAACGTAAGTAAGCTTTGAAAATTGAATGACCTATTGAATGAATTTAGATGTGCCCTGGTTTGAAAATCTTAAATTTCCCTGCTCGGAAAAATAACAATATATTTGCATTTACATTCCAGTCTGAAAGCTTACTGGTTGTTCAGTTAAAGTTTATACCAGAGCTGGTCCATTACATAACTATTTCTTAAAGAACTACTACTAAAATGATTAAAGGCAGTGGACACTTTTGGTAATTACTCCAAATAATTATTGGCATAAACCTTTTTTGGTGGCGAGTAATGGGGAGAGATTGATAGTATAAAACATTGTGAGGAACGGCTCCCTCTGAAGTGCCATAGTTTTCGAGAAAGAAGTAATTTTCCACGAATTTGAGTTCAAGGCCTCAAGTTTAGAACTTGAGGTCTCGAAATCAACCATCTAAACGCACACAACTTCATGTGACAAGGGTGTTTTTCTTTCTTTATTATCTTGCAAGTTCGATGACCGACTGAGCACAAATTTTCACAGGTTTGTTATTGTATGCATATGTTGATAAACTGTGAAGGCTTGTCTTTGACAATTACCAATAATGTCCACTGCCTTTAAAGGAAATATTAAAAGCCAACTGAGCACTTGGAGTCTCCACAAATAAAATAAGCTTCATCTGATTTTAATTTCAAATTAATACAAATTCAATAAAGTTAAAAAAATGTATCTTCTGTAATTGTAACAAGGTATGGACATTTTCTGTTCAATTCCATTTAGGCTCAGTTCGTAGAAATTCAGGAATGAGATCGGCCACCAACTCAGAGATAGACTCCGTCATAAAGGACTGGCTGAAGTATGCAAAGGATCGAGATGGCGGCAGAGCAAGACGAGCAGCGGTTCGCCAAGCAGCTATAGCCAGTGTCAGTCAAGAATCCACGGAGGATTACGGGTCCAGTGAAGAGAATTAAAACTGTTTCCTTTTTTGTTGTGGTAACCTCGACTTACCTGTTGACTAAAGCAGTACTTTATCATGTTTTGATGACCATTTTTATAAAACTTTTGACTTAAACTACTGTTTTGCGAAGAGAAAAACAATCTTATCTTGCCATATTAATTAATTTTTAATTGATACTGAAGCACATGAAAAGGTTTCATGGTCAATAATAAAGTGTTTAATTCCAACTTTTTCAAAAGTGCAAAACCAATTTATAATCAATAAGTAATCTTGCAACCTTCCAGTAGAAGTTTGCTTCATAGGCTTTATAAGACAAAACAGAACTCGCATTTTGTTTTTGGAAAATAATTGCAAAAAGGGTTTGTTGTGCCCGCCAAGTTCCCCTTTTACTTTGTTGTTTTTGCTGGGCTCATATTGTTTTTTTTTTTTTACTAAATGAGTATGAAAGCGTTAAAAGGACATACAAAAACAGATACGAATACAAAATAAGTCATAGTTGGGACTTGGTTTTTAAGATTATGAGTTAACTAAGTCATATTTATGCAGGCATAATTGTTAGAAAGTATAGAAGTCATAATTATGAATTAGGCCAACTCGTAGCTGTGAGATACTTTTTTGATTTGTTTCCCTCTGTGTCCCTTTAAACACTTCTGTACAAGAGGATCCACAAAGGTGTGTGCAAAAGAACTTTTGGTGACCATTAATTTGGACACAATTTGAAAAAAATGGACATTGCAGCATGCTTAATCGTGTTTTATGCTGTATCTTTTATTTGAACATTACATTTTGTCAACAGTTATGCAGAAAGACTGAAGTAAGGCTAAGGTTAATTTATTTTGCACAGTTGTGAAATTTGTTGTTTTGATATTAAACTTGAAAGTAAATAATTACTTCTGAATGATTAATTTTTGTTCTGGTATTGATGTACATCACACATTAGTGCTACAGATGGGCCAACGATTGCTATTGTCCATTGGCCCAGCGTCTAAAAATTACGTTGGGGCCGACAGGGACCCCACGCTTAGGCTACAGATGGGCCAACGATTGCCATCGTCCAATGACCCAGCGTCTAAAAACTACGTTGGGGGCCGACAGGGACCCCACGCTTATGCTACAGATGAGCCAACGATTGCTATTGTCCATTGGCCCAGCGTCTCCAAACTACGTTGGGCCGACAGGGACCCCACCCTTGGGCTACATATGGGCCAACGATTGCTATTGTCCATTGGCCCGGCGTCTAAATGCTACGTTGGGCCGACAGGGACCCCACGCTTAGGCTACAGATGGGCCAACGATTGCTAGTGTTTATTGGCCCACCAGTAATTTACAACAGTTGGCCCAACGAAAAACACGCAGTTGGGGCAACCATAAAACTTTCGTTGGCCCAATAAAGAAGGCCCACGTTGGCCCCAGCATCTACCAACAAATGGGGCCAACCTCGCGCCGATGAGCAAATCCAAGTGGGGCCATCGTGGGTTGCCAACATTGGCCCAATTTCAAAAAACTAATGTTGGCCCAACGCGTAATTGCTATCTGGGTGTGTCTAAGGTACGCGATTTTAACTTGTACTGCCAATAGCCCCTCCGATGTTTCAGTCTATGTGAGAAAATGTATTTTCCCACCCCAGTCCTCGAAAAAAAAAAACTGTGTTAATTGAAACTTTATACGAATACTAAAAGGCATCTCGATTAATTACCCACTCTTCTCACTCTTAAAGGCACTGGCCATGCACCTTTGGTAATTGTCAAAGATCTTGGTGTAAGTTATCCCTCAATATATGCATAAAATAACAAGTCTATAAATTTTTTGACTCAATTGGCCATCGAAGTTGCAAGAGAAAGATGACAAAAAAACCCTTCAGTGTTGCACAAATTGTGCGCTTTCAAATGCCTAAATAAAAGGCTGAAGTCTTTTAATATTTGAGTGATAAATTATCTCTTTCTAAAAAAAACTACGTTACTTCAGAGGGAGCTGTTTCTTACAATGAAAAAAAAATCGTTATATTGCTCATTATACCAAGTTTTTATGCTAACAATTATTTTAAGTAATTGCCAATATATTGGTAATAGTGCCCAGTACCTTCCCACCCCTTCTTCTCTCCCTTGAAAAGACACTGGCCACAGCCCCCTCAAGTATTGCAGTCTATGTTCAAATTTACACAGAAGGACGTTTAATTACCCCCGGATTTGTCATCGCCGTGAATGTGTTCAAACACAAAAGGCCATTTAGCGATTGGAAAGATGAATGAGGAATTTCCCTTCATTATTATTAATTATTAAAATTTCCAATTATGATTGGAAAATTTGATTGCAGCAGTCTACAATAGAGTTATGTACGTCACTAAACGAACAAATTAATTATACATGACGCAACATAGACCCTTTTCGAAACCACGGCTTCGGCTCCAGATTCGGCTTCGGCTCCAGATTCAGTTTAGGCTAGCTTTGCCCCGTCAATATTGCGTGCTTTAATGTACGTGCTCAGGGCTTCAGACGAGAGAACGGAGCCTGACGCAGAGTTCAAAGTCGAAACCGTGGATTCGAAAAGGGCCAAAAAGTGTTTATCCTCGTATTGTTAACTGGTGGAAGCATACCTTCGGAAGTATACGTCACACAACCTGCGAAAATTGATCGTTTATGGATTTCTAATCAAATCAGGAAAGTAACGAAGACGGGCCAAAATCAATACCCGTTTTACCCATAAGCTTTTATACTTATTGAATTGTATATCTAATTACAATTTCTTTTGATCCACTTTATAACTTCGTAAATTGTTTCAAAACATTTGTTTTACTGGTTATTGATGTGGATCATCTTGATAATATTATAGCATTTTAAACGTTAATTTACATTTTGTTGAATTACTTGCATGTTTATTTATTATAAATTTGTATCTATTTTAATTGTGATTTTTTTACGTTTTTAAATATGTCGAAATTCTTATGGTTTGCTTAACACAGTCATTTTATTGAATGTTTTAATTGTTTTCTATGTTTTTTTATGATACCTGTAAAAGCGGCTTAACCGTTGTTGGTTATCAATAAATAATAAAAATACAAAAACAAACACAACAAAAAAAGACTTTATTTTTTGCATTTTGTGACTTTTTTACACAGTATTTTTTACAAAAAATTTTCTCTAAGCTTAAATCTTTTAGTTTATTATTTCTTTTGAGAAATATTTATATAAATTCCACAATTATAAAGTGATACCGTAAATATGTACACTACAACGGTGTGGCCCTATATGCCTACCTAATTAATAAATTTCTCTTAAAATCAATACGGCTCAGTATAAATGCAACAGGTGTGTGCTCGACACACACCTGTTGCATGTGACGTCATCTTAACTAAACTACAACCTTGCACCCAAACGATTTCACAACGCATGCTTTGCGCTGTGCTTTTTGCGTCAGTACTGAACTTTCTATACGGGAACGATCATGTTGAACTAAATTAGTAGTCACAAAATGGCTTCCACTCGTTTCGTTGATGATGTGCAACGGGTCTAAAATACCGTCCATGTAACGTTAACGATTTGATGTCAGTGTGGATTGATCAGTGTGTTCAGATGTTTGTTCATCTCATCGACAGTTTATAAATGCAGGTAATTGAGGCATGTCCGTTTATTTTGATGCTGTCATCTCTTGAGAAAACACCATGGTGTTTTCGTTGAAGTTGAATTGTGTAGTACTCAATGCAGGCTAGGAGTTGTTATTCTATTCATACACACACCTGTATGGTTTGTGTATCACTACAACAACAAGCAGCATGCCTACTGGGCTTGCTACTGGGTTTATAGTGAATGTAGCTTATTAACATATAATAATAAACTACAGCATTTATAAGGCGCACTTTACTGAAAAGGAGAAACATTCAAAGGCGCCGGTCAAGTTTTGTCAAGATGTTGGAAAGCAAGCAAGAATAAGTGTGTTTTGAGTTTCTGCTGGAAGAGAGTGATGTTGTGTATTTGTCTGAGGTAATCCGGAAGTGAGTTCCAGAGTCTTGGTGCTATGTTGGAGTAAGCCCTGTCCCCATAACTGACCAGTCGAGTTCGGGGAACATGGAGCGTATTTCTGATAGATCTTAGACCTGGTCTAGTTGTACGGGGTGTCAAGAGATCGTGTATGTAGGGTGGAGCTGAACCATGTAGTGCCTTGAATGTGAGTATGATGATTTTGAATTGAATTCGCTGATTGACAGGTAGCCAGTGTAGTTTATAGAGTATGGGGGTGATGTGATCGAACTTTCTAGTACCAGTTAGGAGACGTGCTGCAGCATTCTGTACTGACTGGAGACGATTAAGTGTGCTCTGAGGAAGACCGGTAAGAAGGCTGTTACAAAAGTCAAGTCTGGATGTGATGAATGCGTGTATGAGCTGCTCTGCCGCCTGCTTAGACAAAAGGTGTCTGATTTTGGCAATGCGTCTAAGGTGCATGTAAGATATTTGGCAGACACGACAGACGTGCTTCTCAAGGGTCATACACTGGTCGAATATGACACCGAGATTACGCACGTCTGTGCTTGGTGTAACCTGGACATCACCAATTTGAACGTGTGGGATGGAGATTTTGTGTTGAAGGTGAGGAGAGGAAATTATTATGAATTTTGTTTTGTGAGTGTTTAGTTTCAGGAAATTGTCTTGCATCCATGTTTGGAAGTCACACAGGCAGTTTGTTAGTGAATGTATGATGTCGTCATTACCTGTGCAATTAGGATGAAATGTTATGTACAATTGTGTGTCGTCAGCATAAAAGTGAGCTTGCAGATTATGCTGGCGTGCGATTTGACCAAGTGGGGATGTGTAGAGGGTGAATAACACAGGGCCAAGTACAGAGCCCTGAGGGACTCCGAATTTTAACGAAGCCTCCGATGACAATTCCCCCTGTATTTTGACCATTTGAACTCGATTTGTAAGGTATGAGTGAAACCAGTTTAGAGCTGTTCCCTGAATACCAAAGTTATTACTCAGCCTATAAATTAACACATCATGATCAATTGTGTCAAAGGCCGATGAGAGGTCGAGCAGGACTAACATTGCTGCCCTTTTGTTGTCCACAGCGCACATAATATCATTGTGGACCTTCAAAAGGGCAGTTTCCACACTGTGAAATTTCTTGTAGGCAGATTGCTGACTCTCTAGGAGCTTGCCTTCTTCTAAGTGTGAATTTAGTCTCGCTGCGACGACCTTCTCAGCGATCTTTGACACAAAGGATAAGTTTGAAATTGGGCGATAGTTTTTCTTTTCGGTGGAATCCAATGATTCATTCTTAAGCACAGGAGTGATAAGAGCAGTTTTGAAGCTGTCAGGAATTTCACCGGTGGCGAGGGACATGTTAATCAGCCGTGTTATGGGCACCGCCAGAGTGGTTTTCAAGTTCTTTACCATAACCGTCGGTAGGGGGTCAAGTTGACATGATTTGGGTGATGAACTTTGTATAATCTTAGCAATTTCTTGCTCCGACGCAGGGTTCAAGGTGGTGAGAGTGGGACTCGAAGAGGGGCGGGAGCTACTCAGGGAGGGTGGGGCAGGATCCGCACGATTGGACGCCAGATTGTCTCTGATCTGATCAATCTTGCCTATGAAGTATGCTGAAAATGTGTCTGCTAGTTCTTTTGCAGGCATATCCGTGGGAAGATTGGAGATCTGTTTTCTGTGCATGAGATGATTTGTGATCTTGAACAATTCTTTTTGGTTTCCCTCACATCCCTTTATTTTCTCATTGTAGTACAAAGTCTTTGCTTCGGTGAGGATGCGCTTACATAAGTCTCGCTGAGTTTTGAAAATGTCATGGTCAACAGTAAGCCTCGATTTGAGCCATTTCCGTTCTAATTGGCGACGTCTGCGCTTTTGTTGTATGAAGCGCTGATTGCACCATGGAACGGCGGGCCGGTCAATGATGTGACGTGTTTGCACGGGTGCATGCACATTCACCAGTTGACTGAGCACAGCATTGTATTGATCAGTCACATCATGTGTCGTAGTCGCAGGGTTTGAGATGAGCGGGGATGCAATGACGTCATCAGCGAATTTGTCTAAGTCAATGGATTTGAGTTTGCGGTAGTTGAGTAGGCGCTTTGTGTACTCTGGCTTTTGGAGATTCAGTAGACAATTGATTCCTCGGTGATCAGAGACGTACTCTGATACAGATACAGATTGAACAAGAGTATCTGATTGGCGAGTAATGACAAGATCGATGGTGTGGCCAGACTTGTGTGTTTCAAAGTCAACAAGTTGTTGCAAGTCATATTGCAGTAGCAGATCTTTAAGAAGCTTTGTCTCATTTGTGTTGACATTCCAATGGATGTTAAAATCCCCTAGAATAATGGGTATTCCAGGGAACAATACCTGTCTGTCAAGAACTTCTGTAAATTCCTTGATGAATGTGCTGAATGGGACCCTATTCTTCTGTGAAGAAGGTGGTCTGTACAGAACAATGATCCGCACGTGTTTATTGTTGAAGATAATGTTCAACTCAGTAAGTTCAAAAGAAGAGACCGCAAGCGCCTGGTTGTCAAGTGGTGTAGCAACGGACGCGATCAGCCCCGATTTGTACAATACGCCAACGCCACCCCCTCTTCTCTCTTTTCTGGGGGCGTGGACAAGTTTGAACCCTCTGGGCGTAACTTCAGCAGGGGCGTAGTTGTCTTTTGGTTTGAACCAAGTTTCAGTTAGAGCTAAAACATCTATGTTATTGTCTTTGATGTGGTCCTGGATTATATTAGCCTTGTTACAAGCAGATTGGCAGTTTAAGAGGCCAAGAGTTAACATGGATGTGCTGGAAGGTTTGGCAAATAAGTTGTTGGCAGATTTAGCCAGATTTCGACCTTTTTGCTTACCACCTCTGCTGCCTCTGTGAACATGATGTCGTATGCCGATTCCAAGGTCAAGAGTAAGTTGATACACATCTTTAGGCAACCTCAGATCACGGGGAGACATGCTTATCTCTATGGCTCTCAAACTGCTGCTGCTGTACTGCAGCATGGCGTGTTGTGGTGTGTCACACGTAGGTGGGCAGGTTGAAAAGACTTGCAGATTGCACATAAGTATATGCACCAGTGGTAGTAAATAGCAGCTCCAATGGCGTTTCATAGCTCGATCAGCAGTTTGACATGAACGAACCGATGTAAAGTTACAGATTAGTGACGATCCAGGGCATAACATTACCCACAGTGTTGCTTAAAGAGAGCAGAACAGGAACACTTATTCAGCTGTGTTGCTTGAAGGTTTAACAACTTGACAAAAACTGAGAAAAGTTGAGAAAAGCGAGACCAAATCGCAAGGGTCTGCCGACTGGCGCACGCCTTCATAAAACATGTTATGATTTCCGAATTACAGTGTATAGGATGTAGGTTTGGTTTCATGTATTGCAGCCCAACTGTGACAAGTTTTCACACTTCACTTGGCCCATCCATGGCCCATCCTACTCTCCTGCTCTCAATAGTCAAGGCTCCAATTTTGGGTAAAATTCCACAAGCCTGCAGGGCTTGTGTCAAAATGTTACCGGACCAGAATGTGTTTTACAACACCATAATGTAGAATACTAAAAATAATTAAAGCCATTGGACACTTTCGGTCAACAGTATTGTCCAAAGGCCCACACTTCGTGTATCACAACTGAAATAAAAAATTACAAACCTGTGAAAATTTAGGCTCAATCGGTCATCGGAGTCGGGAGAAAATAACGGGGAAAACCCACCCTTGTTTCCGCACGTTTCGCAGTGTCATGACATGTGTTTAAAATAAATCCGTAATTCTCGACAACGAGAATTGATAATTGTTTTAATGTTATCTCGAAAAGTAAAGCATTTCATGGAATAATATTTCAAGAGAAGTCTTTCACCATTACCTGCTGTAAACCCTGTAAGTTATTTGTAAATCTGTGAATTTTTTAATTTGTTTCTGTTCCGAAAGTGTATAATGGCTTAAATGAGAAAGAACTTTCCAAAAGGTTTATTTCATATGTTAACTTTATTGAACAATCTAATTTTGTCTTAACTCTTATGTTTTGTCTTTAAATGGCATGAGTACAACACTTTGAAAGGTTTTACCACAACTCAAACTCAATAGTCAACATTAGAAATAGTTTCTTTAAATTACTAGTAAATTACACAGTGAGGTGTTAATATTATTCAATAGAAAAACACCAGACTGCTGGCCTGTTGCTCAAAAGTAAAATCACAACCCCCGGGCCTGCAGTTCAGTGTAAAGTTTGAGCCCTGGAATTGGTAGTGGTTTACTACATGGATATTGGCTACATTGCTAGTAGTGGTGGTGTACTGTAATTGTCATGTCATTAAAGCCATTATACACTTATGGAACAGAAACAAAAATAAAAGTTCACAGATTTACAAATAACTTACAGGGTTTACAGAAGGTCATGGTGAAAGACTTCTCTTGAAATATTATTCCATGAAATGCTTTACTTTTTGAGAAAACATTAAAACAATTATCAACTCTCGTTGTGGAGAATTACAGATTTATTTTAAACACATGTCATGACACGGCGAAACGTGCCGGAAACAAGGGTGGGTTTTTCCATTATTTTCTCCCGAGGCCGATGACCGATTGAGCCTAAATTTTCACAGGTTTGTTGTTTTATATATAAGTTGTGATACACGAAGTGTGGGCCTTTGGACAACACTGTTTACCGAAAGTGTCCAATGGCTTTAAAGGCAGGGTGATTGTTAACTCCACATGTCAATAACCATAAAGAACTGACTTGGTACCTTGTAATAAGTACATGTAATGTTGGTGTTTTTAAAAACATTGTGTTTGACATTGTAAGAAACAGCACTTTTAAGTAATGTTTTTAAAAAGAAAGTTAATTTTTAACCAAAATGAAAGACTTCAAGCATAAAAACTGACTTGGTTATACATTGTTATAAGTACCGATTAGTGTTTTTTAAAAACATTGTTAGAAACGGCACTCTACACTAGTAATGTTGTGTAAAGGAAAGGTATATTTTTCACAGAAATGAAAGGCTTAAAGCATGAATTTTCGCAAAAAAAAGTTATAACTATCCTTCTTTATAGAGATTTAAAAAAAAAAAAAAAAAAAAAAAGTGATGGTAAAAAAAAGATAAACATAAAAGAAACCTGCCATTTCAAAAACAACGAAGGATTGTACGGATTTGCTGAGATATAAAACCCAACAGTAATTGTAAAATGTTGTTATCATATTTCATTTGATAAAAGTAAAATCCAGATGTTGCTCTATATCACGCTTGAATGACATGCACAACTCTATTGCCCATCCCCCTATGTCTCGTTGAACAATACCAAGTTCATTCAACTGGCAGTAATCTGATCCATTCAATTATTATACAGCGATGTAAAGTAAGGCTATTTACATAATGAGATTGATAGTGCCAGCTTTGCTAAGCGTGTCCAAAAAACTCCAAGTAATTTACCAATATGAGGAAATTATTAAGATGTATAACTTTCTGGGAATTTATGAAGTTGTATCTTGAAATAGACACAAAATAAGAGAGATAGAACACACAGACATTCTCAGTTATAATAAACTTCCATTAATTAAACAAACACACATGGTGCATTGGATTAGACTGATAACATTTACATTCAAAAAGTATTGATAATACAGAGTTCTAAAAGAATTATGTATTATTATTGATCAAATAGCTCTATTTTTTTTTTAATGTTTTGTTAATCAATTAACATGACGAAATTCCTTGTTTTTTTAGCAGAGCTGCCAACATTTGCATCTTGCAAACAGGGAGCTTTGTACAACAGATGGTACAACCAGGGAGATATTTAGAATTACATTACATTTAACAAATGAGAGAACAAGTGTCCATGATCATTGAGAATTTAAAAAAAAATGTGTTCATCAGAACATGAAAAGATTGGTTTATTTTCAGCAAATACTCTGCTGAATCTGGGAGAATTGAGAAATTTTAGTCTGAACAATGAATGTGAATATGGAATTAACTTGAAAAACCCCCCACCCATTTCTCAACAAACAGTTTTGCTTCGAGGACGGACACATAGACCTTATTGCAAATACCAATGCGCAAGTGCAGACTGTTGAATGAGGTGCATTGTGGGATAGATATGGATCAAATTTTGCTACCAGCTAGACCACAATGCACCTAATTCCAAGCGTTACGCGCGCGCCCCGGTATTTGCGAAAAGGTCTATATTGTTTGTGGCTAACAAAAAGAGTAATCTTATTTGAAACACTTTTTGGATCCCTCGCAGATAAGTGTTATGCAACAGAGTGCCTTCACTAGGACAGCCATCTTGGCTGTTTTGGTTGTCCTAGCAACCACACAGCAATGCGACTACCAAGTCACCAATAAAAGTGTTATCAATGTTCCGGCATCGGAGAAAAATGGAGCAGTGTTTATGTCTGACGTCTACAAGTCATCAAGGGAGGAATGCCAGAGAGCCTGCTGCGACATGGAGGAAGGTGAGGAGAGAGTCTTGAGGAAGTAGCTTGGGGAGTTCTGACAATTAAAATCTTCTTGAGCCCTTTTTCACACTGCGTCTTTTACTTTGTACCCCACGCTTACCCTGGCGCATTTTCACACTGACCTCAACTACAACTAGGTCCCTATTCCACAGGGTTCCGGTTGTATGTTTCAAGAACACCCCGTGGTTTTAGCGCTTACCCCAAATCCAGAGCAGGGGTGGCTATTTCCCGGGTTGTGCCAATTTGCCGGGCTGGGTAAAGCGATCCCAGTGTGAAAAGGACCGACTATTATTTTCCGGTGTTTTTCGTTGTGTTTATGCTTTCCCATGCCTAAGAAAGTATTTTAATATTTCAGTGAGAAATTACCTCTTTCTCAAAAACAACGTTACTTCAGAGGGAGCCATTTCTCACAATCACAATGCTTTATACTATCAACAGCTCTCCTTTGCTCATTACCACGTAAGTTTTTAAGCCTTTGACACTTTTTTTTCCTTTTTCATTTTGGAACGTTTTCTTTGCAGAAGAGCTTAATGACGGGAGCTATGTAAAGTGTAATTTAGGCGTCTTCCATCATGGTGGCAACCTTGGCAAGGCTAATTGCTTCCTCATCCACTGTCCATCTATAGGATCCTGCATCTTTTCTGAACTCAAGGGATTCTCATCAAGCTTTGTGGCATACAGTACGTTTCTAGAAAGGTTTTCAAACAAGAAGTAATGAGGTTTATCTATAGGATTATATACTGCCCGAGGTGCGCGCCAGCCGTATCCCAAGGATGGCGCAAACACCGTGGGCATTATCTAAACTACCCTCCACCTGCGATGTCATGCTATTGTCCCAGCACTCTATTAATCGCACGAATGGCGTGATAATGTTTTAAAGGTAGCCATCGCGCCATTCGTGCGAAATAATGGAGAGATGGTTAAAGTGAGGCTCGTGTCTAGAATAGTCTGGGTCCTTAGTGTGGATCTATTTTTGGGAAATTGAGACATTTTTTTGGTCATTTTAAAAACAAAAAAAGCTTTGTTATATCGAAAGTATTAAAACTGTTTTATAGGTCTTCAACTTTGAAAAACATAAAAAAAAGCCACAGAGCTGTTAATGATAAGTTTTGAAAATTTCTTTTTGTGAATATTATACAAAAGTGTTTTACGACATATTTCATACAGGAACTCGTTCTCACCAGTTCAGTGTAAACAGGTCAACTCACAGGTAGTTGTGTGCTTTCACTATTGTGCAGTCTGGTTTACATGTACTACCTCCATGGTCTAGGGGATGGTTGTCAGTAACTTCAGCACACCTGATTGTTTCTCAGTTTGATAGTTTTTAAAACTGACTTGTATAGGAAAACTATTTTATGACTACCATATCACAACTGACTAACATTTTGTTTCTGTTTTTTACAGCACTGCTACCAACAGAAGGTAAGAGACAGTAAACCTTACAGATTCACAATTTGAACTGAATCTGTCGACTTGGGACACTTTTATAAGAAATTGCTCATAAGTTACTAACATGCAACAAAATGGTTAAAGACACTGGACACTATTGGTAATTGTCTAAGACTAGTCCTCACAATTGGTGTATCTCAACATTGACATAAAATAACAAACCTGTGAAAATTTGAGCTCAATCGGTCGTCAAAAGTTGCGAGATATTAATGAAAGAAAAAACACCCTTGTCGCACCATGGTCACACAAAGTTGTGGGCTTTCAGATGCTTGATTTCGAGACCTCAAATTCTAAACCTGAGGTCTCAAAATCAAATTCATCAAAAATTACTTCTTTCTTGAAAGCTACGTCACTTCAGAGGGAGCTGTTTCTCACAATGTTTTATACTATCAACCTCTCTCCTTTACTTGTAATCAAGAAAGGTGTTACGATAATAATTATTTTGAGTAATTACCAATAGTGTCCACTGCCTTTAATGACCTGACGTTTGGACCATAGCAGAGTCTTTTCGAAGGCTAGTTACTAACACAACAGAACACACATCCATCCATACACGTATCAAGCCTCCCCAGTACATGAAACTTGTGTACAGCATGTTAATCTGGTATAGTCAATATTATTTGTTCAACCCTAAGTTTTAAAAATAATCTCTACATTAACTCTGTTTTTCATCACTTTTTAGTGATAAGGGCATGTTCCATCTGATTCTAACACATCATGCTTGTTATCAATTAACACTTGTCGGTAGTTTTGGATTAGGATAAGAGGACGTGGTTTGTTTGTGTAAAAAAAAAAAAATCATCAAAAAAATATGAATGTTTTTTTTACAGCTTTTTTTGATACTACAGATTATGAAGGTAAGCCAAATAAGTTGGCGTAATTCAAAACGCAAATTGTGATTGAATTTCAAGTTTTATTAGAAAAGATGTAAAGAAAATGCAGACACTTTTTCATCATGCTGATTTCCCTCTCAGACTCTTGTGTTTGACTGTAAGTTTATTTAACACTCATAGTCATTATGCACAGTCATACTAACACATCCTAACATGTATTGTCTCCCATCCCATTCTACCCTAACTCACCCTCCGACCCACTAGCCCCAGTCTTTAAAAAAACTCCCGGTCTCAAATTCACTAACCCCAACGCCAGTCCAACGTTTTTACACAAATTAGTCAGGAGAAGTAATGGCCAGGATCAGAGTCCGACGACTGATGAAGCAAAGGAGAAGGCGGCTGAGAATGTGGCAAAGTTGGAAGGGAACCTCATCAACCTGGTGGAGCAACAGCTCAAGAAAGCGGAATCAAACATGGGGGCTGTTGGCACTAAGGCAGACGTACATGAGACAACCCCCAAGAGTCCTGAGAAAACAACGTCACCCACTATCACCACGGTGGGTGCGGTGGTAACCACGGTATCTACAACTAAAGTCAGTGGTGACCCTACTCCTAAACCCACACAGGCGAAAGTTGAGGCGAAAGTTGAGGCGAAAGTTGAGGCCAAAGTTCAGGCTAAAGTTCAGGCTGATGTCGAGACAACAACGGCCTCCACAGAGGCTCAAGTTTCAACAAGAGGACCTCCAGCTGCTACACAACCAACCACTAAAAAAGCTCCTCAAAAGACACCACCACCACCTCCGCAAGACTCTCCCACTCCTCAACCCTCAACCTCCATCAAACCAACTGCTCCCTCTCTTCCTACAAACTCAACCCCTCCAGCTAGTGAAGCCCAACTTGCCAGTAAACCCACCTCGGGTTCTGAGCTTGAGGTTGTAACCTCATCAAGCCAAACTACACACCCTCCCGAGGCAAATGAATCATCTGGTTCTAATGGCTCCCAACCTCCAAAAGTCTCTCCCGATCCTCCTACAACCACCCAAGCTCTAAAACCCAGCATTAAACCCACAGGCTCATCCTCTCTCTCGGTTTCAGATTCAATCAGCAATGCCACCCTTAACTCTTTCCCCCTTGAAGCACAATCATCCTCATCTCTTGCTTCTTCATCCTCTTCAAGTAACTCACCAACTACTCTATCACCCTTTACAACAACTCCTTCGACTCATCCCACTATACCTCTCAATGTTTCAGAATCCTCACTGCAAACCACGATGAGCAATACCTCTAATTCAACCCTCTCCATTGCACCCTCATCTGTAACCCCAACTGCACCCTCATCTGCACCCTCATCTGCACCTGTAACTGCACCCTCAACTGCACCCTCCACCCCTACCTCCCTAACCACACTCCTCCACCTTACCTCTGAACAATCTAACATTACATCAGATGATAGTCCTACCGTCATCAATGTAACTGGTAAGTAGTTGGTTTTACCATGTTTTTTTTTCAGTCCCGCTCATTTCGCAATTTGTTTTTGGCATGAAGATTTGGAATGTCAGAAAATACGCTAATGTTTGGCCCAAAGGCTGCCTATAGCAACACCCTCAGCAGGAACCTTATTAGCTGCCATTTTAGAAATTGCTTTACGTTTTGACTTGTGTGCCAGATTGCTGTAATAGCCTCACCTGATATTGTGAATATTCTTCCACATGCGATTTATCTATTTCAATCAACCTCTGTAACCCTTACGAATTGATTAGCTACCAGTTTTAACCTGCTAACTTTACCATACCACAGAGAAAGGACCACAAAATGTGCAAATGGTTCAATCTAGCTTTTGTTAAATTGATTTTCAGTGATTTTTTGTCTCACTTTTCATTTCCATTGTTATGTGTGTGGTTTCAGAGTTGTATAAACAAATTAAAAATTCTGAAGACTGGGGAGCCTCTTGTCTGTGCGAACAAATTTGATGGACTTGCACTTTAAACTAAAAAACATTATACCAATAGTAATACTTGGTTCTTAAATAGTGCACATATCCTAGTAACTTGATTAAGGCGCTAGATCAAGACAATTACTATGTCTTCCTAATGAGGCTTTTTGTTCTGATTAGGATTTAATCCAGAGACCAATGTGGAAAGACCGTTTTAAATTCGGTCGTTTAACTACAGTATTTCCAATGAACGTTTCTGATACTTTCTTATCACAAAGCAGAAGCAACTCGGTCTTCAACAGTATACTCAGACGATGATGTCAACAGCTCAACCATTACATCTAAGACGACCTCAAGTCCCAAGTCAACTCCTTCCATTCCACCAACCGTCCAGGAGCCTGCTTCGACCATTCCATCGTCGGTCGACGATCCATCACGAAAAGAAATGGAAGACAACCAGACTTTGGTAAGTTTCCCTCTTATCAGGTAAAAGCCTGTTTCATACGAAAGCGAATTTGACGTGAAATTGACGCCAAAACTCTGTTTTCGCTGCTAATACTCGCCACAGCTCAACTGCTGCGAATTATTTGTTGCGAATTTGTGACATCAACATTCATATCGCATTCACATTTGCAAGAAGTATGAATCGGCCTCACTTTTCAAGTTCAAATACCAGAGGGGTGTCTCTTCAAGTTCATATACCAGAGGGTCCCTAAGGTGTCTTTCATAACAAGTAAAATCATTGACTTCATGGTAATCAGCTGATGGAAACTCAAACCACCTATTTTGAAATGTTTGTGAAAAACCAAGCCACAGCTACGTTTTAATTAACTTTATTATGTGGTTCGGCACAGCTCTCTCAAAAGACTTCTTACAATTTGGTTCCCCTATATCAGTCAGGGATTTATTATCGCTTGGATGAAAGGCATAGCTCTGAAAATCTAAAAATATTTCGGAAAGGATGTACTCTTTCTTTAGAGGAATGGGTTCAAATAGTTGGTTCACATTGCTAGAAAATGAGCAGGAGGGTTATTGAGTCCAGGAGCCAATTTCACAAACATCCAAGATTGATCGTAATTGCAATTCTAAGTAAAGTGTGATCACTATGATGATACTCAAAATTTCTCTTGCGATGAACTTTATTTCTTTGTGAAATCAACCCCTGACCTTTTAACACAAGAGAGACATGACGAATCTATTCCTTGCCTGTGACTTTCCCCCCACTGATTTGTGCCTTGCAAATAAATGTTTCAGAAATTGCTTTTTGTCAAAAACCCTTTGTAGAAGTTTCACCTCATCTCACCCGTTTTTGTTTTGTTTTGAACCATAGGCTGGTACCCCGACATCAGCAGCACTTGTTGGTAACGAGACACTAGTTTCTAATGAGACTATGGGGGTCGGGGTTGGGAATGAGACCTCAGCAGCTGCACAAATGGATGAAGATGGAGATGAGGACGATGTTGCAGCAAATAGTCTCATCGCCTCAAACGGTAAGATTCTGCAATTTCAACTTTTTAGATTTTGTTTTTCTTTCGACGAGGAAGGAAATATTAAACATTGCATTCATCCTTAAAGGCATTGTACATGTTTGGTAAATACTCAATTATATAGAAGTATACAAAAATACTTGGTAATGAGCAGCAGAGAGCTGTTGACAAGAAAGAAGAGGACTTCAGGCCTATGAAGCACGTGCAACAAGGGTGTTTTTTCTTGCAACTTCGTTGAATAATTGACCACAGACAGCTTGTACCAATATCTGTAGAGGCCACAAGGTTTGACCTACTTTCAAGATTTGACACAAAAAGGTCAAAAGTACAGATCATGTTTGTCAACATAGCATCCTAATTTCTAAACACAAAATGATACTAATATTGAATAAAGATTAGTGAAAAAGCGGGGGGGGGGGGGGGGGGACTAGTGAACTGATAATATGGCTTGTTATGCTGTCTAGTGACTGAACAAGTTGATGGAAAACTCTGATCTGGCATTGATTGTAAAAAATAGTTAATGGCCTGACTTTTCGACCATAGCAGAGTCTTTCTCGAAGGCTAATAATGACAACACAACATATTCTATTTGTATTTGTGTCATTTCAACAGGTGCATTGATTGCGGCCGTGTGCTTCGGAGTGCTCTTCCTGATGGCAGTCTTAGTAGTGATTGGTAAACATTGGTATGAAGCATACCAGCGAAGACACTACTCCAAGGTGGATTATCTCATTAATGGAATGTACAACTAACAGGTTACCGGTTTAGATGGAGGGGGGGGGGGGCAGGTAGCGAAAGCTGTTATTTTTTACTACATAGTAAAATTGATATTGGTTTCATCTAGTGAATCAAAGTAGTCTGTGACATTTCTACCTTGATGATTTAATGTTTATTTATAATAACTCCCTGCATAATTATGGCCTTATTAATGTTAACCATTTGGGCACAATTGCATAAACCTGTTAAGCAGAAAATACTGATTGACAAATTTCTTTGCTGAGCAAAATTTGTGCCGGGCACCAGCCACAACAATGCAAATATAATGCAATTTGGGCTGGTAACCTGAATCTGCTAAGCAATACTATGTTCAGTAAGATTATGTGCTTACAGGCTAAAATTGGCCCTGGTGGGACAGAGTGAAGTCATGTTGAAGAACTGTATAGTAATCATTTCTAATCTGACTATGTTTATTTTGCACGCTTTATATTCAGTAAATTTATGTTACTTTTCGGCTCCGAGGTACAGTTCTCCCTTGGTTTATTTGAAATTTCTCTACATTTCCATCTAAATCTGTGAAACTTTTGTCAAGTGATCGTATGGTAGTGGATTCAGTGGTAAAACAGTTTATAATTTTCCAAGGATTTGTTTGCGCTTGTTAGTTTTAATTGGTGGTGGGGGTTGGGATGGTCTTTTAAAGTTATTACCTTGTCCTAAACATTGGGTGCGTTCATTTTAGCTTCCCCTTGGTCAACCCCGGTCTTCCCCCGGTAGGTTCGAAAAAGCTTTGAGGGTGAGTGATCGTTCGATTAGCTCTTGTCAGGGGCTCACCTACTATTTCAGGGGAAACTATTTCTCTGAAGTTTTGGTATCTGTATGATTTTCATAATCAATGAACTTTCACTATGAAACTACTCATTCTTTAATTGAACCAAAAATCCTAAACAATCCCTTACTTTGTTAAACAGTGGAATAACCAGACATTTTCATTTGGGGGGAGGGGCATGGGCAAAGACATAATTTTGGGGGCTATTATGTTTTGAACCATTTAAGTTTTGCATGTTTTTCGATCTCATGGGGGTGGAGGTGATGGGGAGGGCTCTGAGTTTTAGGGAACTTCTTCACGATTTTTTTCTTTTATCTTAAGGTCTGGTTATTAACTTCGCTGCTTATGTTTCGGTTATCACTGGTAAACTACAACTATAGTGGGTTAGCTCTTGAACCTGACAGAACCAGTTTGCAGCTAGCTGTAAGACTAGACAAAACCTGTGTGAACCAGTTGAAACGGATGTCTTATTTTTTTTAAATTTAGCAAAATTAAAACACATGATTTGCTTACGTAGAATGCCAGTAAAGTTTGGGCTCCTTTCAATTTATAACAAACTTATCAATGAAGTTTATTTTACATGTCTTTTAGGTAGTGTTAACAGGGTAGCACATTTCAAGGTAGTATCTCAGTTTATGAGATTTGAAGAATATATATTTTTTATTTTGAAAATCTTCTTTTTTTGGGGGGGGGAGGGAAAGGGAGATTGTGGGGTTGTTTTCAACAGTGGCCTTATTGTTAGTGTCTTTCCAGGATATATATATTTATGACAAGAAAAACATGCAAGTCTTTCAGTGAATTAGTTTACTTTTAACAAACTATCTACTTAAAACTAAGATTAGAATTCATGAAATAAATTTTTCTGGTTTGGTTTCATTGAACTAGTTTATTCTTTGTTTGTGTAGTTCATGCCTGTATTATAGGTCACATTAAATTAGATCACAATATTTTTTTTCCGCACACAAGTATTCAGTACCTAATGTTAGTGTTAATATTTTTAAGTATAAACTTATTGTTTTAATCTGAAATCTTCTTGATGTATTTGATTAATTAAAATAGTATGAAGTCCAATAAGTGCAATTGTAAAGAGGAGAAAGGTCAACTCTATTATGAACTAATGAACTCTATGAATAATAATGAACTCTATGAATAATAATGAACTCTAACTATTTCTAATGTATTCTAACCAAATGTGTGATTGATTATGTAAGTACTATTTGTATAAATTGGTTATTCTTAAGCACAAAACTTAGGATTTATTGTAGTAAATTAAGCATATTGAACTTATTTACAGGTATATGTAGTATATATTAGTCTAAAGGTCACACAAGTGGATTTCCATATTGTTTAGATGATTATTATTTGATAACTTGGTCACATACATATCTTGTATTCTTTTGAAGTATCTCTGATCTACAAATGATCTTCCGCATTTTTGGTAAACAGTAATTTAATGCCTTGAATAATTTAATAATAAAAAAAAGGATTAAACGAGAATGAATTTGCCTGATGTGTCTTAATGTTTCAAATTTTCCATCTTAGACTAATTTGAGTAATATGTGAGTCTGATTAAAAAACAACAAATAAAGCATGTAACCTTTGAAAAAGTTCATTCCAGAGCCTTTCTGGCAGTCAGGATGCTACACTGGCCATATGGATGCTCTAATTGTTTGCATAACTTCCACGTCAATTCAAGAGTTGAAAAATAACAGCTACACAAGTGTTGGGATCTCTTCATGTTAAGAGATGAAAAGATGAGGCAGTGCAATCTCCAAAGCCTTCCTTTTTACAATATTTGTTTGAGGAAACAATTTTTGAAAATTTCACTTATTTTTCCAAACAGGTACTTACCTAATATTGTGTAGCGCTAATGTTGGGGTATATGAATGCTGTTATGGTTTACAAACATTTATTGTTGAAGGATGGGCCCAATTTCCTAATATGAGCACAGTGCTATGTCTCTTTTATCAACGGAAACTTCTTCAACATGTTTGCAATGTTTTTGTTGAAGTAGAAGAAAGACCTTTACCCCAAGTATTTTTTGGGGCAGAAGTTAGTTGTTAAAACTTGACATTTGTTTAAATGGTGCTTTCAGTGCGTGGGCTGTGAAGAGGGGTTGTGAACAGCCTCATTTTTATATCGACCATGGACAAGGCAAAATAATTGTTATGGGTTAGAATAATCAGAACTTTGTATATAGAGAGAGTTTGAAACACAAAAACACCAGAAATAAGGCGATTTTGAGATGTTTTGCAATTTTTTTTTTTGAAATGAATTAAAATATTAATACATAATAAACAATACCATGTGAGTGTTCCCCTTACCCTCCTCCTTTTTTGAGGGATTGGGGTATTGGTTCCAAGTCTCATAAAACACAGTTCAGATTTTCTCGACAGAGGGCGCTATTAATATAGTCCAGTTTACGATGATGACCAGCATTGAGTTGCAGAACTTTTGGAAGGGAATCTTCTGGATTAGATGTGTTGCAACTAGTATCCAGCCCATAACCTCATTCAATGAAGTGTCAATTCAGTTTACTTATCTAGTAAATAAAAATTAAACATTACTTAATAATAATAATTGTTTTTTTACATAGATGCCCTAAAACTAGGCACAAAAGACCCCATAGTATTACGGCGTTTTAATAGTTTACGTATTAGTGTTGCCTATCCTACACTGTTTAGAACAGTATGTTAATGACAACTAAAAAGTTTACATGTCAATGTACAACTTCAGTTTGAGACTTCCCGGGAAAATTGTTCAATTGAAATGAGATCCAAAGCTAACGAAGAGGCATCACTGGCTACGACCAACATGCCACAAGGAAAAGACCAAGAAGATTATTGACATCACCATGAACCCATACGAGTGGACAACATCTACACGTACTTAGTCGAGCTTCCTACAGAAAATCATGAGGATGGAATCGGGTTTAGATCTTCTCTTACCATTAGAACTCCACATCGTCAGAAAACCAATACCACACACTCCATAGAAACCTTCAACTTCATTGGTCAGCCAGAGTTGGTGACAAGATCTGTAAAAGACAAGAAAAACAAACCTTGTTTAAGAATAATGTTTTAAAAAGGGACGTTACAGAATTGTAACAAACAGTTGATAGCAGTGTAAGCACTTTATGTAATCCACCACACATGTACATAAAATGACAAACCTGTAAAAGTTTGAGATCGATCGGCCATCTGGCTGACGAGATTAAAGTGAATTGCCGGTAACACATTTTGCATGACATCAAAATATATATTTTTAATAAAACTGTCATTGGGCGGCAAACTCTAAACGGGAACTTCGTTTTATTTATTTTTCATCAAATATGATATTTCAGACCTAAATATTTCAATTCAATAAATATTTCAATACCCAATTCTGCAATATTCCTTCAATTCAAGCTTGACCGACTTATGGGAGGGAGGGTATTCAATCAAAACATCACACTGACACACAAAAGCAGGTGTTTCGCCCCTCATCATACTTCAATAAATTGTAATTTATTTTGGTATAGATAACATCACATAGGTCACAAAAATGTTTCATGGGGAAGATTGGTAAAAACCCTGTTCACAAATAATCCAACCCCTTGTAAAAATCATCTTGTTCAAAACCCTTTGACAACTAGGGGGTTATTGTTGGGGTTGAGTGACTTTCACTTCATACATTTTCTATTGCACTTGGCTTCAAAAGTCTGATATTCTTATCCTTTATCACTCCGCACCATGTTTACTCGGACCCCATGTAGGTTTGGTATACACCTGGGCCAAATTTCACAGAGCTGCTTAGCAAAACAAATTTGCTTAGCATGAAATTATTGCCTCGGTAAAAAACAGGATTACCAACCAAGTTTCCACTTGATTTTCAGGATAAGCGAACAACAGCTGAATAACAGTCACAATCAAATTGCAACTTGCAACAAATTAAAATTTGGTTGGTAATCCTGTATTATCAAAGAAATTTCATGCTAAAATTAATATTTGTGCTTAGCAGCTCTATGAAATTGGGTCCAGGCCCCAAGCCCCAAGCCAAGCCAAGCCCTTTAATATAATGACAAAGTTCAGTAGAATCATTTTCGTATACTGCCACCACTGCCTCAACATCTCAAGGACACACATGACATCTCTCGATTCCAACATTCTCTCAAAACCCATCTCTTCAGATTAGCCTTTGCAGATATAGAGTGAAATTTTCATCTTGTTCTTTGACCAGCGCCTTTGAATGTTTTACAGATTTAGTGCGCTTTAAAAATGCTGTATTATTATCATGTTATAAAATAGCATCTTATCTACCCACATGAGACAGGCCATATTCCTTTTTGTAAAAAATAGTGAAACAATATGATGGCAGAATACGGATTTTTTTTTCTTCAAAAGGTTAAAATTACAACGGGAATTGCAAAAATAGGTTGTTTACCCGAAGTTCTTGGCCTTGCAGCAACACACCTTCCGTTGTCCTATTGCCACGGGCTGGGTGTTGAAGCCCTGCCCGGCGGGCTAGGTGTAGCCGCTCTGGCCCCGCGGGCTGGGTTCAGTGTTCTCTGGGCAGGGACATACCACCGTCTGCGCCCAAACTTGTCTTATCAAATGTTCTCAAGAAAAGTTCTGCTGTCCCTCAGCATACACGTTTGACTGAAACCAAACCATCTACATCTGCCGTCTTGTCTTCAAGAGAAAGCTGCGGGCATCTTCCCTGGATCTCTCTGTACCTCGCATGTTTAACATCAATGTTGGCAACAGTAGCCATCGTCACGGGCTGGTATGCAGCCCTGTCCCGCGGGCTGGGTGTAGCCGCTCTGGCCCCGCGGGCTGGGTTCGTGTTCTCTGGCCAGGGGCATAAAATGATCGCTACCGTCTTCGCCTATCAAATGTTCTCAAGAAGAAGTCCTGATGTCCTTCAGCATACAAGCTTGACTGAAACCAACAATGATGGAACTCGCAAAGCGACTGAAAGTTCAACAGAGAAATTAGCCCACTGTAGATGGTAATACTCTACAGCTGTCTTCAGGAGAAAGCTGGGACTCTTCCCTGGATCTCTCTGCTACCTCGCATGTTCAACATCAATGTCGGCAATTTGGCAGTCTTTCAAAACTCCGTGGAGACTTCTTGAAGCAATTCACACAAAGTGTAGCCATTTACACTGCTGTTAAAATAAAGCAAGAGTCACTATAGTTGTGATAAAGAATGAGTTGACAGTTAGTCGGGTTTCTAACCAGAAGACTGAAGAGTGGGTTGTTGTTTTACTGGATGAGCAAAGGTTTAGAATCTGGACGTGTATTCAATCCATCGCACCTTGTGTAGAGAACATTCTTTTCCTACTAGCTGTCATTACGAAACAAAGCATCTTATTTAGGTATAGAGGTTAAGAAACACACATAATGTCTCATTGAGTCATTTGCATCACAAAAGAGATTCGCACCTGTTTTTTTGCAAAGAAAGTCTCGGTTCAAAGATTGCTGGAATTCGGGAGATGCCTGGATACTCACGCAGAGAAAAAAAACCACTGTATGTAATGCTGTTTACGTGTAGTTTAGAAGTCTAGACTTTTGTTCGAATAAAGAAAAGATACCGTGTATGCATCTTGCTATATAAGTCACATGTATTTTGTTTTAAAGGCAGTGGACACTATTGGTAATTACTCAAAATAATTATTAGCATGAAACCTTACTTGGTGACGAGTAATGGGGAGAGGTTGATGGTATAAAACATTGTGAGACACAGCTCCCTCTGAAGTGGAGTAGTTTTCGAGAACGAAGTAGTTTTCCACGAATTTGATTTCGAGACCTCAGATTTAGAATTTGAGGTCTCGGAATCAAGCATCAGAAAGCACACAACTTCGTGTGGAAAGGGTGTTTTCTTCTTTCATTATTATCTCGCAACTTCGATGACCGATTGAGCTCAAATATTCACAGGTTTTTAATTTCATGCGTATGTTGAGATACACCAAGTGAGACGACTGGTCTTTGACAATTACCAATAGTGTCCAGTGTCTTTAATAGCTGCACCAAAAAAAGTAAAAAACACAAGGGAATTTGAGTGGAGAGGTTGAATAGTATAGGCCTTACCCTGGGTAACGACTACATCATTAATACGGTTCTTATATGAGTTCCGGCTTGCACCCCGAACATTGACGAAAAAAGGGAGACTGTCTACATTTTGGGCTCTGGCTCTACTTGAAAGAACATCGGTAAACACAGATGTCGAAGATTTAAATCCCGGTGTTGTCAACAAAACAAACGCACACAAAAGAACTCATAAATAAATAAATAAACACAATGAAATAAAATACAAACAATTGGCAGTGACATAAATCATAACTACTGCATCTTGATTGATTTAGGCATCAATAAAAAAAGCTCAGGTATACTTTATTTATCTTTTACAATAATAATTTTTTCCAAAGTAGATATGAAAAACAAAAAAACATGGCGAGTTACCTTTTAGCAAATTTTCAGTTTTTCAAATAAGGAAGCAAAATGGGAGAGGTTAATGAAACGGGACAATATTAGCGGTTGATTTTATTTGAAGGGGTACCTGATAATGCATATCAATTTTGAATTAACAAAATGCATGCAAAATAATATTCACATGTTGCAGCTATATCTTAAACTATAAATAATAATTTGATTTGGTGTGAATAAATCGAGAATTCAAGCGGTTCCTTTGGGTTTTAGTTTTCAATTCACTACAAAAATGACCGTAACGGGCATTAAGTTGATCTTTGAATTGACATTCGTATATACACACTGCATCACATCAACTGGATGTCTTCAAAGTTAATTTCCAACAGCACTTCACCACCTACAACTCTGTTCGTGCTGCAGTGAAAGTGCGCCCTCTACCGATTTCACCAATCGCTTGGATCGGTTGGCATTTTTTTCTGCACTGCGAAATTAATCAGGAAAATTTTTCAGGATGGCAGTTCTAAAATGCAGAAACAAAATTAAGATCGGTTTCCTTTTAGACTGGTCCCCTGTCCGTATCCGTCACGAGCCTCGAAGTGTGACGTCAGATGTTCAGGCTAGTTGCGTTTTCTTTAGCCAAGTGATCGATGGGCAAAGACGGCACGTAGCCCAAAGAGTTATATTCCTTCCTTACTTTAATATTTTATGTCCATACACTACAGTATTATATAAAACAATATTTATAATCCTTTTAAAATATAAATATACCAGGGAATTTTATAAGCCACTGGTAGCAACCGTCTATGCCTACAGTATATTAGTTTTCCCTTGGCGATATCGTGGTAATTGTGTTATTTTTACTTCTAGTTATAACATGTCACCAAGAGGAAGTTAGTTTGAGATTAATTTCTGGTTGCCGTAGATACAGAAAGAAAACATCCGATGCTGATATTATTTCAGGCCCCCCCACCCAGCCACCCCAACAGTGTAGTCATAGGTACGACAGTGACGTCATGCTCGAGCCCCGACCAATCTAACCAATATCAGTCCCTGATTATTGCAAATTCAGAGCTCCGAAAAAGTGGTTAGACCTTCAACATTGAGGGAGCCATTTTGTTTTCCGCAAAGAGTAGAATGCCGAAATATAGTCGGATTCCTTATGGCACAGTCGTCGTTATTCGGTCACGACAGCCGCTGCATCTATGCACTTACCCCCCCCCCCCCCGCCCACACACACACCCCACCAATAAATCAGGGTTTCAAGAAACAGTGCAGCATGGAGGTCCGTCTATAATAGATGGGGAGAAAACATGTTGCATAATACATAATACATCTATACACTTTTACCCACAAAGTGTTCATGGGAACGAACACACAACTGTTGGAACAGTTCGATTGTTTCTATCCCATAATAAGCTAAATGTAGATATGTACAACATCCAGAGCGGTTTATAGTACACGAAGGAAGAATAGTTCGTAATTGAAATACACAATCTGAAAAGCGTTTCGGACAGTAACGTTTCTGAGGTCATTTTTGGGATACAAACTGATCAATTTTTGCATAACCACTTTACTCCAAAGTAAAATGATTCTTATAATGATTTCTTTCGTAAGCTGCTTTACTTGTTGTACTAAGTTGTATTGCCATTTATTTTGGGAGGGTGATAACCAAACGTCATCTTCCCTTTAATGCCATGTGGAGGCATCTCCCTTCCAATGTTTGCCCCCAGCTTCTTCATATTGACCCCCATAAACGAAGAACTATTGATCTATTTTGTGTAATAACTCAATATTATATTTGTTTTGCACATTGATGATGGGGAGGTTTCCACATCTTTTCATCCTTACCCTCATTTTGACCCACTGCAAAGGGGAATGGTTTGCAAAGCTGCCGCTGGGAGGCACGTGACCTCTCTCACTCTATGAATCAAAATAAGGTACGTTATCGGTTGTGGGCAAAACCTCTGCCGCTTGATTGGACCCTGTATCTTTGTAAATCAAGATGAGGTTGGAATATTATATATTAATTACTGTCTTGGTATAAATTTCTCCGTTATAACTGTTAAAAAAGCAATTGTCAATATTGTCATCTTTGCTGTTTCTTTTGTGGTTATTTCCAATTAACAAATTTAATTTTCTTTGTTGCGTTCACGAACGTTTTCTATTGTATTTCCCCTTGAATATAGATAACATAGGCATACGTTAGTATTGGCAATAGTTACAGTTACAACATAACGTCAGCAAAACCTGATTCTATTATCTCATTGAATCATGAAAGGTACGGCAATACTTGACAGTTGGAAAAACCACTTCTTTAGTATCCTATGTTAATTCCCTATCAGCCAATAATTTACATTGTCTATACGTTTTTTTTCTTGCCAATCTAAACATCGCGATTAAACGCAATTGAAAGCTCCTTACAGCACTTATTCAATTTGACTGAATATGTATAGGTTTTGTTTCGCATCGTGCGATTGAAAAAGATTACCATTCAATGTTCAATCCACTCAAACAGCCTTCATTTTAAACTCGCAGCACCTTTATGCAGAAATCTCTTGTTGCTCGATCCTGCTCACCTAAATTGAATGTCGACTTCGCATGGCTAAAAAGAACGTCTTGGGTAAGCATGATGGAATGTGATTATATATAAAGTCGCATGCCTCAAAAGTGAAATTGAATGACGGTTTTACCTGAAGAGGAAAACTCACTTTAGTACTTATGCATACAGGTGAAATAGGCTGCTCTTTGCCCTAAAATGACCGGGGAAAACCTATAATTTGCTGACCAAAGTACTGTAGGTTGAGTTTTATTGCTCGTACATCAAAATAAGGTACGACCTTAAGAATGGCGAGACTGCTCTATTTCTTTTTTGATTGTGTATAACTGTCAACGTGAGACGCCAGTGACCATCAGTCGTCATGGCAACGCTTACGAGTCGATGCCTCGTCACTCTACGCGCATGCGCCACAGCGGCGTGGTCAACCCTAGAGGCGGACAGTAGGGAGGGCTAGGGAATGGTAGAATGATTGGTTGAAATTATTCGGATAAAAATACAGCAAGAACATGCCACAAATACAGACATAACAACAGGAGAAAAGACAATAAAGTAAGATAATCCAGATTTCTGACTGAACACTAAAATAATAGAAATGCTGTCAAAGGATAGCCCCAAAAATCCAATAACTTAGACTTATTTCCATTGGGGTCAACCATGTCCTTTAAAATAATAACACTTCCAGTATTTTACTTATACTCATACAAGGCTCATGTGAGAAATTATTGTTTTTATAACAAGTATCGTCACTTTACACGTGATATCTTTTTTCCCTGATCGTCACCAAATGCAGCACCCAGACTTCAGTCGAAAGTTTTACACTGCATCAAACACAGAACAGTCCATTTACATAAATGTATCTCATGCGCATGATTGGCGCGCAAAGCATTCAAAACCTGGGGCCTTTCTCAAACCACGGCTTGGGCTCCGGCTCAGGCTTAGGCTCCGCGGGCTGTGTACACAGCTTGCATTTAACCTGCATTATGGAGCAGCGCGTATTGCTCGGATAGCAGCACGCGGAGCCTGAGCCGGAGCCCAAGCCGTGGTTTGAGAAAGGCCTTAGGCAACAACCACGGCGCGCTGATTTTAAAGCAATGCGAGATTGGAAAACCAAGTCATAAATGCAAAACAAAAACAGATGGTCACAATTTGTAACAATGTCACAACTTTAAAAAAATAGTTTTTAATTTGATAGAAACAAAGCAACCATGGGATATATTTTATTCAACTGAAAGTTTGCAAAAAAACAATAGAAAGGTCTAAACAACCATACAACTTGGGATTGTAACTCCATGGCATCCATCTTGGCGGTTAAATTGTTTTGATGGCCATTTTCGAAACAACGGCCGCGATCGGCTCCAGATTCTGCTTAGGCTAGGCTGGCCCCGCGGTTGTTTTGACAATTGCGCGTGCTTTGCGTACGTGTTCAGGGCTTCAGACGAGAAAACGCGGAGCTTGAAGCCAAATCCAAAGCCGAAGCCGTGGATTCGAAAAGGCCCTTCAACTGTGCTCTGTTTCCTAAAGATGCATTGGGGTATATTTTATAAGATGGCGCTAGTGTGCATGGACTATTTGAGTAACCTATTGCTTAATCATCTCATTGACCATTCTTCACCTTTCACACTAATAGGTGAACCCATCCCAGGGCTAGTTGTTGATGATCATAGTGGAGGGGGATGGCACCTCCTCAATATTAATTTCCAATTTGATTGTCGAATTAAGCCCCTCAAATGGCACACAAATGAAATCCCGAGCGTGTGTTTCGAGTCGAGCGCGGCCGCCGGGCAACAGAGACCTTAATGACCGTTGAACACCCCCCCCCCTAGAAGGAAGGGAAGGGAAGCGGCTGCATGTGAACATCAACCTCAAAAGATGGAAGTTTAAGGGTTAATTTATTTCTTACAAATCAGGACCCTCGCTTCTTCCAACATGATAAATCGTTGGTTTATTTCCAACATTCCAGTCTCCTGATGGTAACTAGAGCAATCTAGTCGAAATATTGAAACCAATGAAAGACCCATACCGGTCGATTTTCAACCTTTCGTAGTTAAAAAGCAGGACAGTTCTTTTCAAAACATAATTTTACATGGCAAGAAGATACACACATGGTGTTACCGCATTAAGCACAAAGTAAAAATAACTTCGACAATTTCCAACCGATCACTTCAGGCGTCAGTGTGAAATGTATACCAAGTAAAAATAGTAGCAATATCAAAGTCGTTGTTCAAAATTATATTCACCATTTGTTATGATACGCCACTTAAAGGCGACATCGATTGTAAGGGATCTTACTTGCTGCCGATCATGTTAATTCATATCAAATTATTTAGTAAATATTGATCTCTGATGAGTACAATTTCAAGAACCTAAATGAACGAATTCGGAGCAAACAAACCATTGAGAGTAAACAGTTAGCCGTTATCGCTGACATCAGCTCATGTACAGTGCTTGCATAACCGTACAAACCACTATACAAAAAATTGCGAGTTTGGAAAATTCTCCATTTGAAGGGAAAATGAAATGAATAGGAGGAAAGTGAAATAAAATCGAAGTGTTAAACGTGAGCAACTCACGACTTGGTCTCATGCTATGTTCATGTTGACCCAGATTTGTTGCATCGGGTATCTTACGTTGATCTATGGGAAATCGTAATCGCAACCAGTGATACTTTAGAGAAGATGACGACATATTAAAGGCACAGGGACCGATTTCACAAAGAGATAAGATTAGGGTCTTTTATGAAGTTAGGACCAGTAAATTGTCTTAACTTAAGACTAGTCATATATCTAAGCACTGCCTAGGACTAGTCTTAAGTATGGAGAGTTTTGTGAAATCGACACCTGGACACGTTTAGTAGTTACTCAAAACAATTGTTAGCATAAAAAAACACCCTTGTTGATTTCGAGACCTCAAATTAATTCTAAATCTTAGGTCTCGAAATCAAATTCGTGGAAAATTACTTCTTTCTCGAAAACTACGTTACTTCAGAGGGAGCCGTTTCTCAAAATGTTTTATACTACCAACCTCTCTCAATTACTCGTTACCAAGTAAGGTTTTATGCTAATAAGTATTCTGAGATACCAATAGTGTCCACTGCCTGTAAACATAATGTGCTACACTCAACAAGTTAATTTGCCACATACATCATGCTACGGTCACATAACCCATCTCTTCCACATGCATGCAACGAAACAAAATCATCTCGCGTTCTATAACCACTTTTTCTCACTTTCTCGCGTCAAAATTCCCCTCATTTATCAATTTAGCGACTGGCCGACCGTTAACTCAGCTACTGAGCCAAATTTCCTATCGTCAGATTTCCCCCTCCATCACTCCTAAGAACCCCAAAGTGTCAAGTCTCCAGGATATTTGCCCTGGTAATAAAGCCAGAAAATTAATACTTGAGGACGTCTAACATACAGAGGAGATTATTTTTGGCGCGAATACTCGGTACGACGTTTTCGAGTCCGTAGATGATGAATTTGCAGAGTTATTATTTTGTGGGCGGGTGTGTTTTGTGTTAAGTGAGGGGTTAGAGATTGCCCTAGATTCAAGAGATGATCGGGAGGCAGGGGGTGAGGTGCGAGGGGAGGGGTTGGGAGATATGGGGGGGGGGGTAGGAAACCCTTGATCGGTGGTTGTAGTAGAGATTGAGAGCAGTGGCGTATTCCGGGGTCGAGATGGAGCAAGGACATAATGTGTTAGGGGGCGGGGGGGGGGGCCTAAGATAACGTACCACTCATTGTGCAATTATCCGATCTCATTTTGGGCGGGGGAGGGGCAAGGTTTCACGAGCGGAGGTTTCCCGCCCCTGCATGCTGCCCCTCTGATAACGCCAAGGAAGAGATAGAGAGGGGGAGGGGGGGGGAGGAAGGGAGATGGTGGGGGTGGGGGAGGTGGGGTAGGTAAGGCCGGCTGGGACATTAAAGAAGCAGTCATCGAAAACTAAAACAACACCTGTCTTTAAATATGCATTGCTGCACGACACAGAGTGGCAGAGAAGGATGTTGAGGTGTGAAAGGTTATAATTAGTGCAGATTTAAGTGCACATTGAGGGGTTATAAAGCAATCTACATGTGTTGCTTAGGGTGTTATACTCCCACGACATTTTTATGCTCGAATCTGATGTTTTTAAAACCTCTTAAATGCTTAATGAATAATATAAGTGTTGTTTCTAATGTCAGGAAAGTTATAACAACAACGGAAATGTGCAACTACGGTATCCCTTTTAAAAAATCTAACTGGAATTTATATAAATTCACTTGACGACAGGATAATTTTAACAACAACAGAAATGTGTAACTACTAAATTCCTTTTAAAAAATCTAACTGGAATTAAATATAAATTTATTTAAAGACACTTTACCAATTTGTTGTTATCGGCTTACAAACAATTAAGACAGAAACTCTTTACGGAATGTCCACGTGTCTTACGTGGGTGTTAACAAAAAAAGATTGGTACATTGCTTTCCCTGGTCACAAGAAGGGCAAACATCACCGAAGGCTGGTAGTTATTAATGGAAAATATCGCCCGAATCTGTGATCATAGAACTGCGAAATATTGATTAATTAGCCCACATAATGCGATAAGCTTGAATATTGGTTTATTATTGCTTTCCCTCCATTGTACGTTTTGAAAGGAGACTAATAAAATCAGCGCATTCAGACGGAAATCGTTGTTTGAGTGGGCGCCTAATTTGTGTTTCTGTGCCGAAGACTACAGAAGGCAGCCTAATAAGTCAAAAATAGAACCTTCGATTAAAATCAGTTCATTATAGACGGGTCTATTTATGTAATCATAAAGCAACGATGTTGACACGCAATAAACATGAAAAGAAACACCTATTTTTGGACTTCACAAACAAAGGATATTATTCAAAGAATACATATTTATAGCTTGATATTACTCTGAGTCCATAAAGTAAAATAACTACTTGAAACTACAATGAATCACACCGCAGTTTGAGAGGTATTTAAGGAAAACAGTTTTGGGGCATTATTTTTTGAAAACCAATTGTCATATAAAAAACCATCAATGTTAAGGAATCAGCACACCAACACGTTTCGCATCGTCGAGACCAACACGCCTTCCAAGAAACAATGGGCGCTAAATTTTTCACCCGAGATTTATGTATAATTTTTTCTTAGTTTTTTTTCGTCACGCAAGTCCTCAATTTTTTTTAATGATAATTACATCACGTCATTTAAATTTAAAACTAGGAGGCAACACAAGACAGGTTTCTGACATTTGTTTATAAAACATACACGGGTTAGATTTTTAGTTTAATTTTGTGATTATTTTTAATGTCAAATTTACATTTTGAGCTGAATATCAGTGCATACATTATCTTTACACGCGTGGCATTTGGTAAAAACATATTTTTCTGCAGCGAAATGGCTTGCTGTCGTTAGGGTCGAGATTTGTATCTTTTTTTTTACATTGAGCACAAAGAAAACCAAACTTGAATGGGATCGTACGGTAATTCATTGCAATTACCTTTCAATTACCATTTCTTTTCTAATAAAAAAGCCTGAACCTTTCTCTAAGCCCTTTCGGTTGGAACTTGAGCTTAATCCATTGAAAAAATACGGGGTAAAAAAGAGATCAATTTGACATTTAGAAGTTCTCATAAACTACTTCAAATGGAATTTTTCTACCTTTCTTTGTTTACGCATTTCTCCCTTCAGGCCTTCCTGTAGTGTCTGTCAGTCATCCTACATTGTATTTGTGTTTCTTCTCTTGTGTTATTTTCGAATCTTCTCCCATTGATAAGTTCCTTAAAGGTGATCTACCGCATCTTTAATTAAATATTTTAATATCCCCCCTCCCACGCCTTCCTTTTCTTCCCCACGTGGTTGAGTTCCCCCCAATTTCTACTAACCGTTCGAAATTGAAAAGAGAGTAACTCAGTAACGTTTTGTTCCACCATATGTTTCAACAAACACAACGGTCAGCCTTCCTGTGGACTCTTTCTCGCGCTTTAGGAAAACAAAAATATATGCTATACTCGTCTGCCTTTTTTTTTTGGTGCTTCACCAAAATCAAAAGAGAAAAAAAACCCCGAAAATTTGTTGAAAGACATTACTCTAGAATTGCAAAGGCCGTGGTTCGAATCCCACTGAGTTATACTATGACTTTTTTTCACAGATTTCGGGGAAAGTATAGTATACAGTGCTATCACACATCGGTGTAAGGGTTAAAAACAAAACTACTTACAAAATTGACCACTGGAAAAACTAATTTTATAACACAGAAAAACGGGACTCAAAAGATTGGAATTCTGCCACATTAGACAACCTTTACAAAACGTAGAATGCCTGATAATAAGAAGCTGAAAGGAACATCATGCTTTCACATTCACTGTCAGCAAATCGGACCATAGCGACTTTATTATTTATTTCTCAATGGGATTTGTTTTCGACCGAATTTTAAACAATATATTTTGGTGCTCGAATCTGACTTCTTTCAGTTTCAGTTTATAAACAAGAAAATGTTCTCTGATGCGATAGACGGAGGCGAACCGCCCCAGGTATGTAGCGTCTCTGCTCTCAGCTGTCCCATTCGAAACTAAATCAATAATATGGAATATTAGAGACATCTAGATTACATATTACAATTGGAGTCACTTTCAATCGCCGTAATGCTCCAAAGAAACTAAATCGTGAGCTCATCACAGTTCCACCACAGACAACGTATTTTTCCAGTCTCGAAATCAGAGTATGTTTCGGAGGACGTGTAAGTGACAAAAAAGATGAGTCTTTGCGTCAACAATAGAGACTGTTGAAATAGTCCAGTATCAATGTCAGTGGCTATCAACGGTGTATAAAGTTAATACAGAGTACAATTATATTTTTTGGATCAAATTAAGCTTCTTTATAAAAGTGCATTTTACACAGTCCAGACTTACAGACATTTCCGTTTGAAAAATTGTCAAAGACAAGTTAAATTAAATTGAAGATTTAACAAAAAAGTGAGTTATTTTGGATGCCCCAATCATACTAAGCCCATAAAATTTGCACGTTGGGTGCGCTGTAAACATTCCCAGTGCCCAATTTCATGGAGCTACAGCCATAAGCACACCAGTTTGCATAGTATGACATTTTTGCCTTGTTGAAAACAGGATTACCATTCACCAGATTTTCAGGATAACCAAACAACAGCTGAATACCAGTAACAAGCAAAATGCAGCAAATGGGGATTTTGGTTGGTAATGCTGGTTCTATCAAGGAAGACATTTCATGCAAAGCAATTTGTTGTGCTTTAAACCAGCTGTATGAAATTGGCCCCAGGTCCCATAGCTTAACCCATTTCTGGTCTGACCCAGAAACTGAGCCGTTATCGAAGTTGCAGCTACCAGCTACGGATACGGCTGTTGCCAAGGGTGTTGCTAAGGACGTCAAATACTTCAACGCACGATGACGCGGAAATCTAGCCGTAGCCGGAGCTTTAGCCGCCAATTCATCCACGGCCTGATTTTCAAAGAGGATTTCATATCTGATTCGGGGTCATTTTGACGCAGATATCGGGTAAAAATATTGATCTAGAAACAGCTAAGCCCTATGTTAGTCAGATCCAGGTCGATGCTGAACCGGTAGTTTTTAGAGCATGGTATATTGAACAGTAGATGGTAGGAATGAATTTACCCATTAAGGCAATTCATTAATCTTGTCCAAAGTTATGTTTCAGTATTGTTCAATAACGTCATACAATAAACCAGTATTCACTTTTTGAAATGTTATATTTGGTAAATATTTTGGCCATATTACCCTTGATATTGAGGTAGTTTGTTGAGTTTCATGCTGAGATATTGTCATAAAAGCTCAAAAGAAAGTACCGGCCCCATGCAGTGGTGAAGGAAATATATTGCATGCATTAATGCATGCTATTTGGTTTTCAACTACAAGCACAACTATGTACACGAAAAACACATCCATACATACAAAGCAGTCATTAAGCGCATCAAGAACGCAGCTTATTAGAGCGTGGGCATAAACTCTTTTTGAATTTATACGAAGAGCCAAATTATCCGATGGAGACAATGAGTGCATGATGAGCTAAATGAGAAAAGGTGCGACTTTATCCAGCCTTAAAGGCAGTGGACACTATTGGTAATTGTCAAAGACTAGTCTTCACAGTTAGTGTATCTCAACATATGCATAAAATAACAAACCTGTGAAAATTTGAGCTCAATCGGTCGTTGAATTTGCGAGATAACAATGCAAGAAAAAACACCCTTGTCACACGAAGTTGTGTGCTTTCTGATGCTTGATTTCGAGACCTCAAATTCTAAACTTGAGGTCTCGAAATCAAATTCGTGGGAAATTACATCTTTCTCGAAAACTACGTCACTTCAGAGGGAGCTGTTTCTCACAATGTTTTATACCATCAACCTCTCCTCATTACTTGTAATCAAGAAAGTTTTTATGGTGATAATTATTTTGAGTAATTACCAATAGTGTCCACTGCCGTTAAAAAAAAACCCTAATCAAATTACTATAGGTATGGGATGTCCAGTTTCGTTTGCTCCTGTTAAGATGTGACCAAAGCATGTGCAGATTTAAAAAGCCTCACTTCAATTATTAAGCCAATTAAAATAGAAACAAAGTATAGGGACAATAACCCCAAAAATTGAGCTTTATTTTAGATGGAATCTGTGTGTTATCTCATTGCAATTACTTTGTTCGCTACAGATACACCTATCAACTGAACAACTAGCAAGAAGTTTTTATCAACAGAGGGCGAGCTGGTTTGGAATTATTCGAAAACCGTACATTGAGAGACAGGGTTCCAGACCAGATTGCAAACATTTTGATATAAAATGGCACCCAGCCAAACACGCGACCGCAGAAGACTGGTCCCTCTATATGTTGCAACTCTCCCAATACACACCTCTTGAATAATAATATACACTTTGCGTTTCCTTCATCGTAAGACGCTAAGGCCGAGTTCGGTCACTGCGTTAAGTGAGCGGATACTTATTTTGTTTCAAAGAGAGAGGATACCAGCCAAAACGTCACGAAATTTGCACGTAATTGGTTTAGTAAAATAGTGCATCCCTTTGAGCTGAAGGTAGTAACCGATGTTGTACCTCACCCTAAAAGGGTTTCCCAAAAAGGTTTCCTTCAGTAACTTTTCACATGAGATGGAAGTCAATTACATTATGAGAACCCGCAAACCACAATCAACACTTGGCCGTACTTATAGGATTCCAAACAACCACTGCATAGAAAGCACATCGTGCCACTGCCACTTCGCTTCCTTGACTCCACTCACTGACGTCACCGTTGCACAAGCCGAAACGTCACGCCTTTAACCGAGAGATGCAATTTTATGCTCTGTGGGCGATTCTTGTTACAGTAATTCTATTAGCCTGATCACTGTTAGGGCCTGGTACCCACTCTATCAAACCAATTTAGGCTACAGTCACTGCGTCCATTTATTTTGCATTTTTTAGCAAGAGTCGAGGAAGTCAAGGCTACATGCAATAAAAACCACCAAACGACATACACTTCAAAATCCCCCAAACGGTTAACGTTTCTCTTTTCCACTTTTCGCTTTTTGGGGAGCGGGAGTGACTGAAAGCAAGGATCGCTTTTATTCAATTATTTAAAGCATACGAAGCTTTACGAAGTTTTTATGGGTTGACAAGTACACTATGTTTAAGAATGATCATGGGTGTTTCAATGAAGTTTTTTTCGATTTGGGTAGAAACGAAATTGTAAACAAAACTTCGTCAATTTATAACCAGCATTTTTAGTTAGTGCCAATGCGGTAAGGCGCTGCGAGACGCTATATAATACCGGGTAAAACATTTATTATATTGCCCACCATTTCTGGAGTTGCGTGAAAAACATAAACATTTTCTAACAGTTTTATTGTAAGCAAACATCAGCACTATACCACTCAGCCATCAGTCTGATTACATCACTCTATATCGCCATTCCTCCATCTTCAACTAAACAACAATCTAAGAAATCACGATGCATTTTCATCGTACTTAAGATGCCAGCCCCATCGCACGAAAAGCCAACAAATTATTGAATTTGAGCGGGAACTGAAGCGGGTAAGGGGGCGCTGTGTTCATTGGTTGAATAAGCCAACAACATGCAACCGTTGGTCGGTCGATATTTTGCAAATGAGCGGCGTGGGGTACTTCTTAAAAAACTCGAGGCGATGCCGAGAGGTGGTAAACGGTTCATTGGGATTCATTGGGTTTACAACCTTGAATTGAAACTGTTTATAATGGCGTGTAAAAAGATTATTAGATACCGTATCAAGATATATCAAGATATATCAAGGTATATCAAGGTATATCAAGGTATATCAAGGTATATCAAGATATATCAAGATATATGAAGGTATATCAAGATATATCAAGGTATATCAAGGTATATCAAGGTATATCAAGGTATATCAAGGTATATCAAGGTATATCAAGGTATATCAAGGTATATCAAGGTATATCAAGGTATATCAAGGTATATCAAGGTATACCGAGATGGGGAGATGGCCTTAGCTTTTGATCCAAACTGGACCTTCGTCAGCAGATAATATAGGTCTATATTTGGTTGTGCTTGTTTATTTATGACTTTGACGAAGTTCCGGGATGGATCGAAAGCTATCCCGCCTACTATAGTTTTATTTTTTAAACCAGATAAAAATACATTGTTTGTATAGTGCAAAAGAACAGACATTGTGCAATATATTATTTCAGTTTGATAATTGAAAATGATTCTAGTCTGTAGGCCTACTAGAATTAGTATTTTTTGTAAAGGAACACGTTGCCTTGGATCGGACGAGTTGGTCTTTGAAAAGCGTTTGTAACCGTTTGTCATAAAATGCAAATGATTAGAAATATATTTTAAAAGTAGAATATAATGATCCACACAAGTATCACTCAAAATTGCGTGGTTTTCCTTTCACCTCGTCGACAAACACGGCCATATGGCCGACCGTGTTAGTTCGCAAAGTAAAAGGAAAACCACGCAATTTCGAGGCAAATGTGTGTGGATCATTGTATTCTACTTTTAAAAAATCTTTCTAACCGTGTGCATTTGATAACAAACGGTTACAAACGCTTTTCAAGGGCCCAACTCGACCGATCCAAGGCAACGTGTTCCTTTAAGGTATTAAAACGCTTTGCATATTTTTGATCTTTGTTTACGATGGAACGTAGTTGATAACAGCAAACCGACTTTCAAATATTATTTTCATCATATTTTGTGTAAGTTATATACGCTAAACGAAAACACTGTCGAATGTTATCAAACTGCAAAGAGGGGCTAGCCTAATTGAAATTGCGAGTGTGGGTTATTGCACGACACTTTTACAACCCTCCACATTCAGGCCACGTCAGAGCACCAAATAGCCCCTTGATAATTGACAAGGTGTCGGATAGGACCAGCTTTATGATCTTACTAAGAGTAGACGTCTTTAATTTTAGCCGAGCAAATATTCGCGCGCCAAAATGACAGTTCATTTGTCGCTTCACACCTGTCTGTCATAAACACAGATGTAAACACTCTTTAGTTGTCATGCTTGGGAGCACTCTGGTTAATTAAAACGAAACAGACAGAGTCGAAAAAAAGAGTGGAGAGAAGATGTATAAATATAGTAATGAAACAGATATATAGTCACAGAAAGAGTGAAAAGAAAAGACGAAGAGGTGACCAATGAAACTGTGATTTGAAGAATAAAACATTTGTCAGTTTTCCAAGAGGAATAGTATGGTTTAGCCCTATATGGGACGCTTCCTCTGTGTATGCTGTAGGGTAATACGAAAGTATAAGGACACAAGGGCTAGTTATGGTTATATTATACATGATGGTTATAGTTAATGGTTTAAAATGGTCATGAGTTACATGTACGGATAAAGTCATATGGTTATAATGGTTGTAGATTGTTACAAGCTAGAATTACATCTATGGCTCCCTTCATTATGACTGTATGGTTAAAGGCAGTGGACACTATTGGTAATTACTCAAAATAATTATTAGCATAAAATGTTACTTTGTAACGAGTAATGGGGAGAGGTTGATAATATAAACATTGTGAGAAACGGCTACCTCTGAAGTAACGTAGTTTTCGAGAAAGAAGTACTTTTCCACGAATTTGATTTCGAAACCTCAGATTAAGAATTTGAGGTCTCGAAATCAAGCATCTGAAAGCACACAACTTCGTGTAACAAGGGTCTTTTTTTCTTTCATTATGATCTCGCAACTTCGACGATCGATTGAGATGAAATTTTCACAGGTTTGTTATTTTATGCATATGTTGAGATACACCAGGTGAAAAGACTGATCTTTGACAATTATTAATAGTGACTAGTGTCTTTAAAGGAACGTTACACAATGGTAAGAAACAAAAATCGTGAAGATAACAGATTTACATACAACCTAATACACGGTCTAATGATGATGATGATGGTAGAAAAACTATCCCTTTAAATATTTCTGTATGAAATGTCATATTTAAAGAGAAGTAAATAATCTAATATCGCGTTTTGAGTTGATCGCTCAGTGAGTACTTTATTCAATTTTGTTTTGGCAGCGATGCAATGCAAAATTTGTAATCGGTTTTTCACTATTCTCTCAAGACCAAGATGGCCTTTTGACATCAAACTTGTACAGGTGTGTCAGTTTATGGATGGATTATGGATTTAAGGATGGATTACATAAAGTGCTTACACAGCCAGCAACTGTTTTGTTAGCAAAAACCAATTTTGTAATGTTCAAAGACATGTTTTCATTATGATTATAGTTATAATAATGGCTGAAGACTAAAGTTGTCATTTTTATGGTTATGTAGTTATAGTAATGGTCAATCCTGGTTATTGTAGCTAGAGTTATGTTTTAATTGCTGACGTATAAAAAGCTTTACTGTTTCAAACAGTAATGCTTATAAGTTGAACCTACATTTTCATGAAGATCATTATATTCTACTTTGAAAGTTATTATTTCCAACCGTCTTTATTTTAATAAAAAAGTAGACAATTTTGTAGCCCAAAGCGCACAATCAGAAGACAATATGGCATTTGAAGCAAACCCTGTGACAGTGATTGCCCGTTTCATAAAATGTATTGTGATTTTAAATAATGCTGGAAGCGTTTTATTCGCGCAAGGTTGAATGCTCAAGATTGATTCAATGAAATATCTGCACGGGATTTGATGAGTGCTATTTTGGGTTGCTGGTTTATTGAATTTTGTCCTAGAATCTATTTTATATCCAAGAAGCAATTTTCCTTACATAAACAAACACCAGATTCGTGATTTTTGCAAGGTTGTGAGAGTTTGAGTAACCCGAATGTATCTACATTCTGATTAATGGTGACACAAACCGAAGCAAACCTGTTTGACCGCGTGTGTACAAAAGCAACATGAGAAAAAAACACTTAGGGTGCGGTACTCTTAGAAAGGGAGGGGGGGGGGGGGTCGGGAATGTCGTATCCTCATTCAGATAAAAGATCCCAGCCCCAAGACATTTCATACAAAAGGAACATTAAATGTTAGCACTGCAGCTAGTTTTACTCACTGAGTTGCTGAGTTGCTTAGTTGTTGAGCAAGAAGCAATGTTCCTTATATTATAAATGAATACCCAATTGGTAATTTTTGCAAGGTTTGGGGATTTGAGAAGCCCCAATGTATCTACAACACAAACCGAAGCAAACCTGTTTTGACAGCGTGCGTACAAAAGCAACATGACAAAAATATACCTAAGGTGTGGTATTCTAAGAAGGGGAGGGGGAGGGGGGTGAGGGGCATGTCGTGTCCCCATTCAGATAAAAGATCCCAGCCCCAAGTCGTTGTATTTTAAAGCCATTGGACCCTTTCGGTAAACAGTATTGTCCAAGTCCCACACTTCGTGTATCACAAATTATATATAAAATAACAAACCTGTGAAAATTTAGACTCAATCGGTCATCGGAGTCGGGAGAAAATAACGGGAAAACCCACCCTTGTATCCGCGCGTTTCGCCGTGTCATGACATGTGTTTAAAATAAATCCGCTATCGAGAATTGATATTGTTTTACCGTTTTCTCAAAAAGTAAGGCATTTCATGGAATAATATTTCAAGAGCAGTCTTTCACCACTACCTTCTGTAAACCCTGTAAGTTATTTGTAAATCTGTGAACTTTTTTTTTTCTGTACCGAAAGGGTCCAATGGCTTTAAAGGAACATTTAATGTTAGCACTGTTATAGCTATAGTTCTACTCACTGAGTTACCGAGTTGCCAGTTTATTGAATTTTGTCCGATAATTCTATTTTACATCCAAGAAGCAATTAAGTTCCTTTCACAAACAGAAAAACTCAGTTCGTGATTTCCTCGAGGTTTGGGGAGTTTGAGTACAAAGAATCTACCTACCACATGATCAATGGTGACACAGTCAGAACCCAACGTGTTTTGACAGCGTATTACAAACTCTGTATACACTAGTGCAACACATGGAAACACACCTAATGTGTGGAATCCTTAGTCCTTTGTAAGGGGGGGGGGGTGGATGTCGTGTCCCCATTTAGATAAGAGATCCCAGCCCCAAGATATTGAATTCTTAAGGAACTCTCAATGTTAGTACTGCAGCTAGTTCTACTCACTGGCATGAGTTGCTTGGTTGCTGGTAAATTGGATTTTGTCCTTTCTATTTTACATCCAAGAAGCAATTTTCCTTACATATATAAACAAATACTCAATTCGTGATTTTTGCAAGGTTGTGAGAGTTTGAGTAGCCCGAATGTATCTACATCATGATCAATGGCGACAGTCTAGTCAACAAAAACCGACCCCGTTGTGACAGCGTATGTAACCATGTGTACAAAAGCAACACATGAAAAACACACCCCAGGACGTGATATTCTTAGTGGGGGGGGGGGGGGGGGGCATGGGCATGTCGTGTCCTCATTCAGATAAAGAATACCCAGCCTCAAGGTGGTATAAAGCTAAAGGAACATCAGTTCTAGTTCTATTCACACACAGTAACATTAGTATGCAAATAGGTCTCAGCGTGAAACATGCGGGTAACATAAAACCCCCTAAGGAATGTTGGGAACATAAAGGTGATGAAACATATTGGGCCCTTTGGCTCAGTTGCTTCGTGCTTATTTTTATCTGAAAAGCTGGTGAGCTGCGAAATCAACATTTGAAAACAGTCTCAAGCGAAGGACGCATTGAGAACGCTGGCTTCACATTGACGAGGTCAGAGTACAGTTTGGTTAGTTTGGACCGAAAACGCAAACAAGGACTAGCGATACCAACCAATATAAAAATTACTTCTATACTACTAATAACAATACCGGGGGTCGATTTCACAAAGAGTTAGGACCAGTCCTAACTTAGGACTAGTCCTAGGAGATATACAAATTGCATGGATGGTCCTAAGTTAGGACGAGTAACTGGTCCTAACTCGAGATAAGACTAGTCCTAACTCTTTGTGAAATCAACCCGGGTTATTTTACATCGCCCTCTATAACACCCCCTATAGGGGCATATCAAATCACTCAGTGTTTTTTATAAAGGATGTAAGTTGAAGGGAGCTACCTTTTGGAGTATAATCCCCATTCATTTACTTATCACCATGTAATAATTTACAAAGTGGGTTGGCGCAATATGGTGCCATCACACTTTACGAAGCAACTACGATTGATTTGCAGTTATACGATCAATCTTAAGCTCTTTGTGAAATCGGCCCCAGGAACACCGGGGCGAGCCCCCTTATGTGATTGGTGCACTAAGTTCTTACACAGCACACGGGACCTGTAGCTTTACGTCCCATCCGAAGGACGCCCAAGCAATCATGGTTAAGTGTCTTGCTTAAAATACACAGGTGTCACGACCGGGACTCCAACCCAACTCTGTTGATTTGACACACCAGAGCTTAAGTCCGGTGCTCTTATTCGCTCAATGTCGGTCTGACTATTGCTCAAATTTCACCAAAACGGTAGCATTCTTAAGATGCCATACTTGAGCAAAGCTCTACTTTATAAATTATATCTAATTCATGCTGTACTTTCCTGCATCATCAGCTATTTTCGATTCGAATGCTCAGCTTACCTCCGATTCCAGTTAATGGTCGTTAAAAATCGAAGACGTTCAGACCTTCTTCCTCATTTCCGAACACTTGGGGACCAAGTAAGAATGTTGCCCAACTGAAGTCCATGTTTAATGGTCTTGCAAATTCGGGCGCAATTGGCAAATGGGGTTTCTCTTATAAAAAAACCACATCCACGTTCCATGTTTAAATTGTGGAAAAAATAACTCATTGTAGTGTTTAACAAATGAATTGTTATCGTAACAAACTGCTATGAGTATTTTTTATTTCCAAGAATTTTGTGTAAATGGAATTTTAAAGAGAACATTTTATTAGGAAGTAAAATAATTATCTTCGTTCGAGTTGGTTCCTCGTTTTTGATACGCGAGTTTGGCACAAACCTCCACAACGGATACCGGTGGCTTTGATAGAGTTTTTATTTTTATTGTTTTCTTCTTCTTCTTCTTCTTCTTCTTATTATTTTTTTATTTATTTATTTATTTATTTATTTATTTATTTATTTATTTTTTTTTTTTTTGGGGGGGGGGGGGTAGTTGGAGTGTTAAATGTATACACAAGACATTTCTTTTCATAAATTTGTTGTGTCTTCATGGCTCAATTTTAGTTCCCCCGACAATATTGATAACATTTGAATGAGCCATAAACTTTGTTAAACTGAAGTATTCGACGAAACAGAATCTCACACACGTAAAACTCAATAAATGGTCGGCACCAGAAACTTGGTCCCAAAAGTTCAAATACGCGCGAGACTTGCACCGTCTGTAATATGGAAATACCAGCCCGGTGGATCGAAATGTCGACGACAGCACAAATAAAGCATCTCCACCCATCTTCAAATTTAATGTATTTTGTAAATATCGAACCTCATCTACAAATATTGATCGTGAGGGGCATTTCGCTGCACCCTTGGGGCTATACATTTTTTTTTTAGAAAAAGTAAAATAATGCACATACTATTTTTATCCCTTATTGCAAAATTGGAAATGGAATTTGGAAAGTTTGGCGCGGTGTTAATATTGTCCGTGGGCCCGGGTTCTTTATAAAGATGCAATGTTGTAAATAGATATTTCATCATTTTTCCATTTGATGAAAAACCACTATCGCAATAGGTATTTATTTGTATGTGTAACGTATAGATTTTCGTAAAGTGTGGCGCCATGCCGTGCGACATTGGCTTATTATGTAGATTGTTGAATGAAACAAAATCCGAAATTAAGACACGGATATTTGAATCAATGATGTTATACCCCGTCTAGATTGCGAAAAACGACGTAGGCCTTTACATGGTTTTAAAAAAAACCATGTACGATAGCAAGCAGATGTTGATACATTGATAACGAAGCTGTATAGTTTTGTTAACTACACGAAACACACATATTATGCCTTATTTGAAGATTTCAATGAAAAACAAACCAAAACAACAACCTAATCCCGTTAAAGACACTGGACACTATTGGTAATTTCAGACGCTTGATTTCAAGACCTCAAATTCTAAACTTGAGGTCTCGAAATCAAAATCTCGAAATTCTTTCTCGTAAACTACGTCACTTCAGAGGGAGCTGTTTCTCACAATATTGGTATATTATAACACCCCTTACAATTATTCTGCCTGCTCATTGGTTTAGAGCGCGTCACATGACATGTCTTAGTTTTGCTAGACAACGGCCGTGTGATAGTGCGTCGGTTTGCCGTGCGCTAGTCCGAAGACTAGCACACGGCGTGCAGTACCCAGACGTCCGTTGCGTGTACGAGGATGACAAATTAATAGTCTGTAACCATTTCGGATTGCACGACACTACATGCAGCACAGTAAAAGTTTTTGCAATCTGTATTCGCGTCGTCCGTGGATTGTAGCATTCAGGTCTGTAACTTAATAATAATAGTACAGTATTTAGAAATGTTTGGGGTGTTATAAAACAAATATTGACTGCGATCCCCGTAGCGTTCTATTTTCCCTCGGCTTCGCCTCGGAAAAAATAGAACGCTCCGGGGATCACCTCGGGAGTCATAGTTTTAACCATAGCACGCAGTCAATATTTGTATACTATCAACCTCTCCCCATTACTCATTACCAAGTAAGGTTTTATGCTGATAATTATTTTGAGTAATTACCAATAGTGTCCACTGCCTTTAAAGCAGTTTCCACCCAAATAGTTCAAAGTGTGTTTTTACTTCTATAAAGATAATAACTATGCACTCTTGAACTCTTAATCAATTTGACATTTTAATTTGTGCTTTTTGAAACTATACACATTTTGTTGGTGTTAAAAAGAGTCGCATTCGGCAGTGTAAAAACGGGTAAGTTAAATAAATACAAAAAAAACAAAACAAAAAAACTAAACTAAACAGCTAAACAAACAGATTACTTCTCCTTTAAATTTTGTGAACCAACCGACAATTCCGAATCGATTATAGGACTGACATAGCTCCGAGGGTTGACACTTGAATGAGCCGTGTGTGCAAACATGCCCCTATCCCATCCAGCCCACATTCCCTGACTTTCAAACACCCTTTTAGAAAAACTAACTTCAAATTACCGTGTTGTTGTTGTTGTTGTTGTTGTTGTTGTTGTTGCTATTAATGATAAAATAAAACAAATAATGATAGTTGTATAATGTGTGTCATAACAGTGATTTATAAGTTCAGATTTAGTAGTTGTTTGCATTTACTTTAATTTCATTTCTTTTATTATTGTAAAGCCCAAGGACATTCATAAAAGTGAATTTAATCACTGTACTAGCCAAGAACCCAATATAAAGAAGACAAAGAGGAAGTTTCAGTTTTAGTGGGAGGTGGGAGGAAAACCCTAGAGAATTATTTCAAGGAAAACCCACGCAGTCAGGTGTAGGGACTGAAAACCCAATCCACGTAGTGCCCACGGCGTGATTCGAACCTAGAGGTGGAAGGCGAGGCAAGATACCACTACGCCAACCAGTGCCCAATTTCATAGAGCTGCTAAGCACACAAATTTGCTTAGCATGAAATTTCTCCCTTGATAAAAACAAGATTACCAACCAAATTTCCTCGTGATTGTCAGAATAAGCAAACAACAGCTGAATACCAGTAACAAGCACTATGCAACGAATGGAAATTTGGTTGATAATCCTGTTTTTATCAAGGAAGAGATTTCATGCTAAGCAAATTTGTGTGCTTACCAGCTCTATGAAATTGGGCCCTGACCACCTTGGTCTGTTGAAGAAGGTTGCGCGTCCATTGAATCAGGATAATATGTCATGGGTTGTTTGGGTAGAGCTGCAACTGTTGCTCGTACTCTCTTTGAATCAAGATAAGGTGCGAAATGGGTATAGTCTTGGTAAAACTGCTGCAACTATTCCTCTAACTGTCTTTGATTCAAGATGAGATGCAATTTTGGCAGTCTTGGTAAAATTGCTGCAACTATTCTTTTGAATCCAGATAAGGTATATGAGTGGTAATGGGGATACAATTGCTGTTATGCTTTCCGTCTCCCAATGTTTGTATAACATCATGATACGGAAGTAAACTATAGCGAGGACCAAACTACTGCTAATTGTATAAAGAAAAGGAACAAACCAGCTACAATGCTTGCTCCATTGGACACAAAGTATGGAACATAGATGAAACTAAGCAACGTTAATACCTCGTTAACACTTGACATGCAACCAGCCTCTATTAAGCTCTTCAACACTTAAACAAATAAAAAATACACCACAAATCTTTTTTTTCTTCAAGAAATTAGATCAGCTTTTATTTTGTATGCATATCTCGAAATTTAAATAAATTTCTCTAGCCATATAATAACTGATAACTTAGCCAAATGCATGATTACTTCAACGAATGTTCAACGAAGTTTACAGTTTAATCTTAGAATAAATTATGCCTATATCACATAAAGCTTAAATAAGATACTACAGTCAATGTTTACAAATCTACGTAGTTTCCCCCATTTTTTACTTTTGCGTAAATTGCACAAAACGTTTGAACTGAAGTGGTAGTTCCCCGAGAACATTTGTTTATCAGGAAATATGTACATGTTTAAAATATCAGCAGATGTTGGAACATAAAACCACATGTGCACAATTGTGGAATGTTTGTTTGTTTGAAAACTTCAGTAAAACAGGTTGTATATTCTGTCTCACATTTAGTGGCCGGTTTTCTCTCTACATTAGCAATTTGAGGGGAATTGAACAGTATTGCTGGAGCAAACGAAATAGTCACAGACAGTGTTCATATTTTGTTTGATTAACCATAACATACATGTTTGATCAACCATAACACATGAAAATGTGTGCTTAGGCCTACTCCATTGTATGAGTTGGGAGAAAAATAGTGAAAACCATGCCTAGTTTTCAGCATCTAACAACCGAAATCGACTGTTGCGTTTTTTTTTTACTCAAATGGTGACTTCATTTCAGAGGTAGATATTTACAGAAAACAAAATCTTTTTAATGTGTAAAGCTTGCTGACGAAAATTAAATAATGATGTTTTGTGTCCTCACCAATCCCGTATAGGCACAATACCTTTAAATCAAGTTCGCATAATTATCCATGTGCAAGTTTAACATCGAGTAAACGTACTGATTTTATGGACAAGTCGAGATTAAGTTTATAATTACTGCAAAAGAGAATTACCTTTAAAGGTTTCATTTGGTTATTTGGGAGATTACAGTAAATTTAATTAACACATTAATTGTGTCCTGCTCCAATTAATTGTGTCCTGCTCCAAACACAAACTCCACGATAGCGTTCTTTCAAACAATGTAAATCTGCTTCTTACTTTCATGATTTGTTTATTCCGTTTTAACATCTAAACAAAATGGGCTTTAGTTGTCCGAACTGTAAAGGTTTAAAGTGTCCAAAACATGAACGAGAGAAAACCGTATTCTTAACAGCATCTTAAGGGTTATCAATTTTGCATTCTTTAGAACAATATGCACCTCAATAAAAATACACCAATTTAAAACTTTTTAATGGCATTAATCGGTACTTTTCGACCACATTTTTTATAACATGCTTTACGCGACTGTTTCTCTTCCCTCGCGTAAATGGAATGATTTTTTTTTACACAAAGTCATACTGGCCCAATGGTAACGGTTTGTCATTTATCGATATTATTCCTTTTTTTCTCAAGTCTCGATATTTTTCTGGCCAAAGTACGGCATCAGTTAAAAGTCTTTGTTTTCATAATTCCTTGATTTTGATAATTGGGTTTGTAGACCATGAAAATCAATGCACGAGCAGACCTGATCAACAGAAAATAGAATGCACGAATTTAAAAGGGGTTGTCTCTGACGTTTATACCTTTATAATTGTCTACAACGGAATCACACACAATTTTAAAAACTCATGTTCGATGAACGGTGACACCATGTGTTTATTTTGTGGTGTACATTCTTTGCGAAGTTTTCTTGCTATTTATTTTATTGCAGCAGCGGTGTAGAATTTCTGAATTCGGGAGAGTAGTTCCGGGCAGAAGGTTAGAAATCGGCTGAGACATTCATTCGCTTTAGCCGATTATGTGATCAATTATTGTTCTCCTTTTGTTTTATTTTCTTTAAATTAATCTTAACTTGATGTATCAACATCATGACAAACTCCCAGCCAACATTTTTTTAATCTTATTTTAGTGAAACTTAATTAAGAAAGAACTTTAAAATGATATTCCTTTGTATATCTTAACTTACACAGCTTAAACCTATTATCTAACAATACTCAAACTCGCATTGGTTCATATAGGCCTACAGGTGTTTTATAACTATTTTAGCAAATCATAGATAACGTGTAGGATCAAAGACGCCTTGATTCGAAAAACTCTCTCGTTAAAGAATTGCTTTTGCGTTGTCTTTTTTTATTCCACATAAAAGACTGAAGTAATACATTGGGGACAAACTTTTAAGAAACTAATTGTAGTTTTACACTTCCAAGTTTAAATGATGTAATACATTGTGGACAAACTTTTAAGAAACTAATTGTAGTTTTACACTTCCAAGTTTAAATGATGAACATACGTAGACCTTAGTGACTACCATTTGCAGTTGAGTCGGGTATTATCTTTAATTGTTTTGGGGAAACAAACATCGCCCATCAATTTCGACCCAAGGACTGACCTCCACTGACCAAAATGCGTCTTTGATCAGAACTATATTTGTTTGTTAATTAGCAATAAAAATTGATTAACATAAGATTAGTATTATTCCACATGTCTTGGGTCCAATTTCATATAGAGCAAATTAAGCACAAAAAGTAGCTAAGCGCAACCAAATAATATGCTTAATACCAGAATACGGTTACCAGCCAAAATACCATCTCTTACTATCTGATGCTGGTATCCTGCTTAATTGCTAAGCAGAAGTTGTCAGTTAGTGTTTTCTGCTTAAGCAGCTCCATGAAATTGGGCCCTGGTTTTTAAGGTTATAAAGCGTGCTTGAAGAAATGATGTAGGTGCAATTAATCAGTTAATTAGTAAATTAGTTACTTCAGAAAGAAATATGACATGCTATTATGATTAGCAGAAGTGATTATTAAACAGGATTAATCCTCGACAACGCTCTCGATCCATAACTACGATCTACTCGTAAACGTCTCCATCGTTTAAGTTGAAATAGAGTTGTCATTATTAATTTGTCGTCATCAAAAGTCATATTAGTATATACTAGAACGGGTGATTCCCTTCTAACGTCAAAGACAAAGACGAGATTAATAATGTTGATCGATTTTTTTGTCTTTTTGACGGCGGGAGCTTCATCACTTTAGACCGCTTAATAGACACTAAAACAAAATGTGTAACTTTTCCATTCTTATTATACAATTCGTCATCATTATGCACTATGCAGACAATATGCGCCAGTTTATTTGAACATTTAAGCTATTAAAATTAACTATCCGTTCGTTAAAATAAGTTAATTTGTAAACAACACTAATATTTTATGGAATGTAATTTCACTATACTTATTTCGTTTTACATATTTTATATTAGAATTGTCTTAAAGAAACACAAAAGTCAATTCGGCGATTGGCCATTAATCTTGATTAATACATTTTAAAGTTCATCTGTCAGTGGTTTCATATTAATTAGTCTTCGTCAGAACGGGGCTTTAAAGTCACTAGCTCAACACCACCGCTGGGGGCGCATCTAAAAATTAATTTATAATCACCACCTTTGGTGTTGTTACTAATTTGTGTGTCCCAACATCGGCCTAAATTACGCCTGTTAGGAAATCGGTTTAGATAGCCTAAGTGGAATTACTAATAAATATTCACTACTGAAGATTGACAAGATGAAATAAAACTCAATTTTTTACAAAACTATAATTTGTCAACATTACAAGCCACTGATGCATATTATAAACGGCCCCGTCAGTTTGTTTGTTTGTTTGTTTGTTTGTTTACTCCCGTATCAACACTCTATTTACAATAAATTTACGGCAAAGAGATATTGCCAGTTCAATCAAAAAGGCCCTGTGACATTAAAAAAAAAAAAAAAAAATTCAACAAAATCGAGTGGTATAAGCCGTGTCTGATATCATGCGGATTTAGCTACAACGGTATTAGCCAAAGCCATTCCGTGAGCCTTAACTTCAGAATGGGAGACTGTGAAACGTTAGGTGGCAGCAGACTTTACAAGGTCAATTTCCATTGTTCACGAAGTTTTGAGCATGCGCAAATTATCGATTACAATAGATTGACCTGGTACGTCTGCTGCCACCTAGCGTCCCAAAAGTTCCCCATTGACGTCATCAGCCTTAGCCAAAGACGCTCAATCTCAAAACACAGCCCTTAAAAATAATCTTGTACGGGAGGTTCTTACGAGACCAAACAGCCCTGATAGGCTGAGTGAACTCTAACAGGGCATAGAGAAAGGTTGAAACCGACCGATACATTTCCTCTTAATAGCCGGGCGGTTAGGCACTTCATCGTCATCGTCTATAAACTCATCCTCTTGATCTGAAAGCAAGATTAGGAAGAGAGGAAGAGAAAAGAAGAGAAAGAGATTGTTTAGAAGTGAGTGATGGGTTAAAAGGATCCCGGCTAGGGAATGATTGGGTGGTTAGGGGGTTGATCCATATACAGGACAGGTGGGTGAGCTCAAGTGATGTCACAGAAAAGAACCTCCGGGCCAGCGACTATTTTATGCGGATATGGACGGCTGATCTATATTGAAAGGTGGATTTCGAGTGGGCGGGGTTTGGCATGTTCTGAAGAGGGGTGCTTGAAAGATGATGTAGCGGATGATAGTGAACCGGTATGAGAGGTGTGGATGAAATGAACATGAGTGTAAGTCGTTTGTTAGGTCGTTTATTTGTTTAGATAATATTCCTACCAAACGAAATCGACAAAATACCACAAGTGGGATTTTAACACCGAGCTGACAACAGTCAATCTCAATCATAATAAACATTGGTTTAACGTTTATGATTATGAATTGCACGTGTTTGGATGCAGTTACTATACGACAATACTTATTCTAGTCATTGTGAAACCCGTGGTTAGCTTTGGTAGGATTCGAACCCATAACCTTGTAAGTTCTACAGTCTTACCACTTGACCACGGATACAAAGCTAGATTTAAAGGCAGTGGACACTATTGGTAATTACTCAAAATAGTTAAACATTTCTTGATTACGAGTAATGGGGAGAGGTTGATAGTATAAACCATTGTGAGAAACGGCTCCCTCTGAAGTGACGTAGTTTTCGAGAAAGAAGACATTTTCCACGAATTTGATTTCGAGACCTCAAGTTTAGAATTTGAGGTATCGAAATCAAGCATCAGAAAGCACACAACCTCGTGTGACAAGGGTGTTTTTTCTTTCATTATTATCTCGCAACCTCGACGACCGATTGAGCTCAAATTTTCACAGGTTTATTTTATGCATATGTTGAGATACACCAACTGTGAAGGCTAGTCTTTGACAGTTACCAATAGTGTCCACTGCCTTTAAATGTTTGAATGACTGCACTGGGGAAATATCCTGCGTGTTATGGACACGGCCATGTAGGTTGCAAATAATGATTTAGTTTTGTGCTGGGTGTAAGCAAGTTAGTGTACAGAGGCAACGAGGGGAATTACATGGCAAGGATAAATATTCAGGCGAATACTAAATCTGCAAATGCATCCGTAGTTTATCAAATAATAACATCCTACATTTTATGGAAGAGATTTTAATTGCATCTCTCCCTCTTCAAGGCAGGACTAAATGTAGCGGAATAAGTTGTGTTTGTGTTTAAATATATTGCCATGGTTACTCTGTCATGAAAACCAAAACCACGTGACCCCTTCTACGCATTAGTTCCCCATGACAGCATCTTTTTCTCCGTTCTCACAAAGTGCTCTTTTTAAAAATTTAATATGTAGGCCCCTTACGAACATTTCCTGCGGGGACACAAAGAAAAACATTCTTGAAAACAAACGAGAGAATAGATTATTTAAAAAAAAAGCACCATGCGGCTCTGTCGAGACCGTCCTTGACCAGTACATCGTTTGTTTCCTGAAGTTACTGTTTTCATTGAATCCCATTGAATGTATTCGTAAGGGAAGTAAAATAATTTGAGAGTACCACCCAATTGGAGAAATTCTGCACATCAAAATGAATACGGCCGAAGCAGAGTTTCTACCTTTGTCATTCGAAAAATGTTGTGCCATGCAAGGGAGAATTAAGGTTCAACCAAACTCTAATCAAATAACACAATTTAAATTTTCTTTGAGATTAATATTTCTTTTGTATTCTTTTGAGCAGCTAATTTACATGAAAATAGTATGGGCAGAAGATTTTCGACGACGATGTAAAAATGTTATAAACCGATTCAAGATATGTGCTTAGTTTTAGCGCGAAAACATACCCTGGGTCGTACAGGTTTCCGGACAACGACGTCATTAGTTTCGCGCGGTTTAGGGTATCATACTACTACTACTACTACATTAAGCAGATTGCACTAGTTTTCACGCGTGTACGTCGCGGATCACGACGATCTCCTTGTGTTTTATGTTCTCCGCGGTCAAACGTGAAGCGGACATTTTTACAAAAAGTATTTTTTTAACAAGATTTGTACTATTTTTTTACAATATAAATTGATTTTTTTTATTCCGAAAATATCACAAGAGGCTTCAAGTTGTTATGAAAATAACTTCCTTAATACACGCTTGGTGTACATCAAAATTGCCATGTCGTTTCGTAGTGCTTTCCAATGGGATTTTTTTCTTCCCAAAAGAGGGAATCTTTAAAAATGAAATTAGGAAAATGTATGCGGCAATCCTATTCTATTACAGAAGATATACATGATTCTTGCGAAAGCTCGTACGCTCTCGAGGTCAACATAACACACTATATATCAACAAATGGACAAGAGGTTTCAAACTTCGCAAGCCTTGAATCGGGGATAATTCAATAGATTTCAAGTAGACCTTGGCGGTCACAAAAAAAAAAAAACGACTTACAGTCGAACCTGACCCCAAAATTACTGAGTGAGTTCACGCCACTCGAGTCCACTTGAAGATTGTCACGAGCCGTTCATGGTGAATGAACTTTATTCTGACCATCACTGTAAGACCACGAGAGCAGCTCACAATATGGCAGCTAAAGCTAAGCTGAAGCTAACACAGTACTGATCAACTATAATACCCCAAGTCTTGGATTTAGCACGAAATCATCCTACGTCAACAACTCGCCTCGCGATGTACTATTTTGATTTTGCAATTTATTTCTTATTGAAGTATGCAGTTTATATTCAACAACAAATCGGGGGGAAAATACGTAATACCTTGAAGCACAATGCAACATTCTTGGTTCCAATTACTATTCGAGTCAACTCTTTGGGAATTGAAAACTCAAATTAACCAACTCAAAAGGTGTTTTTTAAAGGCTTTTTTCGTTTATTTTTTAACTTTTAGTGATGCCCTTGTATGTGTGCATTTTTATGCGTATTATTTGAACAATATTTATATCGTTGTTAGTTTATTTGTATATTTTATTTTAGTCTATCTAGGACCAGCCCGAGAGTGTTCCCCAGTGACTTCATCACAATACTGCGTGATGGTACTGGTTTCACATGATGTGTTGTGTCAACCCGGGTTCCACAGTATAACACTATCTGCCACAGGATCAAAGCAGAGGTCAATGATGGTATCGCATTTTACAGCCAGGCTACATTAGGCCCCACTTCACATAAACTCCCTTTTGAATTGGATTACAGTTTGGAACGCTTTCGACCAGAAACGGTATAATTCAATAGTAATTTCTGGATATGATTGTGTGTAGTTCTAAACGAATGGTGTTTTTTTTATCAAACGGGTTGTGGAAGATGGTAAGCCTTTTAGATTGTATCGCACAGTGTAGTGTAATTCCTAGTTTAATCAGTGTGTTATGCCGAGGCAACCGAATGTTTGTCGGTGATTTGTAGACAACATACACCCTTCATTAAGCAAAACGAATGAATTTGATGAATAAGTAAATTATATTTGCGGTTACTCTTTTGTGTATGTAGTGGTGGTTGCTCTAAGAAGAGCGAAGGTTGTCTGCTCGACGTTTTTGACAGACTCTACTTTGAAGAAATGTGGCCCAAAAGGGAACAGAATGAACTTATAACAAGGTTACATAAGGAAAGTTTGAAAGATAAATAATTGCTAATTTTGAAAACAAAATTATTTCTTACCACTATATCGTTGAAGGTCTAATTCTTTTGGACTCTGATTTCCATGCCATGTGTTGGTTTGAGAGAGGTCAACTTTCCCGAGGAGACGTTCTTGTAATCTGTTCAATATCTGTGGAAAATAAGAAAGAAACAAGTTCTGGTTTATATTAAGTTGGTTCCCTCGCTGCATTAAAAATATCACACACACCCCTACGGTCGGTTAATCTTTTTCGTACCGAATTCGTAAGACTTTAAAAGCACTAAAAGAATGTGTGCAAACTTGCTTGTTGCGGTAAATGATTCACTCTACCAACTCCCCGGTCAGACGTGACCCGGAATCCAGGTTAAAGTGGTCCCGACTCATTTTGGGTCAATACGACCCCGAATCTGAGTCAGAACGACCTAAATTGACGCATAACCCGAGAACAACCCCATGTTCTATAACTAGTTGTCAGGTCATAGGTCATGCCCCTTTAGGACAGGTCAATTCGGACCGGAGTCTGAGTCAATTCCGACCGAGATATTTTATATGTTTTGGGGTTTTACATTATTACTCTGTAAATTATTATAATTTTTTAGCTGTTCCGAGAACTTAAATCGAGTACCGGCTGCTAGCTCTAAATCACAGACACAGAGAACATGAGATAAAGCGCGACATCGACTCATTATTCAATCAATTTTCACACTTAAAATTGAATCCGACCGGCCCAACAAAAGAATGTAACACCATGAATAATAGGTATAAAATAAATCACACCAATATCAGGCCCTAACCGCACACAATTTCTCACCCCAAAATATATTAATTAACTTTTAATCAGTGGCGAGGAATTATGGAACGTGTTGCACAGTCCCGGTACGTGCCATAGACATCCGCTAAGTACCGTCGCCACTGCACCACTTAATCTACCAATACGTCACAATGTCATGCCTTCGATGAGTTTAGTTCCGGATGTTTTTTGCTATACACCCTCGCTCACAAAAAATATATTCTGCGTATGACCGAATCTCTGAGTCATGAACATTAAAAATTGTTATGAATTTTGTACAAGAAGCACACATGAGGAACAAAACGAAAAGTCGGTTTAGATTTGACTGTAAAGATTAAAACACGTGTATTAAACGCAAGTCATGCACGATTAGTATAAGCACCCGAGGAGAACGGTGTTCGCACAAGCAGATAATGTTCCCGGATCACATCTAAAATATTAATTTGTCATTCATATCATCTTTGTAATACTTTGAATCTTTTATGGGGCTCAGATTAGTGTTAGCTGTGTGTAAGGGCTGATGATACCGGTGCGGATAAGAAAGCAAAGGTGTACCTTTGGTTAGTGGAACCGTTCGAATGTTATAATCATAATAAAAAAAATGTATAGATATATACAATGATTCCAACCTGCAACAATTTTATTTTTAACATTTGTTAGATTTCGCCGGAAATCCGGAGCGATTATGGTCATGGATGCGGAAAGAATAATCCCTAATAATGGGATTACAGTTTGAGAAGCGTTAACGTTATTAAAAACGCTCATTAAGTTCAAATTAAGGGGGATACAAAGTGATATATTTTTTTCACGAACCGTAGTTCTTCGAATTGAAGTGTCTCTCAAAATAGACTATACTACCCAAAGCTGCTGTAATTTTACCAAGTAAGTTTTTTTTTGCCATTCTTATTCAAAATCATTACCAAACGTGTACAGACCCTTAAAAGGTATGTTACAGCCTTTCCGCACTTCACAAAATTCCTTCAAACAGTAAAGGGAAGATACACGTTTGGGAATTGTCAAAGACCAGTCTTCTCACTCGGTGTATCCCATCGTAAGCATAATAACAAGCCTGTGAAAATTTAAGCTCTATTGGTCATCGAAGTTGCGAGATAATGTTGAAAGAAAAAACACCCTTGTTAGTGTGCTTTCAGATAGGAATAAAAGACTTCTAGGTAGAAGTATTTTATTATTTTAGTGAGAAATTACCTCTTTCTCAAAAACTACGTTACTTCAGTTGGAGTTGTTGCCCACAATGTTTTATACTATCAACAGCTCTCCATTGCTCGTTACCAGGTCATTGTTAAGTTAACCAAACGTGTACCTTCCCTTTAAGTTGGAAAAACATTATACGTCACACGCGTTAAGCATCTGCTTCCCGCCAAAAGTTGTTACTGCTCATGGTTCCGAGACTGGTTCACATTCGTGTATAATTAACCTCCCCCTTTACTTCTTATGACAACTTTTAAGTAAAGGGATACCTTGCTTTGAAGAATGTATATCAAGTCAAGTTCAATCATCATTTCTGGCATTATTCCTCAAAGAAAAACTAGACTCGTGCAAGTCATGTGCTTATGGTCATCACCAGTTTGTATGAAAGGGGCGTTCGTGGAATTACTTCACACTTGCAAACAAACAGAGAGTCGTTGAATTCTAACCAGTCTGCGCACTGGGCGGCTTGAATCCAGACTACATACATAGACTCATACTCAAGGAGTTTAAATCAAGATACACGCTTAGAATTTTACTACAGTCTGTTGTAAAATAGCGGAATTGTCCAGGGGCAATGATACGGGGGCGGAAGGATATCACATCTCACATTATGTGATAAAGTTTCACACAAGTACGCGTTGACTTCGCCCAAAACATAACACCTTATCCCCGTTAGCGTTATAACTCTCCTGCACAAACATATTTTTTTGTTTGCACTAAAACATAAAACTTCCATTAAAAACACTTTGGTAAGATAACATTTTTGCCGGACGTTAAAATGTTCTCATGAAGAGAAAAACAATGTTTTTTTTCCCCGGTATGTTTTTTGATTTTTTTGGGGGTGACCACAAACGACCTTTTGTATCAACTCGAGTTATTAATAATTATATCAAAGATTTAGATAATTAAAAACACTCGGTAAGAACATAATTTTGCCGGGAGATTATTGGGTTTTTTTCGTGACGAAAATAACAAAACATAAAACAATATGTTTTTTATTTTTTTTTATTTGGTGACCACAAACAACCCTTTGTATCAAATGAGCTCGACTTAATATGTCAGTTGTATTCTCCAATTAATTACAACTACATCAAACTTTTCGACACTAAAGACATAATTCTTCCATTAAAAGATCACATGTTTGCCGGAAGATAATTTTCTCACAAAAAAGAGGAACCACACACAGAATTGTCCGTTTTTATTAAAGATTTACTTGGTGACCACAAACCACCCTTTGTATCACAGGAACTCGCCGTAATATGACTGTTGTATTCTTCAGTTATTAATAATTATCTCAACACGCACCATTCAAGAAAATTCTTGGGTTGGTTTGGAAAGTTGGAAATAGCGTCTTTATTAAAACCTCAAGCGGAAAATATTGATTGGCAAGGTGGCAAGAAGGGTCAAATAAATAACGATTAATCGAACAAAAGGGGTCGAAGTCGACTGAAACGGAAACAGGTTTTGTGAAAGTTTGCTGACCTAAAGATTCTCAAATCAACAACTATTAACGAACAATTTTAACAGAATTTTCCCCAGTAACATGGAAAGTCTTCAATTGTCACCGGTGATTTTATAACCCAAGAGTACATAGTGTGTTATACACATAGGCTGACAACCAGGAATTTGCTGTATGCAAACGTTTTTTCCGTTTTTTTTTTTTTTTTTTTTTAATAAGATAAAGACCTTTCAACGTCACAGCCATCGTTTTTGCAACATTATCCTTATTTAATTAGGCTACATACAAATATTCATTTTCTTCCCAGCAAGATATATCGCAGACTGACTTAGGGATGATGCCCTGCTTAACTACATAGCACGCAAAACGTTCTGGTGTAAGTCGAGTATGAGATGGTTGGCTTGATTTCAGAGAGGGGCAATTTATCAGACAAGCTAATAAGAACAAGTCGCGGACTTTCCCCTGGCTGGAATTTGAGAAGGGGAAAATCATCCCACATCAGTCCCATGGGTCGAAACAAAGTCAACACCCCCTTGTAATATTCACCAAAGACATCACTAACAAGTCACTGTATTATGGGTGCGTTCGTTTAGCTTCTCTGGGTCGACCCCGATGTGGCGTGTTTTATTTTTTTCCGGGACCAACGTGGGCACACAATTACCCCCACGTTCGTCCTCGAACCTGGAAACCCCCCCCAGACACGTCACCACGTGAGCCTTCCCGTGGTGACGTCAGTGCACCTCGGGTCAGCCCTAAGTGACCCTATCCACAAGTGGGGCTCTAGGGGCTGGCCCAAGGTGCACTGACGTCACCACGGGAAGGCTCACGTGGTGACGTGTCTGGGTTTTTTTTCCAGGTTCGAGGACGAACGTGGGGTAATTGTGTGCCCACGTTCGTCCTGGAAAAAAATAAAATACGTTACATCGGGGTCGACCCAGGGAAGCTAATCGAATGCGCCCGTTGTAAAAGGACTTCCTAACATAACCCATAAATAAAGTACTCCATTTTGTTTAATTGGATAACTACTTATGTTAAAACCCATTCACTGTGTTCAACTGATGACCGGTTTATTACTCACCGCAATCTTTGTTTTCGGTGAAACATACGCAAGGCTGTAATTTCCACAAAATGTACATGCCACAAAAAAATTAGATCAATTAATATTGATTAGGGCACCATCCATTTAGAATTCGATCCAAAAGAGACGCGCCTTTATTTGCAAACAATTTGCAAACAATTTGCACAGAGTCAGTCATTATGCCCTTTTGGTTCGTCTATGTTTAATGGTAATTGCAATATTCAGTGGTTGAAAAAAACCTATCCTGTTGCATTGAATAGTGTGCTTTCATATATCTGAGAAAGGCTTCACGGCTCAAGCCTCTCTCAGTATCAAATTCAACAGTAAAAAATTATCCTTCTCTCAAATTACATCATTCCGAAAGTGGTCGTTTCTAACAATGATTTATAACAACAACCCCCCCCCCCTGGCTCTTTATCAAGTATATATTTATGGCCGTGAATCATTTGAGAAATATCCTAAGGTATACCTTCCCTCGAAGGAATTTTTTTACCATCAATATTGTACCGTCTTTTTGTTAAAGATAACCATTTAAAAAATCATTTGGATGTCCTAATCCATCAACAATTGGAACATTGAGTCTACAATTTATAGACCGGAAACGTTCGGTAAAATCAACGAAGTAATGTTCCCCATTTAGAGAAACCTTGTCCATAGAGTGAACTTAAAATTGCTATCTTAGAGGCAACTTTGAGATAATTGATAGAAATAATTGTCATGAATGTATCAAGCGGATGGGATTTTCGTAATGACCCATGATATACGGTATAAGCACAACAAGCATCGACGATCTAAAATCTCTTATAGTTTGTCTGACTAGAATGACAGACTCCAAAAGATGCGAGTATTTTGTATGGTGCTTACGAAGTGCCATCGTACATTTACAATTCTCCCTTTCACAGATTCATGTCAGTATACCATTATCTAAACTAATAGTTGTTTAGTATCTAGCTTGATAGTCTTTTAAAGTTTAATTTAATATAATTTGTTACAGTTTTAGGCAGACAAATCTAAATGTATGCACATTGTGTAAAATTTACATTTTTAACTGTTATTTTCCAAATTTACAATTTACTGTTTAATTTTTGTCTACTTAAATGTCGATGTTATTATCATGTAAATTGTTATGCAATTTGACCTTTTGGTCACAATGTGACGATGTTAAGAAAATAAACCAACTAAATTTTTACATATTGGGTTCAGGCCACGTGATCACGATTGTAGTCAGATGTAACAAACTACCTGTTGGTAACCGCCATTAATGGACAAGAATAAATCAGGCTAATAAAACATGACATTGAACATAAATCTTGCCAAACTCGACATGATTAATAGTACTTCATGACTTCTCCCAAGAATAAATGTTCTTCTTTCTCCGTGAGATAATTGACGTCTTTAGCCGTCTCCCTAAGACTGGCTGAGTCGGATCTCTCCGGAGATGATTCATATCTTGAAAGAAACAACATCTGCCAGAATTGCAAGAAATCTTATTGTATATACCGAGACGTTTTCCAATAAGCCATTGAACCAAAATAAAACAGGGGGGGGGGGGCTTGAGTAGAGAGGAAAGATAACAGGTAGAGAGGAAATGTAGCAGGGCATAGTTCAGAAAGAAAAGGTAATCGAAATTGGTATCATTATGTTAAGATGGGGAGATATCAGCTTATTAAAGGTTATCAAAGGTTATCAAGGGTAGTCTTTCTGTTTAATTTGCAAAGCTTAGAGAGAAACCGGTCTCAGAAATCACATCAAAGTAAAATGCGAATGCCGAGATCGAAGCCCTGTAGTAATCGCTTGTACGGAGGCGATTCCAGTGAATTTTCAATCTGTTAATAACTGACTTCACATGTAAACGCCCAATGTCCATTCTTACATAAAGCTCTCTATTTTTAACAAACATCTGACTTAAGTACCAGTAACAAATGCATGACTGCTTGAAAGTGTATGGTAATCTCTTCGAGAAAACAAAAGACAACGATTTTCCATGTATTGTTTATTAATCCACGCGTGCCAACCACTGTAGCTTGCATTGTGAATGTCAGTAAAGCAATATGCGATCACATCAGAGAGAGGCAGGTTTTATTCGAACGTAAAACCACATCAGAGAGAATGATCTCACAGCATGCCTGATTACAACCAACTACGGAAGCAAAAAATAACTTTATATCTGGTTAAATTGTCTTTCAAATATGATGTCTTTCTCCAGAAGACGATCAGAGCTTACTGATCGAAACGTCAAGTTGAAAACAACGGTTCTTTTCAGAACCACCCCAACCAATGACCCTTACTCATTTAGAGATAGCCAGGGTGTTACCGAAAACCTAACCATTGATATCGATAGCTTGTAATTTTGTCCAAAACACTTCAGCTTTCATTGTACCACTACTCTACCTTGACCAATCTATAGTTATTAAAAAATATATATAACAACCCAGATTCCTATGTAATTTAGAACCCCCTTGACGGACCGTACGGGTCAAGACCATTGTTTCATCAATTATTCAAGAGATCTCAAAACCATTTAAGCGTAATCTTATACGATAATGGGATACTTCTTATTTCTGGATCTATACGTTTCATCAATTTCGACAATAGAAGTTATCAATTTTTGAAAAGCAATAAGAGCCAGTGGTGAGAGTAGATTAATTTTGTCACGGTTAGACGAATAATTGATGCGAAGCAAAGTTACGGAAATACAACGCGGGGTCGTCAGAGTATTCTGTGGGAGCATTGAAGACTGATGTAAAGTTATAAGCCAATTTAGATATGGTGGACACATTGCTTTAACACTATTTGGTTTTGGTAAATTTGTCCGTGTACACCCAAACCTAACAGTGCATGCACTGATATAGTGTCCACCATTCACTCACTCAAAAAGGCTTGTTGAGAGACGTGACGAGGTGTTATAGTTGAGACAAAACAATTCATCAAGCTTGTGTTTAACGAAATTTTGTAACATCTTAAACATAAAAAAACCCACATTATTGACACTTATATGAGTGGTGCTAATAATACTTCAGATTTATTATACCATTTTTTAAGCACTCATGACAACTGTATAAGAAATGCATACTAATTATAGTGATATGTATAAACTTTCATCAATAAATAAATATAAAACAGATATCCGTTTTTTCCTTCTTAGTTTTTCATTTTCTTGTTAATTTTATCATTTTTATATTCTCTGAAACAGAAGCAATAATCGAAATAAATTAAACTAAGATTTATTGCACTTTGGAAATAATGAAAGTGCTACCCGGGGAGGCGGGGAGGCACGAATGGTGTTGCTATTCTTATATAGAAACATTCGCATGAATTGACGCATGTATGATGCAAGGAACGCATCCGTAATAGCACTCATGACAACTGGATACCAAATCTTTCGTTGTCCGCGAGCACACCCTAGTGGGCTGTGTATTTCCCCGCTTGAAATGATTTCAAAAATTACAGATGATATGAAAATAATAATAATAATAATAAACATAAAGTAATTACATTTCGTACAATTCACGTGTGTCGTCCCCATGGTGATAATAACATTTCGGAACTAGGAAACTTTGTTAGCTCACTCCCCAAGGGCTTTGTAAGTATTGCCGGATACACACTGAGACACTCACCGGCGCAGTCTTACAAAATTCTTAAATTTCGGGAAAATATGATCATTTCCAGGGAAATATTTTGTTCATTACAGCACTTGGCTATTTGTCATTTTCCATCACCCAAAACAATAAATAAGAGTGCGCTAACTCGTTATTAACAGTCTCTAGAAAAGCGCAATCACCTCAACGACCCCGCCAGCGGAGCAAATCACGGCATATCATCCCCCTCGCGTACGGCACGTACCACTCGCTCCTCGTGCTTTTTTTATATATTATTTGCTCGGTGGAGTCGCTTCGTATTTGACAACTGCCACTGTTCATGGCAAGTCCCTGGAGTCGGAAAGCAAACCGTCTACTCCATACAACATCTTCACACTGGGACTGAGTCAGTGGATATACAATGTCTCGGCTTCTCTCCATTGACGCTGTCGATATTTATTAAAGGGGTTGGGCGTAGGAGATAGTGCAGGTTACTATATAACGTGTTGCGTACTAACTGTTGGGCAGGTTTTTCATGCTCATTCTTAGCAAATGTATAAACCTGCAAATGCAAGTCCATAGATCAGCGTGAATGAATCCGCTAAAAAGTTCATCACATTCAAACGGGTATCTACACTGTAAGAACAGTGTTAAGAGTTGAAACAAAAATGTGGTACCAACTTTTCAAACATGTCCAAATGATAAACATTTATCATTTGGACACCTGCTCACATGGTTTGTAGGACTCAAATACACACAGAAATCTAAACATGTTTTAGGCTGTACATTAGGGAAAAATGGGTACAAAACTTATACATACACATGCAATTGATGACGCTATAGGCGTTACCGTAACACTTGTGGCGATCTGCATGCATGAGCAGCCGGCCCTTAGGGGGGCATTGGGGCAGGGTTGCTGCGGCCCGTAAAGGTTAGCCACGGAGTGACCGTTTCGCGCCGTAGTTTCGAGAACAGTAAAGCGTAGAAGCTTTGCACTTTGACTTTGAAAACTTCTTTTATTATGTATACCTGTACACGTTTTGCCCTTTCCAGCTTTACAAACCTAGCGTATCGGGTAGGGGGAATCTGGCTGTAAATAGCCGCCTATGGGGAGTAGGCATACACGGTGTGTTGGGACAAGATAAAACAGCCTGGATTGAGGCAGAACAATATACACAGGCATATCTCCAGGTGTCTTCAAACATAATATTTGCTATCAAGTTTGTTGAATAGCTTTTACAAGCCTTTCTCTATGAACAAACCTCCTAAAAAAGATATTATTCTACAGAGAATCGTAAAACCAACCTATGTCATTCCACAAAGACTCGTAGAACCAACCTCTATAATTCCACAAAGAACCGTAGAACCAACATCTATCATTCCACAAAGAACCGTAGAACCAACCCCTATCATTCTACAAAGAACAGTAGAACCAACCTCTATCATTGCACACCGTAGAACCAACCTATATCATTCTAGAACCAACCTTTATCATTCTACAAAGAATTTGAACAAACCTCTGTCATTCCATGAAGAACCGTAGAATCAACATTTAGCATTCTACAAAGAACCGTAGAACCAACCTCTATCGCTCCACGAAGAATCTATAACCAACCTCTCTGCCATTTCACAGCTAATGTCATCAAACTTTGTAACCGGATTTTAAACATTTAGATGGGGGGAATACAATTAGATACGATTTTTCTCCCACATGAGTTTCAAAACAGCTCAACATCTACAAGACCTCTCGAACTTAACAGTAACAATTCATACAAAAATATCTAGGTCTTCTTTTCAACAACTCAGTGTGATCCAAGTTCATAAAGTTCGCAAATGACACGTCACCTCTCGGTGACATAGTATCAACAACAAACAGTTCCAGTTCCCCGTCGGTGAGCATCAAAGCCCCTGCCGGAATCACCTGGATAGTGCTACAAACCACAGGGGAAGAAGAGTTTACTAAAAAATGAGAATCCGAGATTGTTCCGGATTATACGTTTGGGTGCATTTTTAATAATATCAGCCGAAGCGCGTTACATTTCTCCTGTTGATCCTGCCACCTCCTGAGATGATGAAGTTTAAGTGGCCTGGTGTGTTGTGAATGAATATAAGATTGCGTTTCAGCCCAAAATTAAAGTGAGTGGCATTTGAAATTTCGTCCAAACAGCGTCTTGAAGACGGGTAGGAATTAAACAAGTACAGTTTCTGGAGGGACTTCAATGGTCAACCGGATCGCAAACACCGTCGAACTTTAATTAAATTGTCTTGACCTGTTAATATTACCAATAGCCATTTTGTGTCTTCTGCCGGTCAAATCAAGGTAACTAAACTGAGGCTTGGAGGGCAAAAGAATCTGACCCCTTAAAGGCAATGGGAAACCTTTGGTATCTGTTTTAAAGACAGTGGACACTATTGGTAATTGTCAAAGACTAGTCTTCACAGTTGGTGTATCTCAACATATGCATAAAATAACAAACCTGTGAAAATTTGAGCTCAATTGGTCGTCGAAGTTGCGAGATAATAATGAAAGAAAAAAAACACCCTTGTCACACGAAGTTGTGTGCTTCTGATGCTTGATTTCGAGACCTCCAATTCTAAACTTGAGGTCTCGAAATCAAATTCGTGGAAAATTACTTCTTTCTCGAAAACTACGTCTAGAGGGAGCTGTTTCTCAAAATGTTTTATACTATCAACCTCTCCCCGTTACTCGTAATCAAGAAAGGTTTTATGACGATAATTATTTTGAGTAATATTACCAATAGTGTCCACTGCCTTTAAAGACCAGTATTCTCACTTGGTGCATCCCAATATGCAACAGATGACAACTCTGTGAAAATGTTGACTCGACTGGTCATCGATGTTGCAAGAGACAAGAAAAAGAATATACCCTTGTTGCATTACTTTGTGTGCTTTCAGATGCACTATGCTTCAGCTGAAGTCTTTTATTATTTGCGTGAGAAATTACCTCTTTCTCAAATACTACGTTACTTCAGAGGGAGCCGTTTCGCAGAATATTTTTTTTATACTATCAAAAGGCTTTCCGTTGCTCGCTATCAAGTAAGTTTTGATACTGACATTCATTTTGAGTAATTACCAATACGGATGAGAACCAACATTCGTTTTTCCACAGGACTCGGAAAGTACTGAGTATTCAGTGCTAACACACATCGGTGTATGGGTAAAAACAAAAACACAAAAACCCAACAGTTAATATTCTTTATCCCCGATGCAAATTTAACGTCTACTTAAACATTCGTTATCAAAATTGGACACAGAAACTAGTATATAACTAGCTCGCACGAGATATCAAATCGGATAAAGAAATGTTTCACAAAATCTAACATGACGTCAGGCAGTTAAAAAAGCAATCAAAGAAACATTCCACTGTATCAAGGACCTTAACTTCAAATTCGATGAGACACAGAGTTATCTGATGGTTTTCATAACCAAACTTAAAATGTGTGCAATGCAAGTCACAACATGCGAATGTACTTTGTATTACCCTGAGATAGAGTCTTTGAGATCCAAGATTGTAATTTTTTAAAGATCGTGAACATCGAAAACCAAGAAACGGAGGAATGTTCGAACTCATACATAGAGACACCAACAGACCAAACTCCACAAATAGTTCAACATTCTCTTTTTTTCTTCTTTTTTTTTTGCTTTATAAGTTTGCTTTATATGTAATTAAATTCAATGGAAGAACAGCTCATTTAGTTTGTATGTTAATGTAAGAATGTTTGAGGCAATAAAGTTCCAGTTGAACAGTAACAAAAAGTCATCATTTGCTAGATTTGAATCTCGGGTAGAAGGCATTATGGAAATCAGTAAATCAATAACAACAATCACAACAGCGGCAGCAATAACAATAACATCAAATGCAGAGGTGCAACCAACAGTTATACCGCACTGCATCTTGGGAAATCCGGGTACCTTTTTAAAGAGAACATAACAAGCTGCAATTCTGCAAAGATGGACGCCGTGTTGTTGTTAAGATATATGCTAGAACTTATTGTCGTGTACGCATTGATTCCAAATCAGCGTGCCAGTATTGTTGTCGGTTCTGCTTGCTTTTTGGATTTCACCCAGAATCACGTGCAAGCTGATCATGCGCATTTGGACATCGTCTACTTCTAGAGTAAACAAATCAGAAAGTAACAAAATGCACTTTCACTGTTGCGCACATGTATTTATCTGATTTCCCTACCAGTGTTGGAGTCACAAGAAGATGATACCAAGAAAGACATAGGCCTCCCTCGCTGCAAATAATAAAAAAGGATAACACTCCGTCTAATTGTCGATCTTTTTACCGCCCAACATCTTAATTTTCCTTTCCCGCCAAAATCACCCATCGTTGTCGTCCGTGAGATTAATATAACCGAATTACTGGCGTTTAAACCCCCTCTGATTCAACAGCGAAGACAGGCAGAAAGAGAGGAGATTTTTTTCTTCTTAAACCCTAGTTTGGAAAACAATAAATTGAAATCGTTACATTCTGTAACTCAATGCGCCAGAGCCTTTGACGAATCTTCTTTAAAGAGATATAGAGATTCATTCGAGTTGGGGATTTTTCTTGACGACATGAGGAGTTTCAAGCAGTAGTTCAGATAGGTGTCCGGTAAGAAGAGGGAGGGGGGGGGGTGCATTACATGGATAAATACTGCCGCAAGCTAGGATCTCACCCGGTGTTATATGATGCTTCTTGGATCACTTACGAAACATCCAACTAAATTTGATTTTATGCAAAGTTATATGCACGCCAGACAGGTATGCCCAGCACTCTGTTATAGCAAGCACGCGCCATCTTTTGGGATCGGTTGTGTCTTGTGTCTGGAAACATGACAAGAAACGGATATCTCGGTTTCAATCTGACAATCTGACATCGTGGCATTTGTTTTCCTTTGCATGATAATTAGGCAGCTTTATAGTGAGTATTTTACAAGAAAATTGATGAAACGTGTAGGCCTAAACAAGTGTGATTTTTTTTTACATGGTCCCGTTTTAAATTACACAACAACGGTATACTGAAAAACAAACAAGCAACAACATTTCAACAGCCAGCTTTCTTAGTCGACTTGATCCCAACAAGAACACTTTTCAATATTGACAAATAAATCAAAACAAAAAAGCAACACCCGATTTCAGACCTGCAAAACAATACCATAGACACACCTTGAAATACTATCTAAAACCGTTTTTAGACCAAGTCACCGATTAGATAAATTAAAACAAAAACTGGATCATACAATATTTTTCCAGAAGATTATCGTGGTTTTAGGAGGTAGAATTTCCCCGTAAGCTTGGTGACTCAGCCTTGGTTCAACACACCTGTAGCAATTATAGAGCAACCAGTATGTTACCATAGCTGGCTCTTGGTCGCAGATGCCCTTACCATCGTGTTTGTTTAACTTGCATTTTTACTATAAGAAATAATTTGATTTTGACTTTTGTATCTATATGTATGTGTTTATGTTTTTTGTCGTTGCTGGTGTTTTCACGATGGTCTCCCCCCTATGGATGGAGGGGATAGGTTTTAAAGTAGACTAATTATCAATTACCCTAATTTTGTTAAGACAACAGGTATGAGGCTGTATGGAGTTCCAGTCTATATTTTGTTAAACGAGTTGAAACTTTTCACCTAGAAAGAAAAGTAGAATGGTGTCTTTTGAAACATTTGATTCACCCTATCCGTCTAAATCGCAATATTAAGCCATACAACAAAAGCTGATCAAAAAACGGAGAGTCTCCATCCAACAAGCTTGCTTGTAGAAGACCTCCTCCACTCAATATAACATGTTTTTTTCTCCTGTAATGTTATAGTTTGTTACATACAATGATCGAATGGAAATAAATTGAACATGATCTGAACTTGAAAACCAACGAACATTGCACTTTATGTTTTGACACTACGCACGATCAGATCGGGTTTATTTCAAAATAAGCACCGTTGATATGTTGGGTATCCATATCATAATTGCCTCGTATTTCAGATAAAAATCCTTCTCAGAAATGTTTTTTGAAGATAGTGATTGTAGAAATTATTACTTATTGAGGTGCTGCACTTTTTGAGTAATGAGTAATACAATGTCATGAAAATAATGTTCGTCTCAGGGGACGAAAATTAATTTAGCATGTACAACGTATATCCTGAAACATTGCTCTGCGATTTTCACGATTTTTCTAAAAGACCTGACGACCAAATTTTAGTTTAATTATCAACTAAGTTTCAGAATGAAGCTGAAACTTCTATAGGTATGTTACAAAAATCTTCATTAACGGCGAGTGGGATTCATGTCATGGCCTATAAAACTTTAACAAAAGGTATCAAACCCCTTTAAAACTTCAAGAAAGGAAAATTAAACTTTAAGAGGTATACGTTTGTACTTTAAGACGCTCAGAGTCCATACAGTGACACAACTCAGTGATACACCGTTGAGTTCCTGGGTCGAGAGTGGGTGGCGCGGATTACTGTAAGCTTTGAAAGCACGTGTTGGCAAATTTCACCGTCGACCAACAGACGCGTCTCTGAGGCTCGTCTGCACGAACCCGACACCCTCAGTGATGATTGCGAACTGATAAGCCCAGAGAAATATCAACAAATATTATTTTGGGGGGGTCTTGAAGCTTTCGAATTAGGGATATGTCCCGTGGGTAATGTTGCCGAATCGTCTGGGGATTATTCCTAACCTCTGTGAACCTTACTTTTATAGACTTGGAGAGAAGCCGATGAAACGAAAAAGAAACAACTCTACTGTGCAAGGTGTTTTTAAAGAGTCTGAGGTCGATTTCACAAAGAGTTAGGACCAGTCCTAACTTAGGACTAGTCCTAGGAGATATACAAATTGCATGGATAGTCCTAAGTTAGGACCAGTAACTGGTCCTAACTCGAGATAAGACTAGTCCTAACTCTTTGTGAAATCCACCCCTGGGCATTTTTAGTAAGACACCAAACACAAACGTACACAGATTTACTAAAACTAACACTAATTAAAGATAATGATGGTAGAAAGCTTCTTTTAAGATAATACTTGCTGAGGTGCGGTAGTATTTGAGAAATTAGTAAAGCAATTTCACGAACATTATTTTAACATGTTACAATGGATTTACACGACTCTCCTTAAAACAATGCTGTGATTTTCACCATTTTCCTCCAAAAAAATTGACCATAAATGAATCAGAAACTTCTACATGTAATTTATACGACACACATCGTTGTTCGCAGAGAGTAGGGATTCGTATCATGGTCAAAAACGTTCTGTACAAATGGTATCAAAACCATTTAAAGGGAAGATATACGTTATAGGCACTCTTAAAATTAATGGCAATCCAAACTTTTGGTTTAGAAAAAAACCCAGCAGCTTTCGACAAAGAATTTGGAGAAACATTTCACGTCGAAGTAAAGTGGTTATGTAAAAACAGTTTGTTTTTCCTAATTTGAATCTGATAACCTGAGAAGCGTGACTGATTGTGGTGTTCTATCAATGATTTCATTCTTTTTGATGGACATGTTCGCTGTTTTTGTGATGATTGAAATACACAGTACAACCCACTTTAAAACATGATCCATTTCAGACCGACTCTCAAATATAGCGATCTTAGCCCTCAAAGATGTTTTCGTTCAACTTGCAAATCCCACCCGTCTCCAAAATGTAACCGCACACCTAATGATCACTGGCTAAATCGGTAGTTGCGCGAGATGGGGGGGGGGGGGGGCTTTAACGTAGAAGAGACTTAGTCTGAAGTACAATATCAACATACCTGCGATGTGTTGAAGAAATTAAAGGTACCGGACACCTCATTTTGGAAACTGTCAAAATATCCCAACTTTGCATAAATTGACAAATCTGTGAACATTTTTGACAACACTTTTTGTCGTCGAAGTTGCAAGTGAGTAAAAAAAGAAAAACACCATTGTTGGGGATGCACAAATTATTTTGTGTGTATTCAGATGCCTAAAAAGGCTTAAGCCTGAACTAAAAAAACTAGGCAACTTCATCAGAGGGAGTCGTTTCTCGCAATGTTGTATCAACAGCTCTTTATTTCTATATTGTTTGACAAACCCGTGAAAATGTATAACATGCACTGTTCCCTGAAGTGTTTTTGAAGACACGGTGTAACTGTGGCCATCTTTGTTTGATATCATGCTTAAATGATGGTAATACACATGGTGAATCAAAATAGGGCCCTGACAACATACTTTATAATTATTTCAAGCCTCAGTCTGACACGTGCACAAGGATTAGAAGCTCTACGCTCCATCCAGCGTATACAGATTGTATGTCATAATATAATGTAAGACTGCTTTAGCATTGATAACCTCGCCAATCCATTTAGGTGTTCATTTCAACGTGTTGCCGGTGCGAGACGGGCTTGGATACCCGATCCGGACCTCGGTGGGAAAGGTTCTCGTCCACGGGGAGACCAGGGGTGTTGACACGCGAGCCTTTCCGTTGGGAAAGTAATGAGCCTGTTTAGAGCTTTTCTCGGAGGATGACAAGCAGAGTCGGACGCGTACTTTGCAATCAAAGTTATATGGAGAGGGTAGAAACAAAACTTTATGTTGCCTTGATTTCTAGAAGTGTTATGATCACGCCTTTCGGCATTTATCTTTCAAGGCAAGGGGTTTAATATTACTTGACAGTTTGAATGTCCGTTTGAGATCACTGATAAATTTTATTTTGCACAAAGAAGATGGATGAGAAGAAGGAGAAGAGGAGGAGGAGGAAGTGGGGGGGGGGGACTAAGTGAAAACTAAGATGAGTTTCTCCAAATAAAGAGTATGTCAGACGGAATGATTGTAATCTTCAAACGGGGTAGTTTTACGGGCTTTAAATCACATGCGCCCCCTCCCCTATATTCATTAACAGGTTTTACGCTTGTCTGAAAAAAGGTAAAACAGGAAAACTGAAAATAAATTGCGCACATTGTGGATATCTTTCTGATTTATCTCAACATAGATAGTGAGTCATAAGTTCTAGCAATAAACAATCCTAAGAACCTGTTGTGAAGTTCGAAGTTAAAGTGTTCCCCCTCTTCGTTTTTGTTGTTTTGATAAACACACAATTTTCAAACAGAGCATTTACGAGAATGTTTTCCCGTACATCCATCCATTTATTCCAATGGCTGAGATTAATTGGAAGATCGGCGCCGACCAAAGTACCAATTCGGCCGCCTGCATCGGATGTCATTGAGGCATTAATTCGGGTTGCTCAAAGAATACTATCTGGAGTGTTTTGTCCTCAAACGATGCTGCAATTTGTCAACATTTTGTATAATTGGATCCTACACTCTATAAGTGCTCAGAAGACTATGAAAACTCAAATTTACACCCATTGGAAGGAGAAATATCATATGAACAGATATGCTTATGTAAGGTTGGAAAAGTAAATTTACAATACATTTAGCGACAAATAAAATAATGTACAATAATCTGAGCATAAACAATACCTTTGTCATAGGTTCAAGAAATAATATGAAGAAAAGGAGGGGAGAAAACGAATTGGAAACAGAAAAAAAAACAGAAAAGGAAAGGAGAAAAAGGGAAAAAAAGAAAAGATGAAACACACAGCGAACAAAAGAAGATGATGCTGTTCAGAAATATACGCATTAACTGCATTTCCACCTTCAACATTTCAAAGAATGAGTTGGATCGAAGTCTGTATGCTTGAATACTAAAATTAACAATACCCCACTGAGTTGACTTTACGGTTGAAAAGCAGGATATAATAGCTCTATTCAAAACAAATTTTAAAAATCCAATAATCACACGTGGACAGTGAGAGACAAAGCCAAACCGAGAGGTTCGTGTTGACAACAATGCAAAACGGTGATTGGGTCGTGGACAAGTTTAATGATGACGTAATCAATTATAAATTGTTTTCAAAAGACGGCATTGTGTTTATACACAGTCGAAACTAAATCTTGAGAATTTCTTAACTTAATTGCGAGAACTATAACTAATTTTGTGATTTTCCAAAGGCAAGGTTCAAGCAATGTGAAAATCCTAAGAGCTTAAGGCCTACACAGTGCTCTTCTTTTTAACAGCGGCTTTCCCAATTTTAAAACCGACCACTGCACAAAAAATGGGGTATTACAATTGAAACCATGGGTGTTATCACATAGATACCGAAGACCGAATCTTAATTAACACCATAGGGTGTTAAATTAATACAAATGTTGTTGTTGCAAAAATGTGTGTTATTTAAACACCCTAAGGTGTAAATTTTGATATTTTGTTTGGTAACTATAAGTGGTAACACTTGATCACACTTATGGTGTCATTTTTAACACAATTAACATTTAATGGTGTTAGAATGATACAAGTTAATGTTGTTGTTTTTGCAGAAATCTGTGTGACTTGACACATTAAGAGTAAACTACGATTCTTTTTTGGTAACTATAAGTGATAACACTTCATAACACTTATGATGTATTTTTTAACACCACAGTTTTGGTAGTGTGTCACCACGAGGCTTACGAAGCCTACGGCCCTTTTCGAAACCCGGTTTGCGCTCGGGCTTGGGCCAATGCTCCGGCATTTATTTATGCAGATGTGGACATATTTTGACAGAGCTTCAATCATGAGCAGGGCTCCCAAGCCGGAACCCAGATCCCAAGTTTCAAAAAGGGCATATATGACGGATCCGACGCTGTTGTTAAAACGACACTTATATTAAAGGGTTTGGATATTTTTTGTTCGAGACAAATCACAGACCTCAACAGATACTTTCACGGTTTAAAGAGAATCATGGTAGAAAGCTTCCCTTAAATTATCGACTTCTGAGGTGCTGTAGTTTATAATAAGAAACAAGTAAAACATCTTCACAAAAAATGTCGTCTCAGTGAGAAGAGAAGAAAATTACTTTAGCATGTACAACGAATTTACGCGACTCTCTTGAAAACATTGCTTTGTGATTAAAAAGCTGTTTTTTTTTTTAAACTTGATGAATATTGAAGATGAATTTGCCTTTAGTTAAATAATATTACATACATCTTCATTCAGTGTAGGAAGAGATTCATGTCATTGCCAAAAAACTTATTCTTCAAAAGGTACCAAACACACCTTAGGAACACGTTGCCTTTGAAAAGCGTTTATAACCGTTTGTTATAAAATGCATATGATTAGAAAGATATTTTAAAAGTAGAATATAATGATCCACACAAGTTTCACTCGAAATTGCGTGGTTTTCCTTTTACCTCGTCGATTAACACGGCCGGCCATTTATGGAAGTTACATTTTTGTCTCCCACGTGGCCGACCGTGTTAGTTCGCAAGGTAAAAGGAAAACCACGCAATTTCGAGGCAAATTTGTGTGGATCATGGTATTCTACCTCTAACCATATGCATTTTATAACAAACGGTTACAAACGCTTTTTAAAGACCAACTCGACCGATCCAAGGTAACGTGTTCCTTTAAACTATAGTTTTCAAATAGGTCCCTATATACACGCACAATGGCATCTACGTCATAACCCCGTTTCAAAATGGCGGATGCCCTTACAATTTGGTTTGCTGACGTCTTTGGCAAAAACTTCATCTCTACGGAAGCGATAAATATTTCTGCTCTTGCCCTCGTCTAATTCCTCAACAAAAGAAAAACACAAAGGCAGTAAAATACAATTTATTTTGTATAAATTAATCAGAGGCATGCATCGGTCGACCAACAAAATTGTTTTGTTTGCTCATTACCGACAGTGAATGCAGAATATCTGAAAGCACTCATGTGTCTCATTACATTATACACAATCATATATTTTAACAGTTTGTTTTACAAACGTTTTTTTTTTCTAAAGAATTTTTGTTCATCCAATGCAGATATTTTGTGTGGAATTTGCAGATATTTTGTGTGGAATTTTCAGATATTTTGTCAAGAGTTTGCAGTTTTGTAGTTCAGTTTCGTAGGTCGCTAGACATTGGAATTGTTGAGGTGCTTTTGGGCCAATGCTCTCGTTTCTTTGCAAGTCAGACATTAGAAATGTTGAGTTGCATTTTGGCTTGCTCTCGTTTCTTCGCAAGCCCCCCCCCCCAGTATTTTTGTCTCCACACCATGCTATCTTTTGTAGAGCCAGAGGTAGGTTTTGTAAACCTTACATAATGAGGGGTTCACTGGTAAACATTCCTGTGTCATAAACTCTACTCTGATGTTATGATTTTCTTTGGAGCTATTTTCTTAACCCATGATCGAAGTTTTCGAAAAAGTGCAAAATGCCTGAGTATACAATTTACACTGATTTTACGGGGACCAAGGCCCTTTTTCCAAATAGCTGAGAGGTACGGAGTGCAAGATCCAAACACCGACGACCAAAATATTGCTCTTGGAAACAACTACATGATTGTAGCCGCTACACAAATTTAAAGGGAGCTGTTCGCTTTGTGGCCAAGGGCGTAGCTCCTTAATTGCATCACAAGAATTGTCATCTTTTTCCTTGGACGACTGAACTGTCTACGTTCATGCAAGTTTCAACCACACCTCGTGTGCGTTGTTGAACCGAACATTTTTAGCAATGCGCAAACAGTGAAGCTATATAGACCTATGTCCAGCTAGTTTTGATTGGGCATATTCCAGCAATGTTTGTAAAAACAATCGGTGCGAACCGTATCATAAAACCTCACAGAAAAGTAAATCAAAGACTCAACACTTACGATTCATGTATGTCATGTTATGCACATACCTTGATAAAATGTATGTGTTTTTCTTTTTGTAAAACGACCAGGCACAATGAAAATAAAAACCAGTAGCCTACTTGTGTAAGATCATGCTGAACCTCTAGATTATTATTTATCATTTGTTAAAAATAGAAGAAAACAGCTGTTTGAGGTTGTACATTTTGCTTGTAATGACCCCCATTGCAACCGGCAGTTTTTTTTTCTTCCTCCCATTTTGGCGTGTGCTTCAACAATCAATTTCTAGGCGGTCGGCGGTGCCTAAACGAATCTCATGGAGCGAAATTTAATTCAGTCAAAATATTCTTTGCGTTCACCCATCGTCAAAGTAAATTGAGTGTAACAGACCATTTATATAGTGAGGACTGGGTATTGGTGCCTCAGGAAACAGGGGGCCCGGCCGACCGTGAAATCATCTTCGAGTGATATTTTCTTCTTTGCTCCTCACTTTTCTTTCTTTTCTCTCTCTCTTTTTTCTTCCCTCCCCCCTTTTTGTAGATCGCTCATGGAACCTGACGCTGCATTGAAGCATAGGTCTGACTTGAAAGTGTTTCATTGTTGTGTAAGATTTATAATGGATTAGTTACTTCCACTTCATTTCACACTGCCGAGAAAATTGGCGTTTATTGTTGGCAACGGTTAATAAAAAGTAAACAGATCTGTTGATTTCTAGTAAATATTAAACTGTTGCTTCGACAGAAGGGCAGTCTTGGAACTAAAAGTGTTATTATAAGCTTGGTAATGCACGGGGCCAAGTGACTGTCTTACTACTTAATCCAGATTATAATCTTAATTATATTGTGTTGTATTATATTTTGTTCCGAAACTGGAACAAACCCAGAATCCATGGGGAGGGTGAATTTAGTATATAATAATAAATAACAAGAAGTGAAGAAGTGGTACGGAAAGTCACTTTGGACAGAAACAAATTTGTTTAGACTTATAAAACACAGCTTTGTATCCTTTTAAAACTGTAACTATAATTATATATTTGGCAACGCAATTATTAATAGTAGCTTCAACGGGATGGTCCATCAACAATTTAAAAATATATCCCCCTTACAAAGGATTCCAATGTTACTCTGTTGATTACAAAATATTATCCAATACAAAATGTATGAACAAAATTCATCTTGCTAAGCTTATTCAACTTGAAGTTAAGCAGACTACCTTGACGAGATACATGATCTCGCAGTTAAGTTGTGTACAGAGCTATACACTGTACGCAACTCTGCTTATAGAGTTTTAACGCATGATTATTGTACCAGCAACTTTTAAACATGTTAATGGTAAACCTCCCTATTATTTTTGCTACTTTGCTAAAATGGTTTATAGCATTTAAACACCCACAATAATCCAAACATGTTTTAGGTATGGTTGTATGTGAACAAAGTGTGTAATTAATATCTTAGTCTTAGGCATGTGTGAACATTTCAAAGACTGTTTTTACAGTGTATATACCATTGCTCCGTTTGTAGTTCATATAAGTCATAATACAATATTTACGGGGAGACAAACAAAAATAAAGATATATCCATAGGCATTTTAGATGCCAATGCTCAATTTTGATATAATATTTATTTTCATAGATGTACTTCTAGACCTTACTTTGCTTCCTAGAAAAAAATTACATAAATTGAAAGAACCAATAAAACTATACAAATCCATAGATAAAATCAATTTTGTTTTCAATAAATATCATCACTATAGGCAGACATATTATGGAAGAAGAAGTAAAATTACTCGGTGATCAACTCTGAATTACGAACAACCAATTCTCTAGTAATGGTTTCAAAAGATGAATTGTCTTTATTGGTCATCAGTTATAGCCATTCCCCATAAAAAATAGTTACTTTTATTAATATAAATGTAATATTCCCATTTCTAACTTGTGTAGACAAATTAATAGGATGTTGCAAACCATTGAATTTCTAGACAAAGGCAACAGATGGTTGGTCCCTTAGGAGACGTTCGTTCCATTGTCTTGTTGATTGGAAACAGTTATACACGTGCTGTACCTGTAATAGGTCTTTTCATAAGTTCACATGGGCTATATATATATACACTCATTTAACTGTGTGACGTAAATCGGCTTGATTTATTGAATACAGAAAAAGCTAGAAACCCAAGTTAACCAATTCTTTTTTTCAGATGAAACTTCGAGGATATCTTTCTTAGTCGGGTCACTTTATAACAGAAAACACACAGTGATTTCGTAGCCCCTAAAACTCTGGGAAAGCCAACGAAACTATAACTTTAGGGTAAGTATTCACTCATTACTATTTGACTACTCACTGTCGGCCATTTTTAGGGGCCCGGTTTTTTATGCTTTTAATGAGTAAGTTCCATTGCCCAGAAGTTCCAGAGCAAAGTAAAAAAATAATTTTGTATAGTAAAACGTCTGCGATCAAACTGTATTTGGGATCGACTATGTAGTTCTACAATCTTAATCAATGAACTTTAAACAACTAAAACTGTAAACATATCCGACAAATTTGAAAATCTGCAATAGGGTTTCTCTAAAAACTGTAATTGACCAGACTAGATTTTGAATCTGTGATAATATTTACAAACTGTGAGTTGAGGGATTGGGCGGGGACGCATGCTCGAACCTTCCAGTTTTCAAGAAGTAACCATTTACCAAACCTGCATAAATGTCCACCAAATTGGGTGATTCCATTTGAGAGAAAAGCACCACCAAACACAATTGCTTATATTTGTTATTGATTGAATGTCTTCTAATATTAAGATTCATGCAAATATTTTGACAAGTTAAGATGAGAGTCCGCGTTGCTTGAGGTGGTGCGGGGGCTGCAGCTTCCTCGCAAATGGTGACACTTAAGACGGAACTACAATCCAGGACAAATAATGTTGGGAATAGGGGGAGGGGGCAACTCAGTGTATAGAATTCATTTGTGTGTTTTTGTTATTTTAATTTGAGGTAGTCAGAGGCTTAAGTGGCAGAGTGACTGCCCGAACCATGCATAAGCCAGAATATAGCTCGATTTCTAAATTCCGGAATTCCGTTAAATATTATTCAATTATAGCAAAATATTTTTCGACTGATTGAAAGGTTAATTATTTAAGTGCAGTTTGTTTTTAAATTCATTTGAAACGGCAAAGCAAGGGGGTCATGGGAGTTCAGATGGATGGGAATACAACAAAGGGATCAGCTTAACGGGATGGTGTACGTGTTGGTAATCACTCAAACTAAAAAATATGGAAATATATAAACTTCTTTGTTATTGAAGTACAGCAGCATTCGATAGTCTAAAGCATTTTGAAAGTATTTTCATTTCGAAGAAATATGGTCATGGAAAAGGATATCAGCTTTTATCCCCAAACTTATATGAATGAGAAATGTTTCTGTCGGATACATTTGTAAAACTGCGCATTCCCCTAATTCCCCCGGATTATTCCAGAAACGATGTTAATGATAAACTAACCACTATATTACTGAACTACTGTCTGAAACGTTTTAACAACAAGAAAGTTGTAATTTGTATATTTTACTTTGTTACTTTGAAATCAGCATTTACACTAATACTTTACGAAACAAACTTCCATGACTTATTGTAAACATGCGCGTAATTTCAGTGAAATGTTCACTATCTTTTGAAATAATAATGTGTTTCTTGAAAACTATATTTGTACCGGTCTCACGAAGGAAGCAATAAGGATACTGGACACTATTTTGTCACAGACTGGTCTTCACAGTTGGTGTATCTCAACGTACGCATAAAATTTGAGCTCAAACGGTTGTCTAAGTTGCGAGATAAAAATAAAACACCTTGTCACACGAAGTTGTGTGCTTTCAGATGCTTGATTTCGAGACCTCAAATTCTAAATCTGTGGTATCGAAATCAAATTCGTGGAAAATTACTTCTTTCTCAAAAACTACATTACTTCAGAGGGAGTCGTTTCTCACAATGTTTTATACTATCAACCTCTCCCTATTACTCGTTACCAAGAAAGGTTTTATGCTAATAATTATTTTGAGTAATTACCAAGAGTGTCCACTGCCTTTAAATATTAATACCCTTTCAGAACAGGATTATAAGGATTTCTCATCAACTGCATATGTTTACGCTATCATCAGATGTAGTTGTATAGGGACACATGTATATCGGCATATGTATAAATGGCCGTGGGGCATACAACTGATAATTGCCCCCTTCCAATTAAAACAATCTATAGTCGATGTCATCCTAGCTTTTCGCTCAATGGAATTGTGCTGTATATTTTATTAGCTTACCGGTCAGTTTCTATAAAGGCAGCGCCAATACTGGGGTATTCTTCCCGCATCCTCCTGCGTTTTCTAATCAAATTACAACGGTAAGGTACAACGGTTTCACTTAGCATGTTGAGAATGCTGACAAATCAAGCGTTGACGCTGTGGTTTTTAACACAAACAACTATTGTGATGCTCTCTATCTACATCGTATCAGCCCACCATGGCCTTTACTTTAAAGGAACACGTTGCCTTGGATCGGTCGAGTTGGTCTTTGAAAAGCGTTTGTAACCGTTTTTTATAAAATGCATATGGACAGAAAGATGTTGTAAAAGTAGAATACAATGATCCACACAAACATGCCTCGAAATTGCGTGGTTTTCGTTTTACCTTGTCGACTAACACGGTCGGCCATTTATGGGAGTCAGATTTTTGACTCACATAAATGGCCGACCGTGTTAGTTGGCACAGTAAAAGGAAAACCACGCAGTTTCGAGGCAAACTTGTGTGGATCATTGTATTCTACTTTTAAAACATCTTTCCAACCATGTGCATTTTGTAAAAAAACGGTTACAAACGCTTTTTATAGACCAACTCGTCCGATCCAAGGCAACGTGTTCCTTTAAGATGCTGATGTGTAAATATTACTCAATGTGTGGTTACATACATGTTTTGATTGATAATGTCCACTTAGTACATTTCAAATGCTGTGGCATATTTTCACACAAGCAGGAATGTTTCTTCTTTGTTTCATTATTGAGTTTGATGTCCAATTACAGTAGAAAAACATATGTATGCGGGTAATTGGTTTCCTATTTTGTAAAGCAAACATGTTATGACTATGCAGTAACATGCACATTGTACATTTTGCGAATGGCTGTGTGGACATGTCCACAGTGCTTTACGTCCCTCCAATATGGTTCCTTAGTGCTATTCACACGACACAAACTTAACTGGGGTCCTTTGCTTAGTTTTAACATGGTTGTAAAATGTAGCAATGTTTTACATTATTTTGCAAGGACAGAAGAAATACAATTTTACATCCATGCTACAATTTAGCAAGTGACCATTGCTAAAGTGCTTTCGTGTGAAAGGGGCTTATTGTGAACTCTAATGGCCAATTATATTAGATAAACACATGCATTAAGTCAATGTTTTCTATGCAAAACAGACATGTTTCAGCATTACAGTGACATGCACAATACACGAAGACGTATAGCTAGGATTATGCGTTAGGTTTCATAACACAACCCAGATGCAGAGCCAGAAGAGATATTGATTTATTTCTCAAAATCTCAGATTTGAAGACAATTTCCAAGTCCACTTGCTGTAGTAAATCCCAAGATGTTATTGTTATTGCCCTGAGATATCACTGTTTTAATTAACCAATGATTTGGGGATGAAGAAGAGTGGATCTTAAAGTCCAGGCTTTCTTGCCGAACCATTTGGTAGTGTTGATGCAGCGCCCGTGAGAGTCCGCCCGAACAAACACCCGCTAGGCTGGGCAAGTTTATCAAGACATCGACCCCGTATTTGTTGATAGTATTTCCATGGAGGTATAACTAGTGGCTGAAGCGTGTACGGGGGTGGGGGCGTCATGTGTTCATGGGATGCGGGGAAAGAGGATGTTTAACAGACAGTCCCGAGAGTTTGCACATGACAGAACGAAGCAATTATATCGAGTACCTAGAGAGACTTTTCCAATAAACTGCAGCGCGTATGAAGAGGATGTTATGTGTGCCTGTAGGGACCGGCGCAATGCAACCGCCAAGGCTGGGGTTGCAGGTTCAAATCCAACTAAAATAAAAACCGAACATTAATAACTGAGAACATTGAGTTAGTTATAAGGATCAGATATCAATAGCGAATACCATCAATGAAGACTTGGTCCTGGGGGAAATTCGCGGGCATTACAGCTCGGGCCGTATGTTCAAGTCTTGCCTATTAAATCAATTTCACTGACTAATCTACGATGGCTGGGGTTGCGGGTTCAAATCCAACTCAAACAAACACCGAACATTAATAACTAAAGAACAAAATGAGTCAGTTGTAATGATCTCCTGATATCAATAGCGATGCCATCATTGATGACATGGTCCCGAGGGAAATGTCGTTGGCATTACCGCTCGGGTCCTGGGTTCAAGTCTTGCCTAAATCAATTTCACTGACTAATCTACCAATTATCTATTGATAACCATTAAGGCATTCATTGATGACATAGTCCCGGGGAAAATGTCGTTGGTATTACATCTCGGGTCGTGGGTTCAAGTCTCGCCTTAATAATTTTCCAAAGCTAATCTACCATAAATTCACTATGCCGCACTGCACTCCATATGTCCCTAGTGCATTTACCGACGGTACTGCACGAGCATCAAGAAGTAAGCTATGCTGTAATATCAGCCAGGAAAGATTACAGGTTGCAGTGTTCAATTTTTTCAGCTATGGTTCTTCAAATCTAAACTTTAATGAAAACAAAACCCAAAACAACTCTGAGTTGCAGTTGTTTTTGGGGGAGACAAGTTGATGACTCGTCTGTGGCATCATGGAGGAAGAAAATAGACATGTTGGCATTGCCCATAATGGGTGTTATGTACACCATATGAAAAGCCATGTACACTGACAACAAACATGTAAAACGGAACGTGGAGACTGTGGCCGTATCGAGTGTTTTAAGGATAAGCCACGTGTTCCTGAAGTTTCTGATAACAAAAAATAACAAAAACACAGACTTATTTCACAAGATATTTTGTATACAAAGTCTATATGAAACTGTTGAAGCGCAGGTGGGACAAAGGAAATAATAAAATACTGCTCGAACAAGGATGCATTTTTGAAAAAGGTGTTTGAACGTTACATGACGGAGCGTAGTTCTGATAACAAAAGAAGTCCACATAACGTAGGGACTTTGAAAATATGTGGATTTTACACTCGCCCACACAGTTTTTTTTACAGTGTTGGGGTATAGGATTTTCTTAAGTGTACATAAAAAAGGAATGTCCACACAGTGACTGCAACACTAGGTGTGTGGACGTGTGTAAGTCCATACGGTGTTTCAAGTACCTTCGTTGTGTGGACTTCTTTTGTTTTCAGGTCCACACTTCGAAAAGGTAGCGTTTAAACCCAAACAAAACAAACAACAAGTCCAATCAATGGAAGACCAAAGAGCATGTATTGATGTATGGGTCGACTAACATGGATGTAGGTTTGTGAATTCTTCCGGTTGCAGACCATTACATGTTCCGTAAACAGCAAACAAATTTCCTTTCAAGTCTTGATTCGAAGAAAGTGTAGACTGCCTTCAAGGCGTTACTGCCCACTCATGAAGAAACGACCAACGTCAACTTCACCTCATTATTGATTTCTGGCTTGTTTTAAGTTCTGGAAAAAAGTGGTCCTTCTGAACCTTAGGCCAGAGTAATGGCGGGGGGGGGGGGGGGGGGTAGTTGTCAATCAAAAGTCAGGTCCAATGACTTCATAGTGCACCAGTAACCATAGCAACCGAACCACAGTAACTGTAAAACCCGCTAGCAATGTTGTCGAAATCAATGGAGGGGAATTTCACAAGGTTTTTGCGCGCCGTGGAGTCTGCTGGGTTTAGCCAACCCGTAAATTGCAAATCAGAGTACACTGACAAAAGTTTCTCGCAGATAACATGGGGTGAGGGACGGGGAGACGATGATATTTAACCCTATGGGGCTGCAACCATTTTAGAGAACTGCCTGCTATTCAAACTGTATAGATTTTATTGAGCATTCTTGTCTGACAAGATCACATAAAGAGCAATGTTTTCACTTCAGATTCAGGAGATGTCCAACTTCAGACTAAAGTGAAGTTTTGTTTTCCACTTTGGTGAAATTAATGTTTCTCTAATCTACCTTTTAGGCAGAATTGGGTTTCCATTGGTATCGATGTCCTTCACGATGAAGGGTTGTGTTTAGAAGACCCGAAAAGGACTACGAGCTGTGTTTAGACGATCCGAAAAGTCATTAGAGTAATGACTCTGGATACTTCCTCGGAATGCAATACGAGTTTTGACGTCACAAAATACTCGCAACGATAATTCGCAACTCCTGCGAAACATTCATGAGACGTCAAAATTCGCTTTACATTCACATTCGCATGAAGTATGAACCTGGCTTTACACATGTTCTACAAAACATCGATTACACCTTTTCTGGTCACACAGTCATGTAACAACGGAGATATCATGATGACGACTCGCGTAATACAATCGAGAGAATCAATGTGGTGGGCGTTGTAGATGCAACCATGGGGGGGGGGCGTAGTTAATCTTGGAGTTTTTCCCTGTCATACCAAAAGGAAATTGTTTACCTTTAAGTCTCGTTTTGGTGACATAGAATCGCGTAGTTTGGGAATATGTGACGGCCAAAGAAACCAGGTACGTCTGCCCCCCCCCCCAAAAAAAAAAATAAAAATAAAAAAATGGCCGCAACTCAGGTTCTTTCTTCCTAATTCACAAAACAGCTTGAAACTCATAATCAAAACAAAATGGGACACTTTCCTAGCCGACAACAGAGAGCAAAACCAACATGATTCTCCTTTTAAAGAAAAGTCGTTGTCAAATCTTTTCCACATCTCTCGATAACTCAACAATCATTCATTTAATGTGACCCGATTCCCCAGCGATCCCACGCACTGATCATGACTGCAGCTGCAGTTTCTCAACCATGCTGCTAGTCTTTTGCCAACACGCTCAGATACGACACCAAGACGTGACCACGCTGTTAATGTTACACTGTCAACATTCAGGTTTAAATCAATCATGAAACGAAAACCGACAGCACTTTAAGTAGAGCAGATTAATCAATATCCAATCGAAGTTTGTCTTAATGTCAGAGCTTGTGGCTTTTAAAGCATCATTTCAAGAACTCATTTAAATTTGTGTGCTTTGCAGATACATACAACAAAACATTTGAACAAAACAAAATAACCAGAACAGTAACTAAATTACTAAATAATAGATAAATGTCTCGCTAAATTGTAACTTGTTCCTGTATTTATTCTATTTTGGGGTTTCTCATCGATTTCTACACAATAGCAATATGTGTGGACTTTAATTTTGTGATTTTTGATCATGTATGTAAATACCTTGTTTGTGAAGAAAAAGTTATTCACAAACAAAACATTTAATAAAGCTGTATAGCTTCCAAGCAAGACAAAACAAAACTGTTAACCTATTATAAGAACAAAAACAATTATTGCCCCATGGTGTCACACTATTTAATCCAAACCAAGAGCTATAGCACAACGTATTTCCTATTCACTATTAAAGGATTCAGTATAGCTTTATCACGCTGTCACCATCTTGGTCCCTGTTCTTTCCAATAACAGTAACATTCATAGCGTAAACATGGCACCATTCTATTATTTCATCCAGCCTCAGTTTGGTTATAATAAGTTGGAATGGAGTAAAATAAAGATGACCACATCGTGATAAAGGTTTATTTAGTTATTTAGTGACGCCATCAAAATCGGGGATCAAAGCAACACAATCAACACGTTGGACAACTTGTCGCTTCCAAGTTCCACGATCTTCACGCATAAGATACAAGAAGCTTGGTCTGGCTTCTCAAAACCGCTAAGCAGAAAACTGAGCGGGAAACTACTTTGAGAAAAACTGCTAACCTACCAAAAGGACCTATGGTATAAATAAAAACAACATAATTAGAGTAGGATTTGAAACTTTGCATGGTGGAAATACGATATAGAAAGGTTTGCGGTAACACCATGTAACGACTATCTCTAATGAGGCGGGGGTGGTTCTAAAAAGAACCGTTGGATTCAACTCGACGTTTCGATCAGTATGCTCTGATCGTCTCCTGGAGAAAACATAATTAGAGGCCTGACGTTTTTACCCCAGCAGAGACTTTCTAAAAGGTCTTTCTCAGCAGAAAGAATAAAAGTAGAACATCTCGAAGCCATGTTAATAATGTTGCTGCTAACAATCTATTTCTGTGTTTCATATTATGGCTTTCGCCCACCTCGTAAATTATTCCTCCAGACACCGAAAACACGTTCAAAAAGACAACAGAACAAGACAGACTCAGAACGGCTAAGCCCCCCTCCAAACACCTCGTCTTGAGCTCATACCCCCCCCCCCCCCGGCAAAACTGTTTTCTTTTAATTCTATTTTCTGTAATATGTGTCCTCTATATCTCCCTCTCTCTCTCTCTGGATCGTGCAAGGTATGTTGTCCTTCCCTCGGCATTGATCGGGGAGACTTTGTTGTTTCTTTGGGGGACAGAAAATCTTTGGTGCCAACACGTGCATGGGCAGGTGTGTGCTTGTAATAACGTGCACCATGTTGGGGCTGATGTTTTATCACATAATTACAGTTACCCTTACTGCTCCATATCCATTAATTTTACACAGGTGTGTGTTGATAACGTCTGGTCAGTGAAACAAAGGGAAAGGGATTTGTTATTGTAAAGACAGGACATTCAAAATTAATAGTAGGCATACACTAGAATGGACGATGACAATACCAATCTTCTTTTCTAATTTACCGTACAAGGTTTTTGGTTAATTATTAACTCAGATCAATTTTTTATATTGAAGTATTTATTTTGAATTCACTCTTCGACATTAGGAAACAATGCGAGCATTTACTTATTTTTGACATAATACATGTCGAGAATTTAGAAATTCATATTCAACACGATACATGGCGATTTGATTATTATCTGATCTTAAAAAAGCGTAAGATTTGAAACTAATTTTCACCATATTGAGCTCTCTTTGAAAAAGATTTTAAATCACATTTTAAGTCGAGTTATTAATTTAAGAACCACTTTTGAATTAAAACACAAAACCTTCAAGATGTACTTCCGGATTGTGTATACTCAATCATGAACAGCTTATGAAACAATACAATGGCGAGTTTTCTATGAAGAATTGAATGAAACGGTCAACCAAGACGGCTTACGTTACAACAACTTGAAGCTTCAAAATGGTGTAAGTTTACACGAGAGGCGGAATTGAACAACGACGAACCAAGTGCACACCGAGTTTTACGAACATGAAGTCCGTATGGGATGTGCGAGTAAAGAAAAGTGGCTATAGATGTTGATTGTAATCTTATACAACGACTTTAAAGTTTATGAAATAATATAAAGGTGCGATTGCTACAATGAGCAATTGCAAGAAACGGTCAATCACGACGGCTTTCATTACACAAATCTTGAAGTGTCAATTTACACGAGAGGCGGAATCGGACAACGAATAACCGAAAGGTAAAAGGTACTTGTCAAAAACCCAGTGTTCACACTTGGTGCATTCCAACATATATGCAATATGCATGAAAAAAACTGTGAACATGTGGACTAAAATGGTCTTCAAATTTGCAGGAGAGTAATGGAAGAAAAACCTTGTCGCACAAGTTTGTATGCTTTCAGAAACCTAAAAAGGCTTCAGACTTGAGTCTTTACTATGCGAGTGAGAATTTACCAGCTTAAAAAAAACTACGTTACTTCAGAGGGGGCCTTTTTCACAATGTTTTGTACTGTCAACAGCTCCATTGCTCGTTACCAAGTAAGTTTTAATGCTTAGAATTATTCTGAGGAGTTACCAACAAGTGTCCGGTGCCTTTAAGAACTAAGGCACGTCGAGTTTCTGTATGTGCGAGTAAAGAAAAGCTGCTATAAAGGTTGATGGTAATCTATATCAAACGACTTCAAAGTTTAATGGTTCTGCTTGAAACTCCAGTAAACATAACTAGTATTATGCATATATACCATCGGTACCCCTTTATCGTGGTATATCTACAGAGACTGAAACATTATCCCTTTCACTGAACTCATCGGCACTGTCTCTGAGAGCAAACACAGACCAACATGACCGAGCTTCACTCACAAAATAATCTGTACTTTCAGTGTTTATTTCAGCGCGACCAGAGAGAAAGAAAATAGTCTTCCCTTTTAATTATACATCGACTTGTGACCAGCGTCTTCGATATCTCTCTAAGCAGGAAGAACTACGGCGCGCGGAGTTCAATTGTGACTTTATGTACTGTTTGAGAAATCACTGGGTGTTTTTTCTTCTTCTTCATGGTGACCGCCTCTCGGACAATCTTGTTCATTCCCGTTCGTGTTTGCGCTACTTGTCCCTGTCAACTTGCCCCAATGAATCAACCATAATTCCCTTCCCCAAAATAGACAGCCCGGGTTTGGTTTGCCAACCCTTAAGACGTTTGGTACTTCAGGAGTAAGGCGTTGCTATTTGTTCTGTGTGTCACTTTCACTATGTGACCTGTGGGGGATGAGCCGGATTAAACCCGATGTGGATTCCTAGTGTCGTTGGATTCGAAGGACTATTTTTTTTAATAATCTCCATTTTCCTCCTTCTAAAATTTGAGTGGTTGGGTATCGTTTGTCAAAGTACCGAAGTCTCGAAGAAGGAGTTGATATTAACGAAAGGGCTGGGATTATACTTAATCTAAGCAAACAATTTTGTGAAAAAAAGAAGAAAAAAACCATATTCCGGTTGTAAAGGCCATGATTCACCCAGAAACCGAACTTAATCGCTTCACTAGCCAAGATCCAGTGGAGAAAAGACAACGAATGAAGATTAATTACAATTCTAATAGAACTATTAACAAAAGCATTTCTTTCAAAGAGTATTATTTTCATTTATTTATAAACATTCTGTTGATTTTTAAATTGATTCACACTTTCAGAACAAAGAGTTAATAACGCAAAGAAATCGTGTAATTTATTTAAAAGTACTAATTGCATTTGAAGCTGTTGATTTTAACCTCAAATGTGCCGCGCTTTGAAACACAGAAAACAAAATATTTATTCAGCCAACGTTAAAAAGTTACAAACCTAAAACATCGGAATTGTAGTGTACCTCGAGCTCTCTAGATTTAACAATCACAAAATACACTTAAAAACGAAGGCATTACGAAGAAAATACAAAACTATAAAGATATACAAATACACAATTACAGGGTTCGTTCATCCTTTCTTCGGATTACAACGGCAGGATTAACTGTTGATAATCATTTGGTAAATAATACATTAATTCGGATACAAAAAAGTTGCTATTTGCGAGAATATATTTTCACTCGGTATTAGCGACAAATATTATGAGGGATTTTGCACAATAAGGTTTAGTGTATTCATTTTGCGCTATTGCTGTTTCCTCTTTTCTGCTAATCAGTAAGTAATTATTTATTTAGGGTTCCAGTTTATAAGACTATAAAAAGCTCAACTTCACCAACAACTATCAAAGTCTGTTGTCTGGCGTGTTTATAAAACCATTCTTAAATTGTCTGGTAGTTTCAAGTTAAATATTAATACATAAAGGATGGAATTAGGTTATTTCTTTGTGAAATATAAGGAGCAAAGGCTGAAACATTCTCTTAAAAAACACCATGATTACATTCGTTTCAAATTATAGCACATGGATTCGGAAACGGAACAATTCAGGAAGGAAGTGGACAATTTTAACGGCTGAAAAATGCTTTTTTAAACACCGCGCGATTACTTTTGTTCCAAGGAATGGGTTTGGAAACGGTAACATTCCCTTACAGCATCAACTTCGTTTCGTTTATTTATTTGTAAACTTGTTGGAGTAATTCGTCACATTTAAGTGAGGTTTTATTTTGCTGTGTACCGTGATACTCGGAAAGAAACAACATGGCGCAAAAAAGCCCTCACAATTCAAACCATAGTTTCTCCAGATCACCCTGCCAATTCTTTAAATACGTTTTGAAAGTTTAAGCCTTTACACTACGACATTTGTCAATTATTAGATTCTCCATTATTTACGACAGTCTTCGAGTTATTGACAGTTCCAGACGTTGATGTAATCGTAAATCACGACTGTAACAACAAGGAATTCATGCACTGACAAATCAATAACCTATAGTCTTAAATATAACAACTATTTAATATAGTCGTGTGGTTACAATTGGGTTTTTTTCCCTGAATATTCCCTATTGTAATGTTTGTGTTTGCAGCTCTATTCGCTAACAATAAACTAAATGGCTTTCACATTTGTAATATTAAAAGACCTCGATCTGTTATACACGAGTGAAAATCATTCTGTTTTTTCTTTTCTTTTTTACTTAATTTGTTTTACTTGAAATAATTTATTTTGTTACATTTCTGAATAGTACAACATTACATGGAAACCACAACAATAGATCTTAATAGCTCCATACCCGTTACCCTCAAGTTAACGTCAACTAAGCCACATCATTTTAAGGCAACCCAGCGACAGTGAGCGATCACCATGCAAAACTGTGTAGATTCAAATATGGCGCTCTATTGATTCTCTGCGGCGTTCAAATTTGAATGACGCTCAATGTAAACATTTAGATCTTAGATGGAGTATTTTGATAACCCCGGCCGACAAACTTTAAAGATACTCGTGAGACCCACTTCTCTGGGACAACGGGAATCCAAGTCAAAGTGATCCTTCAACATATTAATCAAACGCAATCCTGTCCTGACGACTGGGTAAATTTCAGGATCTGAGTCACAAAATATCCGTATCGGGGATACTGGCTCAAATCACAGTGTTGTCTGGTAACAACCCAGTGTATCTGCAAGAAGAACACACAACAAGTCAATCTTGATCCAATACAACTTGATACTTACTATTTTAAAGAGATCAGTTAGGCCTATACTAAACATAAATCAAAGGGTTGCAGGGTATGTTGAACAAAAGGACTTAATTAATACAACTGACTAATTTCAGCTTGAGATAATGTGCTCCTTGACATGCTTTTTGAAACTCGCAATAGAGACGAAACGATCCGTCGGTGTGTGACACGGCGTCTTGTAGTTTACCAAGACGTTTAGAGACCGAAGTATCAGGGCATATATGCTAACGATCTGTGTCAATATCTCTCCCCCCCCCCTCTCATTTTGTCGCTATCAATAATAATATTATGGATGGGGATTGAGTGGTTTTAAAGTGTCCGATGTGTGATGGAGTGAACTTTAAAGGGAAAGGTAAACGTTTGGCGCTCTTTAGATTTAATGGCTGTGCAAATTGGGTTAGAAGCCTTCAAACAGCTTTTGGTAGTCAGTGTAAAGGATATTTCAACATTTCAGTTCAACAGTGTTGACAAGTTGAACCTGAGATTGTGTGTTCTTATTTACGGGCTATTCTTCTTTCGTGGAGACATTTGCGCCGGATTTTCGGTGATATCTCAAAGAGCGACCACCTTTTGAAATATGAAATTTCCAGATGTTAGTTTTATTGTATACATCTACATTTTGATTAAAACAATTGAACGGGTCAAAAAACCAAAAGGTCTACTTTTTTGGCCTTTAAAGGAGAGACGCACGATTTCTCTCCATCGGTCAATTCTATTTGTGTACACAACCAAAAGCTTGTATAGTGTCCGATCGACCATTGATCATTGCTCCATCGATACCAAATATTTGCAAAATGCTAAGACAACATCAGTCTTTACTACATACATTAGCAGCGCTTTAACAAGAGTCTGTTAAAGGCAATGGACACCTTTGGCAATTGTCAAAGTATTCTCACTTGGTGAATCCCAACATCAACTTAATTTTTTTTTGACTCAATTGGTCATTAAAGTTGCAAGAGAAAAATGAAAGAAAAACGCCAATGGTGCAAAAAATTGTGCTTTCAGATGCCTTATATAAGGCTTCAGGTCTGAAGTCTTTGAATATTTCAATGAGAAATTGCCTCTTTCTCAAAAACTACGTTACTTCATCAGAGGGAGCCGTTTTTCACAATATATTATTAACAGCTCTCCATTACTCGTTAACAAGTAAGATTTTAAGCTAGCAATTATTTTGAGTAATAACCAATAGTGTCCAGTGCCTTTAACATGATTAATGGCTGGTGTAGGGAGATACATCGATATTTTTTTTTACAGGGGAGTTGTACATAAAGTAAAAGCTTTATTTGCTAGGAGTGGATTAGGTTGGCTTGCGTCTTTTGGAGACACGGTGTACATTATTAGCAAACATTTTACTGAAGGAGAAAACTACACCATTTAAGTGGATGCTACAATATTGACATATAGTCGGAGTAAATTTATTAAACAGCGACGTCTTTTAGAACTAACTTGGAGAGTGACTTTTCTCGGGTGCGATGAGGGCTGCTTGGGGGTTAGAGAAGTGGTTGCATGTTCCATGTCAGTACAGAAAATAAAATAAAAATGGATGACACCACCATTCTCGAACGATGCAATCATGTCGGTTGGTCAAGTAACACATAATGAATGGAATGCCTTTACATACAAAATATCGATGTTGGTTTCTTGGGGGAAAAAAAAATCAACATATTGATTTTTACGACATCAATGGCCGCATTTTCCCTCAAAAAATAAAAATAATAATATTTTTTATATAGCGCTCATATTTGTCACTCGTGACGCTTGCAAGGCGCTTCAATATTCGTTTGTTTCTCCTGCAAAGTATACGGGATTGGGTTTTGAATTATGAGACCTACTCCTTTACGTATCACCAAGTCATGGTTTACAAGGTGCTGTGACGCAATATGCTGTCAATCTAACAAGGCACAACGGGGCGAACCCCTTCTCTTTCCGATATTTGCACTATTTACGTGCGTTACACCACACACGGGCCAACGGCTTTACGTCCCATCCGAAGGACGAAGCATCATAAGCCGTTTTGAGATATTATGGTTGACACCATTCTACGCCACTTTTAGTTTTTGTAAATTTGTCTGTACAGAACCAACACCAGATAATAATATAGTGTCCACCATATCTCAAAAAGGTATTGGTTAAATGCAGTGGACACTATTATCATAAAACCTTTCTTGACTACGAGTAATAAGGAGAGGTTGAAGGTATAAACACATTGTGAGAAACAGCTCCCTTTGAAGTGACGTAGTTTCCGATAAAGAAGTAATTTTCCACGAATATGATTTCGAGCTCAGATTTAGAATTTGCGGTCTCGAAATCAAGCATCTGAAAGCACACAACTTCGTGTGACAAGGGTGGTTTTTCTTTCATTAATATCTCGCAACTTCGACGACCAATTGAGCACAAATTTCCACAGGTTTGTCATTTTATGTTGAGATACACCAACTGTGAAGACTAGTCTTTGACAATTACCAAAAGTGTCCAGTGTCTTTAAGTGTCTTGCTTATGGACACGACTGGGACTCGAACCCACATGCTGATGTAATCAAAAACACCAGAGCCTGGGTCAGATGATGTTATCTGCCCGGGCACGACACGCAATAAACAAAATGAAATAAAATAAAATGTGCATCAGTGAACGTTGTTGTCTTGGTGTGACATTCACAGCATCGGCCTTGTCCTAGAGTGAACCTGACTTAAAATAGCTAAAGGTGTGAGATGGCCTTATCGGCAAAGTGTGAAATTATTCTTCTTGAACATTATCAATTAAATTGTTGAGGTTTCACCCCTAAAGCGCCACTATCGCGACACGCGATAAGACTGTGCGTGTTGGTGCACTATCGGGCCTTCAGGATTTCAGCTTCAGCTTCCGTGGGTTTAAAATGGTATTCATAAATGTTATCCAGATTTACATCGCGGAGATGGAAACCTTTAGCCCGGTACTGTAATTAGTTTTCTCTAGAACTCTTATATGCGACTTGTTGTTTTTAAATGGTAAACTTTTTTTCATTATGGCGTTAAAAATGTTAGTGTAGGGATATACAAACTAAATGAAGTCCAATCTGGGCCAAATTTATGGCTCTACTTGTCACAGAGATTTGCGTTTATTTCCTGTAGACACTTATGCTTTTAATACTAAGTTCTTATAGAGCGCTTCATCTCACCATAAGGGGCGTATCAAAGCGTTCAGTATTTTTTCCTGCGAGGTATGTGGAGCTCCGTTTCTGAAGTATGAGACCTGTTCCTTTAAAGCACCATGTAATGGTTTACTGTTTTCTGTAAACACTTCTCATTTTAATGTTTTTATAATGTTTATTCTTGTTGTGTACCTTTTAAACTCAATTCAGCCCTCGGGCTGCGATGTTTGAATTTTTAATAAACCAATAATAGTAATTTACAAGATGCTGGGCGCCATATGCTATACCGACCTTTTAAATGTCGCTATAAGCACATAATTCGGTAGAATACAGGTATGTACCCTGATTGCCTAAACAACATTTCAACAATTTCCCATCTAAAAATCATAAAATAACAACAAGGAAGAGAGCAGTTGAAAGTAAATACTGTGGGTGAAAATGTTTATTAAACTAATTTCCAGAGAATAATGTTGTCAGCGAATACCTGATCTCGATTCAAAAACATTATTAATTCCTGAAGCTTCGGTTTTTGTCGTCACTGCAATTGTTATACATTAAATTGGTTCAAAGACAGTAACCTACCCCCCCCCCCCCCCCCCAACATCCTGCCTTAACTCAAAGACAGTACCACAAGCGCACTTTCAATTTCATTTAATAGAAGTTAAATTTGCGCCGGGGGATGACGAATATTAACTTTGTTTTTCCCCCATTTACACCGATGTGTGTTGAGCACTGTATACTCAGTACTTTCCAGTATCTCGTGAAACTTAGCATGAAAATTTGCTTACAGCGAGGCAGCGCTCTGCACATTTGGACCCAAAAGGCTATCTTTACAGACAGCTGAACTTGACCCAACCCTCTCCGTGCACACATTGATGGTGGAGTGCATGGTGTGTGTATTTTATGGGTTGGGATAACAAGGTCCTCTTCCCTAGCCAAGATGGGAAATAAAGTCAGTAAATACAGCCGGGAGTATAGGTTTGCAATCGATATGACAGAAGGACTGCCGAGCAGTTTATAAACCGTCTCGCAAGCTGACTATAAGAAGTCGCCACCTATAAATTATCCCATGCTTCTTATGCGCAACATGTGTATAATTATGGCGCATATAATACGCGAGATAAGTTTGATGTTGTATAACACAAAGGTTGAATACCTACATTTGGTAAGATGTAATCTTCATCGTTTTGGTTGCGGTTTACTTTAAACTTATTTTGGTAATTGTCAAAGACCAGTCTTCTCACTTGGTGTATCTCAACATAATATGCATAAAATAACAAACCTGTGAAAATATGAGCTCGGTCGGTCGTCGGAATTGCGAGATAACTGTGAAAGAAAAAACACCCTTGGCACAGATGCTTGATTTCGAGACCTCAAATTCTAAATCTGAGGTCTTGAAATCAAATTCGTGGAATATTACTTCTTTCTCGAAAAAAAAATCACCTCAGAGGGAGCCATTTCTAACAATGGTTTATACTATCAACCTCTGCTCATTACTTGTTTTCAAGTAGGGTTTTATGCTGATAATTATTTTGAGTAATTACCAGTAGTGTCCACTGCTTTTAACTATAGCAGCATAGGCTTCGTGGTGGTTATAACGGTGATAGGTTTACTCTCCATGTTTATAAATAGGGTTACAAAATTATAGGAACACGTTGCCTTGGATCGGACGAGTTGGTAAATTGCGTGGTTTTCCTTTAACTTTGCAAACTAACACGGTCGGCTATTTATGGGAGTCAAAAATTTGACTCCCATAAATGGCCGACCGTGTTTGTCGACGAGGTAAGAGGAAAACCACGCAATTTCGAGTGATATACTTGTGTGGATCATTATATTCTACTTTTGAAATATCTTTCTAATCATATGCATTTTATAACAAACGGTTACAAACGCTTTTGAAAGACCAACTCGACCGATCCAAGGCAACTTATTCCTTTAAGTTGGCAGCGAATTTCCTTTGGTGTACACATAATCGGAAATCCCGAATCTATAGGTCATTCTGATTGTAAATAATTCATGAACATGTGAAGTTTTGTTTCAAAGAAACCATTTATCCATCGGTCAATTTGCATGCTAAAGTAGCACCCCAATACCTAGACGTGTTGCAGTGTCTGAACCGATGAGCAAATGGCGGGATTGCTTTCACACTTTTCACACTTTAGGGTCATTTTCGTTCCATGTGTCGAAGATAAATCACGACTGAGGATTCATTACGGAATACACATTTTACAATTGTAAAAAAAAAAAAAAAAAAAAAAAAAAACAATGGAAATGGGGGGGGGGGGGGACGTTTTGCAATTCATCATCCCAGCAAATCTTCGGGTGATACCCCAAGACAGGGCTGAGTAATTATGGATTGTGTATGGAATATTTTTATAAATGTCTGTTTTGTATATTATTTTATTGATGGGAAAATGCTCACCGATTGAATGGTCCGGATGAAATTCAAAACTAGACACTGAAAAAGCACCCACCCCCCCCTCGTCCAACTACCTTTCTACAAGACTTGAGGATTCTTGAAACCAATTGGAAATGGTGTCCCCCGGCGCCATACTGGGTGAAATTAGCTTTGCAAATAATTTCTGGTTGGAATCCGCTCATTTATTTTAACCCTTCCCCTTCAGGCAGACTTCGGAGTTTGTGAGAAGTCAGCCGATTTAAGAAGGGGCAATTGAAACATTGTGCATAAATGAAAACTCTGAATACAACTTCTGCAACACTTTTGTAATTTAAATTATGATTAAATTTTTGAATTTCTTCTAGTGACGAGTTTTTAAATATTATCCAATACGCCACTTATAATGCACAGTATTCCCGTTTTGGGTAAACCATTTTGTTTAAATACATTTTTCTTATTTGCCCTTTTAGTACCCCAGCAGGCACACGACGTCTTTCTGACGTCATATTATGGTTGATTTTGAGTCGCGACGTCAGATTACCAAAAAGTGACTAAAATACAACGTCATTTGCATATTATGCAAATTTTGAGGTCAGACTTAGATGTGATTACATACTGCAACAATTATACAACAAATTAATCGGTAATTAGATACTACAAACACATGTTTTGTTTTGCATGTGTTAAATATCAATAGATTTTGTAATAACTTAAATGTGTGAACTAAATTTGACAGCTTATTTCCAAAATATTAATTAAAACTACAAAGTTTTAATTACAATC